>NC_137147.1:76850082-78050082 GCF_951394435.1 Stenella coeruleoalba
CATTTATATATCCTCTTTGGAGAAATGTCTATTTAGATCCTTCACCCATTTTTAAATTGGTTCCATTTGTCTTCTTAATGCTGAGTTGTGAGTGTTCTTTATTCTAGATACAAATCCCTTATCAGATCTATGATTCACAAATATTCTCTGCCATATCATGGGTTGTTTTTACACTCTCTTAATGGTGCCCTTCACAGCAAAAAAGCTTTTAATTCTGATAAAGTCCAATCTATCTACGTTTTCTTCTGTAGGTTTTGTTTTCGGTACCATATTGAAGAAACTATTGCCTAATTCAAGGTCATGCTGATTTGAGCCTATGTTTTCTACTCCAGGTTTTATAGTTAAGGTCTTACATTAGGTCTTTAATGCATTTTGAATTAATTTTTGTATATGTGTGAGGTAGGGGCCCCTGACTTAAGAAAGATATAAGGACAGAGGTTGAGAGAATTGAGGGTCACATTAATAAAACATCACTCCCTATGGTGATGGTTGTGGTCATAGCCCAGACTATATGAAATTTCATGTGTACATGCAGCTAATTTTTTCTGCCCATACCAAGCCATTCGTTCTTAGGCTCTTTCTTTGAAGAAGGAGAACAGTCTGGATGTAATGCAGAATAAAAAGGAGGAAATATTTTGCTCAAGGTTCACAGAAAACCAGTGGCAGAGCCAAAAGCAGACAAAAGATCATTGATTTGCAGGTCTCAGTCCCACCCTGTAGCAGGAATACCCCTATTGTCTACTTGCCTTCAATTTAGTATCAGGACCCCTGAGTTGTACATAGCCAACCAACCAGAGGTGATATTTCTCAGCCTTCCTTCAGCTAGATGTGGCCATGTTACTACTGTTAGCCAATAGGATGCAAGATAAGGTGATCTAATTCTGGGTTATATTTTTTTAAAAAAGAAATGGCTTGCACTCTACTTCCTCTGTCTTCCCATCTTTTCAGGATGGACCTCAGACATGGTATTAGTAAGCTCTTTTTTAAGTTAATTAATTAATGAATTTATGGCTGTGTTGGGTCTTCGTTTCTGTGCGAGGGCTTTCTCTAGTTGTGGCAAGCGGGGGCCCCTCTTCATTGCGGTGTGCGGGCCTCTCACTATCGCGGCCTCTCTTGCGGAGCACAGGCTCCGGACGCGCAGGCTCAGTAATTGTGGCTCACGGGCCCAGTTGCTCCGCGGCATGTGGGATCTTCCCAGACCAGGGCTCGAACCCATGTCCGCTGCATTGGCAGGCAGATTCTCAACCACTGTGCCACCAGGGAAGCCCCAGTAAGCTATTTTTAATCACGCGGATGAAGTATACATACCAGCACAGTTGGTTCTCAACTGTGGCTGAATATAAGAATTTTCTGGGGAGTGCTAATAAAAAGCTGGTGTTTGGATCCCACCCCAGAGACTCTGATGCAATTGTTTGGACATGCCACCTGGGCATCAGGGTGTTAAAAGCTTCCCAGATGAATCTAACATCTGGCCAAGGTTAAGACCTTTACTCCAGGGCAGTGGTTTGTAAACTTTAGCAAGCATCAGCATTAACTGCAGGGCCCATTAAAACTCAGTTTTTCTGAGGTACCACTCCTAGGTGTCTGATTCAGTAGGTCTGTCGGGGGTAAAACCCAAGAATCTGTATTTTTAACAAGTTCCCAGGTGATGCTGCTGGGCTGGTCCAGGGACATACTTTAAGAACCTGTAGGAGATCTCAAACAAGAAAACTGAGCCCCAGTAGCGGCATGGTCTGTTTTCCCCAAAGCACCTGCCTCCCCTATATTATTACTTGAAAAAGAAATAAAAGTTTATTCTGAACCACAATGGCAGCTTAGCCTGTATCCTAACTAACACACATCCCTTGGATCACAGTGGTTCAACAGGAAGGAAAATACAAGTATAAAAATTTTTTCTCATTTCATGCAAATTCACACACACAACTGAAACCCTCTAGGCTTTAGAAATTTTCCTATGAGAGAAGGATGGCTTGCAACACTGCACTGTTTACAACAGAACCCCTTCCTCGTGGTAACTGGTGAACATAATCCACAGAGTTCTGTTTGGGCAGCACTGTTGAGGCTGGAGGAATTATGATCCAAGCAGGCTAAGTTACTTTCCCCCATTTAAGTCCCAGCCATAGGTGGCTAACCCGAGCCTTCCACGTAAATCTCCTTGGAACCAAACCACAGCAACAATTCTGAATGATGTAGAAAAGCCTTTCTAAATAGCACAGAGGGTGTGGATCCATTACTCCTCTCTCCTCCCCGCTTCACGCACTAATACAAATGGGACTTAAAGCACTCCAGATCTTTCCACTTAATTTTCATGAGAAGACCTTGGGTGTGTGTGACACCAACCTGAATAACTAATGCGTCTTGGGCATCTGTTGGGCCAAGAGTGAAGCTGGGAGGAGCTTACCTACTGGGAAATAAGTTTCAATCCCAAGCTCTTTCTGGCAAAACTCTTTGCTGGTGCATACTTATTTCCTGAAAATTCATAGTATTAACAGGGGATGGTTGGTGGGATTGCATGGCCACAAAATAGAAACTGACGAGCAGAGAAAGGGAAGGAGCTCACCTACCTCACAAACTGGCTGAATAAAGCGGTCGTGTTCCGGATGATCCGGGCAGCCTGGGACTCCTCATGCTGGCATCTCTGCAGTGTTAACCCGTCATCCATGTGGCCTTCCTGATGGAGTATGACCTACCCCAGAGCCAAGGACACCAGTTCCAGGTTACACAGCTGGAGAGTCAACGTTTCTGGCAGTATTTCCCTCATCCCTTGTACTCCTTCTCCCCAGTCAAGTTCCCCACAGGCCCATTTTGAAAGTGGGACATTAACAAAGTTATTTTCCCCATACTCCCTATTGCTGACCTATGACTCATTCCTGAGACACGGTGCTTTGATGAAAATGAAACTTCATGTGCCACTGTGATGTGAGTTACAATAAATTCCTTGGGTCTAGATGGCCAATTTGAAAGGGTGAAAACGTATTTTATGATAGATTTTTCTCTTAAAATGAACACAAAACCTTATCCTTGGAGATGAGAAAAATCACTTTGTTCAGAGCCTTTTCCTCCAGAGATAAACCAAGAAAGAAGAAAGACAAGTTAAAATAAAACCCTCTACTGGGATCAGGCATGGCTTTCTCTCCTGAGTGACAACTACACCGAGTTAGCTGACTGTAGAACTGGGGAAGCGGCTCGAGATGGTAGTTGGCTTCTCATGGAGGCTAGAGAGGGGGTTTGAAAGCCTGGGCCTGGGTATCAGCTGACCTGAGTTCTAATCCTGCTAGGCCACATCCCCGCTGTGTGACCTTGGGCAAACCTCTGCTTTGACTTCACCATCTGCAGGTGTTATTTAGAGGGTTGTTTAGAGGATTCAATGATTTACATGTAAGTCATTTAGCATGTTTCCTAGAATATAAAATGTACTCGATGCATATCTGTTATAAGGGGAGATATATTACTGATCTCAGATCAGTTGTCTGGAAGCTAGTATACTTATTGCTCACCAGTGACATCATGATAGAATTTTTGGGTGGGGCTGGCATCTTTTGGCGTGGAGGTCAGCTGTTTTTTTTTCTCTAGAAGGGCCAAATATATACTGTTATTAACTGGGATGGTTTGACTGTGGTTCAAGTCAGGGCCAAATCCTGATTCAAGTTCCTGGCATGGTTTCCTCTGGATGGTGAGTAAGTGAGGGGAGGCCATTTGTAGGTCCTGGGGAAGGGGGATGGGGGTCAGTCGGTCTCTATGACAATGAAATATGTGGCTCTAAAAATATCCTGAGAATAAGGATTTTTGTTATCTCATTTTTAGCACAAAGAAACAACTTATTTTCCTTTCCACGTGAAAATCTCTTCCTTATTTTTATTCTTCTGAAAGCATATCCTGATTTAATGAATTCACCCAGGAAGTAGAATGCTGGCTTGTACAAGTTTATGTTCATTTTCGAAAAAAGACCTCTGGCCTCAGTCCCAGCTTTTGGGTCAGTCCCTAAAGACCTTAGGTTTTGCTTGTTCAGATAACACATTCAAACCAGCCAACCAAACAAGAAAGTAATGAGAAATGGGGGAAATGCAGCTGTTAGAATGTTGTTATTATGTATCCTATTGATCGTGGCAGCTCAGGTCCTTCCTAAGGTCCTTTTTCTCTCGGAGGAATTCCGTAACCCGAGAGCAGAAGCCCAAGATGGAAAGAAGGTACTTCCTTTAAGGTGAAGTATCATTCGTCAGGTTTTTCACTGTGTCTGTTTCCGATTGGTTTTTCTGAATTCCCATTTTGTTTCATAAAATGCTTAACACAGATTGGACATTCTTTGTATTTATAGAGGGGAACTTAACTGGCTCCTCGCGAAATGGAGCCGGGCAGCCCTATGAAGGGCTGAGCATCATGGCACCATTTAGAGAGAGTTTCTGGAAGCATCTCCCAAATCCACATGCACATTTCAGCAATTAAATGGATCTCTGGAGTATGGCCAGATGAAAAAGTCAGGGGTAGGCACAATAAATCAACACCGTAAACTGGGATCTCTCCTAGTTGACAGGGTCCTTCAACTGTGTCCCCACCCACACAGAATTACAGCCAAGATCCACAAATTCTACTTTCTTAAATGTCATTCTTATCTTAGTAGGTATGAAAAACTGTGGAAACTCTAGATGATATTATCATACTCTTTAGAGGATTTAATTTTCTTCTCATTGGCTGTTAGGGTAGATGATGGGCCTTTGGCATCGATTTTCAATTTGCCCTTATTTCCAGGGTGCAGCCCTTACTCCTGGGTTAGAGCCCTTTTGGGGATGCAGCTGAAAACCTACTGTATTTTCAGGGGCCATTCCAGCTTGAGGGACTTCGACTATGGACTATGTTTCCTAGTACTGTCATACTGTCCACATCTCTGCTTTGCTCTTCTCCACCATAGCTGGCACCTTCTGTTCGCTATCTTAGCCTCATACTCTATCCACAGTCAGCTTAAGATGCTAGGGGAAACTGCATATAGAATTTCAGGTTCATGTTTCTATAGTTTCCTCCACTGGGGAATGTGGCCCCTCAAGTCCCAGAAACCTCGACTGACCTTATCACAAATATGTCTCCCCAGCCCGGTGAAACTAACATAAGACCCCACTCCTTGGGCTGCAACTCAGAAAAATGCTGAGGGGAAAGTGGTGACAAAGGAGGAACTCACCTTAGTGCACTTACATTCTATTTGGGATCTTTAGTACCCATGTCCTGGGTGCCTTGCTTGTGGAAGCCTTCAAACGGTTTGTTTCTGTGTTTAATCCAGCCTTTATAATTGTTGGCAGAGGAAGGGCTGGGTTCATACAAGCTAGTCTTTGTGGCCTCTTACTTATTCTATTTTCTACCTCCTCTTTGTAATTTTATTTTCCCTTTCTGGATATTTTCCTGGTACATTTTACTTTATACAAAAATAAGCTATTTATTACTTTATGGTTTCCTCCCAACCTCCTTTCTTACAATAACCAGCATTCTGGGAAACTTTTCATCACCTCCCATTAGGCTGACATATAGAAAACACAGTGTACAGTGCTTCCTAGAACCTTATTATGGGACTCCTTGGCTACCCAAACCCATGTTTTGTTAAGGGTTTTCAAAAAAAAAAAAATTATCATGCCTGGAGCATCTATTTTCTGGTTCCTATCAAAAGAAACCCTATTATGGCAATTGACTTTCTGGAAAAAAGATGTTGTATGTATCCAAGCCAGATTTCCCACTGTAGCAGGCTGTGACAGACCACTCAGATCTGCATTCATTCTCTGGGAATACAGTATCATTCCTAAATAGGTATCTCCTATTTCTGCACGTTGGTTCCTGTGCGCTTGTTATCATGCTATCTGCCTTTTTCTTTGTGGAGATTCTATTTAGTCTGTATATTATGAAAACTGCATAATAACTCAAGTATCCACTTAAATAAAAGGCGCAATGATGTGGATACTCCCAAAACAGCATACCACCAAAAGTCCTTTAGTTCAGGTTTTAGAGCACATGGAACATATTCTACCCTCTCCTCACAGATTTGTCATCTATGTAGCTCTTTTTTTTCCCCACTGAACATGAGGTCAGAGTAACCACATTAGGCTACACAATCTGTCACAGAAATCACTCTTCAGAATAGTAAGAATAGTAAGAAGTAAACATACATCATGTTCACCTGATTCTCACAATCACTTCTCTTGCCTAGTTGCTTCCAGCCTTTCTAACCCCTCACCTTTCTTTTCAGGGGTCCCAGGCGGGATGTCTTGGCATCTTGTGCTTTGTAGGTCACCCAGAGACCACTGGCTATATGTTGGACAAAGCAGACAGAGTCTCCGTACTTGATTTCTGGGACTCCCATGCCCTCTATATCTCGCTTGTGACTGGAATCCAGTTTCTCCTTGATTTCCTATTTCACAGAAAATGAAACAAAGGTAGGCATGTCTGATTAAATAGAAATGCAATGTATAAAGCAAGTCATCTGTGCAGAATTTGTAAGCCAGGGAACCGATTACCAGTATAATCATGATGTGCCTGTCCAAGCCAGGACTGCAGAAAGGCTTGCTTCCTCTATCTGCTGCTAATTGTAAAATCAATGGATTTCAAGTTTTGGCTACTTTAGTGATTATTTAATCACTCTTTGGTTCTGGTTTTATATAATTGTCCATTATATTTTCTACTTTCTTCATCCCGACTTAGATGCTTTAATAACTAACGCTTTACTGGACAAATAACTTATTGTATTGTAACTTATTGTACCTTCCATGATTTTAATGGTTATGTTATATAAACGTCCTGACTCAGAGCTTTAAATATATCTGTTAAAATCATAAATATGGAGACAGAACCAAGATGGCGGAGTAGAAGGACGTGCTCTCACTCCCTCTTGCGAGAACACCAGAATCACAACTAGCTGCTGGATAATCATCGACAGGAAGACACTGGAACTCAACAAAAAAGATACCCCACATCCAAAGACAAAGGAGAAGCCACAATGAGATGGTAGGAGGGGCGCAATCACAGTAAAATCAAATCCCATAACTGCTGGGTAGGTGACTCACAGACTGGAGAACACTTATACCAGAGAAGTCCACCCACTGGAGTGAAGGTTGTGAGCCCAATGTCAGGATTCCCAACCTGGGGGTCCGGCAATGGGAGGAGGAATTCCTAGAGAATCAGACTTTCAAGCCTAGTGGGAATTGACTGCAGGACTTTGACAGGACAGGGGGAAACAGAGATTCCACCCTTGGAGGGCACACACAAAGTAGTGTGCGCAAGGGGACCCAGGGGACGGAGCAGTGACCCCAGGGGAGACTGAACCAGACCTACCTGCTAGAGCTGGAGGGTCTCCTGCAGAGGCGGGGGGTGGCTGTGTGGCTGTGGCTCACCGCAGGGACAAGGACACTGGCAGCAAAAGTTCTGGGAAGTACTCCTTGGCGTGAGCCTGCCCAGAGTCTGTCATTAGCCCCACCAAAGAGCCCAGGTAGGCTCCAGTGTTGGGGTGCCTCAGGAAAAACAATCAACAGGGAGGGAACCCAGCCCCACCCATCAACAGTCAAGCAGATTAAACTTTTACTGAGCTCTGCCCACCAGAGCAACAGTCAGCTCTACCCATCACCAATCCCTCCCATCAGGAAACTTACACAAGCCTCTTAGATAGCCTCATCCACCAGAGGGCAGACAGCAGAAGCAAGAACTACAATCCTGCAGCCTGTGGAACAAAAACCACATTCACAGAAAGACAGACAAGATGAAAAGGCAGAAGGCTATGTACCAGATGAAGGAACAAGATAAAACCCCAGAAAAACAACTAAATGAAGTGGAGATAGGCAACCTTCCAGAAAAAGAATTCAGAATAATGATAGTGAAGATGATCCAGGACCTCAGAAAAAGAATGGAGGCAAAGATCGAGAAGATGCAAGAAATGTTGAACAAAGACCTAGAAGAATTAAAGAACAAACAAACAGAGATGAACAATACAATAATTGAAATGAAAACTACACTAGAAGGAATCAATAGCAGAATAACTGAGGCAGAAGAACGGATAAGTGACCTGAAAGACAGAATGGTGGAATTCACTGCCGCAGAACAGATAAAGAAAAAAGAATGAAAAGAAATGAAGACAGCCTAAGAGACCTCTGGGACAACATTAAGCACAACAATATTCGCAATATAGGGGTGCCAGAAGGAGAAGAGAGAGAGAAAGGACCTGAGAAAATATTTAAAGAGAATACAGTCGAAAACGTCCCTAACACGGGAGAGGAAATAGCCACCCAAGTCCAGGAAGTGCAGCGAGTCCCATACAGGATAAACCCAAGGAGAAACACGCCGAGACACGTAGTAATCAAACTGGCAAAAATTAAAGACAAAGAAAAATTATTGAAAGCAGCAAGGGAAAAATGACAAATAATATGCAAGGGAACTCCCATAAGGTTAACAGCTGATTTCTCAGCAGAAACTCTACAAGCCAGAAGGGAGTGGCATGATATACTTAAAGTGATGAAAGGGAAGAACCTACACCAAGATCACTCTACCCGGCAAGGATCTCATTCAGATTCGATGCAGAAGTCAAAAGCTTTACAGACAAGCAAAAGCTAAGAGAATTCAGCACCACCAAACCAGCTCTACAACAAATGCTGAAAGAACTTCTCTAAGTGAGAAACACAAGACAAGAAAAGGATCCACAAAAACAAACCCAATACAGTTAAGAAAATGGTCATAGGAACATACATATAGATAATTACCTTAAACATGAATGGATTAAATGCTCCAACCAAAAGACACAGGCTTGCCAGTGGATACAAAACAAGACCCATATATATGCTGTCTAAAAGAGACCCACTTCAGACCTAGGGACACATTCAGACTGAAAGTGAGGGGATGGAAAAAGATATTCCATGCAAATGGAAATCAAAAGAAAGCTGGAGTAGCAATACTCATATCAGATAAAATAGACTTTAAAATAAAGAATGTTACAAGAGACAAGGATGGACACTACATAATGATCAAGGGATCAATCCAAGAAGAGGATATAACAATTATAAATATATATGCACTCAACAAAGGAGCACCTCAATACATAAGGCAACTGCTAACAGCTATAAAAGAGGAAATCAACAGTAACACAATAATAGTGGGGGACTTTAACACCTCACTTACACCAATGGACAGATCATACAAACAGAAAATTAATAAAGAAACACAAGCGTTAAATGACACAATAGATCAGATAGATTTGACTGATATTTATAGGACATTGCATCCAAAAACAGCAGATTACACTTTCTTCTCAAGTGCACACGGAACATTCTCCAGGATAGATCACATCTTGGGTCACAAATCAAGCCTCAGTAAATTTAAGAAAATTGAAATCATATCAAGCATCTTTTCTGACCACAATGCTATGAGACTAGAAATGAATTACAGGGAAAAAAACGTAAAAAACACAAACACATGGAGGCTAAACAATACATTACTAAGCAACCAAGAGATCACTGAAGAAACCGAAGAGAAAATCAAGAAATTCCTAGAAACAAATGACAATGAAAACATGACAATCCAAACCCTATGGGATGCAGCAAAAGCAGTTCTAAGAGGGAAGTTTATAGCTATACAAGCCTACCTCAAGAAACAAGAAAATTCTCAAGTAAACAATCTAACCTTACACCTAAAGGAGCTAGAGAAAGAACAACAAACAAAACCCGAAGTTAGCAGAAGGAAAGAAATCACAAAGATCAGAGCAGAAATAAGTGAAATAGAAACAAAGAAAACAATAGCAAAGATCAATAAAACTAAAAGCTGGTAGCTTTTAGCGAGACTCATCAAGAAAAACAGGGAGAGGACTCAAGTAAATAAAATTAGAAATGAAAAAGGAGAAGTTACAACAGACACCGCAGAAATACAAAGCTTCCTAAGAGACTAGTACAAGCAACTCTATGCCAATAAAATGCACAACCTGGAAGAAATGGACAAATTCTTAGAAAGGCATAACCTTCCAAGACTGAACCAGGAAGAAACAGAAAATATGAACAGATCAATCACAAGTAATGAAATTGAAACTGTGATTAAAAATCTTCCAGCAGGGCTTTCCTGGTGGCGCAGTGGTTGAGAGTCCGCCTGCCGATGCAGGAGACACGGGTTCGTGCCCTGGTCTGGGAAGATTCCACATGCCACGGAGAGGCTAGGCCAATGAGCCATGGCCACTGAGCCTGCAGGTCTGGAGCCTGTGCTCCACAACGGGAGAGGCCACAGCAGTGAGAGGCCCGTGTAACGCAAAAAAAAAAAAAAAAAAAAAAAATCTTCCAACAAACGAAAGTCCAGGACAAGATGGCTTCACAGGTGAATTCTACCAAACATTTAGAGAAGAGCTAACACCCATCCTTCTCAAATTCTTCCAAAAATTTGCAGAGGAAGCAACACTCCCAAACTCATTCTATGGGGCCAACATCACCCTGATACCAAAACCAGACAAAGATACTACAAAAAAAGAAAATTACAGACCAATATCACTGATGAATATAGATGCAAAATTCCTCAACAAAATACTAGCAAACAGAATCCAACAACACATTAAAAGGATCATACACCACAATCAAGTAGGATTTATCCCAGGGATGCATGGATTCTTCAATATACGCAAATCAATCAATGTGATACACCATACTAACAAACTGAAGAATAAAAGCCATATGATCATCTCAATAGATGCAGAAAAGGCTTTTGACAAAATTCAACACTCATTTATGATAAAAACTCTGCAGAAAGAGGGCAGAGAGGGAACCTACCTCAATATAATAAAGGTCATGTACGACAAACCCACAGCAAACATTATTTTCAATGGTGAAAAACTGAAAGCATTTCCTCTAAGATCAGGAATGAGATAAGGGTGTCCACTCTCACCACTATTATTCAACATAGTTTTGGAAGTCCTAGCCATGGCAATCAGAGAAGAAAAAGAAATAAAAGGAATACAAATTGGAAAAGAAGAAGCAAAACTGTCACTGGTTGCAGATGACATGATACTATACATAGAGAATCCAAAAAATGCCACCAGAAAACTATTAGAGCTAATCAACGAATTTGGTAAAGTTGCATGATACAAAATTAATGCACAGAAATCTCTGGCATTCCTATACACTAATCATGAAAAATCTGAAGGAGAAATTAAGGAAACACTCCCATTTACCATTGCAACAAAAAGAATAAAATACCTAGGAATAAACCTACCTACAGAGACAAAAGACCTGTATGCAGAAAACTCTAAGACACTGATGAAAGAAATTAAAGATGATACCAACAGATGGAGAGATATACCATGTTCTTGGATTGGAAGAATCAATATTGTGAAAATGACTATTCTACCCAAAGCAATCTACAGATTCAATGCAATCTGTATCAAATTACCAATGTCATTTTTTATCGAACTAGAACAGATCATCTTAAAATTTGTATGGAGACACAAAAGACCCTGAATAGCCAAAGAAGTCTTGAGGGAAAAAAATGGAGCTGGAGGAATCAGACTCCCTGACTTCAGACTATACTACAAAGCTACAGTAATCAAGACAATATGGTACTGGCACAAAAACAGAAACATAGATCAATGGAACAAGATAGAAAGCCCAGAGATAAACCCATGCACCTACAGTCAACCAATCTATGAGAAAGGAGGCAAAGATATACAATGGAGAAAAGACAGTCTCTTCAGTAAGTGGTGCTGGGAAAACTGGACAGCTACATGTAAAAGAATGAAATTAGAACACTCCCAAACACCATATACAAAAATAAACTCAAAATGGATTAGAGACCTAAGTGTAAGACCAGACACTACAAAACTCTTAGAGGAAAACATAGGAAGAACACTCTTTGACATAAATCACAGCAAGATCTTTTTTGATCCACCTCCTAGAGTAATGGAAATAAAAACAAAAATAAACAAATGACACCAAGTGAAACTTCAAAGCTTTTGCACAGCAAAGGAAACCATAAACAAGATGAAAAGAGAACCCTCAGAATGGGAGAAAATATTTGCAAACGAATAAACGGATTAATCTCCAAAATATATAAACAGGTCATGCAGCTCAATATTAAAGAAACAAATAACCCAATCCAAAAATGGGCAAAAGACCTAAGTAGACATTTGTCCAAAGACGACGTACAGATGGCCAAGAAGCACATGAAAAGCTGCTCAACATCACTGATTATTAGAGAAATGCAAATCAAAAGTACAATGAGGTATCCCCTCACACCAGTTAGAATGGGCATCATCAGAAAATCTACAAACAACAAATGCTGGAGAGGGTGTGGAGAAAAGGGAACCCTCTTGCACTGTTGGTGGGAATGTAAATTGATACAGCCACTCTGGAGAACAGTATGAAGGTTCCTTAAAAAACTAAAAGTAGAATTACCATATGATCCAGCAATCCCACTACTGGGCATATACCAAGAGAAAACCATAATTCAAAAAGACACATGCACCCCAATGTTCATTGCTGCACTATTTACAATAGCCAAGTCATGGAAGCAACCTAAATGCCCATTGACAGGCAAATGGATAAAGAAGATATGGTACATATATACAATGGAATATTACTCAGCCATAAAAAGGAACGAAACTGAGTCATTTGTTGAGACGTGGATGGACCTAGAGACTGTCATACATAGTGAAGTAAGTCAGAAAGAGTAAAACAAATATCGTATATTAATGCATGTATGTGGAACCTAGAAAAATGGTGCAGATGAACCGGTTTGCAGGGGAGAAGCTGAGACACATATGTAGAGAACAAACGTATGGACACCAAGGGGGGAAACCGCGGTGGGGTGGGGATGGTGGTGTGCTGAATTGGGTGAGTGGGACTGACATGTATACACTGATGTGTATAAAATGGATGACTAAGAAGAACCTGCAGTATAAAAAAACAAACAATCAAACAAACAACGAATACTAAACTTTCTTTGGGTTATTTTTATGGAAATATGTTAATATAAATGTTTCACACATTACATGAAATTTCTAATAATCTTATATGTTCTGGTATAATGTTATAAGTCATAATTCTAGTTATTACTTTAAAATGTATATCTCAGAAATAACTAAAAAAAAAATCATATAAGTATCTTTCACAGAAATCAGCAGAGGAAACAGACTCTTGGAGAAGGTCAGGAGCTAGTCCCATGCAGTAATTGTTGTATTAGTTTTTTATGGCCTCCTCAGTTGTGTGTTAGTCAATGGGTTTCATTCTTCAATTGCCACAGTTTCACGAAACTTACTGTCTAGTATGGAAAAAGGAGTTGCTTGTGCACCAGGTGTCCACTTGGTGATAACCTGAGGTGCCTGTCACAGAGTGACTCAGGAAGTGGACTGGTAACTCTGTCCCCTTCTCATCAATCAGGGCCTCTGTATGGTTCTACCCTATTTCCATTTCTTCTCTACATCTTGTGTTAAATTGCTCATTTGTAGAAGCCATCAGCTAGGTGGCATTTTGCATTTTTACAGACTAAAAATGTAGCACCCTGTTCCCTCCGCTGTGCCAACTTTACTCTCATTCTTAATGATGGAAAAACAGGAACTCGTGCACTAAGCTCTTCTCATGTGTAAGGCAGTGCCCTAAGTTCCTTACATACACTAACTCTTCATAACGGCCTTGGATGTAGCTACAAATATTATCCCAGTTTTACGGAGGAGAAAATGAAGGTACAGAGAAACAAGTAATTTGTCCAAGGTCATTTAAGAAGTAGTGAAAGAGCCAAGATTTAAACCAGGAAGTCCAACTCCAGAGACTGTGCTCTTCCGATGGCCCCAAACTCCTACTCACCCTTTAATACCCTGCTCAGGTGCCACCTTCTCTGTGAAGGCGGAGTTAGTCTCTCCTGCTGTATTTCCCCAGCACAGTCTCATCCCTCTATTGAGTACTTAGCACATCACAATGTAAACGTGCTTGTTTAAATGATACTTTCCTTATGCCAGGTTATAAGAGAATGAAGGGCATGGGCCAGATGACAATTAATTTTGGATTCCTAATACAGAGAATTATCAATTACTTAACAAACATAAATTGAAGGAACAAATATATATAGCTGAGTAATTTTTTTCCTTCAAATATATATATAATTTTTCATTTCAGCTCCTATTTCTTTCCTTGAAATCTTCATAAAAGCAAAATTAGTTATTTTGCACACATTTAAGGATCATTTTGAGCAATGTTAATATATTGCAGGAACATTCTTATTTTAAATATATGTTGAAACACTGGCTGGATTGTTAAATATGACTTATTTCTCAAAATGAACATTTCCAAAGGAACTTATTTCTGATTTTATAACAAAAGTCAGTGGCAAAATAGAATTTGATATTTTAGGATTCTTAATAGGCAAGTGGTCAAAAATGCATTTATTCTATAAAACAATGGATATTTGATTTTCGTTTCAAAAATATCCAGAGTTCTATAGACACTCAAGCCAGTAGGTGGATTTAAAATACAGCAAAGTTTTCATCTCTAGCCTGCTCTCTAACCATAGGCAATGCAGCAAAATAAAAATATTACACGCTGCAGCTGTTAAATATGAATAATTACACTGGTTACCAAGAGCTCATAGTTAAAATAGCACATATTCCCCAATGATCAGTGACTATGGTCATTTCACTTGTTTTATCACTTTTTATTGATTTAAATATGACTTTGCCAAAAATAAAATAAATACTAGGGTTTTTTTTTTAAGAGTCTCTGAAATAAATGCATCATTATTGTTTATAGACGATGGTATCTTTGCTTTTAAAAAATGGCATCAACTCCCAAAGTTCTATGGCTGGCACTACAGGGGCTGCTTGAAATTCAAAAGAAAGACAGAAGCAATAACAACAAAAGCTAAAACATACAGACAAACCGACACTAAAGCCAACTCTACTAAACAACGACGACACAGCTTAAAGAAGTGAGAGCATCCCGAGATAGAGAAGTTGGATTTGGCTGACCACAGGTGGGTGAGCTCCTTTTGACTTAAGCCATGAACTAATGCTCCCCTCTCTGTCTTCACTTGAACATGGCCCCAGATGTATTTACTCTACTGCTAGAAATGGAAACTTCCTATACGATGGGGCTATTTCAGTCACTCCCTTTCAATAACTCCCCAATTCCCACAGAACACAATTCTCACTTCTGAAGTTCTTGTATACCACATGCTTTAACCAAACTGGACTACGTCTCTGTGTCATATCAAGTGTTCCCTCCCTCAGGGCCTTTACTGACATTACACTTCCTGCTTGGAATGCCCCTACTTCATCTCTGTATCTTTTCATCTTATCCATCAAGCCTTTTGCAGATCCACCTGTGCATTTTCTCTGATCTCATGGCACCTCCCTTCCACTCTCTCAAGACTCTTTACATCTTCTGCAATATGAATCCTTTGCTGGTACACTTCCTGTCCCGTCTCCAAGGGCAAGACTGAGATTTGTTTGTCTTTACATTTCGCACAATGCTCTGCCTAGGTTGCAAATAATTTGTTTTATTGGTCTGTGGGCATCAATTTATCTGTTTATCTGCATCAACCTCCCCTACGTTAGATCATGAGTGGATTCCAAGAAGGAACAGGTTACTTGGCCTAATAATGTGTTGAAGGGTAATAATAATCATTACCCCTTGTCTCCACTGAGAGTTTACAAGGAAATGGTTGTGACCACATCATTATTGTCGCATAAGTATGTATTTAGTTTAGATGATAAGCTGCTGCTCTCCAGATTGATTTAAAACTTCTAGAAGGACACGAAAGGGAACTGGAACTACTATTCGTTTAGTGCCCACTTTGAGTGAAGTATTTTGCCAAGTGCTTTACAATGGCAACACCAACATGTGAATTTACCAAAGACCTACACAGTGATGTGTATTAGACATGACACTTTAAAAACATTTTATCTAAACCTTTCAATGGCCCTGCTGTTTTCATTTCTCTTACTTTATAGATGATAAAACTGAGGCTTGCAGAGTTGGAGTAATTTGCTCAAAGCCCTGTAGCTAGTAAGCAATGGAAGAGAATCCAAAGACAAGTGCAATTCCACAGCCCATTTGTGATTTGAACATAATTTCTTGAATGGTAACTATCAGTACAGTTAAGTATTGATTGTATTAATGTTTATGTGTTTGAATGCTGTTATAAAGAAGAAGTGGAAAATATATGTTATCATTTTGTGAAAAAAATGGCTCTGGTTCTGAAGTATAAACTTCAGGAGTCATACATACAAACCACTAATGACAACAAGGTGATATGGTTTATATTCAAGGTGCAACTGGAATTTGGAAGAGAGAACAACTCACTCTGCCTGGGGAGCTCGTGATGATTTTATACCAGTTGCCACTTTATGTGAGCTTGGCTAGGAGAAAGAGGAGAGACGGGGAATGCGGAAGGGGTGGACATTCTACTAAGATGGGTATAGTGTGGCAAGTGGGTGGTGAAGTCCAGAAAGGGACCTGAACAACAAGGACTCTGACTTCATCCTATAGGTGCACGTTTCTCAAACTCACACTGTTCACAGACTTTCTGTGGGAAAAGAGGACTTTGGACAGTATCTTCTTCCAGGGGTCAAAGGGAACATTAGGATAATATAAAATGGACTCTTATGAGAATAGCAAAAAGAAACAAAACAACTTATTCAACTCTGTTTAACACAGCATTTTACTTAAAAAATTTTTTTTTCCATAGAATTATTGTTTGGAACACCTCTTGGAAAAAGCTAGCATAGGTAATGGGAATCCGTTGAGAATTTTAAGTGAGGGATAACACAAGGGTTGCATCTTAGAACAATTGTTCCAGCGGCAATGTGAATGACGGATTGAAAAGAAACAAAGGCATAGAGATGGACGAGTTTTAGCTATGGTATTAGAAATCTAGCACGATACCTGGCACAGAGTAGGTCCTAATTCGTGTTTATTATTAGAGTGAAATTTGCTGCATTTGACATATTGAAGCCACCTACATTCACAGAGGACAAAAAAGTACCTTTCCAAAAGACAGGAAACAATCAAAAAAGATTCAGAGGAAAAGGAGATATGGGAAGATGGGCCCCATTCATAGATGCTGGGGTCAGCCATCAATAAAGTGCTGGTGAGACCATTCCTTCGTAAAAGTCGCAGGAGAAACCTTGAGAAATCACCTTTAGGTTCACTTCTCCACCAATATAGTCCCCTTCTGCATTTCTGATCTCGAATGGGAGGTCTTAGAATGGGCTTAAAAAAACTGCACGCTGCAGGATACTGCAAGGAGCCTGGCTGGCCCCAGGGCTGGCTGCAGAGCCTCTGCTGGGTGGGAAGCCAATGACAGATCCTCTGCCATTTCCAGCACGCTAGGGGAGCAGGCCTGACCGGCTCGTTAGGGAAGGTGCATTTCGTGAGCAGGGGTCACTGTGCTGGGCTCTTTCCTCCGTCTTTCTCATCAATCCCTCCCTACATGATCACCTTCAGGTAGGCCGCGCTCCTGCCATTTCATGGATAAGGAAACACTCTCTTAGGTCATCTTCCTGGTCTCATTTAATCCGCATAACAATCCTTCGGGACATACTTCTTCACTCTCGTGTTTTACAAAAAGGGACAGGAAGACTGAACAGCATATGGTGGAGCCAGGATTCAAAGCCAGGTTTCCTCCACTTCAAAGCCCAGGGTTCTCCTTGACTGCCTCTCTATCTGGTCCACTTTGAACAACCAAGTCTTGGGAAACTGTCGAGTTAAATTTTAAAAATGCTTTGTAGATTCCATTTAAAATGAAACTGCAGGAGGTGGTGCTGTCTTGGGATGATTGAATCTCAAGGTCCATGTTTCCTTCTTTCCCCTTCCCTCCTTTCCTTCATACCCTCTCTTTCCCCAACTGAGAACTTGGTGAGGAAATGGACAGAGCCAGCAAGGGGACAGGCGCAAACAGCACTACTTCAGTGCTTGCGATTTCACAGAGGCATGCTGTGAGCCCCGCTGCCCTCTTGTTTCGGGCGGGGCCGCTGAGGTTAAAATGCTCAAGAGGATCCCGTCTACAGGGATGCTTTCCACTCATAGCGGAGAGAGCAGTGGGCAGTTTTTAAAGGGGAAGTCACGTTTGGCCAAGAACACAGATCTTAACATACAGTAGATATGTGATAAATGTTGACTCAATTGAATTGGATGTTTTTACACACCGAGGAAAGATTTCCTCCAACTGAGAACAGTGATAGCTGTCTGCCTTTATGTAACAAAGGAGGCAAAATGTGAGACGATCTCAATCATTCAAAACTTATGGTAGAGTCATTAAAAGTAGCCATAAAATAAATGGCTTCATATAATAAGGCTTGCTTTAACATTAGTAATTCACCCTTCCCTGAAAGGAACTGAGTGTTATACACTGACGTGGAGACATGACATCTAAATAGACGGTCTTGCTGTGCCAAAGTAAATATTAAATCGCATTACCCGACAATCCTTGGGGAATGGCCTTGCAATGTCAAGACCATGGGAAAATGATGTGAGATCAAGTTCACAGAAATTTGACTTCGATGTTCAAACGAATGAATGTCTCTCCTTAAGTGTTTATAGGGGTTGTGTTATGATCGAAAATGATTACACAATGATGAGAAAATCTATGAAGAGGATGGAGGTTAAAATGGAATGGGTTTCACTCTGTATGAACCTATGACCTCATTTACGTATCCCTTCAGCAAGCAATGCTCAAACTTACTACATGCTACACACTGTGTGGGGTGCAGAGGTACAGAAAGGGCTGGGGGCATGTGATCCAGGAGCTCCCCGTCGAGTGAGTGATGACTGTAATGGAATCGTGAACAGGGCCCTGCTGGAGGGAAGGGGAAGGGCCTTCTTCCTGTGAGGGGCACTTGACATTTGTCTGAAAGATGCGGAGGAGGTCGCTGATGACGGTACGTGGAGGGTTAAAGGGTACAGGTTTAGCGATGAGAAAAGATAACACGTTCAAAGACGATACGTACTTCGTATGCTAGAGCTCAAGGCAAGCGTGAGCTGGTGGCCAGTGATACCATGGAAGGGCGGGCAGGGGTCGGCCCTTAAAGCATCTTTTATGACAGACTTCAAATGAGCTGCAACTAGATTAAGAATTGTGTTCAAGGTTCCACAGTGGGTAGATGGGAGTCAAGGCCAGATCTAGGTGACTTGGAAGCCATGTTCTACCTTACGCGCTACCCCTTCCAGATTAAGGGAATAGGTGCGATGCTGTGATTCGGAGCCCTCAGTACTTCCCAGGCCTCCAGTTTGATTTGGATCCCCCGCTGAAGGAAAGGAATGCAAGCTCTGACCGAGATCCCATTCTGCTCATTCACATAGTTTGCTCAGAGACCACAGTTTGATTCCATCTGAGCCGGGCCAGGTCAATGACTGCGGCCGATGCTCGGACTTGACCCCCAACCCAGCAAGGTTCAGTCACGCCCCCGTCCTGTCATGCGGATACAAGATTCACAGGGGCACCTGCCATCTTCCTTGTAAGGACAGTTTGCTGAGGATATGAACACACACCTGCGGCCGACCTAGGACCCCGGGTCGTGCAGTCATAGCTGTCACGGGCTCGTGCAGCCTGACAGGAAACGTGGGGCGGGAAGCCCATCACTGCCGGTGACTCAGAGCCCAGCGTCCTCCCAGAACATAGGAGCCTAAATCGTGCTCCTTTCGGGAGTCTCTTCTCCTGTTCTCCAGATTCTCCAGCATACAGAGAAGATCAGAGGAATAGCCCCACTCAACCCCATTCAATGAGGCACAAAGGACACACTATCTCCCCCTCTCAACCTTCCCACTGAGTCCCCCCAAACCCTGTGCCACCACCCAGGTCCTGACACGCTATTTCAGACCCCTGTCTGCCGTCTGCTCCATCACCTAACACCTGGTACAGGTGAGAGCTGGCAAGACAACTCAGAGCCTTCCCACTGTTGAAAATCAGAGCCACAAATCTGTCTGCTGGGGAACACTGTTCCCCAGTGAGGGGAAGCACAGTGGAGAGTGTACTTAAGGAAGAGAGCCTGCACCAAGTAAGGTAAAAGTACATGTACTAAGGAGGAGTCTGGAGGCCCAGAGAAATCAAGGCATCTCTAGAGTTCTTCCCCAGGAGCTCTTTGGATCGTGGACGGCAGAACTCCATGTTCCCACATGTTCTTCCTTCCCGTGCAGCTTCACCGTTAAGATGCCCAATGCCCTGTCCACACAATGTCCCAAGGAAGCTCCGATCTCCTGGGGGATGCAGCCTTATGTTGGCCTGACACGGAGACTAGGTCACTTTAATTTCAGTTCCTTTCAAGTTAAAATGAAGGTAGCCAGACTGAACACTGCTGCACTGAGAGGTATTTAAACCTCCAACGTTGTGATGCCAATGAAATGCAACCACATTGCCAAGTGCACAGGACAATGTGACTCACGGGTGACTTTTCATCCAGCTCTGCTATGCTGGCAGCCCCCTGGTACCATGATGCCTTTCAGCCATCAGCTGCTGGCCTCCCTGTGCATGGAAACTTGGGGACTTGCGGAGATGAGGAATGAGCTTTTGGAGGGTAAAATGTGCTCACAGGCTAGCAGTGGTGCCGAGTAGAAGGAATGTTATGAGGACTCTCCAGGGTACTCTGAGCTTGTTTGGCTTCCCGCAGAGGCCACAACACAGGGCTGAGCCATACTCCACGAGGATAGGCCAAGAAAGGAACGGAATGCAAGAGTCCCCTTGGAGCAGGATCCCGCCAGCTGCCTGGAAGGCCACCTGATTCTTCTGCTGTCACAAGAGAAGGCTCCTTCTGCAGTGGTAAAGACCTCAGTGTCAGGGTTCATCCCAGGGCTGAGGAGACTGGGGTAGAACGCTCAAATAAGGGACAAGCCAAGCTGGCATCTTAGAAAGGTATTTACATGGTCACCAGCTATGATGAGTCACTTCTTACTTTCCACCCCTCCCGACCCTCCCACATCTGCTCTCCCCGCCCACTTCATGTCCAAGTTGTCTCGAGGACTTTTCTGTTGCTTTGTTTCACTGCTCCTTTTAGCCAGTTGCAATGTCCTAACACACTTCCTGGAGGCCAGAATGTTTTATTCCATGGTCATCAACCTGAATTTAAAATCCTTCTTGTGTTGAGAATCTTAAAAAAAAACAAAAGCGAGGGTAACGTGAAGGAGATGAGCTCCGAAAACCAGAATGAAGTCAAGGAGCTAACGTGCCATTGGAAGAGAAGCAGACAGAAGGAGATGCTTGAATGGAACTGATAGCAGGAAGCTCTCATTTCTTAAGGTTTGAACCATGGGTGTAGGAAAAACCTAACTCTGATACAGGGCAACTAGGGGAGAAAATCTCTGTGCCAGAGATTCTCTGCCTAAAAATACTTCAGGACCATAAAAGGAGGGAAAAAAGGAGTGTGACTCCTTGCTTCAAGGAAGACAGTGCGGCCTCTCTGATTCATTATGAAGCAGAGATGTCCCGCAGGAATGCAGCTGTCAGCTTGACACCGAGTCCTACATGAACGGAATCATCAATAAGCCTTTACTGAAATCGTGTTGAGAACACAAATCAAGATCTATTTCTGGAAAAGAGCAAAGAAGAATGAAGCTAGAGATGAAGTTCCCAACGGAGATGCTGAGCTGTCCTCTTAGGAGGTGCAGGCTCCCTGACAACTATGCGTATGTTGGGCAGAGCCCTTCTCATGCTTGGCTAATCTTTCCAGAACAATCATAAAGTAACAGAGCACCGAACTGTCTGTCAGAAGCTAGCTCCGTGTGCAATTCCGACCATCCAACTAGATCCAGCTCTGAGTTACGCGGAGTCAAAACCTGGCTGACCGTTAAAGATAGAGGCTTCAAAAAATATTTGTCTCTCCACACACCAAGTGGCAAAGCTACATGTTTGGGGTTAACATGGTGACCACAGAATTCACTCTTAAAGAAGGCTGGGGATGGACAGGCCAGAGCTAAGAGATCTGGAGAGAACAGACGACCTGGGAAGAGGAACTAGTAACTCTGTATAATATAAATAACTGCAAGACGATGTCGTGTCCAGAATTACACCTTCTCTGCATCTTTCTGAAAGAAATCACTTCCTTGACTTAGCTAAATGTAGCACTGAAACTTATGCCTCCGTGTTACCCCTGCTTTATGAGGAGTGAAGCATATGACTTAAAAGTACTAAAAACAATTCAGAACATATTTAACAACAACAGTATTTTCCATTAGCCTCTGAGCGACACTGTCCCTTCCTGTGAACATTTTTGTTTTCTAGGGCTTTCTACTTTCCTTTAAAGTTTTTCCCTCCTAAGACTTCAACCTTCAACCCAGGCAAGCATTCCTCTATGAACTCAATTCAAAAGATAAGAGAACAAAGTGTTTATCATAGGTCTCATTTCCAATTCCGTTTTGTCCCAGCCTACTTTATTTTTCAGTCACCGTTCTACCTGGAGGTTTCAGAGCTTTCACTTTGAGAACGAGGTCGAAGTCCACCTCACCTTTGATGCTCGGAAAGAGAAGGCTGTGGACTTGGTGTCTGATTTTCCCCGGTCTTGCAGTATAAGGCCTTGGTCCTCTGTCAAGGCCAGGTAGTGGCCTGTGGTGAGATGCCGAAGTCGGAAAGCCTGGCCCCATCTGATGTTACTGCCGCTCCAACTGGGCAGATGAAACAGACAAGAAATTGCATTTACACAAAAATCAGTCCTTTTCAATATTTACCCTGTGCTTTTTCACACAGGCCTTCTGGGGTTCATCCCCTGACTCCTGGCTTGCTCTAGGATTGCATGCCTGCCTACAGCTCAGCATGGTGTTCTCTAATGAACTCTCTTAAGATCACCAACAAGGAACATGGTCCCGGGGGCAGGTCAGTGGTTTAATGGAACTGGAAGTCCCAAGCTTCCAATTTTTCCTTCACTCCACTGAAGTGTCTTGATGCCAAAACCACAAAAAAAGAAAAAAAAAAAAAAAAAAGGGAAGCTTGCCTTTTTAGAGAAACTTATTTCTGGGAAAGTAAAGCATTTCCAAATGTGCCACCTTAATTCAAGCATTTTACTACCACCACTAATTTGAAAAGAGATACACACCCCTATGTTCACTGCAGCATTATTTACAACAGCCAAGATATGGAAGTAACCTAACTGTCCATCAATAAAGAAAATGTGCCGTATACACATACACAGTGGAATACTAGTCAGCCATAAAAAAGGATGAAATTGTGCCATTTGCAACAACATGGATGGACCTTGAGGGTATCATCCTAAGTGAAATAAATCGGACTGGGTAAGACAAATACCATATGATTTCACTCATCTGTGGAATCTGAAAAACAAAACAAATGAGCAAACAAAGAAAACAACATAAATTTCATAGCTACAGAGAGTAGACTGGCAGTTGTGAGAGAAGGCAGGTTGGGGAGGTGGGAGAAGTGAGTAAAGGGGATTAAGAGGTACAAAGTTCCAGGGTCCTGCATCAAAAGGCTGGCATTCAGCAAAAGTCATGTTAAGTGTTAGGGTAGGACTTATGCACCGAGTAATCTGTATCTAATTTATCCTTTCAGTTAGAACGAAATGTTTCAGGAATACACGTATCAGCTTTTAAAATGACCTTCCTCTCGAGCTAATTCTTTGGAGCCCCAAAGAATCCAAATAACACTGATAAAAGGCTTAAATTGTTCATATTTAAGAGTCTAGGGAAATAAACAAAGAACCATAACTGGAACTATATATATATATATATACACATATATACTTATTTTGATTTTTTAAAAAGTCCATTAAACAAGAACCAAGCCCTAATACCCTGAAAAAAAAAAGAGTATGACACTATAAGAATTTCAACAGGCTTGAAAGAGAATATAAATACCACAAGCCAGCTAACAACCACAAGCTAACCAGGATTCTTTCAACCAGCCACCTCCAGAGTTTCTCAGTAAAAAATGTGAATGTACCTGCATGTGTATGTGTGAGAGAAGTTCTAATGTTTTCTCCTGATCTCCAGTGGATTATCTTGAGGACCCCCCGGGGGGCATATAGCGTCCCCCCCGCCACCCCCCGATTAGAGAGATTTTACTTTGAACAAGTGTTCAGGGAGAGACTGAGCAGAGAGCTAGAGGGAGAGGCAGAGAGGGAAAACCAAAAATGGCAACACTGACCCTCCTCTCACCTCGAGCAGTTTAGCTCTAATCTAACTTGTGACCCCTCCAGGCAAAATAAAGGTCCAGAGCTTAACCGGACCCCCCCTTCAGTAGTCTGATGTTTAGAGATGCCATGTTTTTACTCAAGTACCTGTATCCAAAGTCTCAGCCTCCCATTCCTTCCTCCAGGTACAACTGTTTCCGACAAGTTCTGATAAATACAGTTTCCTTCACAGCTACACTTCCAGTGATGTTTTAGTCTTCCCTCCCTCATGCGATTACAGCCCTCTGTCATTTAAAGCTAATTTTGCACTGGAGCCAACAAGGCTACCGGGAGGAGGAAAACTTACCTGGGTTCCAGAGAATCTACTTAAGAAAATAAATGGGCGAACAGCTTTGATGGCTCTCGGTGAACATGTCTGCGCTTGCCTTTTATAACATAGCCACTGCAAGGGCAGCAGGAGCTGGGGGTTTGGTTCAAGGCACCAGAGCTTGCTGGCTTCAGAGTCAAAACGGAGGTGTTGGAAATCGTGTGCGTGCGTGTGTGTGTGTGTGTGTGTGTGTGACTGCGTGCGTGCGTGCGCCTGTGTGCGTGCACTTTAAAAACAAAAAACACAGTCACAGACATTTCAGAATTTAGCTCTTGGCCAAGGAACTTCTGAGAGTTTGCCAGGCGATACGGAACAAATGAAACATTTAAGACAATGGACTGTCCTGGAAAAGAAAATCCTTGAAAAGAATGCCCCCCGGACACTCCATTACCTTATCCGAAGGGGTTCCACTCTCCACAGAGATCTGGCTCTCGTGCCAGCTCCCCCAGCTTCATAGTATATCCTCCTGTGAGCAGAGTTGGAGATTAGCTCCTCTGTGCCGAAGGCTGACCAGCACCGGGCAGGGAACAGCTCCCTGCAGAGGCTGCTCAGAACCCGCTGTATTTCGAAGCCCTCACAGAGTCAGCAAAACGAGAAGCAAGAGCCAAAGGAAGGCACTACTTCCCAGTCTCTCTTATAAGGGAAAAAGGGTGCTGAAGGGGAGGGAACTGCTAGCCACATACTCATCATGGACACTCATAGACCGTCAGGTGTACAATGGAAAAAGGACTGTCTCTATTTCCACATCAGGAGTCAAAACAGCCCAGTCACATCATCAGACGCGATACCAAACGCTCCAATTCTTTCTCGTTCAGCTCGCTGATGCAGTTTCACATCTTTAGAAAATGTATTTGTACTTGTAAAACGTATACGTAGTACTGTGTGAATTCATTTCCATTGTTCTAGGAAGCTGGGCACAAAGCTCTATTCTCAGTTGCTGTTGTCTCCTTTCCTGCATTAACAATAATCTTTTAATGTGTTTTTAACTAAAATGTTTATTTTGGAATAACTCTAGATTTGTAAAAAAAAGTTGCAAAGATAGTCCAGAGAGCTTCTGTATAGTCTCACTCAGTTTCCCCTACGGTTATCATCTTACATTACTATGGTACAGTTGTCAGAACTAAGAAACCAACATTGGCACATTATTACTAACTAAACTCAAGACTTTATTTGGACTTCATCAGTTTTTCTATTAATTCTCTTCCTGTTTCAGGATCCCATCCTGGAGGTTGCATTGCATTTAGTTGTTATGTTTTCCCTGTTTCCTTTGGTCTGTTAGAGTTTCTTAGTCTTTCCTTGTTTTTCAGGACTTTGCTAGTTTTGAGGAGTACGGGGCAGGCATTCTGTAACATGTCCCATGAAATGGGTGTGTTTGATGTTTATCTGATGATTATCAAAGTCTGATTTTTAATCCATACAATTGGGACCAACCCATCTATAGCACAGATTATGAGGAATTAAATGAACTATCTTAGTTTAAAGGTATGTCTCATGATAGTGGTCCCTGGATTGCCAGGTATACTGAATCCAGATACTTTGAGAATCTTGTGACCTTGGATCAACACTGATCATTTAATTGCATTTAATTTCACTAATTTAAAATGCTACCTCTACTATAGAGGGTTTGTATATATCACAATCGAATTACTCAAACTCCAGAAGAATCTTGATCTAAATTTTAAGACAACAGGTAATCAATAGAGGGGAAGAGGAAATATGTGGTGATTATTTCCTTCTCCCAAGAAGTATTATAATTATGAGCTGGTTAAAAATATGGGCTTGGGAGTCAGGCAGACCTGAATTTGAATCTATTAGCTGTGTGACCTTGTCAAGTCCCTTCAAATCTCTGTGCATCAATTTCCTCACCTGTAAAATGAGCCTAATAAGGGTACGTAAGTCACAGAATGGTTGTGAGCATTTAATGGGGTTTTTTAAAAAAATAATGAATGTGCACAAAGATGTTCATGGGTGTACAAAATACTATGTATTGTTGATTTTTATTTAAATATAGATGTTTACAAATGTGCATCAAAAGCTACTTACCTGGCACAGAAATCCAATAAAACACTACATTAACAGTGGCTACCTTTTGGTGGTGGGATTATAGAAGATATTCTAAACCTTTTTCAAATGTATGTACTACCAGGAAATATGTAGTAAATATTAAGAAAGAAATCCTAGGCTACTGCAGAGCTCCAACACCCCAGGTGTCTCTGTGCCAGGCCAAGAATAGTAATGATGCTGTACTGACCTAGCCCTGCAGGAAAATTTGTTGAGATTTTCACTGACGCTTCTCCATCCTCAATGAAAGCAAAAGCGGTCTCTCAGGTGGAAACGGTGGAGCAGATCACCCTAGGTCACATGATTTGAGAACTCTCTCCCTCTGACATTTAAAGAATTCTAGAAGGTTAGTCCTTCCCACCTAGGAAATGCGGGTGGTTTGCTCCATTGAATCTCGAAAGGTTACAGAGGTTGAAACAACCTGCCCCCGCTCTCAAACAATTACCCAAGGAGAGGAGGTGAGTGGGTGGGGAGCTGAGGTGCTCTGAAAGCTTGGCTGACAGCTTAGCCTTAGTTTCAGTGAGTTAAGTGACTTATTCCAGGATGCTTGACAAGCCTGAGGCAGAGGCAAGGATCAGAGCTCAGAATGTTAGATTATTCTTTCGGCTTTGCACCCTGGGACGGTCAGCCTCTCTACCCAGCCTGGCTGCTCTCAGGCTTTACAAGGAATGATTTCCTCTGGAAAGTCAGCCCCATTACAGTGGAATCACCTGCATGCCTTCCTGACTCTGGGCACCTTTTTGTGTATTCTTGATTTCCTATTCCTTTGTGCTCCCCCAAATTTCGGTATTCCTGGCTATCCTGGCCAGTTCTGAGGATTGACCTGATGACACGTGACAATGATGAGGCTTATCACTCACCTCACCTAGACAGCAAAAAATGCCGAGGCATCCTGTGTTGAATGAGAGACCAGTTGCTACAAAAATCCGAGTTCCAGTATAAGGAGCCACTGCTGACTCCCCCCAGTCTCAACTCCTTCCTAGGAATAGTCTTTTTATTTTTCCTTACAAAGGAAAGGAAGAGCCTTTTTATTTTTATCTGTCGATTTCTTTTTTTCCCCACAATACAAATTAGCTCACGTGAAATCCTCAGCCAAAGGAAGGCCAGTTTTGCTCTTAACTCAATGATGGCAATGCATGCCTTCCTCAGGGGGCCCATTCTGGGAATTCCTCTCTATCTGTTTCACTCTCCCCAGCACCTTCTTTCAAATAGTTGTCCAGCCTTTCTTTTGGGTCAGGATCTTGTTGAACCACTCGATAGGAGTGCCCACCACATGACAAGCTTCTCCAAGTAGCATTGTTTCTGCCCAGATGCTTCTAATTTGGTTCTAAATTTAATGACAGGTGCATGTGTGTGGGGGGAGGGGTAAAGGGCCATGCAAATGTTATTTTAATTGTTTCCAAATTCCTTTCCTTAACAAAAGAATAGGAAAGGGAAGAGAGAACTAGTGAGTTTTGACGTGTTCCATCTTAGATGGAGCCAACTCTGCCAAACTCACTAACAAAACTTCAGTTCTGTATCCACCTGCAAGCTTTGGCCTTACTGCAGCAGGATAAGATATTAAAGAGACAGTATGTGGGTTACTGCATAATTTCACTGTTTAAAAAAAAACGAGGGCTTCCCTGGTGGTGCGATGGTTAAGAATCCACCTGCCAATGCAGGGGACATGGGCTCGATCCCTGGTCCGGGAAGATCCCACATGCCGTGGAGCAACTAAGCCCGTGCGCCACACCTACTGAGCCTGCGTGTCACAACTACTGAAGCCTGTGCACCTAGAGCCCGCGCACCACAACAAGAGAAGCCACCATAATGATAAGTCTGAGCACCGCAACAGAGTAGCCCCCGCTCGCTGCAACTAGAGAAAGCCTGTGCACAGCAACAAAGACCCAACACAGCCAAAAGTAAATAAATAAATATTTTAAAAAATAAATTAAAAATGTAAAAAAGGAAAAGAAAACCGCAACTGAGTAGGATCACATGACATTATCTAGTGTAGGGAATCCTTAATTCCAAGGGAAATCAGGTCAGCCTAACTTCTCTACTCAGAGATAACTGCCAGCCACTGGACCAGTGCCAGGAAGGCTAGACACCATTCCGGGTCACATCTGGTTCCCATGAAGGGATACACAGAGGACAGAGCAAGTAGAAAGAGGTTCAGAACAATAAAGGATATACATTGCCAATGGGTAGTTTCTAAGATGCACAGTAACACACTCAAGCACATTGCTCCTGGGGGTCCTTTAGAACATAAAGTAAGGAAGGAGCCCTGGCTGGAGACTCAGCATCTCTGGGTTTCAGGCTCCCATCTGAAATCATCCAGTGTGTGACCTTTGGCAGGAGCCTGACTTAGATGATTTCTAAGATGTGTGAATGTGATCATGTGTTTCTAATGAAGTAAAAGAAATGCAGTTAATGAGGTTCCCGTAGGCATCGTGCAAAACCAAAGAATGTATTACGAGCGATCTGGGAGATCAGACTTGTTGCAGTCCTAAGTTCAGTCTAATTTACATCTGAGATTTGATTTTTTAAAATATATCAGAGTTCCATAGTTACAGAGGCCAAGCTTTTTATACTCTGTTCCTCTATATATAAACAGAATACTAAAGGATGCTTCAGTGTGAATTTAAGACCTAGATTAATATCTTCCATCTCCTGATTTTGAATTTTGGAAAAGCATCCTTTGAGTAGATAACCAGAGATCCAAAGAAAGCATCATCCTCAGCAGTACATGCCGCCCCGGCACCATCCCCTGCTAATCCAGCTCTGGTTGGATACTGACATTTGGTTTCTCCAATCCTGTTTGATGATAAGCAGAATGAAATCACTGAACTTCACCTTCATAGCACATAAAAGGGGGAGTAATAGAGATAATCTGCCTTTGAAGAGCCTGGTGAATAATTTATGTAAGTGCACAGACTCACTAGAATGACCATCCTGATTTCCATCACAAAATTGGGTTCTTCAGGGCTTCCCTGGTGGCGCAGTGGTTGAGAGTCCGCCTGCCGATGCAGGGGACACGGGTTCGTGCCCCGGTCGGGGAAGATCTCACATGCCGCGGAGCGGCTGGGCCCGTGAGCCATGGCCGCTGAGCCTGCGTGTCCGGAGCCTGTGCTCCGCAACGGGAGAGGCCACAACAGTGAGAGGCCCGCGTACCGCAAAAAAAAAAAAAAGCGTCCTTCAGTCTACAATTAATGCTACCAGAAACTCCTTAGATTTGGAAGCAACCACAGAAAACAAAGGGATTGAAAAGCACCACAGAATTGCTTGCCTAAGAAGCAGCATGTGTATATAGCTATTCCTGTGAGCACGCTCAAGCACACTGCCTTTCCTGTTTTACAACTGCAACCCATGACTGGAGGGAAGTTCGTCAATTAACTAACACTTACAGAATTCATCTGTCTCCACATCCAAAAGCCAACTCTTTAGTCTGAGTCACCGGAGACAGGAGACAAGAGAAGGATGAAGCTACTGCCTTACCTGTGCTGGGAATCATTCTGGTCTGTAGATGGTATTGTCAAACACTCATCGTGACCATGGAAAAGACGTACTACGTGCCCACCAAGTAGGTATCCTGTAAGAGAATTATATCCTACCATGAGCTTACAGGAAGTTGAATAATGAGAACACTGTATTTAAAAAGGGTAAATTCATGCATATCTGAGTCAGTTATGGAAAACACCAAGAGAAAAAGCATTTGGGAAATGACAGATTCCACGACTTCAGGTCTCAGGTAGAAAAGACAAGAAAGTCAAAACAATTCTAACATTGAAAGTTAAACAGGGTTTCAGAGATGAGCAAGTCCAATACCAAAAGGGAGGGTGAAAACAATGTGTCAATTCATATCATTAAAAGCCAAAAGGTCACCTGTAACTAATATAATGTTGTGTATCAATTATGCCTCAATAAAAATAATGCAACATTTAAAAATACACACACACACAAGGCCAAAAGGAAATTTAAGCTGCTACTCTTAGGAGGATAAGGATTTTCCAGTTGTTTAGGATATAAATACATCCAACACCAAGTTCCTGGATAAACTGTTACAATCTGGATGTGTATACTTTGTGGCAAATTCCCAATCAAACTGCAGCCATGAGAAAGAAAGAAGGTGCGGGGAAGGGGGAAGCAAACTGTTATTCCGAGCTCTCTTAGGAGGAGCTACTTTTCCAACGCGTTAAATAAACACAGATCAAACCAGGACACTATTTCTACAGCACCAAGGAGAAGGCAGAATAACATTCCAGTGTCTCTGAGTGGACAAGCACAGAGGCAGCTATCAACGAGCCCTTAGCTTTCAGAATAAGGAAAGGAATCTCAGTAGCCATGGAGTTCAGAGATGGATAGGAAACAATGAACTTCAAGGACTCGATGACCAGTTAGTCTTCAAATACACTGTGAGCCTCCATTTAAACAACACAGTAGTAGGAGAGGGGCCCCAGTCTGAGCTTTATCTCGCATGAAGAAATGAAATTCGTTATCCCTTTGAATTAAAAAATTCTCCCAGCTAGACAGTTCTCAGGAGACAAATGGACTTAATATGTTCAATGTCTGTATCAGGATTTTGAGAAAATCACATAATTAGATCACTTTAGGGGCTGTCAAACTATTTAGGGTGTTGGAGCAAAACAGCAAGAAGGAAAAGTTATGCCACAGTAGAAAAGGGTGTTATCAATGCATCTTATACAGGGACAGTCTGATATTCCCTGGTTCATTTTTCTTCATCCAGGCAAGGCAAGTTCTTTTTAAACTTCCCTCGAATATTTAGAAGTCATTTTATCATTTTCCTCTCTCTTACTGTACTAATATTTGCAACTGCATACTCTTTTGCATTAAAATAATTCATGATATACTGTAGGGGAATTGTTAACAGCCAGTTTGTTTAGAAAATTAACCCCTTCCATGATCATATTTTTTAAAAACATTTTTATTGGAGTATATTGCTTTACAATGTTGTGTTAGTTTCTGCTGTATAGCAAAGTGAATCAGCTATATGTATACATATATCCCTATGCCCTCCCTCTTGCGTCTCCCTCCCACCCTCCCTATCCCACCCCTCTAGGTGGTCACAAAGCACCGAGCTGATCTCCCTGTGCTATGCAGCTGCTTCCCACTAGCTAGCTATTTTACATTTGGTAATGTATATATGTCAATGCTACTCGATTAAACTCTCCATCGTCTCATGATGGTGAGGCCATGCTCCCTTTGGAGCCCACCATTTACAGTCCTCAGGCTCCTCCAATCAATATCCTACTCCACAGAGGAAACTGCTAAATGCTGGGGCATCACAGCATCTTAGTTGAAACATACCAGGGCAGTAATCAGGAAAGAAGGGTCATAAGAAAGATCACTCACTCTCTCAAGGGCTGAAGTGGGTTTCTCACCAGCGGATGCTGAGAGAGCATTTTGCAGTCGGATGACTCAAGTGATCAGCTACCCAGGCTCTATCACAAGGGCACTCAATACTTCTAAAAGTATTGTTGTGAAGTGATATGCAATTAATTAATCTCCACAAGCCCTCTTTTGGGACTGGGCAATAATTTTATTCCTATAGCGGAAATGAAAAATAATCAACACGGAGAAGATTCAGTCAAAAGTTCCTTGGGGAAGATTTTTTAACCCAGTTCCTTGACTCCTGATAGAAAGGGAATGATTGACAATAGATTTAGAGCGGTGGGTGAGTTCTGGTGTGAAAGAAGAGAGCTAAAAACATATCCTGCTTTTGAAAGGTCTTCCATCAGTTGCCAGAAGAGTTACAAATTTGTTGTTTCCTGATTATTCAATTTAGCTATGACGCCTCCTGAAACGGGGGTATCACCTTAACAACTCTCAGGTTTCCCTCTATTTTCCAACATCATGAAACTTAGAGGCATTCCAAGTTTGAAACTACTAGGCTCAAGCTTTAAAACAGGGTTAAAGCCTGTGATTTGAGTATTTTTAAAAATCCTAATCTTGCTATAAAGGGCTAGAATGTGATGTGATAACCCTTACGTCATTGACATTTGATTACTGTGCTCAACTGTGATATTACCCACGCGCAAGGTAAGGCCAGTGTATTTATTATACAACTTGAAAGGTGTATTGTCTTTGCCTGGCTCCAAGAAATAGGATATGTTGAACAAACTTTGATGATCTTACTTCTAAGAGAACAAGAAAATATGGAGAAAATACCATTTGTTGTTTTTAAATGGCCTTCCATAAATACAAGTAAAAGCAAATGGCCAAATATCTTTTTACTATAAAGTCCTTCTCCCACCTGTATGGAGAGGTGCACTGGGGAGAAATATTTTAAAAAGCCACCTTCTTGGCAAATAATGTCTTCTCAAACTGAACCTGCTAAGGTCTGTATACTTCTAACCATAAATAAAAATGAAAAGTCGGTGGGAGAGGGAAGGTACATCTCCAAGGTCCTGAATACACACAGTGCCAAAACAATAGTGAACTCGAAAGGATTGAAAAAGCATGTCAGGAGTGCTCACGTAATCAGAAATCAGGACAGAAAATCATCCACACTAACATCAGAGAAAGGAATTCAGGTGAACCAAAATCACGCTGTGTACCGGGACATTCAGGCAGGAGCTGTGAAGTCGCAGAAAATGACAATATACGTAGCACAAGACAAACGGGCAGGCTGAGGGTTGAATACACACAAAGAAGCACACCTTCTTCGATGCTACTTCCCGAGCACGTAGGATGTACGTTCCAGAGTGTTTGCATAAAGGAGGCATCCACTTGTATGTTACCATTTGATATTGAGAGATGCTGCAGCAGAAACAGAAACGAGACATCCTTTAAATCACCAGGCCAGTCCTGACAGAAGCAGCTCACCTAGAATTTCAAGGATTGAATTAAACAGCCTTACTGTCATCGGGCTTTTTCTACGTAGCCTGTGGGAGATTGTTCCACCCAATCTAGAAGCAGCTTCAAAGCGGGACACTTTATTCAGGGAAGAGGAAGTATTCAGCTACAGAGGGGGCAGACAAGACTCCATTCCCTCAGCTGGATCCCTGATTCAACAGGAAGTTATAAAATGTCTATTCTTGGTAGGAGGAGGGAACTCACAAGTGGGAAAAATTACTCCAGCCTTTGGTCTAGGCAAAGTAAAATGTGCTGGTAGGATTGGCGCTGAGAAGCTTAAAAACTTATCTCTGACATTTCTCTGATCTGCAAGGTATTGCCCCACCTCCACCCCCTAAGGGCCTGACTTCAACGATGCTTGCCTAGTACCATCCCCAGGTGCAAAATCTCACCTGCCTCTTCTAACCACTGTGACATCCCACACACTGAAACATGTACAATTCTCTTTGTCCCTCCAAACATAAGTTTATGTTTTTATATCCAACACTTTCTGGCTTGTTCTTCATTGGACAAGAGCTAAACAACGTGATAAACTGAGAGTGATGGTAACTAATGTGTTAATAGTTGGCTTTCTAAGGAAGAGCCTGGGGGCATTTAAGCAGAGTTGGCTGGGAACAGTACTTTAATCTAAAAAACTAACTAACAGTTACATTCCAGGCCCCATGATAAACTGGCCGGAGAGAGGATTTAATCACCTCTCAAGTATACCGTGTAAAGGTATCTTATCCTACTCAATCTAACGTGGTTCTGTTCTCCCTGGCCATCTATTCCTAAAAGAAACTACTCTGGAAATGAAAGATGCTTGTGTTAGGAGGTACTTACAAGGTATCTTTCAGAGGATACGCTGACAAGGATGAGGTCATCACCAATTCGAACCTTTTCTCCCTCAGACCTCTGCTTGGAAGCGGGATGTATGGTCCACCAACAGGCTTCTCCTACACAAAGGCTCCTTGAGTTAGTGACTGCTTCTTGGAAGCCCGTGTCCCTAATTCTGTCCCTCATTCTGTCCCTCATTCTCCTTCCTCCTGATGAGAAGCCCTGAAACACGCATGCACGTGCCCACACACACTCCAATTTCTATTTATCTATAAGCATTCCAGTTACCCCCACATCTGCGCTTGTGTGTGTTTATCATTTTCATTTTCTCTAGAGACAGAAAGACAGTATTTGGAAAAGAGTACTGGAGGTCAGAAGCTACAGAAGCCTTTGAGTATTTTTAATACATATGGTAATATGCTTTTTTTTCACAAGCACCTACAAATCTTTAAGAAATGACTTCATTGGTCTACTGACCACTTACAGACTTTTATCTTTGCCCCACCCCTTCCCCCATGAAATTCTACTAAATCATCAGTAATTCCACTAAAAAAAAAAAAAAAAAAAATCAGAGGTTTTTCAGAAGGCCTAAATCTACGAGGACTAAGACAGCAGGTGAGAAGTTAACAGCAAAGGAGAAAAATTGACATTTTGGAAAAAGGAATGTAGATAGATGCTTTTAGCCAAGAGAAAGCTACAAGTCCAGTCTTTGGGTAAGAAAATGGATGACAAGTTGATCTCAAGAAATAAGGCCACTCCTGCTACATATTCTCCAGAAACTCTCTGGAATTGGAGGTAACAGTTCCCTGTGAAGGCAACCATAGAAGATGGGGTTGAAAACAGGAGGACTGGCTGAAGGTTTTTTTTTGTTTTTTGTTTTTGTTTTTTTTTTGCGGTACCCGGGCCTCTCCCGCTGCGGAGCATAGGCTCCGGACGCGCAGGCTCAGCGGCCATGGCTCACGGGCCCAGCCGCTCCGCGGCATGTGGGATCTTCCCGGACCGGGACACGAACCCGTGTCCCCTGCCTCGGCAGGTGGACCCTCAACCACTGCACCACCAGGGAAGCCCTGGCTGAAGGTTTTAAGCAAACATTTAACCTTCTGCATCCCTTTCTTTATCCTGCATGCCAGGTGACTCTTCCCCCTCCACTGTACAAAAGAATAGAAGTTAAATCCATGGAACGACTTCCATGGATCAGGCACTGTCAGACAAGGAAGTAAAGAGTATTGCTGAAGGGCTTCCCTGGTGGCGCAGTGGTTGAGAATCTGCCTGCTAATGCAGGGGACACGGGTTCGAGCCCTGGTCTGGGAAAGATCCCACATGCCACGGAGCAACTGGGCCCGTGAGCCACAACTACTGAGCCTGCGCGTCTGGAGCCTGTGCTCCTCAACAAGAGAGGCCGCGACAGTGAGTGGCCCGTGCCCTGCGATGAAGAGTGGCCCCCGCTCGCCGCAACTGGAGAAAGCCCTCGCACAGAAACGAAGACCCAACACAGCCAAAAATAAATAAATAAATAATATTAAAAAAAAAAAAAAAGAGTATTGCTGAAAATGGAGAATAATTAGAATTCTTTGCCCTGATTAGTAAAACCCCAGCTCCTCTTCCTTTACCTCCATTCCTCAGCTTCCAGAATGCCAGCTGCGATGCTGAACCTCCCCCCAACCCAAATGAAGATTACTCTTTAGGGAAGCCAAACTACCCAACATAAAAGAAACCTGTTTGGGCATCTCCAGTGCAATGCCTAGGTCCCTGATAGATTACCCCAAAGCGAGGCTTAAGAGATGGGAAGCCACTCACACAGTCAGGACTTCCTGTCGCTTTTTACCGCCTTGATCTAAACGTCAGTGGGGACCAAGGATGACCTGACATGTGAGGAAAGTCTCTAACGTGAATGACGGGAACAAACCAAAAAGTGGGTAAAGGGAAAACACGAAGATTACAGACAGCTAAAGATAACTTTAAGCAAATCTTAGAATTAATCATCTCAGAGAGATAAGAAAAAGTAACATTCATGAAGCAGCTATGAGAGTAACCATGAAGGATCGCTTCAAAGAAAAAGAAAAATCTTTGTTCCTGAAAAAGAGAGAAAGAAACAGGAAGGTTAGAGGATAAAGTTGAAAAATTCTCCCAAAATGAAGAACGAAGGAAAACAGATTAGAAACAAGACTGAAAAGAAAATTAGAAAACCGGTCTAGAGGAGTTCCAAAAAGCAAGAACAGAGAAAACAAAGGGAAGAGATTAACAAAGAGATAATATTAAAATTTTCCCAAGGCTGAAAGACAAACATTTTCAGATTGAAGAGGCCTGCAGAGTCCCTAGCACAGTGGAGAATGGACACACACACCAGGGTCCACTCCTGTGACACTAAGAACAAGAAGGATCCAGGACAAGACATAGCACTGCAGAACTGCAGACATCAGGGCAAAAGAGAAGATCCAAGTAGCTCTCAGAAAATGTCAACAGGTCACACACGAAAGATCAGGAATCAGAATGTAGACATCTCACAGCCAGACCAAAAGCTAGAAGAAAACCTCCAGGATGCTGAGAAAAAAATATCTCCAATGTAGAATACTCTTATGAATTACTTGTAAAGCTGGAATTAAGAAACTTTCAGACAACAATTTTTCTCCCATGGATCTTTTCTGTAAAAGCTACTGGAAATGGAGTCCCCCCAAACGATGTGATAAACCAATAAAGGAGAAAAACATGAGATCCAGGAAATACAGGATCTTGGAGAGAGAAAACGGGAATTTCCCGGATGACAGTGGATGTTTCTAAGAAGATGAAACTGACAGAACAGCTCTTGTGACTGAATGTAATCAGGGGAGAGTTTCTGTTCTATGGGACGGTTTAGAAATGAATGACTGGGTCACGGAAAGTAAAGCAACAAACAAGGCAATTATTGAGTACTGGAAAACTCAAAAGCAATACAGTAAAGTGAACTGACCATAGTATATCATGAGTCTCACTTGCAAATGAAAGTTACAGTTATGCCAATGTAAGTAGTTAATATTGACTTTGGTAGTTACATAAAAAATGGATGCAAATATATTGGGAGGGTGGAAAGAAGACAGGGAAGAGTGGAGACTAAGAGCTAAATTTTTATTATTCATTTAGGACATCAATAGATCATACCTAATTGGAAAGAATAACTAAATAGCAGTAAACTGTATGACTCGCACACAAGTGAGGAACATACTAGAGGAGCTGAAAGTGGACGCCCCAGAGACGCAGGAATCCAGAACGCGGACGGGGTGGGCAGGAGATGGATGTTTCCAGTAAGCATAGGACTACTGTGTCTCTCTTTTAACTATGTACGGGTATTACTTTGATTTACTTTGGATAAATAAGTATGATCATTTTGATTACGTTTTGATTAAACTTAAAATTTCATAACAGAAGAGGCTGCCCTCTACATCTGTATATATCCATTATGTGCTCTGGACCACTGAGAGGGACCAGGATGAAGGGGTCCTCAAGAGGCACACGGGAGAAGAGAATCCTTGTTCTCTCGCCCTCTCCTGGGAACAGCGTAGTGGCCTGGAGCCCAGGGACAGGGCCAATCCCCAAATCAGTAGGATGTGCACGGGCCAGGCGAAGGTCCTAAAATACCTAATAGTACATTTAGTGGGGATTTTTTTTTTCATTTTTTTCCAATTCTAACCTAATTCTAAAGCTATGTCTAAAACCAAAACAACAACAAAAAACTTTTAAAAGGAGAAAAGAAAGAACCCAATAAGCAAAATCAAGGGCAAAATGGTCACCAGTTCTGTTAGGTCAGTCAAATCATTTATTACCCACTGTGCAGGGGGAAAAGTTTCCAGAAGTGTTCAAGAAACTGCTTCCAAGCTTCTACTCACATTCTCCTAGAGATTCAACTCAACTACTTGTTTTCAACCCAGAAGAGGTTTCTGAGCCAAAAGTGCATTCACAGAATGACCTGGGTAAAAGACAAGGCTTTTCTGTTGGATCCTGAGTGACTCTCCTCTTGAAGACAGAAGACCCACTCCAGGCCATACTGAACCATATCTGAGCTGCACGAGCGCTCTCCTCCTCCCCAGCAAACAGCAAGCTGGTCTTCTTCAAGGAGAACATGAAATGGGTTGGGGGTGAGGGAGGTAAATAAATTATTTTAGGCTCTAGGCTTTCATGAACACCTGGTCAACACCTTCCCCTCTGTCTTTCTGCCAAAGTCAGCTTCTGATCAGCTACCTTGAACTTGGGTTGGTGCATGTGTTTCCTTAATCTGTCAGCAGAATTCACACCAAGTCTGATTTTAGGAATTTAGAAAAAAAAGTGCTAGAAAGAGTAATATTCTCTGCTGCTATTTCCCTCTATTTTTATTGGAGGCTCTAATAATTAAAAAAAAAATAGGTTTCCTGAACACACGACTAGAAAGTGGTTATTTCTCAAATTTCTTCCCAATTCTCAAAAAGTCTGAAGTCATTTTACTGGTATAAATAGAATGACCATATATGACTTTTCCGGTTATGTGCTCTAAGACTGACAGCTGGTTTATACTTAGAGGTCAACTTACACTCAGAATGTGTGGCACTCCACTCATTTTGTCATTTTCAACAAAGGTTGACAACACCTTAGAGGAAATTATATTTTAAGAATAACACTTTAGCTGAAAACAAAGCAACCTCAAATCAAATTCAAATATAATCTGATTTCAGGAAGAAAAAAAAAAAACCCTAAAGAGGCAGGCTCACTCTTCTGCTCTGTACAAAAAGGAGGAGAGGGAGGGGCTCTCGTCAGGCGTTCTGGATGTGACTGTGCACGATGCAGAAACTGCAAATGCACATGGGTTAAACCCTAGATTTTTTTTTTCTAGATTATCTGTAAAATCAGACAATCTGGATCATCCCCTTATGAACGGACGTAGTTTCAGCAAGACCATATGGACTTTGTCCTTGTTTGACTACCCAACAATGGAACTCTCTTCCTATTTGGGGGAAAATGTCATGATATTAAAGACTGAGACTTTGAGACTCTTCCTGCAGTGTGACCTAGGCTGTTTGCTCTTCCCTTGCCTTTGTTTCTGCCCATTTTCTAAGGCTGGGGCTCAGCTTCAGAGCAGGTCTACACAATATCCTTCCAGTAAACTCTCATTCTGCTTGAGTTAATGGAATTAGTTTCTGCTGTTTGCAACCAAGAATCCTGATTGGTCCATAAGCCCAACCTCTAAATAGAGCAGAAATTATGTATGTAATGCCCTTGGCAGATAGATTGCCCATGAATACTTCCAGCCACAGGGAACATCCTCCTTCCCGAGGCCAGCTGTTCCTCTACTGGATACTTGCAGATATTACAAAATGGTTTCCTTCTTTGAGATGAAATGGGCCTCTTTTCAACTTCTATCCATTGCTCCACTGGTCTTTGGAATAACCCACAGCAAGTCAGCCCCTTCTTTGATACTATAACTAGAAATATTTGTTGACAATTATCTTAGCCCTCTGTTCTTCATTTCTGGTGTCCAGAGAGAACCTGCATCTTCCTGGTCACCACCTTTCTTAGGATCCATCACTTGACTGTCATTATTTTCGACTGAACTAAAAAAAAAAAACAGCCAGTGTTCCCCAAACTATATGATGGTATATGAGGTATAGCACTGGCGGTGGAGGGCAATTAAACAACATTGAATCATATAGTGAGAAATTTCTTTTATTACTTTTAAGCCTTCTGATTCTATCAGAAAGTTTTCACTTCGGAGCTCGTATATCATGAACACTTTTCTAATATTTGCCAACACCTCTTCAATTATTTAGTGACATGGTTTTCTTTTCTCTATATTTATTTTTAAGGCAAGCAATACCAGTTTTCTACTTATACCAATGATTTTAGTTTAGTCTTATTATAAAATTATAAGTACAAAGTAAGTAAATGTAAAGAAAAATATAAATAATAATAAAAGTGATGTACAGGAATGGCAAACACCGCGATGGTGGATGTCATTGACTAACATTTGGGAAACACTGCTTTAAAAATAGCTGGTTCACTGCAGAATAAAATGGGACTACTCTTTTTAAAGATTTTTTTTTTAATGTGGACCATTTTAAAAATCTTTATCGAATTTGTTACCATATTGCTTCTGTTTTGGTTTTTTGGTCACAAGGCATATGGGATCTTAGCTCCCCAACCAGGGATCGAACTGTACCCCCTGCACTGGAAGTCGAGGTCTTAATAACTGGACTGCCAGGGAAGTCCCAGAACTACTTCTCTGATCTCAACACTATACTTCATTATGTAAACACTTATTATGCTATCTTTGTTTTTTAGCGATTATTCATTACCATTGGTTTCTTTCAGGAATAACTTCTCTACTTACTTTTGGTTCCTAACCCTAAAAATTGTTTTTCTTTGAGACTCTGGCAGACTGTGGTTAAAACATTATGCTTGCCCTCATTCTTAGTTCCTATGTTTTCATTACACATTCTTTTTTTAAATTCTCCAAAGTTTTATCAGACCAGGTTGATACTGACCACTTTGGTTTGGAATCCCAAATGAGTAGCATTCAGTACCCTTCTCAAAAGCCCTTAGCCCAAGACCCCACTGAGCAGCAGACCTAGGTATGTTGACTTACCTGTGGCATGTTCCCGTAGACCTACATCAAAGGCAAGTTTATCTGTCTGGGATCTTGATGTAGTCAAACACGTTAGATACTGTGGAACAAGAGTAGATGCTAGTGAAGTCATACTCTTCTGTCAAATCTTGGCATCTCACCACTAGTTGGCTTCCAGTTGTCAATTTCAACATTGAGCTACTATGAAAAGGGCCTGTTTATCTTGTTCATTGCTACAGTGCTTCTGGGACATATTTTTGTAAAATATTTAAAACCTCAAAGATGTTCTTACCTGATGACCCAGTGATTTAACTCATAGGACTATGAGGAATAAGTTTTGAAATAGAAAAAGGCTGAAATATTAAATATGCTTTTGTTCAAAGATACTCTGAGAAACTTTTAAACTGGGAACAATATAAACAGAACATAAATGGCCAACAATAATGGAAAGGTTGATAAACTTTGGTACTTTATTTTATGGAATATTATGTTACCATGAAGCATATTTTTCAAGAGTGTGTAACAATATGGAATATACACAAAATAGTGTACTTATATAGTTGCCACGTATGCAAAACTTAAATGCCTAGCACCCAGGCTAAAGGGAATTACACCAAATTGATAACAAGTTGTCTTTGGACAGTGGGAGCGACCGCAACAATGCCCCCATTTCTATTTTATTTTGTTTTTCAAATTTTCTATGAGCTTTAGAACTTCTCAAATAACGCCTATGTTTTTTTTTTCTGATGATAAAAATACATGTGCATGTAAAAGTTAAAAATTATTTTAAAAAATAACTTAATAAAGGAAAAAAGTACACAGCCTGTTCCCTGCCTCCTTTTATTGACAGGCACAGTGGGTGGTCTTAGAATTAGACTGGGAGGCGGATATGCACTTGGCACAAACTTGCTGAGTTATACTTCTAGTTCACTGCAACAGGAAAATGGAGAATCACTGTATTATACAGTCATCTTCACAGGCTGCATGCTCAATGCTGCTCCTAAAAGGAACTGGCCAGGATAGAGTTCATGTTAACCATGAGTGGTATTTCTTGGGAGTGAGGGGCAACCAACCTAAGGATGAATAATGTAAACCTTCCTCTCTCTAGCACAATGCTAGCCTGAGTTTTCAAAGCCAGAAGTGTGCTTTTTGAGCTTTTGTTTATTCTATTTAGGTAGAAAAAGAGAGGTATTAGGGTTTTATTTACCCTATGGATAAGGACCAGATGCTTAAAGATGAATGATCACCTCTCAATTCTAGAGAGTGTCAGGGTGCAAAAGTTTCCCCACTCTCTGTCCCCATCTCCTGCTCAGATAACCTTCGATTTGGTCACTTTTGTTATTTCTCCTTTGGCACGAGGGATTATCACAGACGAATGTTCAGGCTGAAAAGGTCAACTTCTTACCAGTGCTCAGGAAAAAAAAAAAATGCTGCAATAAATAAATCATTTAAGAGGCAGCTGCTGCTCTCGCTGCCAATTTGATAGTTCAAGCTTTGAGACAAACTTTGCAGCTGCTGCAGGTATGAAATGTGTGAAAATAAAGTCTTGAATTCATGTCACAGTTTTCCACTAGGGCTAGAGAAAGAAATCTTCCTTATACTGATAGCGAGGGAGAATGATACATGTAGGAACTGGGGGTAAAGGTTATTAGAGTTGGTACATATTATACTTGATCGAGATCATGATATTCCTCTTAACACTCCCTGCAAAAGAACTGCAGTATCTGTGTTTAACAAATTATATTTATTTAAAACTTGAAAAATTTTTCAAGTTATAGTGAGTAATCGCCATTTCAGTTAATTCTGGTTCTAGATCCCTGAATAGATCAAAGCCTGACCTGCTTCCTGTGACTGCTTTGCTCATTGTCTGTCTCCCACCTCTGGATTAACATAATACCTTCAAATTCTTCCAGGACTAAAGGCACCAGATACCATCCTATTTCCTTTCGCTAGTAAAAGAGGAGAAATTTCACAAAAAATCCATTTGATTGCTTTTTCTCCTACACTGGTTATGCTCGTATACGTCATATGTGCAAGTCATCAGTTATTCCACGGTTTATTTGATCATCCATTCAACAGATATTTACTGAGCATCTAGTATATCCAGGCACTGCACTCGGTCCAGGTAGGTTTAGTTAAATAAATTTAAAACAAGACACGGTCCTTCTCTGGAGTGGGGAGGAAGGTGGTCAGACATTAAACAAACACAAATATATAAGTGCTCAGTGAGGTAAGTTCCAGGAAGGAAACGCTAAGACAGTAACGTGCTATAGTTACTTCCATTTCAAATGATTCCCGCTGATTACTTAACCTGATCTAGACACTTGCTGGTTTCCTGCCCTTTCTTCCCTCCTCATCTTTCCCCTCCTCCTTGAATGGTGAAAGCGGATCCAGAGATGCTTACCATTCCGCTGAAGGAGTGCCGCAGGAGAATCGCGTGGCCGTACAGCAGGGTCCTGTGGCCACCCCCTTGTGCAGCCTGTGGGGAAGGAGGGCAAGAAATGTCAGCACCGGCCAGGCACGGCCTCTCTGATGGCAAAGAAGCACAAGAATTCTTGGAAGACAGACTACAAAGAAAAGACCCATGGAGAAGCTCCCAAGGAATTCATTCTAGAAGCGAGTGGCCAGCCTACAGGCGGGGGGTGGGGGCGGGGCGGAGACTGGTGACCACAGCCATGCAACATCCCTGGGAGAGCGTGTGTGGGGCTTCTTCTTGAAAACAGCCCCTGCCTGGGATCAGCGGAAACCCAGAGCCGTTCTACTAGAGAAGCACGTAAATTAGATCGTTACTGCTTACCTTCCTTTGAAACTTCTCAGAAGCGTTCAGAGTGAGAGAGAGAAACACATGTGATGTAACTACAGCCTAGCGACAAAAAGGCAGCTTGGGGGCAGGCATATGGTCACAGTCTGTGCCTTGTGGTCTTTCCTCTTCAAGGCACTTTTGCCTCCTGCCCACTCACTTAAATGGGTCCTATGTACCCACATTGCAGCAACGAGAGATGGCTCTGAAGTCCAGGGCTTTAAAAGGGCAACCAGTGATGCGAGAATAGATCCGCTAGTTAAGGGTCCGTCTAGGTGCCCTTTCTGTGCCCCACCAGGCAGCTCCACTCTGGCTGTTCACTCAAGGGCAGCCCAAGCAGCGGGAGAGGCCCAAGAGGAAGAGACAGCCCAACGTAAAGCCACCGGTGTCTGCTTCTTACTTTTCCCCTTATCTGACTGGCACCCCGTGATCTGAACTGAATAGCACATGATAGGAGACAAGGCTATTATGTTTCCAGTTATAGGTGAAAAGGTAACATGGAAAACTGAAATCTACAGAAAATTCTAGAATGTTTTGGCATCAACATTTTCAACCTTTTACCCAAATCTCTCCCTGTCGTGTTAACCTGCCCTCAGAGACAAGTCACATTTTTTTGATCACACACCCCTTTTAGGAAGAAATATTTGCACATAGACCACCATCCCCAAAGGTGGACAAAAAGAGAGTTCAAAGCCTGAGATTAAAATGAGTCACAAACAGAAATTCTAACATTTTCCTTCCATATGCCAAGGGCACCTCTTATGCATCATGTATTAGAACTACACAGCAGCAAGCCCAAGGGCTGGTTCGAGGGTCTGCTTCTCTCCTGTGTCGACCCCTCATCAGGGCCACGGGTGATGAAGGGGAAGCTGGTGGTGGAGAGAAGGCAGAGGTCTAGATGGTAAGGCCTGAAGTAATTCTATTTCAACTCTATTTGGATTAACAGAATCACCCTGTCAAAGAGATGATTTTTCATGTCATACAAGGAGCCTAAAGAAAAGGAAAAAGATAAATGTGGTATCATGTTAAAAAAAAAAAAAAAAGCCGGTAACTATATATAAATGTGGCTGTGCTTTTTCTCCCACAGCTATAGAGGTATTTAAACGCTCTCTACACCTTAATACTACGGAAGGATTAAATGTTCTTCACAATATTTCTGAATTTCTTGAAACCATCTGAACTAACTTTAGTTGCTGTATTTACGAATGTGTCAACAGCTTACATTAAAATCAGTCACACTAAAGAATTTTCATTATCTTGTCAGGCTCACTGACAGTTGTAATATTACAAGTTAATTAATAGCTCACGATGGCTTATGTTGTGGGTTTATGCTCCCAGACTAGTCCTGTGCCTCAAACTGAACTACTCACTAAACTATACTTCCCATTGTTAACCAAGGGTCACACCTTCCTCCAATTCTTCTTTGTTCCTGTCAACTCTGTGAGTAATCGTAGGTAAAGAGTCAGGAGTTGCTGACCCCCAAAGTGACACTAAGGGTCCTGTGCTATCCTTCTTTGGCAATGCTGGAAACATCTCCTGGCTCTCATGTCCTCAATTATGATGCCAACAGAAAAGCAGAGTGACTTAACTACCCCTCTGGGATTGAAGGGAACGACCCATGCCAACTCTTCCCTCCACTAAGATCTCAGATGCGTGTGCACATCAGCTTGTTAATACACGGGCTGCTGGACCCCACTCCACAGTGTCTGCTTTACTAGGCTCGGGGTGGAACCTGAGAGCTTGCATTTCTAATAAGTTCCAGGGAAAATGACATTGATTATGCTGCCGGTCCAGAAACCACATTTTGAGGACCAGTGCTTTAAGGAATGATGGAGCTTCCGTGCCAGAAAGGTAACAGAGCTTTTTCTGCAGAAGCTTTTTTTTTTGTGGTACGCGGACCTCTCACTGTAGTGGCCTCTCCCATTGTGGAGCACAGGCTCCGGACGCGCAGGCTCAGCGGCCATGGCTCACGGGCCCAGCCGCTCCGCGGCATGTGGGATCTTCCCGGACCGGGGCACAAACCCGCGTCCCCCGCATCGGCAGGCGGACTCTCAACCACCGCACCACCAGGGAAGCCCTCTGCAGAAGCTTTGATAATCGCCATCCTGGTGAGAGCTATCATTGGCACACACCATGCCGCAGGTGTTACATCCATCATAGTTCATCCTCCTCACTTTTCAAGGTAGGAATCATTTCATCCACTTGGAACGTGAGGAATTTGAAACTCAGAGAGGAAAGGATCTTGCCACAAGTCACACAGCTGGATGTGGTGGTGATGGTGGTGGGAACTGAACTCAGAGTTAATTCCCAAACCTGACTCATTTCACTGCACTTTTTACAATATATTCATTTGCCTACTGTGTACAAAACCAGGGTACACAGCACCAGGAAGAATAGGATAGAAAGATACTTCCTCAGTTCCTTAATGAAGGTAAATTGATACAGTTGGAATTAAATGAGCTCTAACCACATGGCAGGCACATAACTACACTAAGTGCTGTACGGGAATCATCTCATTCTATCTCTTAATGAGTGCTGCGAAGTAACCATGGAATTACCTCCATTTTATGGAAGCGCCAACTGAGGCTGCAAGAAGTAAAGTAAGTTGCTCAAAGTCATACAGGTTCCAAGGGCAAAGCTGGGATTTAACAAAGACAAGGGATTTAACCAGATCCTCTATTGTCTCCCTCTCTGTATTCTGGCAGGAGACAAAGCTTGTGTATAAAAAAACCATGTTACAAATAGAAATGACATCCCTGTTCAAAGAGGTGAAGACAAACAGCATTGGAACAGACCAGGAGGGTAACGAGGGTGTTAAGGAATTGCTTTATCAAAAAGGTAGACAGTAACATTCTAGTAGGACTGTTGATGTGTAATGATAATTTAAAAAAAAAAAGAGGAACCCATATAGGCAAAGCTCTGGAGGTGGGAGTATGAAGTACACGGGACTGGTGGACGATTCACTGGTTAGCGTTGGGTTTGATGAAAGGGAACAGCTGGAAATGAGTTAGGACGCAGGCACAGGCCTGTCAGATTAGGGAGGGCCACACCTGACCGTTCCACAGCTAATGGGACACTGGTAGAGGTTGTTTTTTGTTTTAATCATGTAAATGTTTTGTTTTCTTTTTCTTTCTTTCTTTTTTTAACATCTTTATTGGAGTATAATTGCTTTACAATGGTGTGTTAGTTTCTGCTTTATAACAAAGTGAATCAGCTATACATATACATATATCCCCATATCTCCTCCCTCTTGCGTCTCCCTCCCTCCCACCCTCCCGATCCCACCCCTCCAGGTGGTCACAAAGCATCCAGCCGATCTCCCTGTGCTATGTGGAGAATGTCACAATCAAAACTGTCCCTTAGGAAGGTAACCCTGACTACAGAATGGTAAAAGAACTGAAGGCATCAAACCCTAGGGACAGAAAAGATCATTCTCTCATTCAGTTTCCAGGACAACCTCAGGAGAGGAGGTAGACCAAAAATCTTGGTGTCATCCTTTACTCCATCCTCCCTCTCTCACTCCACAGTCCATCCAAAGCACCTTCGGTGCCACCTTCAAAATGTATTCTCTATCCGACTATTCAGTGTCCCACTGCTACCAGTCTGGTCCAACCTATTGGCCTGTCTCACCCTGACTATAACACCTCCTAACTGTGCTCCCTGCTGCACCCGCCCCGTTTACAGTCTGAGCTAACACGGCAGTCAGAGCCATCTGTTTAAGACTGTCAATCACCTCACGTTAATTGTCTTGCTCAGAACCCTCCCAATGGCTTCCTTTCACACTTAGAAATATGGACGTCCTCACCATGGCTTCTAAGGCCCTGCATCAGGAATTGGCAAATTTTCCCTATAAAAGACCAGACAGTAAATAACTGGGGCTTTGCAGGACACATATGTCATGGAGTCTTCTTTTTTAAACAACTTTTTCAAAAATTAAAAGCCATTTTTACCTAGAGGGCTGTACATACACAAGCACAGGCTGGATTTGGCCTGCTGTTGCGATCCCTCCCTACTCGATCTGGTTCCCTCCACCTATCTGACCTCATCACCTGCCAGCAGGAGGGTCTCCACCACTCCCTCTGCTCCAGCCCCATGGCCCTGCCTCTATTCTTCAGACAAGCAATCTCCTACTACAGGGCCTTTGCACATATGCTTCTCTCTGCCCGGAATGCTCTTCCTTCAATATTCTCATGGCTCATTTCCATCCTTATTCATCTCTGTGTTCAGATATCTTATTAGAGAAGTCTTCTCTGATCATCTCTTCTAAAAGAACAATCCCCCTTACGTGATCACATTTTTTCTGCTTTATTATTTCTCATGGCATTTATTAGCTGATATATTGTTTTTGACATGTATCTCCCCTCCCTCCCTCCCCCTAGGACATAAGCTCCATGAGTCTTTGGTGTGTTCTCTGCCACATCAACATCACTTTTACCAGGGCCTGACAAACACGAGGCACTCATTTTCATATTTCATCTTCCTATTTCCCGAACAAATGAATAAAAATTGGATGAGACAGTCCTTTTGTCTGCCTTATACAAATGGAAAAAGAGAAGCTTTCCTATGGTCAGCTTGTAAGCAGCGAGCTTGGATTTCAACTTGGGTCTAACGACAGATGCTACCAACTCTTTTCACTATTTGATGCTAATTCTAGATAACATTCCAGGAGGTGATATGCTACATAGAAGACTTCACGGGTCTGTTCCCAAGCGGGATCCAGACCTCAAGACTGTGAGACTTTATTGGGATGGCAGTCCTGTCCCTGCTGGGAGTGACCTTGGCTATCATCATTGGCAGAATGAGGATAGATGGTACCACCTCGTGGGATGGGAGTGCAGCAGGGGGTGAAGCCAGCAAAAGCACCCTGATGCCACGTCCTGAGGAAAAATGTTCCACTAGATCATTAATTCAATCATCTCGTCTGTAATTTCAAAAGTGATTCTGTCACTGACATTTCTTTAGGAGGTTCCCAGAGGACACTGTCACCCAGTAAGATAATCCCAATATGGCAACAAAGGAGAGGGGAACTCTGCTTCTCTCCAGCCATACATAAATGTTTCAAGACTGTCAGATCTCTAAGCCACCTCTTTTATAATCTGGAACCCCAGGTTCCACTTTGGGGGTCCCAGGATCTGGAAAGACTCCGTGTGGATCTAACATAAGCTGTGAAAACTTGGGGGGCTACCTTCCTGGAGGGCTTGCAGGGCACCACATCACTTCCTGGGTGTGGATGTGTGTACTTTCATTTTCTTTTCCTCCCCCACTCCCTTCCCTCCCACTCTTTCAGGCTATCAGAGAAAGAAAGGAGCCTTGCTAGAAGGTCACAGAGCAATGTTTCCTCCAACACGCTGGAGACCCTTTACATCGCCCAGGAGGTTTCCTTTGACACAAGCGACAACTAATAACAATGATGCCATACAGGTAAAAAAACAGTAACACTTAATAGCAGAAGCAAAAACAAGTAACCTAGTATTTTCAGTTAGAAAACATAACGAAAGTTTCTATTCATAATTGCTACAAGATATTAAAAATTTTAGGAATTTACCTAAATGTTGAGCTAAACCTTCAAAATGAAACCACAAACTTTTGCTCTATAAAACAAAATTTGATTTGGTGAAATGGAAATGTGTACTTTGTTACAGAATGAAAATACTAGTATTTGTTAATGCTTATTCTCCTAAATTTAACTTACAGACTTAATGTACTTTTAATGAAAATTCCAGTAGGGTATTTAGGCATTCAACAAGATCACTCTACAGTTAATCTGCAAGCATAAACATTAAGAAATTTATTCTGAAAAGGAGCCAAGTTTCAGAAAATGTTACAAAGCAAAATTCATTCATTCATTCTGGTAATGGTTCAAAGGAAGAACGTAGCACAATACAGACAGCCCATAAACAAATCTGAAATGCAGCATATGATAAAGCAGATTCTTAGTACAATGCGGGGAAGGCAGGATTATTAAGCAAATGTCCCTTTGTTTGATACGTGGAGAGCAAAATAGAAAAGTATTCCGTAAGATCTACAGGAAATGTAAAAGATAGATTATGGATGGGTAACAGAGTTAAATAATTTATTTTAAAATTAAACTCTAAGACAACTAGCATGTAATAAACAGTCCACATTCTTTTACAGAGCTAATACTTATCTATGCTCTGAAGCAACAGATAAATTCAAAGGAAATAAAAAGACAGGATTTTCCCAAGATTTCTCAACTTCAGAACAATGGAAACGTCGACATTTAATAGACTACAGGAATTCTTTGTAGCACTTTGACAAAAGGATTAACATCTCATTGAAATGTAAGAAAAAAAATCATCAAATAAAGAAATGGGCAAAGGATATGAATAAATGATTCATATCAGGAATAACATTAAAACATATGGCAGAGATTTTATCTCTTCTAGTAATGAAAGGAATGACAAAGCAACTTTGATGTATCATTTTTCATCAACTAAATTTTCAAAAATGGGGAAAAAGCCTTAATGCCATCAGAGTCGCCGTTTAGCTGGTGCTACCCTGTAAGGTGGCACTGAATACAACTCTTTTGAAAAGCAAGATGGTAGTATATAAAAAGAGCCATAAAGGAGTCAGTAAACTTTGCTGTAGTAATCCTACTTCTGGGAGTAATTCAAAAAAAGCAAAACGTTTGCACACTGTTGTGAAAAGAGCATCATAATGGGGCAAACAAAGAACCCGGAAAGGACTTGACTATCCAAAAGAAAAATATTGTCTAGTAAAACACGGGGCTTCTTTAGGATGTTCTACCCTGCAACCATGAAAGGAGACAATTTACAGAGGCTACTGGAAACACAGAAAATGGTTATGATAGACCATTGTGAAAAAGGCAGAATGCAAAATGCCTTCTACTATTATATATATATATCATATATATCATATATCATATATATATGATATATCATATATCATATATCATATATCATATATATGATATATGATATATCATATATCATATATCATATATCATATATACTATCATATATATATATATATGAAAGAATGATAAGGAAACCTATAAAAATGAAATAGCCATTTGGGTGGTTGCAGAACCACTGGACTTTCCTTTTCCAAATTTTTCTTTAGCACTACTACCACGTGATCATTTCAGTAAAACGTCCGTGTGCCCAGGATGCAACACCGTGCTGCATGTGTTTAAAACAATGGAGGGCTACAAAAGTGTTCTGTCTCTTCGTTAAAACTTCAGTTGCTCGAGGTGTGATCCATTTGCCAGAATCCTCTGTAAATGACTTCACCTGTCTGAAAGGTGGCTGGCAAGGCATACCTAGCATGCTTGCAGTTAGGCAGTGATTCCAGAGTCTAGCCCTACCCTGGTGTTGGATAGAAAGCCCAGAGAGGCAGGCTTTATCCAAGACACCTCTGTCCTCCCCTGAGTTCCCTCAGGCCTACCCCAGACTCCATAGGGAAAAGCTCTTGCCCAGGGAGTCACTCTCACTTGGATCTCAAACATCCTGGCTCTTCTGACAGCCCTTAGTGGATCCTTCACCTTGGATCCCACCCTTGTCCCTAGAGACATGGTTTCTACACTACTCCGTGCTTCCCAAGGCTGCCCCCACCAGCCATCAGATTCCAGGTCTACCTTCCCCAACTGCTACAAGCCATCACAACCATCTGGCCAAATTCCCAAGACCCCACTCAAGCACCCCACTGTTCTAGGAGGGGTTGACAGATAGAACCGCATAATCAGTGGGACAGATGGGACTCCCCAGCTCAAATGGCACGACTGCTGGGGCACTTTCCAACCAGGTCTTGGATTGGAAATTCCTGGAAACAGAGACAATTTTCCCTCTTTAATGACAGTTAAAGTAGCATACTGGAATTTACAAAGTCCAGGGGTGGGAAGGCACATGTACAGATTAGTAAGACCGGTGATTTGGAGTCAGAGTCAGGGAATATGACAATAGCAATTCCATAAGCGCTTTCTAGCCATCCTAACTCCCTCACTATGTGTGAAATCCTGAAAAACCCAATACAGGAAACTAAACTCTTTTCTTCACCACCTTCTCTGGATCAGATATCCTACTCTTCAGCTAGGTAATTGCCAAGTCCAGCTTTTGGTTCCCCACTTTGGGATATAAAGACACTCTAAGAAGTCTAAGGTATCATTCTTACAATTTGACACCTTGATTTTTCACTTATAAAAGGAGGATTAATATGGATCTAAAACTCTTAGTCAAAGATTTCTGAGCCATTGGCTGTACAGAAAGCAACAGTATCAGGATGGAGTCCCCTAACGAGGTTTCCTCTATAAGAAACAGTTCAAGTGAGTCTGGGCCAACTCGACCACAACAGTGCAGGCCCTTAAGGTAAACACACACGAAAGGAGGACACATTCTTAGCATCCTTCATGGGTCTCTTGGGATACTGTTAAAAACCGAAGTCATGAAATAGAATTTTAATGAAGTTCAGAAAAGAGGAAGTGCACGTCTGATAGCCCACTTCCCCACGTTCAGTGATCACGACAGTCTGCCCAGTTGCCCTACTGACAAGACGGACCCACGATTCACAAGCTGCAGGCACAGTACAACCCCAAAGAGAAAAGGTTAAAGCTGGTCTGCAGAGGGCCTGTGGCAGAACTTGACCTCCCAGCAAGGTCAGCAGGGTGGCCGTGACTCAAGGAGCCCGACCTCCCATGCCCTCAATACTGCTCGCTCACCATCACTGCATATCCCAGGGCCCAAGAACAGAGTGATCAAAAAGCTGTGCACAAAGGCAGGCTAGTCTCTTTTCTTTCTTTCACTTCTTAAATAGAGAAAACACAGGCAAAACCCAAACAATCCATCCCCCGACCATCGAGCATGGAATGCCAAATTTACCATTTCCATAGTTTATCATTCATTGAATTCAGCCAACCCAACCTCCTGGAAGCACCTAGAATTCTCCTTCCTGGGTGAGAACATTTTGGCAATCTCATTTTTGTTCAAGTCATTAATTTCATAGCCATATGGAAGTAGTTCAGGACAAAAGGATGAAAGGCCAGAGCCTTATGTGAGAAAACGTAAGCTCTGGGTCATGAGCCTTATCTGTAACAAGAACCTGCACTGCAAGGAGGTATTTTCTTCCAGGAAAGTGCCTACACGTCTTCTCTTTTGCACAGATGTGGCCGAAGGCGTGAGGAAAATCAGAGAGATGGCTCAGATGACTTAGGGATCGCAGAGGAGCTGTTGTTATGACCCCCAGTTCATTATTTCCTGTGAGCACTTCAAGTCATGAGAAGGAAGAGCCTGTGGATGGTGCAGATTTGAGCCCTGAATGCACGACTAAAGGCAACTGAGGAATCTCCTGCCTTTCAAGTCTTTAAAAATAAAGGTCTCGGCTCTTTGAGAATGGTGGACACATGCAACCATGTTCCCATCCCAACCCACGATGTTTGGGGAACAAATTAAATGACTTTTGGAGGTTCCCACTCGGGCTGGGATTTTACAAATGCTGATTCTGAAACAGGAGGATAAGCATTCTCCATTGAGGGGAAAAATGGTGGCCATTGGGACGCCTCCAAATTGAGCCCGGGGTCATTCTAGTTGCACCTGTGCTTCTCTTTGCAGGTAGACACCACAGGGAAACCAGACAGCCAGGATGGCAGCTCGAACATATTTCCTATTATGGTATCTTTTAAAGGAGCAAATTGACAGGACATATTTGTCAGGGTATTAAAGACATTTAGATTGATGACCTTTGAAAGAGGTGAAGCAATATTTTCTTCTCTGAATTAAATTTCCCCCTTTCTCCTATAGCTGACTAACAAATTTCTAAGAATCTGACATTGCCAAGTTCATTCTCTAAATAAAAGGACCCTGTCAGCCAGATTTGTTTTCCAGGCACTGCTCTAGTTTTTATTTGAACCATACATCCTCATCGTTCATCAGACCTCTGATGGGATGGTGGACGAGTGGCCACATAGGGTCAAGACTAAGAACTCTGCTCAACCATTTCCTTTCACCCAAGGCATCGTACAACAAATATTTCCTACAAACAGTTTAACATCTGAAAGGTCAGATTACCTGGCCATGAAAAATCAAATACTGTCTTTATCTACTATGCCTCTAGGAAAAAAAAAAACATCACCATTCATCCTGGGAATTAACAAAATAGGCATAAGTTTTTATCATAAAACCACTATTGAGTCCGACTGTGTGCAAACAAACACCTCTACTCATGTGGGCTATAAGGAAGAAAATGAACTCAAATGTATCTTGTTGTTTGATCTCTCTCTCTCCTGCACTCTTTAACCAATTATTTTTCTCTCCTGGATGTCCTTTATCAACACAACTTCTGTTTCCTTCATCCCTCTAACCCCCTTGCACTGTTCCCAATTATGATCTTGCTGGATAGAGATAAATTCATCCTGTTTTCTCTACATCCACAAAATAAGCCTAGGGTCAAGTTTACATTTCCAAGCAAACCAAACAAACAAAAGCCTGACCTTTCCTTGAAGTATATGAAGTGGCCTTAGGTGGAGAAGCTGATTCTCAAAGAGTTCTGTGTAGGTGTGGGCCTGTGGATGAATAGAACAGGTGCTCTTCGTACTTCCTATGTGTCCGTGGACCATACACTGCTCGGAGGGCAGTGGAAATGGTTCTCCTGAACCTCTCATGGGTTGATTATACAGAAGTGCTCCTCAATCCCAGCTATCCCTCAGAATCATTGGTAGAGCTTTCAAAATGAAAACAAAGTGAGGAAAAAAAAAAACTACAGCCCTAAAGGCAGGGCCATTTGCCTAAGACTCTCATTTGGTAGGTCTCTGGTGAGTCCCGGGATCCTAGGTAATTCTAACGAACAGCCTAGCTTGAGAGCCACCACCCTTCCAGGACTTCCCCAGCCACACTGGACCCTTCATCTAAGTAACTGGTATGATGCTTACAGTCAGCAAGTATCGGGTTGGCCAAAAAGTTCATTCAGGTTTTTCCGTAAGATGGGACGAAGAACCCGAACGAACTTTTTGGCCAGCCCCATATTTCCCCATTCTCAGAAGCATCATTCTGGACCAGTGGCTGATTTTCCTTTTAGCATTTCTCCAGAATCCTACGAAAGCAAAGAATAAACATGGTTGTTCCCCCTTGCCCTTGATAGCTCTAGGACTAGTGTTCAACTATAACTCTCTGTCTCTTAGCTCTACTGCCATGTGTGTGACAGGTGGAAAGACACAAATTTCTGCCGTAAAACCTGTGTGGTGAGGGCTCTAGACAATTCAAACTTGGTAGGAAAAGAGTTCCAGGCCCACCACAATGACCTCTAGATCTCTACACCCATCTTCTTGGTGTCCAAGGCCAGCTAGACCCTTCCTGTTCTCTGTCACCTGCAATCTGGCCTTCCCTCTCCCACCAATCTGGACTTCATAAGGCCTGGGAAGAGATGAAGTTGAGGGCAAAAGGCAGAACAGATTAGGGGGGAGGAACTTTTACTTTTCATGTCTCACTACTTGGTCACCCCCTCCCCAATCAGTCATTTCCAGTCTTCTGTTCTCACTCTGGTTGCTGTGTCCCCAGCCATTAAGAGTGCCCTTCTGCATTCTCACCTATAACATTCTACTTTTTTTCCCTGCATCTGTAAGGTCTCTTAGAGTTGTTCTGAATCATCTAACACTTGGGCAGTGCTATTCACATAGCTGCTTTCAAAAGCCTAGCTTAAATCTAAGTGTTCTTGCTACCAACTAGTTCTTCTGTCAAAGAGAAAAACTTCAGGGTTTTTTTTTTGAAAAAAATGTCTCCTCTGTGAATGGAAGCCAGGACTTGGGTAGAGGAAGCACTATCTGATCTATTTTCTCGCCATTGTGCAGGGAGTAAATTCATCACACTGACATTGAGAGGATAACCAACTGGGACTGACAGTAACACCAACTAGAGCTGCAAGAAACCACAGCAAATCTTTGGGGGCAAGGGAAGAAAGGCACATTAAAATGGCCCCTGCTATCGATGAGAGGAGGAGGAGAGTGGCTGGCTCAGAAACACCAAGTATGGGTTACAATTTGAAAACACTTACGCCAACATAAGCAAAACTAAATCTCAGTTGTGCCCATGTTTGCCTCCTTCAATGGCTGGAGAAAAATCAATCAATCATTTCCCAGTGGGGTTGTGATGTGATGGTTAATATAATACAATGTGATGATCTGGTACAGAAAAGAACACTGCAAACAATGAATTAGCTGAAAAAGAAATAAAGAAAATGATCCCATCTACAATAACATCAAAAAAATAAAACCCGTAGGAATAAATTTAGCCAAGGAGGTAAAAGATTTTTACAGTGAAAAATACGAGACATTGATGAAAATGAAAAAGACACAAATAAACGGAAAGATGTCCTGTGTTCGTGGATTAGAAGAATATTGTTGAAATGTCCATACTACGCGAAGCCATCCATAGATTCAATACATTCCCAATCAAGATTCCAATGGCATTTTTCATAGATATAGAAAACACAATATTGAAATTTGTATGGAACCAAACTGTATTACAAAGATACAATAATCATACCTTTATGGTACTGGCATAAAAAACAGACACATAGGCCAATGGAACAGAATTAAGAGCCCAGAAGTAAACTCATGCATATATCATCAGCTAATACTTGACAAGGGAGCCAAGAATACTCTGTGGAGAAAAGAAAGTCTTCTCAATAACTGGTTCTGGGAAAACTGGATATTCACATGTAAAAGAATGATCTTACACCACTCTAAAATTAACTCAAAATGGATTAAAAACTTGACCGTATGACCTGAAACCATAAAACTCCTGGTAAGAAATGTAGAGGAAAAAACTCCTCGACATACGTCTTGGCAATGATTTTTTGGATATGACACCCAAAGCAAATGCAACAAAATTAAAAATAAACAAGTGGGACTACATCAAACATAAAAACTTCTGCACAGCAAAGCAAACAATCAACAAAATGGAAATGGAAGAAAATATTTGAAAGTCATATATCTGATAAGAGGTTAACATCCAAAATATATGAAGAACTCAGACAACTCAATAGCAAAAAACTCCAAGTAATTCAATTAAAAAATGGGCAAAGGATGTGAAGTGACATTTTTCCAAAGAAGATACACAAAGGCCAAGTATATGAAAAGGCACTCAACATCAGTACTCATTAAGGAAATGATATATCACCTCGTGCTTGTTAGAATGGTTATTATCAAAAAGACAAGAGATAGCAAGTGTTGGCAAGGGTGCAGAGAAAAGAGAACCCTCGTGCACAGCTGGTGGGAATGTAAATTAGTGTAGCCACAGTGGAAAACTGCACGGAGGTTCCTCAAAAAATTTAAAGTAGAACTGCCATATGATCCAACAATTCCACTGCTGGGTATTTATCTGAAGGAAATGAAATGACTATGTCAAAGAGATGTCTACACCCTCCATGTTCAGTGCAGCATCATCTACTATAGTGAAGATATGGAAGCAAACTAAGTGTCCATCAACAGATGAATGGGTAAAGAAAATGTGGTACAATGGAAGACTATTCAGTCATAAAAAGAAGGAAATCCTGCCAGTTGCAACAACATCGATGGACCTTGAGGGCATTATGCTAAGTGAAATAAGTCAGACGAATACTGTATAATCTACTTATATGTGGACTCTAAAAAAACCCCAAACTCAGGGGCTTCCCTGGTGGCACAGTGGTTGAGAGTCTGCCTGCCGATGCAGGGGACACGGGTTCGTGCCCCGGTCCGGGAGGATCCCACATGCCGCGGAGCAGCTGGGCCCGTGAGCCATGGCCGCTGAGCCTGCGCATCTGGAGCCTGTGCTCCACAACGGGAGAGGCCACGACAGTGAGAGGCCCGCGTACCGCAAAAACAAACAAACAAACAAACAAAAAAAACCCAAACTAATAGAAAATGATATCAGATTTGTGGTTACCAAGGCAAGGAATGGGCAGTAGAGGAATTGGGTGAAGGTGGTTAAAAGTACAAACTTCACTTATAAGATAAATATGCCCTGGGGATATCATGTACAACATGATGACCTTAGGTAACACTACCGTATGGTATGTTTGAAAGTTGCTACAAGAGTAAATTCACAAGGAAAAACAATGTTTTGTAATTATGTATATGAGGTGATGGATATCACCTAAACTTATCACGGTAATCATTTTACAATGTGTGTATGCCAAGTTGTTGTGCTGTAGACCAGTGTTGTACACCAATTATATCGCAATTAAACAACAACAAAAAGAATACTGCAATTGATTTCTGCTCTTTATACTCGGCGCGATCACTGCTGACTGTGAATGATCTTCAGAAACCTGAAGAAGTAAATATGTTATCTAAAGAGTCTGCAGGGAGAGGGAAAGTCAGAGGACCAGATAGATTGTCTTGAACCAGAGCAGCTAAAAAAATTCCTGGTAACTTATCACTGTCTAGTAATTAATCTGCATCTATAGCTGTTCACAGTAGCCGAGACTGCGTTCTTGAGAGAGCCCAGGACTACCACAGTCCTACTGTTTCTCCCACTGACATTGACTGAAATCAGCATAGCTAATAGAGCATGGATTTGTATACCCCTGTTGCCCTACACACCAAAGTGGCTGCCCAGAGGGAACAATGAACTGGGAAACAGCAGTTGCTCATTCTCTTGGCGACCCAGGTCAATCGCCTGGGGTCAGAGAAGTGTGGCTGCTGCAGCTCAGACCTCTCCCAGGCCCTTAGCATCACCGGGGGCTGAGGCCTGCCTGGGTGCAATATGGGAGTAGAAGAGGAAGTTGAATCCACCACAAAGTTTACAACCCTGAGCGGAGCAAGAGGTTCCGAAATGCTAGCATCTTGCTAAATATACACCCTCCATTTTCCCCATTATTGGAAATCTCTGGATGAAATTGGTATAGAAACATGTTATTGGACCCTGTTAAAGGCTGAGAAAAAGAATGTGAATTTGAGATATTGTATTATATCAGGTCATTTTTTCCAAAATCTGTGTAAATCCTAAAATTGGATCAGAGTTTGCCAACGGTCCCTTTAGCAAGCTGATGTGGGAAAATCCCCATGAGGGCAGGAGATAAGGTAAAGTTGCCATGGTTGTAACATGGGGAAACAGTCCTACAAACTATTGGGGCAAAATGCCAGGTCCTCTGGCCCCTGGAACTGTGTCCTGAACTGAACACACAACGTACTGCGTTAACTTAGAGAATCAGCACCATGGATAGCACTCTCTGATTGCCTGACTAAAGGTGTCTCAAGAATTACAATTCAGTTACTGGTATCCACTCATAAGATAAAATCTAGAGATTTTTGTACTCCAGCAGTAATTCTGAAGATTCCTAATACCAAGTCATAAACTTCAGAAAAGGGACAACTATTAAAAGATATACACATAGCTAAAAAAAAGGGATGAATTCAACTTACCTTTCTAATACCTCACAAAAGACATGCAAACAGGTGTTTTCAGGAGTGGTCATGAGTTTCCATCACTGGGCCCAGCACCAACCAGAGAGCAGGACTCAGGGGAGTCAGGAAGAGGAAACACTTCCTCAAGCAAATCCCCAAAGGTTGTTCTTCAGCAGAAGCCTGCATGGTGCTGGCCACACTGACACAGGCACAGCTCCAAATTCATGCTTAAGAACAACATCCTGACTCTCCTGCCCACCGCCCTCCACCTTATAAAAGCAGAGGAGCAGCAGAGAAATGGGGCAGGGAACCAGCCTCTAGCCGCACATCACTAATGAGATGGAAGCGGGTGATTCTTAATAACGTGCTGACTCCACTTCTCTCCATAACAAAAACAAAAGAGGCACAACTGGTGCCTATGAACTCAGAGGCCTCTTCCTTCCATCACGGAGCTAAGACCTGGAGCTATCCACCAGGGAAGATGTGAATAACTACCACCAACAAGGGCACCAACTATCTGGGTTACAAAGTCAAAAATTTTTTGTAAATAAGCCGAGGCACATGTGTGGTGTTTGGCTGAAGCTCCTTAGAACATGGAGTCCACAAGCTGTACATGAGAATAGGCCTTAGGGGTTCACAAGCTCAAGAACTGGTGCAATTTCAACAACAGGACCAAAACAGATCATCCATGGTTGCCCATCTTACTTTTTACCCAATAAAGGCATTTATAAAAGAAAGAAAGAAAGCTGTCACTTACACTATCACTATAATTTTCAAAAAGAAAACATACCAACTTTATTACAGTTATAAAATACTAAAAAGGACATAATCATTATGCTAAATGAAATAAGCCAGATAGAGAAAGGCAAATACTACTGTATGATAACACTTATATGTGGAATCTAAAAAACACAACTAACTAACAAAAAAGAAGCAGACTCACAGATATTGAGAACAAACTAGTGCTTACCAGCTGGAGGGAGGAGGGGCGATACAAGGCGGGGAAAGTGGGAGGTACAAACTATTGGGTGTAGGATAGACTACAAGGATGTATTGTACAACATGGGGAACATAGCCAATATTTTGTAATAACTGTAAATGGAGTATAACCTTTAAAGATGGTATAAAAAATAAATATTTTTTTAAAAAGGACATAATCACAGAAAATAAGAAAGGCAGAACTTTCCATTTATAAAGTTTGCTTAATGAAACAATTTATACATTGTCTTTATTTTCCTACTTTTCCTGATGACCTGCAGATTCTTCCTCATGGGCAGACACCGGTCCTGGAAGAGCATCCTATGATGTCCAGGAGCCATAATGTAGTTCAGAGGCCCCATCTCGCAGAGGGGTAGAACAAGGCCCAGAGAGCAGCAAGGCCCGAGCCAGAATGCCCAGCCCCTGCTGGTCCTGCACTTCCCTCCCTCCCATCAGATCCCCCCTCCCCACTCGGTACCAACCTAAGTCTCAGTTAACAGGAGACGTCAGGTAAAAACAAGCGTTCTGCCTTTAGCTTTCCTCCTCTTCCTCTACAGAGCTGGAGGCCCTTTTACCCCATGAACTCCCTGCATCTTGTTCTTATTTTCTTTCCATTCGATGCCATTTGGTCATTCCAGATCCTTCCATTGTAAAACCAGATATTAGTAATCATAGGATTGGGACACTGGCTACAGGGTTTTTACTCCAGCGAGGATTAAAGCGCCAGTTGAGATAAGGGTTTCTCTGGAACCAAGTTAATTTTTCTTTACCAGAATTTCCAAATAGAATAGAATTTCATTAAACTTTCATGAAATGAAAATAAGCTGGAGTTTTTTTCTAGTTCACTGAGTTTTCCCTACAAATATATAATTTAAACTCTGGTAGCTATTAAAAGTAAATTACACGATCAAAGGAAAAGGCTAATAAATAACTTGAAAGGTTTCTCTTCTCCCAGGATTTCTTGAATTCCAAATGTGCTTCATTTTTAAAAAGGTAAGCAAGGCTCTTAACATGAAAGAGTTCCCCTAATTCAAATATCCCACAGTTAGGGATTTAAAAAATTTCTAAAAATGCAGCTGAAATTCATCTCTGCCCCCGCCCCCCACAAACTAGTTATTAAAAAAAAAATCAGCAAAATTTCTCTTCCAAACGTCTCACATAAGAATACAACTATTTACCTAATTAGTACGCACGGGAGAAAGCTTAAGTACTCCAATCCCGCCTCACTCCTCTAAGAAACTTTAATGAAGATGTTTAAATTTTTTTACAATTAAAATGTAAAGAGCACACGCAAACACACACACACACACACACACACACACACACACACACACACACACACACACACATACAACCACTGAAAACTACATTTAGTCCAGCCTTGGGGAAGACACTCAAGCTTTCTAAGACAACTGAGGTCATTGTGACCGGACTATATTCACAGAGCATTTGAATGTCCATAGCAACAATGAGAAGAATTCCAGGGTTTGTGTAACAGCAGCCAAGCTATAGTTATCACATTTGCTAAATAACCCCAAGATCACACAGGCCTACTGATTTTAAGCAGGAGGTACTGACTTCAGAATGAAAAAAAATTCCACCAAAGAAAAGGCCATTCCACTCAAGCTGAAACACTATATTCAGAAAGGGGGGGAGGTTTGATAGAATCTGGAGCTTTAAAAATTAATTCTGTGGGTTCTTTACTTGAAAATGCTTCTACTCAGGATATGAATAAATGTAAAAAGCCGGTTAACTTTAATGGTTATTCTTAACTGTTGAAATTAACATTTGATTTTCCTGCTGGGTGACTTTGGGGATGTTGCATGAGAAAGGGAAAATATCCAACTAGCTTCTTCCATTTTTATTATGAATTCCAGCCTTCCGGAGGAGCAGAGCTGGAGTTGCATAATAGACTAGGCGAGTCTGAAGCACTGAGAAGCTTGGAGTAAGGCAAGGCTGCACACTTCTGTCATCTCACCAACTTGAACCCTATGGCCACAGGCCATCTAGACCATAGTCAGAGGCAAAAAGAATTTAAAAACAATTTTCAATATCTCAAAGGAAAAACAATGAGTCCACAGGCAAGCCATCCTTGTAATTTCAGAGCAGCAGTTTAACAAGCTTCTTGGCAACAAATTCCTAAGTGCAGCCACCTTTAATTCCACCAGATTGAAGTGTGCGGTGCGGTGGTGTTTTTTTAAATTGAAGTGTGTGGTGCGGTGGTGTTTTTTTGAATTGCAGAGGCACAAAGGATGGAAACTGTCCTGAACACTCACAAGTGAAAAGCCCAGTTCCTTACAAATACAGCTGGAGTCAGTTGTCCATGCAAAGTACATGTACAGTAAAGGAGTGAATAACATACCCATTCCGAGAGGTCACTGAGCTAGCAAAATCCAAAGCAAAAACAGTAAATGGATATTTTAGTGTGTGCCAGTCTCGCTGAAAGCTTTCAAGTCATTTGAGGAATCTGCTGATATTTACAATAGAGAAAGACCCCAATGGGAACAGCGGGTATGAAGTTCCTACCTGGTGAATATTTTGTGATTTTGGCTAGAAGTAAGCAGTGGCATTAGATGTTAACGTTTGTTTTTACTTTTCCAGTACTGTGCTGATGTCATCGAGAAACTAGCAAGCAAGCAACATGCTGTAGCCGAAATCTGTCTGCGGTATTTGTTTTTTGTAATTACATTTATGCAAGAAAATCCATCCAAGGAAAATGGGCTGTACCCACATCAGAAAATTTGGAATTTCTTTTCCTTAGAAATACTGCAAACAATCAATTAGAGTTTTTCTTTTACCAAAGAGGAGTTTTCTTACCATGAAGTAAGGTCTTCCAGATAGCAAATTTTAATGAGATATCATGTTATCGAAAGACCGGTTCAACAGTGAAATATGAGTTACTTGCACACGTTTTCATTAGTATTAGCTTATCAGAGAAACATTAAAATCCATTATATCAGCATAAAATTCTAAAATCATAGCCTAACGTGAGCGAGAACAGTAAGAAGTGAGAAGAGACATAAGTTTAATGACAATTTGGTCTGTGGAAAAATACATTAAAAACCTTAGTTTGGAGGCCTTTCATTATTGTTTAATTTCTGAAAATAATATCTGGCTCTTTGAAGAAAGAAGTTCCGTCAAAACTGCAGAATACATCCCATATTCTTCCAAAAGACAATTTATAGGAGATTCATGTCTCAAAAAAAAAAAAATTAAAACTATACTGTCATCACTTAGTGATTTAGGGTTGATGTTTTGGATGGAGTTGGAAAAAAATTCCCTTTGTCCACACCAAGGCAGAAAGAGAATAAATGCATTTATCCATCTACTTAAATGCATTTATCCAAATACTTAAAATTATGGGACCCGGGGTCTCCAAAATAACAGCTAATACCAACAGGCTAAAATTTCCACAGCTAACTGATGATGGGCTATTGTCAATGGGACACACCAGAGGACGTGAGATGGTGACACTTTTCCCTTTTAACTTGGTGCATTGCAACCATCACAGACAGGAGGAAGTTCTTTTTCATCTTGATGTTCTGTGCTATAGAGATGGTGAAACCAAAGCCCAGGGCAGTGAGAGATTTGCCCGCAGTTAAACTTCCAGTAGGTGGCAGTACTAGGACTAAACCACCTGACAGCTTTGTCACCAAACAGGCTGCCATGAGCTCTAACATGGGGCAGGTTCTGAAGAGTAGTTTTTGGTATATAAACCCCTCAAGCTTTTGCAGGTAAGCGCAATTTCACCAAATAGGTTTGGTTATTTTGTTAATACAAAAATACTATTTTTTTGTAGCAGGTGTGGATGACCAGCCAAAGGTTAAAAAAAGAAATGGAAGCATCCCAAATCAGAATGTTATTTTTCTCCCTTTCAAAAGAAAAAGTAGGATCAAGTCAAACAAGTGAAGGATTTAATACTGTGGTATCTGGCTCGTGTCCATTAGGCATCAGGCACAGGTAACATCCACAGGATGAACAACCCGACAGGCGGTGGCACTGGAGAGGGGAGGTCCTGAGTGGGAGCAACGAGGAGGTCCTTGGAGAGCTTGACGCAGTGGCTTTTTACCAACTAGTGCAAAGGAAGTTCAGACTTGAACACCTAATAAAGTGATTTTTGATGCATCCTGTCTACCCTAGCTTTAGGGCATATATGGGCGGGTCCTGGGACTGACATATGACACATGCAGAAATGACTTTGTACCTTCTCTCCAAAGGAAATCTTACGTTCTATTTTAAAGGTGTAATTAATGCCCACTGTTAGATTTGACTCATTAAATAATTTCTTTCCTTTAAAAAACGTCAGTGGGGACCAGGTTTATTTAGAATTGTGTACAAACTTTCTCCATCAGTCTTGTTTCCTCCCCACATACATACCAAAATAAATTCTCATTCTGGCTCTTTTCTGCCAATGACGAAGGGAAGACAAAAACCTCAGAAAACTGAGAGACTACATCTGGATGATGGGGGGTGTCCCTTCTCTTCTATAATACAGAAATGATGGTGGGAACTCAGGGTCCCAGGAATAAAAAGGTAAGCCTCCTATTTGCCTTCTTCATTTTGGATGAGTTTGCACAAGATCTCTAAATCTGGGCACAGCCAGGATTCACACTTTAGACAATGGGCTTCTAATTCCCCTCATCAGCATCTGTTTTGATTTGTTCATTACCTAACCGTGTCAGGGGAGAGGCATCTTGAGCACGTTCTTTTTTAATGATGCTGTCACCTTTCTGTGACTAAATTTTCCGTGACCTTATCAGATGGATGAATGTCTTGATCTTGGCTACAAGGTAAGTATCTCATGACATGGACTTTAAATAACATTTACCTGATGACACTTTGTAAGCAAAATGTAAGATTATGCCTCCTTGGCCATTTACAAGGTCACACAACGCCAGGAGGCAACCCCTAGCTTCTCAGAAAGCATGGGCACGTCATCCCTGAGCCTGACAAATGTTCCACCACATGTACGCATTTCTTTAGCAACCGTGCTGCGTGTAGTATTCCCTATTCTAAAGACAGGGGCAAGTGAAAGGAGCCTGAGGCTCCCCTTAGTGTTAACGGGACCATCTCATAAGTAATAAGGGGAATTAAAGGACCACCTCTCAGTGAGCTTATCCGTGAGACAGGTTCTTGCATAAACAGTATCTTTCCAGGTCACATTTCCCAATCAAGTTTAAAAGGCTGAGTGTGTATTTGCATTCTAGATATTTTAGAATCTAAAGTCAAGAGTGGTCTTATACAACCGTAACATTAATTCTTCTTACACGTATATTTTATCTCTTTCTTGTTTTTTTTTTTTTTTTTTTTTTTTTTGCGGTACGCGGGCCTCTCACTGTTGTGGCCTCTCCCGTTGCGGAGCACAGGCTCCGGACGCGCAGGCTCAGCGGCCACGGCTCACGGGCCCAGCCGCTCCGCGGTATGTGGGATCTTCCCGGACCGGGGCACGAACCCGTGTCCCCTGCATCGGCAGGCGGACTCTCAACCGCTGCGCCACCAGGGAAGCCCAAGGCCTTTCATTTTTAAAAGCATTACGTTCATTCACGTCAAAACCCATCTGTAGTTATTCGGCCCTCGATTTAACATGCACCTGGTCATACAGTGTGGGTCTCTCTTTCCTTTGAGGCATTTGAATATGCCTGAGGATCTGTGACAGGAGGAAGTAGACCCGAGATGAAAAGAGGAACCAATATTCATTTCCACACCCACAGGCACCTGTCAGCACTTATTTAATTCTCACCCAACCCTATGAGGGAGGTTGCATTTTGAAGGTGTGGAAAGTCAAGTACAGAAAGGGGAAACAATTTGTCCCAGAGGTCACTCACTCCAGTTTAGCCTGGACTGAAAACACATCTGCCTAACTCCAAAAACGGAGCTTCTCTCACCACAAATGCTGCTAGGTCTGTATTCAAAGTCATTGCCATAGGATGATGACGACTGAGGACTCAGAGGGAGATGGTGACATCCTTTTTAGCCCCAGGTCCTGCTGAAGGTGGTTGGGGACCTCACAAACCGTAGGTTCTATCAATCCAAAATGTGAAAATACCTTAATATTCGTATGCAGGGATTTTACATCAAACTCCAGCTATTTAATTGGCCACAGTGCCAAGCATCCATCTCTTGGTAATATTCCCAGAATAACATCAGATAGCATTTAATCAGCGGTAAAGTGACCCAAGGATGAGTTTAGCGACCGCGGACTCTGAGGGGCACTGACGTTCTCTGCCCCCAGGGCCTCCTCATCATTCATTCTCCTTTTCAACATAAAGATGGGTCCCACAGGCTACTGGCGGTAGCTAAGGACATTTCCATAATAAACTCGGTCGTTAAACCAAGCTGGACACCTCTGTTTTCTTTGCCGGCCAAAGGAATTGCTGCAGAACCGTCTATCCTTGCAAAAAGGCTTCTATACGCTCATCAAACAAATAAACAAATAACCCACGTCATTTTTTTAAAAAAGTTCAGTTGCTGTGCAGCAGTGAACAGACACAAAAGGACCAGTTTATGCCTAGAAGGAAAAATGACCGTCTTCAAAGCAACCCGTTTGATGGCAGTCGTGATCATTAGGGAAAGTAATATCTGTTAAAAAGCAGTAAATGCCTGTTTCCAAACAGAATGGACTGGCATGCGGAGGAGGTGCAAACCCAGTCAAACATCCCCAGGCTCCCCGGAGAATCATTATGCTCTGTCGTGTTAACTCACTTCCTTCTTGATTTTTCCACTTTTTCTTTTTCTTCCCTGCTGAATATTATCATCTCAAATCAAATTAAGTACTAATAGTAAGTGGGCACAGCAGTCACTTCAGAAAAGCAAAACATTCAGGCTCAAGAGGTTATATAAAAATATTATTTCTCATTATAAAGATTGAGAGCCCAGATGGAATTGTGAGCGAGTTCCAAGGACTCTCAGTTATAGCAACGCTTCAGTTGTTATAACTTCAGTTACAGCAACTGAAGCTGCTGTTCAGGTAACTAGTGGAGCCACCAATAACTAATAAAATCTAAATCATTTAAAAAGAGTGCCCTCTCCTATCTGTACTCCAGCTCTCTTTTCAAATCCCTTCCTCTAGCTCTAAGACCTCTAGTTATTAATAATAATAGCAATAATGTATCAAGGTGGGCAATAACTGTTGGAACGCTCTTTTCTTTGGTAAAATGGCACAAAACAGCCATATGACACATGGGGAAATTGCAGAGTCTGACCCAACATGCTGATTGTTATCCAATGACTTTTTAATATTAAAAATGTCATGGATAGTTTATTTTGGACTTGATTTTTCAAAGAGAATGGCTCCTCCAATAAGATTGAACATATTGGTTCTTAAATATTATAAATTAAAGATGGCCCCTGAAATATATAACTGTATGGAATACACTTCTGCTATAACACGGCTGGTAATTCAGGTATGTCTTATTCATATGTTCCCAAACTAAGAATTCAATCTTATTAAGTTGGCATTAGTATTCTGTTTGGAAAATGAATTGTTATTTATTCTTTTTCAAAAGACAAATCAAGTTAAGACTATTGTTTAAGTTCTTGGCAACAAAGAAGAGCAAGGGTTATAAACAGAACTTTTCAATTTACTTTGTCATCTATAGGATTCCCTGAACTACTCAAACTAAACGGTAAAGAAAAAGAAGTCCTTTGAAATGCACTTTGTGAACAAACAAGATAAGAGAATGCACACAAGATAATTCTCCAGTTAACACAGCTTCTCTCTATCTTCCCAATTTCTATACTCGGTCATATATTGGCAGGGTCTAGCTGATCTTGGTTGACACTGAAAGTGGTGATATTCCACATCAAGCAGGTTTCTCTCACCAAAGGTGTCTGTAAATCATGAGTTAAGTATACTAGAAAGAAAAGGGAACAATTAAAAAGTAATCTGGGGCTTCCCTGGTGGCGCAGTGGTTGAGAGTCCGCCTGCCGATGCAAGGGACACGGGTTCGTGCCCCGGTCTGGGAAGGTCCCACATGCCGCGGAGCGGCTGGGCCCGTGAGCCATGGCTGCTGAGCCTGTGCGTCCGGAGCCTCTGCTCTGCAGCGGGAGAGGTCACAACAGTGAGAGGCCCGCGTACCACAAAAAAAAAAAAAAAAAAAAGTAATCTGTTCCACTGAACTGGAAACGTTTGAGGGTATGTACCTAAGGAGGAAAGCATGGGGTACTGAGGTCTGTGTCAGGAGGAGGTGAACACAGGTTTCAGATTTCAGTGAACATCAAAAGAACAAAAACTCACCTGCGTTAATGCTCTAAGGAAAAGCTATTTTCAGGTGGCTGATGAAAGCATACTATTCTAAGCCGAAAGAGTAAAGAATCGCAAGTATTGGTGTTAAGGACCCTAGAAAACTAATTAAACATCCTAATTTTATAGATGAGAACGCTATGGCGCCAAGAGATTGGAAGACTTATGTAAGATCACATTAAGAGCCGCAAGATGACCCAAATGTAAACATTGGTTCTCTTGAGTCTACGGTCATTGTCTCTTCTACCACCAATGAGACACTTCTTTATGATGTATGAGTTCTTTCAAGTAATAACCTGTGCTAGGTCCTGCAAATACTCCTACCTATGTGCAGTATAAGATGCAAAAAATTAGATTTGTAATTATAGTACACAATGGTAAGAACTAGTTATTGACTGTTGCTCAGGCAAGGGCACCCATCCTAGACTTACGGGGTCAACAAAGGCTTCCTTGAAGGAGAAGTAAAGATTACATAAAGGAAGAGAAGAGGAGAAAGCTGTTTTACATGGAGGAAACAGCTGACACATATGATTGGGGGTAAAGAGAGTTGTCGTGTTTGAGGAAGTGAAGGGAATTCAACGTGGTTGGATCACTGAGTGCTTGGGGTGGGGGGGTGAGAGACGGGGCAGGAAAGGTAAGCAGGGCTCACCAAATCCTGAAGGCCTTTATGCCTAGTTAAGGAATTCGGGATTTCTCTTAAGGTAATGGGCAGACAGAGAAGTTTAAAATAGTAAAGTGTAGTGATTAGATTTGCATTTTGGAAAGAACATTATGACAGTTGAGTGAAAAAAAAATCATAGGGGAGGTAGGCACAGAAGGAATCAAAGCAGTTAGTCTGAGGTAGTAACGCAGAAGATAAAGGACAGTCATCGAATAAAGTATCTAACGGGGGTGGAGAGGGGTGTTTGGACTTCAGATATACAGGCCATAGAATTAAAATACTTGATGCTAAATGCATATAAATAGATGTGGGTCATCAGTGAAAGGGTCAACATTACTCTGAAGTCTCTAGCCAAAGTCTTGCCTGGGAGACCTTTGGGAGACCATCATCCCTCAGTTAAAGACTTAGAGACAATTTTACCAACAACAGAAACTCAAGACAGCTTTGTACTTGCTCATCATGAGTGAAACTGTGGAAATCTGGGTACATGTCAAAGATTCTGCATTCTACAGGAAATCCTCTCCAAAATGCTGTAACCTGGTTGTGCTGCACTGAGACAGTCATAAATCTCTGATGAGACTTTCCCAAGAAAAAACAACCAGCCTAACAGGTATCCACACCCCACGTCCCAAGGCCCTTTCAGCCTCTCCATATTTCCCAGTGGATTATGGGCTCAATGTCCTATGCCCTGTTCAGGCAGCATTAATGATGGTCTATTTTCTGGTGGAAGTTCGTTAACCCAAAGGAAGCAGAGTTAGGGCTGCTAAGTAAGAGGAATAAGAGGATTGACTCAAGGAAACTAGAAAACTAAGGTTTTCTAGTTCAAAACTGGAGGAATGAATTGAATTGTATACTTTTGGGCTATGGAGTATCCCAAACCCCACCAAGGACATAATTCAGGTACTCACCCCTTCGCCGCCATTTTCACCTGTGTTGGCAAGCATTTCCTGTAGGGCTCTGACAGAGAGGGACTGTTCCAGTACAAAATTGCAGACGCAGAGATCTGGAGGAACATACTGTGGAAATAAAACCAGAATGAGGATACCTACTCATATCAGTTGGGGATCAGTCACACAATAACATCTCAAGGGCAAAGAGCCTATGAATCAAAGTAACACTTGGATCGATGGATGGATGAATGAGTACAAAAGGTAGCTTTTTTTCTTTTTATTCACGTTAAAATGGGTTTCAAGCTGGATTCTAAAGGATGAGGAGAAGAAAAGCCCTAAGTCTCAAGGGAACAGCGACCAAAATGTCAGGATCAGCTTGAGTAATGGCTGGGGGTACACATGGGAGAAGAATACACATCCAGCCTTGCTGAAGGAGCGAAGGCTGATCGACACTGATGTCTGGGTGGGACCAAAGGAAGAAAGTCACTGGGATCTCATCCACAATAATTTGTAGGAGGACAAGACCAGAATAGTGACCAAACACTCAGCAATAGTGACCAAAATAGGGAACCCAATTCCTTGTTAAGAAAATCTGGATGCCACAGTGTAAAAAGAGAGGATTAAGAGCTACATAAATTTAATTCTGAACAAAGAAATTGATGACCCCTACAACAATCATTCTAATTTATTATATGCTCAGGTAACACCATGATATTTTCAAACATTTCTCAATAACAGACAGCCTTCTCTGCAGATTGACTAGTAATAGCTAATGCTCATTGAGTACTTTTCTGTGCCAGGTATTGTTTTAAGTGCTTTGCTTATATTGGCTCATTTAATCTTCACAATCACTCCATGTATACATACTGTTTATCTCTCAGTTTACAGCCGAGGAAACTAAGGCACAGAGGAGTTAGGTCACCTGCCCAAGGTCATGGCTTACACTTGGGTGAGTTGGATTCAAATCTAGACACTCTGTCTCCAAATCCATATACTTAACTCTGTTCCTGCTGCTGATGAAAACATTACAGATTTTTTTCACAACTAGACCATTTTCTTTAATAAATTTATTTATTTATTCATTCATTCATTCATTTTTGGCTGCATTGGGTCTTTGTTACTCTGTGCAGGTTTTCTCTAGTTGCGGCGAGTGGGGGCTACTCTTTGTTGCTGTGCGTGGGCTTCTCATTGCGGTGGCTTCTCTTGTTGCGGAGCATGGGCTCTAGGTGCACGGGCTTCAGTAGTTGTGGCACGTGGGCTCAGTAGGTGTGGCGCACGGGCTTAGTTGCTCCACGGCATGTGGGATCTTCCCGGACCAGGGCTCGAACCCGTGTCCCCTGCATTGGCAGGCGGATTCTCAACCACTGTGCCACCAGGGAAGCCCTAGACTATTTTCAATCAGCAAAGATTTAAGTTTTATATTTCTGCAAAACACAGTGCTTGGTATTGAGAAAGATATAAAGACATGCAAAACAAAATCAATGCTCTTCAGGAGTTTACAATCCGGTTCCACGATACATCATTTTCTTTGGGAACACAGCTTATAGTCACCTTGCACACCAAGCCTTTGTTTCCTCTATGATATTGGCTGAACATTGACACCATCAGAGTAACAGGAATGAGGAATGAGGACCGGAAGTCACCCACAGCTATGTCTAACACTCCGAGACAGGTAACACTGTTTCTATGGAGCTCCAACTTAAAAGCTAAAAGCAAGCCTGCTATTAAAGCACATACAACCCCTCTGATTTTCAACATTTTCATTTTTTAAATAAAGATGATGGAATTGGTGATCTTTGATTTCCCTTTAATTTCCAAGTGTTTGTATTTGTACCTTCTTCCTCCTCTTCCCCAACCTCAATGCCCTCAAAAATAAACTCACGTCCCACTTGTCGGACCTGCCCACTCTTTCCCTTTAGTAAAGTTCTGAGACCCCCGTAAGCCAATAGTGGCTCATCCTATCCTGAAGGCTACTGGCCCATGGGTGACTTACATTTTGCCACTTAAATACTTTTCTACTTAGGATCTCTACAGTCAGAAATCCTAAAAACCCAGACTCCCTAGAATTCTGGTGTTACAGGAAATTGCCCAGTTCTCTTTATGAACATGATGTAACCAAGGAGAAACTGTATGTAACACGAGGAGACAACAGCCTTTATTTTACGTTTCTTGCTTCGTTGTCAACGTTTGTTCCTGCTGCAGGTAATTAACTCATTTGTATGAGACTTGAACAAGCAGACGGCTGGTGATGCAGGGCAAGGCTTCACATCAGGAAGTGTTTTTAGAGTACATATCGCATCATTACAAGTACCAGGCAATAATATGATAAAGTATTTCCCTAAAGACCATATGCCACAAATATATATAGTCCGACTCAGTCTCCCAAAAGACGATGCCACTCAGAAGATTTTACAGAGGTTTTTTTCCTACCACATCTTGGTCTTTCTTGATCTCATGTCACCAGAATAGGAAGCAAAAAGAGCTAGGGTTTGAGTGTGTCCACTTCCTCCTTCACTTCACTAGAGCATGCGATTTGGAGATTTCTCTATTCAGGAATGTCTACGGGTATGGCTGGTACTTTAAAGGGTGCGTTTTGGCTAATCAGCTGAACGACCCCAACATTCACGCTTACTTTTACAAGAACCCTATTTAGTCCAGTCTCTTTAAGACAGAAACGTTCACAGCTCCAAGTGCTAGAGATCCTGTCCTTATATGAGATTGTGTGATTCTGTCAGCTCTCTTTCCTCCTGTTCTGGTTTGCTTGGACAGGGATAGGCGTTCTCCCCCGGCGATGCCATCCCCCATCCTGATAGAGGACCATGGATACCAGACATGAGGCGTGCTCCAATTACATTTTTCTTTTCCCTCCAGAAGTTAAAAGTCCCAAGGTGGTCGTGATTTAATTCCTGGTACAGATGGGTACATTGACAGAGGGAGAGTGAGCACGGGGAGTGGGGGGAAGCATCTCACAGGGGAACACCGTATCTGCCACTGGTTTACATAGTTTCCTTACAGTTTAGTTTTTCTTCCTCTAGCGTGTGGTCCTGCCTGGACTCTCCATGCTCGGGGATAAGGTCACACCACTCCAAGAGCAGGCAGAACAACATGTGGGCAGCGGCAGGGGAGGGAACAGGGCAACAGAAATATCTGGAGGAAAACAAAATATAGCTAGCAACTTGTGACATGGAGTGCAGAGCACAGAGCCATCTGACCTGCTCCACCAGCTGCCATCCTTAATTACACTCCACACCGGCCTGAGCTCCCACCTCCACATTTGCCAAGAATAAGCCAAGGCCACTGGTCCATCAAAGCTAATTTGTTTGCAGCATGAGAATTCCCCCAGGAGGCCGGCTCATTGTGTCTGGGCTCTGGAGCCTGTGCGTCGGTCACTGCCTGCCAGGCGTGGGGCATGTGTTTGATGATTCTCAGCACGGAGAGAAGGGCTCTGTTGACATCTGTTCTGAAATAGCTCCTCATCACTCTCCCCAGCCCTGTCCTCAGCCTAGAGAAGCACCATGTTTCCAAATGTCCTACAGAAAACCTTGAGATGCCAGGGCTCTGCATGAGCCAGGAGCTAGGTATTCATTTAACCCCACCGTGTAGAAAGCAGTGAAAGGGAAGGCCTATGGACCCTCCAAGTTCCGTAAGTCTATGTAACATATACCTCGCTGCACTCAACGTATTTTTCTGGGGCTTACTAAGTCCAAGAAGGTGGGAATTTAACACTCCTGTTATTGGATTCATTTAGCATTTTTCTACCTAGCACCCCACAATGTACACTCACCAGGGTACTGGTTTGTACAAGGCAATCCTTCAGGGGAGCGAAGAGAAGAAATAGTTAACAGAAACAGGGATGTTCTCCCTCTATTACGCTGTTAACCACAGTCGCTGTGGCTTACATAGTTCTTCACGCAACGCAGTCTGTTTCCCTAGATTGTGGGTATCTTGCAAAACCTGTGTCTGACTCTACTTTTGCTATCCTTAGTAGACAGAACAGCAAGTGCTCAACTCAAGTCTTCTTGAGCTGACTCTGTGTGTCCTAGACTATCCGAGAGTATGTGACCGATGGTAGCGGTGGTTGCAGCGCTAAGCATGCACTTGCCTGTTGAGCCTCTTCCCCAAGCCTCCTGCTTAAGATTCAAGGGACCCTTCTTCTCTCATCGTCATGGGTCTCCTCCCACTTCCCTGTTAGCCCATCTGGCTCTCCTATGGCCGCGCCTCAATAATATACCCTGTAAGTGCGGCAATGGCTTTGAATGAAAAGCAGTACAGGTTATATTGGCTAAGAGCGAACCCTCTAGCACAGGATTGCCTGAGGTCCTATCTCTGTTCAACCGCTTATTAGCTGAATGACGTTAGGCAGATAACTTAGTCTCTTTGCCTCAGTTTCCTTACCTGTAAAGTAGAGATCTGATAGTACCCACTTCTCAGAATAAACTAATTTTTTATATTTAAAGAACTTACGATATGGTCTGGCACATAGTGAGTACTCAATAAATGTCAAATGTTGTCCACACAGGGCAGTGAAATCCATATATCAATAACTCACTTAAATGTTTATGTATATATCTACTATTTCTGAAGTTCTTATTTTGTGTAAGGATAAGGCAAAATCCCTGCTCTTCAAGGTTGTGCGGTCTCGTGGAGAATTGGGGGAGCAAACGGAAAATTTCCAAAGTATGATTCAAAAGGCCCATAGGTGGGTAAGGAAGCGTGAGGAAGCACCCAGAGTTGAACAGGGCTGGAGTGGAGAGAGGGGGAGGGGGAGGGGAACAAGCAAAGGGAGGGGAGAGGTGAGGCTGAGAAAGACGTAGGTGCTAGACTGAGGGTCTTGAGTCATCCTGCCAAGGATTTTGGACTCTGTCTTCAGTGCAATAGCCTACATTCAAGGAAGCGACCAAATCAAATGTGCATCTTTGAAAGATCACTGCAGGTCCAGTGTGAAGTGGGCTAGACCAAGGCAGAGAAACTAGTTAGGAAGTTGTTGCAATAAACTGGTTACAAGGGGACAATGGCATGAATTAAAATAATGGTAGTTGAAATGGAGCTAAAGCAGTGAATTTGAAAAATCTTCAGAAGTTCAGAGAGAGAAGATCTGGTGACTACTTGGACGTAGGAGAGGAGTGGAAGATAACCGGTGTTTCTATCGGATGGAAAAAGAGTGCAAAAAAGAATTCAGGTAGAACAAGCCACACCAAGGGTCAAAAGTACCATGAAGACAGTAACTGCACTTGGCAAATTGTCCGTGGATCTCCATTTGGGCAACAGAATGATGATGGGAGAGCAAAGTCTCTGTGATGATGTAGTGGTATCCCTGCAGGTGTCAGCAGAGGAAGGCTCACCTGGGAGAAGAGGAGGAACCTGAGAGAATGACACATGTTCTCCACAAAAGGAGAATTCCTGGAGACCCAGCAACCAAAGTCAGCCCAAGTAACCTTACTTCCCTTTCCCATGTCCATTAGGCAGTCAGCCAGTATTGAGAGAACCTAACAGTATGCATGCAGTATTGTACTAGCTGCTGTGGGGAACAAAAGAGAAAAGACATGGTTTCTATCCTTTAAGGCATTCTTAAGCTATTTGAAGAGACAGATCTACCATAGATGAGACTTTATGAAACAATAAAAAAGTTTACATTCAATGCTAAATTGGAGAGTATATGTCTTACAGGACCAAGAGGCCTCTCAGCCATGTTGAGGATGGGGAAAGGCCAGCCCAGGCTGGAGCGTGGCCTAAAGAGGGTTTACGTGGGCAAGTAGCTCCTGGCACAGAGCCAGAACTCAAATTTTTGTTTAATGAATGAACAAGATGGGAGAGTTATCCTTCCATTTCCTTGTGTGGATTCTTCCCTTCTGTTTAAAATTCCATTCGTTGAAGCAGCATTTTTAAGTTATAGGCTTTCCAGAACCTCTGTCCTTACTTCCCTTTGCTTTTTCGCCTAATTCACCATCCCCCCAGCTCACCTCCATGGGCACCATGTCTGCTGGCAAGAGGCAGAGCTGGACGCTGTCCCCAGTGGTCTGGCTTCTACACGCCTTGTCTGTTCCATTTCACCACAGTGCCTCCCACAGGACTGAAAACCATCTCCCTATGATGGCTCAATGCAATCCTACTCAAAGACTATGGATGAGAAGACTTCCCAAGCCCTCGGGGGCAGAAAATTATCCTCTCCTCCAGAAAATGTTCCAGGTCAATCTGGCCCCACTAGGTACAGTGTGGCATTGGATAAGACCAACTTTCTATGGGTGAGCACCACGATGGCTAGAGATGGGACATGTAGCTTGTATTTCAGGAGCTTTAAGCACTTCACAGACATGATCTCATCCACCTACAGCAGACATGAGCTCATGTGTGGACTGCCTCTCTGTTATTGATAATACATAATTATTTGTATTGTGTTTATACTCCAAAGGCAGAGCCGATCGTTAACCAAACTAACACCTACATCTCACCCCAAGCAGGTTTTAAGTATTTATGCAGTTAAGCGCCTTTTAAATCTACCTTTGTCACCTCTGCTAAGTTTTTGATAGATTATAATGAAGAAAGTTATATAGTGAATATTTAAACCTGAAGCTGTTGCCCAGTCTCTGTATTTCTACAAAAATAGTTGGTGGCTTTACAACTATTTTAGAGGTGGGTCAACTGAGATACAAAGGAATTAGGTAAAACTTATATGGGCAAGTGGAGAAATAAGAATAGAATTCATATATACATTTAAAATGTATCTATTTACCTATCTATATCATTGTAGCAGGTACTGTACTAAATCCTTTATAAATATTACCTCATTTAACTCTTACATCAACTCTTTTAGCAAAAAGATTATAGATAGACAGTTTATAAATGAGAAAACTGAGACTCAGAAAGGTTGAAACACTTCCCCACAACCACATGCTGAGAATAGCATTTAAATCGGGAATTCCAAGCTCAACACTTTCTGATACTGTGTCAATATTCCTGAAGAGAAGGTTCTCATCCTTATACGAACATTGTGTTGTGGAACTCTAATTCTACTAGGCTACCTCCTCCCAATTCTTTTTTTTTTTTTTTTTTTTTTTTTGCCACACCGAGCGGCATGTGGGGATCTTAGTTTCCCAACCAGGAATCGAACCCGTGCCCCCTGCAGTGGAAGCACGGAGTCTTAACCACTGGACCGCCAGGGAAGTCTCCTCCCAATTCTCATACTTTAATAATTTAAGGACTTCATATTAGGTTCTTGACTATCTCAGGAAGAGTTCTCTACTCTGGAATGGCTACTGCAAAGATTACGGGCTGCAGTTGGTGGGACTATCGGGACTCAAGAGCTTTCTAAAATTGCGATTCCTGGCAAGCGCGCTCATTTCCATTTTCATGCAGTTCTGAAATCTGAAACCAACTTACCACGTAAGCTCTCTCTTCCAAAAAGCAATTCAACTCTGGGCACGATGGGACAAGTTTCCACCAAGGACATACATGTGGAGATTTTAAACGTGTGTACGTCCAGATTTTAAACATGTCGAGGGAAGAGACTTTGCCTATCTGTGTTAAAAGCTATCATGAAACAAGTTTAAAATGTATAAAACCTCGCTTAAGTTTTTTAAAAATATATTTTGCTATGGAAAAGGATCTTTCAGAAAGGTCTTTCTGAAAATATATACAGAAACTATTCGAAACATTTGAGTTCCAATTTTTGCCTGAACTTTGCTAACAAAACCCATTATCCGTAAACAGTAAGGCACACAGAATTTAAACTTATAGCTGGAAAACATTCCTTCTGGGCAGAGAGGAGAAAGATTCTATTATCTTTTAAAGGAATGAAGTGAAGAAGGTGCCTCCTGATGCCCGAGGAATCAACCACAGGAAGGCAATGCTCTCAGTATCCCCCAGTCTCTTGGCGGTTCTTCATTCTAGGGAACAGTGAGCATCCCTGGGAGGACTGACAGCTGTGGAGAATCACTACCACAGCACAAGGAGACGTACGAAGCAAAAGCACTCATGGTCGTGAGCAGAACAACTGCAGCATCTGACGCCATGCTGGCCTGAGGTTTTACTCCAAGAAAGAGGGAGTATGCAGAAGGAAAGGGATGGAATAAGTTGATTATGCATACGGGAGAGGAAGATTACCAAGTTACAGAAAGCTGTTGATATTTAAAAAAAATAAAATAATAAGCTTCTACTAGGGAGTTAAATATTTACTTGAGCAGAACACTTGCTGAAACACTTCCTACGTGAGCGAGAAGCCACTGCCACCTAGAAGCAGGAAATCCAAATTGCAGGACCAATATCCTTTGATAAAAGTCCTGCCAAGAAATACCAGCCCAAAGTGATAAAGAACTAAAAACACCCACAATCACTGTTTCTTTGCCTCATCCCTCAAATGCCCAGATATTGGCTGTTTAATTCACACTGATCCACAGATCCATTACAGTCTAGCCTCTCATAGGGAGAATGTTTATTAATTCAAGTAAGAGCCACACTTGCAACATCAACTATCCTTTTGATGATGCTCAGAGATTTCTCACAAGAGGTAACACAAATAAGCTTGTTTTGGAAGTGTGAATGCAGTTGGCCCAAGCATCTCCTGGGCAAGGCTGCTAACATTTCAGATTCCTGGCACCCTTCTCCAGGTGGTACTTGAAAAGAATCTCCCAGGTGATTCTGAAGCAGGATGTCTCTGACCCCAATTTGAAAGATACTGTAGAGTAACTGGACCAAACAAGTAAAGTCAGGTACCTGGACAGTAACTGATTCTTACTCTAGATCTTTCATTAAACGAGTTCAATTCATCAAAATATAAGAATTTCTTTCAAATGAATAACCCAATAATTTGAAATCCACATAATTGTTGTTTTTATGATCTTGCCTGCTATGGCCCCAACCAAGAGTAATGCTGAGGTACCCTGGACGCCTCTATTCTGCAAGCATCAGTTGTTTCTGGTACATAGGAAAAATGTCACCAAGAGCCTGGCAAAAATCAGTGCTGTGAAGCTTGTGTTCTTTAAAATAAGGAAGAAGGGGCGGCCAAAGAATCAGAGTCAAAACGCTGGGCAGCTGGCTTGTACAACTGCCTGCTGGGAAAATGCATCACTCACAGGCTGGTTGACTTGGGTCTTGATTGAGCCAAGTTTTGCCTCCCTGCCTGGCACGGTCGGCATGTAGAATAACAAAGGTGCCAAAAGGTAGAAATGTGGAACACTCGCACCTGGAAAAAACAAGCTGTGCGGAGGAGCAGCAAACAATACCCACTGTTTATAGACGGAGGTAGCGGAAACAATGACTCTTTGCACGGCCCTAAAAAAAAATATGGTCATAAATGAAACTCTAGCTTAATGAGTAGCACAGGTAATACAAAACGCTCTGTGGTAAGCAATGGGACCCTAATTTGCTAGTTTTCAATGGGATTGAAAATGTGAGAAACTGAAGTTGTTATTCCAAAGAGCTTACATATTGGGGAAAAAAGCAGAGCTCAGGAAAGAGGAAAGGCAGCATGTCAGTAAGGAGATGAAACCAGCATGTGTGTTCCATGTGCCATGAATAAATTAGGGGTACCAGCCTCAGCAGGAGGAACAGCACAGGGTACAGGATGGTGGAGTTGGAATGAGGTGTGATAGACAGAAATATCAAGAGATGAGATCAAAGCTGAGGGGGGCGGACTGGCAGGAAAGCCTAGTCTCAACCTAATGTTTGTGTTTTAGTCTCCAGCTTGGTTTCTTTTAGTTTTGGTGGGAGGAACACTGACCAGCAGTGTATATATTCCTTGGCAATTCCACTTGCCCTCTCCTCCCTTTTGAGAAATGACGTGTTTGTCAGAGAATTTAGAAACCATGGTAAAGCTTTTCTCCATGGCAAGGCGCTTCTCCATTTCCTCCAGCAGCTTCAGGAGGGGACAATGTGTGTCTCTTGGCCTCTCATCACACACAGGAAGGGGAAGATTGAGGAAAGCCTTCTGAAGAGCCCACAAGAGAAGAGACAATGCCAAGCTCAACTAAAGGCTGATGGAACAGAGACACCGTGTCCGCAATGGCAGCTCTGTCCCCTTAGGTGCAATGCTCACCACTATTATTATCGGGAAGAACCTCCTGTGTACTGAGTCCTGCTTGATTACAGTAACAGCTCCATGAGGCTCTGGATCTGAAGTGGATAAAGCTCGGGGTGCCAAAGGGCAAGGACGACAGCTTGGCTTCCAAATGGTCTGAATTTTTTTTCCAATGCCTCCTTCCCACTCTCAGATTGAATCCAAATTCCAATGTGCAAATGCAGTTTTTACTTTTTGTCCCCTCCATGGAAGTTTTGTTTTGGAAAAAATAAACATGTCACTATAAACTAAGTTCTGGATTCAAATTTTTTCTTTTGGCAGGAGTATATGGATAGACGTTCATAAAAGTTTCAGTTTTAAAAAGCCTTTGTGGAAATAAATAACAGTTATAAATACTTTGCTCCAATATGGAAGAAGTCCTCCTATATCCTACCCCCTTCAACTGCCTCACAGTGTCTGAGCTAAACTACTACTGCTAGATATTTACATGTGCAAGGATTAGTATCACATGCCCCCATTTACAAGGGGGCATGTAATATTCAACACAGATATTTTAAAACATGTATACTAGAGAGGAATTTAGCACTGCCAGTCAGAAGTAGCTGCATGAGTTAAAGATGTTCACTTAATAATAAGCGCTGCTTCAGTGGAGTGGGCTATATCTACTTCAGTAGTGCCACCCTTACCAGGAAGCATTCCAAGTACGAAGGATGAACAAACATCAAAATGCTCATTCAACTGTGGAGACGTGTTGGGTTCCATTCTCTCCAAACCGTCTCCCATCGAAGTCACTGATACCTTTCACTCAGGTCGTGAGCCAGCTTTGATAAACACAAGGAAACCAGTAGGAGACTCAGTCTCTTCCTATTTGAACCCAACCCATCACTCAGCATCTGGTGAAGGTGACCAGGAAATACCATGTCAAATACTGCCTCTGCCCAACCATCCAAGTTCACGCGACAGAACCTTCACTTCAGTTCCCTTCCTTATCCACGCTAGACAACTAAGCCAGGTTAGTGAGGTTTCCCATCAACAATGAGGACAGAGAATAGGTGTTGCAGGGCACATTACTCAGGAGGGAAGGGGAAAGGGAAAACCTCATCAGGAGTTACCTCCAACACACAATGGTTGTGTCAACTTGGTGCTATGAGAGAGGATGAACACACTGATAGAAGCTGAAAGAGCAATGCCACACCTCAGAAAGGAAAGTCCTTGCTCATGGTGACCCAAGATAAGTTTGTCAGACCTTATGAAGATAAATGTCTCAAATTAGGACTTCCCTGGTGGGGCAGTGGTTAAGAATCTGTCTGCCAATACAGGGGACACAGGTTCGGTCCCTGGTCTGGGAAGATCCCACATGCTGTGGAGCAACTAAGCCTGTGCACCACAACTACTGAGCCCATGCTCTAGAGCCCACAAGCCACAACTACTGAGCCCACGTGCCAGAACTACTGAAGCCTGTGTGCCTAGAGCCCGTGCTCCACAACAAGAGAAGGCACTGCAACGAGAAGCCCGTGCGCCGCAACGAAGAGTAGCCCTGGCTCACCGCAACTAGAGAAAGCCTGTGCGCAGCAACAAAGACCCAACGCAGCCAAAAATTAATTAATTAATTTTTAAAAGTGTCTCAAATTAGTCAGTTGCTCTCCAGCAGCATTTATCCTTATGTTCTAGTGAATAAGATGAAGATGAGCGCCATGTCTGGCTTTCTAGTAAACGCGTACATTTTGGGAAAGAAGCAAGTTCATTCATTACTACGGCAATTCGAAACTTTTCATGGCAGGCTGTAGGTAAGGGTGAACATGATACTAATGAAGCCAAGGTCGGTGGTAGCTTTGCCTCGTTTTGTGATGACATCTAGCTACTTTGTCATTACTTAGTCAAACAAGGAAACAGATGTATAAGGCCGATGACTGCAAATTCAGACCTTCCACGATTTCTGAAAGTGAGGTCTGTGGACCACCTGCATAAGAACCAGACAGGAGTCTGTTTGAAAAAAAATAAAAGCAGATTTCTGGCCCTACGCAAGACAAGGCTGGGGATTGAAGGATATGCTCATTCCAGTTTGAGAACCTCAGCCTTTCTGGGTGAGCTCAGTGCCAAAGCTCACAGGTGCTGGCTAGGATCATCATCTTCAAGGATAAAGCATTCATGACACAATTTACCTGGGAAATCAGGGAGTGAGCGAAACCACAGTGCTCATTTTTCAAACAGAAAGGTGATCAGAGGAGGTTCTGGAAACTTCCGCATGAACATCAAAAAGTTCTCATCTTTCTTGGCTGTATTTTTCACAAAAAAATTAATTCCCTTTAGCTGTTTACTAAGAGGTTTTGCTGAATGACAATAGTAAGCCTTCTTGCGTTCACTCAGTCTCAGAGCTTGCATTAAATTCTAAAACCTCTCCTCATCTTTAGGTAAAAGAAGAATTGTTTGAACCTAGATGCTACAGCTTACCAGGGTAATGATTCAGATTTCAAGTCTCAAGTGACTGCCCCTGGGATGGAGGAGGTGGGGTGGAAATCAATTATTCCGCCCTCAGTGCTCTGAGGCAGTACTGTACCTGAACCGCCCCAAAGAGATGATAATCTATTCTATTTTGAAGTCGAAATATGTTGGGATGTATAGCGAAGTGCTAAAGTGGCGCTTAAGGCAAAAGTCTTTGATGAAAGCGCTCTAATGAGAAATGGATCATTAGGGTCAAGGGTTTTAAAATCCTGTCAACCACTCAATAGCTCAAAAAGAACTGTCAGACAGAGGCTTACAAACAGCTTTCCTGTACCAGTCGTTCTCATCTAAAGGCTTTGCATAAAGCTCAGCTGAGTTTAAGTGGAATGGAAGAAAAATGATTGGAAAACATACTGACAGAGAAAGCAGCTAATCCTGGGATGTCTGTTTTAAAAACAATTTGTAATCACTCCCTGAAATAACTTGGATGAAGAAACACAAATTAATTCTCCATAGCATTTTGAATTATTTAAAATCAACTATTTGCTACACAACAGGAAGTTAAGAGCAAACAAGATATTGTTTCCAAATGACTCGTAAAATGTTTCAGTTCATGTAGTTTGTTCAGGTCACTTTAAAAACTACTCAACGAACTACTGAAAAGTAGAGAAATAAAGTTGTCAACTGTCTGTAAATCTTAACTTCTAAAACAATTTTAAACATTTCCTTTACAAAACTCTCCTCATGCAGTGGCTGGCAAATCAGATCCTAGAGGTTATTTTGTGTAACATTTTAAAGCACGTTGGAGGGAGAGCAAAACCAGATCTCTTGAATCACTATTCCGTTCTTTGTAAACAATACTTTCATCTGGGAATTATGAATACGCACATCATTTCAAAAGATCACATAAGAGGTCATCAGCATGGCTTAGGTTTTATCCCCAGGTTTTAAAACACCCACAAGGAATGAAAATGATGGATGTAACATGCCTTGGGTTTTTGACTCAAATTCTAACACGAACGCAATGCATCCTTTTAATTCCATGTAAAAGTAACAACTGGAAGAGAGATGTTCCCCCAATCACAGGAAGAAAAGGCAAGTCTTTGTGGTCTAATTAGTAAGTTCAAGAGTTGGGGGAGGAAGAAAAAATACTGCTAATCAAGACCAAAATAGCAGCTATTAGGTCTGAAGAGCAAAGTACTAAGCGCTGCAGAGGAGCCCGGGTATGAATAACACCTACTCATAATTCACCTGGGGCCATTTGCCTGCTGTGAACAAGTAAATGACAAATGAGCAGCAGAGCAATGGTGCCACTTTACACACTGAATAAATTCTTTGTGAAGATTCCCACCACTAAAGGTACAGGCTGTCTTTAAAGAAAAAGAGGGGACGGTATTGCCTCAAGCAGATAAGTTATAAACACAGTATTAATAACTCAAATAGTAAGAAGGACAATATAGACGAGAGGAGATCTCAGGGTTGACACTTTTTTCCTTCTCTTTAACTAGGTCCTCGGATCCGGCAACTGACAAATGCATTAATAAACTTGACATGCGTTGCTCCCGACTTCTATGCTATTCCTTTGGATATCTGTTTCCCTTCTCGTCTCTTAACCGTTAGAAACAGCAGAGCGTGAGGCTCAATGTGGATGCAGAAATGGAAAGAAGACTTCTGGAAAGAAAACCATTTAGCTGCCGAATGGGAAGAACAGGACCGTGGAGCCAGGATTTTCAGAATCTGAGCATCCCTAGGATTAGACTCCAACCCTTCGACTTGATGAATTCACATATGGACCAGTAGGAAATGAGCCCTTTATCCTGCCTACACAAAACGACAATAGTCCCTGACCCAGTGTGAACAATCTTCCCTTGGGGCCCTCTCGATTCCAGATGCTTATTCTCTCATTCTTCAGATAACTTGGGCTTAGGAGGTTGGGTCTGTGTCCTTCTCCTTCCCGGGACTGTTTCTAGATCACTGCTCTTCCACAAGTTAACTCCTTCTCCTTTAAGCATCCTGTGCCTGGAGACATCACCCTTTGCTGCCTCCCTTTTTGCTATTTGTTTATTTCTGTGACCTTCCCATCTTCACTGAACTCTCTGGCCCTTTTTCGTTCCCACTCTTGCTGATTAGAACACTCACATTGCTATTTCTTGAATTGTGTGCTCCCCCCAAATATATGCTGAAGTCTTGAGCCCCAGCAACTGTTAATATGACCTGATTTGAAAATAGGGTCTTTACGGATGTAATCAAGTTAAGATGAAGTCATTAGGGTGGGACTTAATCCAATAGGACTGATGTCCTTACAAGAAGGGGAAAACGCCATGTGAAGACAGACGCACAGAAAAGGGCCATATAAAGATGGAGGCAGAGATTGGGGGTATGCTGTCACAAACCAAGGAACACCTGGGGCTGCCAGACACTAGAATGGGCAAGGAGGATCCTCCCACAGAGGCTTCGGAGGGAGCACAGCTCTGTTCACACCTTGATTTCAGACTTCTAGCCTCCAGAACTGTAAGAGAATAAACTTCTGTTGTCTGAAGCCACCTAGTTTATGCTAATTTGTTACAGTAGCCCTAGGAAACTAATGGGCTCTATGAATAATCTATCCCATATTACAGCTTCGCAGTTATTTTGCTTCTTCTTCATCAGTGATCTTCTATACTGTAGTTCAGCCACCCTCTTTCATGGTCATACACCTGGGGCCTAGTTTCAGCCAAACTGCTCTACTCGGAAACCTCTGATGGACGCACCCCACGATTTAACCATGCAGTCCCCTTTCAGCGGGCTTCCTTACTCAATAACTCTCATCACTATTTACACCCCTTAATCCTTTTCACTCACACAGTCTCCTCCTGTCTTTAGTTCTTTCCTCATTCAGCCTAAATTCCAAGATTCCATGGTCCAGTCTCCTACACTCTCTTGCCGTTTTGACACTTACCCCACTCACCCGGCAGAATTTAACTATCCGCCTTCTCCATGCCTGCGCTGGGCCTGCGGAGAGCTGCTGCACAAGATGACACAACTCAGAAAATTGGTAGCGCTGGAAAGTCATGGTTACCAACCTCAGCTGGCCCTCCCTGCTGTGCCCTCACACCTCTAGGCGGCTCACTCACCAAAACTTTCTGCACAAAACCTACAGGTCTCCTCCCAGCCTTGCCTTCTTCCTCTTCAGTGGAGTAGGAGGTCTTCCTTGCTTGAAGGCCAGTTCCTCATCTCTGTTCTTAATGCCAGCCCTTTCCACTGTGTCAGCAATTTGCACACTAACGCATCCCTTCCCTCTTCTGCATCTCCTTCTTCTCTTTCTCCACTTGTACCTTTCCATCAGCATGGGAACATGCTTAAGACTTAACCACACTTAAGCCTCTTCTATTACAAAAATCCTTCCATCCTCTGACCCTCTCCAGCCGTCACTCTCTCTTTCAGAGATTTCTGCACTGGCTGTCTTTATTTTGTCTTCCTTTTCTGCTTGCGCTCCACCTCGGCTAAACTGGCTCTGCCCTTGTCCCCCCACTGAGCGAGCTCTCACCAAGACTACCATTGGCCTCCGTGTCACTACATCTAATGGACACATTCCAAACTCACATTACTTTGCCTCCAAGGGACATCCTACCCTATTGACCATACTCCTTCTTGACACTCTTCCCGTGATTTCTGTGGCTTCTATGACATTGTCCATGCCTATTTTCCCTCTGATCTCTTAGGTTTCTCCTCCTCCTTCTCTGTGCTGTGTTTCTCTTCCTCTACTCATCTTTAAATATCTACATTTTCCAAGCCCTCTTCTCTTCCCTTCTTAATCCATATTATTTCCCCTCTCAGAGCTTGATTTGCTATCCTTAAGCCAATATCTCCTAAATGTTATCTCCATTCCAACCTCTCTGATCCATACATCCAGATGCCTATCAAAGTTTCCTCTTGGATGCTTTCCAGGCCTTTTGAATTCAATATGCCCCAAATCCAGTTCATAAGCACTATCTGTCCTAACACTTTCCTTCTCCCACATGCCCTATTTCACTAAACAACATGTCATCCATAGGCAGCTAACTCTAGTTACACTTGACTCCTCCCACTTTGATCCCTTCACCACCCTATACGTCCCATTAACCACACCTGAAGTCAATTTAATCCCTGTCTATTCATGTCCTTTTTACATATGAAGGACCTATACAGTTTCCACAAGTTCATGTTTTCGCCTGACAATCAGCCCGTGTGTGTTCAACTCCCATCTTTGCTACTTCAAAACCTGTGCCCTCGCCTCTTCTCTTTTGCATATGCCAAAGCTGCTCTCAGTTAATTCCCTCACTAACAGTGCCATACGTTAGTCCCCCCCCCCCCCGCCTTTTCTTTTATGGCTTCAGTCTCTCCTTCTCTACGGCCTCCTTTTTCTCTGCCTAAAACATGCCTGTCTCTCTCATCATGGAAACTCCTTCTTTATAACCCAGATTTTGCTTCAACACCATTGTCTCTTCTTTTAACTCTCAGCTGCTTCACAGAGCAGTGAACACTCACTGAAGAGGTTCTGGTTCAGGTAACAGTGGAGAAGCTTACAGCAGAATAATCTTCCTGACAATAACAATTATAAATTTTGGAAACACATTAAAAAGATAACTGTTTGAAGGTACTGGAGAGCAATCTAAAGCCGGAGGGAAAAATATGACTCTTGAAAGAAGGGAAGCCAAGTAGGTGATATGCACATTTAATTAAAATTTCCCCTGAGGCCACTCCCTTGTTTACGGATTTTATAGGGGATTGATGGCAAGAAAAAAAGCTGCTGTGGAGTCAGAGGGCTGAGTCTGGGGTTGTTGGAATGTCAGGAAATTGAAGAGGAGAATGTGGAAAAAGGAGGGAACCACTGTATATGAAAACTCCAAATCGGCAATAAAAATACCCCTCAAATTCTGGCCCACTCATCAACTGTACAGGGCAGCACTCCAAGTATCAAATGGAAAGGAACAGCTGGAATGCTTAAAAGGAAGGAAGGTTTCAGTAGCTACCTGGTTTTGGAGTGTCAGAATTTGGTGTTCAAGCCTAACTCTCTAGACGGGGTTAGGAAACACTTCAGGATTTTCCTTAAAACCCAGATGGGCTACATCCCAAGACTAACGACTATATCCTAAAACTAAATGCAAAACTAAAAGAGACCAAGGCTCCAGAAGATCAAGGAGCTCCACCAGTAATTTAATTGCCTGCTACAACAAAACACAATACTCTTTAGGGAAAGAAAAGTGAAAACAAAATAACTACAAAACATTGGCTACAATCTTCAGTATAAAATAAAAATTACTAGACATGCAAAGAAATAGGAAACTGTGACTCATAATCAAAGGAAAAACCAGTCATAAGAAGCAGATCCACAGACAACCCATATACTGGCATTAGTAGGCAGGATTTAAAATAACTATTATAAATGTTAATGAATTTATCAGAAAAAAATAAGAACAATGGGAGATGAGAATATGTAAACCTTAGAAATAAACTACTGAAAATTTTGTAATTAAAAAAATACAATATCTGAAATAAATTCACTGGAGAGAGTTAATGGCACTTTTAAATTAAAGAAACAAAAATAAGTCAATAGGAATTATTCAAACTGAAGCACAGAGAGAAATATAGTTGAAAAAAATGAACCGAGTTTTAGTGGCCTATGGAATAACATAAAATGGTTTAATGTATACGTAATTGGAGTCCCAGCAGGAGAGAATAAGTGTGGCAAAATAAATATTTTAAGAAGTAACAGGGGACCTTCAAGATGGTGGAGGAGTAAGACATGGAGATCACCTTATACCCACCAATACATCAAAAATACAACTACATGTGGAACAACTCCTACAGAACACCTACTGAACGCAGGCAGAAGACCTCAGACTTCCCAAAAGGCAAGAAAATCCCCACGCACCTGGGTTGGGCAAAAGAAAAGGAAAAAACAGAGACAAAATAATAGGGACAGGACCTGCACCTCTGGGAGGGAGCTGTGAAGGAGGAAAAGTTTCCAAACACTAGGAAGCCCCTTCACTGGTGGAGACAGGGGTTGGGCGGGGCAGAAGTTCGGAGCCATGGAGGAGAGCGCAGCAATATGGGTGCAGAGAGCAAAGCGGAGAGATTCCTGCACAGAGGATTGGTGCCGACCAGCACTCACCAGACTGAGAGGCTTGTCTGCTCACCGGCAAGGGCGGGTGGGGGCTGGGAGCTGAGACTTGGACTTCAGAGGTCAGATCCCAGGGAGAGGACTGGCGTTGGCTGCGTGAACACAGCCTGAAGGGGCTAGTGCGCCACAGCTAGCCGGGAGGGAGTCCGGGAAAAAGTCTGGACCTGCCTAAGAGGCAAGAGACCATTGTTTCAGGGCGAGCGAGGAGAGGGGATTCCTTCCCTCTCTGCACACAGAAGGCAGAGCACTGACTAAACGAGCTCCAGAGACAGGTGAGAGCTGTGGCTATCAGCGAGGACACCAGAGACGGGCAAGAAATGCTAAGGCTGCTGCTGCAGCCACCAGGAATCCTGTGTGCAAGCACAGGTCACTATCCACACCTCCGCACCTGGAAGCCTGTGCAGCCTGCCACTGCCAGGGTCCCATGATGCAGGGACAACTTCCCAGGGAGAACACACCGCGCACCTCAGGCTGTTGCCACCTCATGCTGGCTTCTACTGCCGCCGCAGGCTCGCCTCACATTCCAATTATGACTACCGTGCCCCTCCCTCCACCGAGCCTGAATGAGGCAGAGCCCCCTAATCAGCTGCTGCTTTAACCCCCTCCTGTCTGGGCAGGGAACAGATGCCTGAGGGCAACCTACATGCAGATATGGGACCAAAACCAAAGGCGAACCCCAGGAGCTGTGCAAAAAAAGAAGAGAAAGGGAAATTTCTCCATGCAGCCTCAGGAGCAGTGGATGAAATCCCCACAATCAACTTGATTTACCCTGCATCTGTGGAATACCTGAATAGACAACGAATTGTCCCAAAATTGAGCCAGTAGACATTGGGATCAACTGCAGACTGAAGGTTTGCTGTCTGAGACTAACTCGTTTCTGAGGCAGAAAGAACACTCTTTGACATAAATCACAGCAAGACCCTTTTTGACCCACCTCCTAGAGAAATGGAAATAAAAACAAAAATAAACAAACGGGACCTAATGAAACTTCAAAGCTTTTGCACAGCAAAGGAAACCATAAACAAGACGAAAAGACAACCCTCAGAATGGGAGAAAATATTTGCAAATGAAGCAACTGACAAAGGATTACTCTCCAAAATATACAACCAGCTCATGCGGCTCAATATCAAAAAAACAAACAACCCAATCCAAAAATGGGCAGAAGACCTAAATAGACATTTCTCCAGAGAAGATATACATATGGCCAAAAAAGACATGAAAGGATATTCAACATCACTAATCATTAGAGAAATGCAAATCAAAACTACAATGAGGTATCACCTCACACCAGTCAGAATGTCCGTTATCAAAAAATCTACAAACAATAAAGGTTGGTGAGGGTGTGGAGGAAAGTTAACCCTCTTGCACTGTTGATGGGAATGTAAATTGATACAGCCACTATGGAGAACAGTATGGAGGTTCCTTAAAAAACTAAAAAAAGAACTACCATATGACCCAGCAATCCCACTACTGGGCATATACCCTGAGAAAACCATAATTCAAAAAGAGTCATGTACCAAAATGTTCATTGCAGCTCTATTTACAATAGCCAGGAGATGGAAACAATCTAAGTGTCCGTCGACAGATAAATGGATAAAGAAGATGTGGCACATGTATACATTGGAATATTACTCAGCCATAAAAAGAAATGAAATTGAGTTATCTGTAGTGAGGTGCATGGACCTAGAGTCTGTCATACAGAGTGAAGTAAGTCAGAAAGAGAAAAACAAATACTGTATGCTAACACATATATATGGAATCTAAAAAAAAGAAATAAAGAACGTTTTGATGAACCTAGGGGCAGGACAGGAATAAAGAAGATGCAGATGTAGAGAATGGACTTGAGGACATGGGGAGGGAGAAATGTACTGGGACGAAGTGAGAGAGTAGCATTGACATATATACTCTACCAAATGTAAAACAGATAGCTAGTGGGAAGCAGCCGCATAGCACAGGGAGATCAGCTCGGTGCTTTGTGACCACCTAAAGGGGTGGGATAGGGATGGTGGGAGGGAGACGCAAGAGGGAGGGGATATGGAGATATATGTATACATATAGCTGATTCACTTTGTTATACAGTAAAAACTAACACAACATTGTAAAGCAATTATACTCCAATAAAGATATTAAATAAAAAGAAAAAAAGAAAGATAAGTAATGGGGACTTCCCTGGTGGTGCAGTGGTTACGAATCTGCCTGCCAACGCAGGGGACACGGGTTTGAGCCCTGGTCCAGGAAGATCCCACATGCTGCGGAGCAACTAAGCCCATGCGCCACAACTACTGAGCCTGCACTCCAGAGCCCACGAGCCACAACTACTGGCCCATGTGCCTAGAGCCCACGCTCCACAACAAGAGAAGCCACCACAATGAGAAGCAAGGAAGAGTAGCCCCTGCTCACTGCAACTAAAGAAAGCCCATGCGAAGCAACGAAGAAAAAAGGTAACAGCTGTCAAATTTCCAAACTTGATAAAAAAAGACAAACTCAACCAAGAGGTCCATAAAGTTCAGCAACATCTAGGCAGGATAAATAGAAGGAAAACCACCCTCAAATACAGCATTCAAACTGCTGAAAATCAAAGATAAAGAAAAAATTCTTAAAACCTTCCAAAGCAAAAGACTTATTTCATATAGAGAAATGATAAAATGATAGCTCATTTTTCATTAAAAAAAAATAAATGCAGGCCAAAGACAACACAACACCATCTTTAAAGTGCTGAAAGAAAAAAGTCAAACCAGGATTTTATAACCAGAGAAAATATCCTTCAAAAAACAGAGACAAAATAAAGATATTCTCAGTGAACAAAAAAAGCTGGGTGAGTTTGTCTCTGGCAGATCTTCACTATGAAAAAACGCTAAAGGATATTCTTCAGGCTGGAGGAAAATGTACCAGATGGAAATCTGGATCTAAAGGAAAACCTGAAGAGCACTAAAAATGTTACATACCTGGATATTATTTTTATAAAAACCATCTTTTTTCTTTTCTTAATTTCTTTAAAAGACAATCGACTCTTTGCAACAAAAATAATAAAGTATTGCACACTATATAACTTGTAGAAATAAAACACATGTCAATAGTGCACAAAGGATAAGGATAGTAATGTAATAGTAATTCACAGAAGATTGTGATAAGTTAAGGATTCATATTGTAATCCCCAAAGGAACTAGTGAAAAACAATACCAAGAAGTAGAGCTATAAAGCCAATAGAAGAGATAAAATGGGACATTTTTAAAAATATTTGATTTATTCTAAAGCAGGCAGAAAAGGAGAAACTGGGACAAAAACTAGGGTATATATACACACACAGAACAAATAGCAAGATAGTAGACTAAAACCCAATAGTATCAACTATTACAATAAATGTAAATGGACTGAACACTCCAATAAAACAGTAGAGATTATAGAATGGGGGGGAATCAACACTTAACTCTATGCTGTTTATAAGGAACATATTTTAAAAATAAAGATAAAAACAAGGTGAAAACAAAAAGATGGAAAAAGATATACCACACAAACAGTAAGCATTAGAAAGCTTACGGCTAGATTAGTATCAGTCAATGTATATTGTAAGACCAAGGATAAACAGTTACATTTGATAATGAGAAAAGGACCGATTCATCAGAGAACAAACAAAAATTCTAAATGTGCACACCTAAAACAGAGTTTTAAAATACACATAACAAAACTGACAGAACTAACGAAAGACACAGGCAAATCTTCAGTTTTTAACATCTCTCAGTAATTGACAGAATAAGTAGATACAATTTAGTAAGAATATTCATCTTGACATTCATAAAACACTACATTCAACAACTACAGAATGCAGCTTTTTTAAGTACATATGGAACATTCTTCAAGATATACCATATGCTGGGCTGAAAAACAAGTCCCAATAAATTGCAAAGGATTGAAATCATACAGAGTATGTTCTTTGACCATATTAAAATTAAATTAGAAATCAGGAACATAAAAATCTACATCCCACTAATTCATCTTACTTTTTAAAACCATTTGCTTATTGCTTAATCCTTTTTATCTAACTTACTCTCTCTGACTCTCCTTTATATGTCACTTTTAAGGTCACAAATGTCCTGCTGATCCTCAAATCCAGGCCTTTTAATTAATTAATTCAGTACATGGGTAACTTAACTGAATAAAGCAACAGTTCCTGAGGACCTAATGTGTGTCTGACCCTCTTCTGGGGATAATAAATGCTATTGCTTAAATAGCACTTTGGATGTGTCAGGCCCTATGTAAGTACTTTACAATTATAAACCATTGTTATTAAATCTTCATGATAATCCTATGAGATGGGAACATTTTTAAAGATGAAGAAACTGGGGCAAAGAGAGAGAAGTCATTTGAACCATGGTCATAAAGCTATTAGGCAGTGAAGCCAAAATTACCAGCCCAGAAATTCTAGCTCCACGGCTGTGTTTCTTAACTGCTATACTATATAAGCATAGTTTTTTTTTTTATGTTTCACTTTATTGTGATTTGCAAATATTGCTTTATTTTCAAATTGAAGGTCAGTGGCCACCCTATGTTGAGCAAATCTATCGGCACCATTTTCCCAACAACATTTGCTCACTTTGCATCTCTGCGTCACATTTTGGTAATTCTCACAATATTTCAAACTTTTTCATTATTATACTTGTAATGGTGAGCTGTGATCAGTGATCTTTGAATTACTACTACGACTGGCTGAAGGCTTAGATAACGGTTAGCATTTTTTTTTAGCAATATTTTTAAATTAAGTTATGTACATTGTTACTTTTGGACATAACGCTATTACACCCTTAATACACTACATTATAGTGTAAACATAACTTTTAAACTCACTGGGAAACCAAAAAAATTCGTGTGACTCACTTTATTGCGATATTTGCTTTATTGAAGTGGTCTGGACCCAAACCTGCAATATCTCTAAGGTATGCCTATATAGTCTTTGACTTTAGTGATCACAGAATGGTGGAGGGCAGGAGAAAAGACAAGTAAACCATCCTACTGCAATGCAATGGATGTTTTGATCACCCCTCCACTACCCCATTTACAATGTTTCTGTGCCTTATATCTCAATACTGAGGCACTTAGTAATCTGCCTTATCACCTCTTTATAAACTTACTTTCTAGGAAAAAATATGATAATCTTTATATTGTAAAAAATTAGCTATAAAAATTTTAATATTGCTTCATGTGTTGAGAGCATCTGCATTTTAATAGATTCTGTTTGATTTAGGCAAAATACATATTTCTAACTTTGGAATGTCAGGCATTCAGAGGACACATGAAGGAAGGTTGTGGGAGGCGTGTGGAGATCTGCCCAGGTATTCTTAAAATCTAACCACTTGAAGAAATATGGCTTCTTTATAATTAAATAAGTTAGAGTCATAATACTCTTTATTGATGAGCATTATAGAAATTAGACAGTGATTCGAGTTTGTAATGAATCATCTTCAGGAAGTCATCTAACTTTGTCTCAATTGTTCTATCTTTCTTTTTCTGTAAATGTGAATAATATTTGCTCCATAGGGTTGTAAAGATTAAATGAAAGAAAGTATGTAAGCACCGCGGCATATGATGCTTGATAACTGTTAAAAAACCAAAAAGATGTGTTAAGTTTCTTTATATTAATGTGTAAGTCTCTTTATATTGTAAGACAAGGAAATTTTTTGAAGTAAGTTTTATAATAGTTTGGCCTTTCATAAGATCTCAAGTCCATAGAGAATACTACACACTAAAGTAACAATCAGAAGTTCAAAAAAGGGTATACAATGTCAGGTTGAGCCTGTCTGTAAATTAGCATAGGCCTAGTTTTTTAGGAGTAAACAGTAAATCTTTCTGAGCTGAAGATAATAAAAGCAACAGAAAATAAGGGTTTTTTAGCCAAGAATTCTATCCTAATTCATGTCATTGACATAATGATGTTTGCACAATCGCAAATGTTTAATTCTGGGTCTTGAGAACCTATACAAGTTTTCAGAAACCAGAGCAGACTATTTTTCAGTTTTCAAAAGACGAGGTGAAAACAATAGGAATAAAATTTACCCTGAAAATGTTCAGTTTGAAAATTAGATATGAAACTGGATTTTTCACTTTGAATAAACCATGATCAGTAAGACACAATGTTCCCTGACAGAGGTAGAACTTTTTTCTGAGACACTAGAGCCCAAAGGCTTTAGATGTGACACTGGCTTTTGAAGGGTACTAGAGTAAGTTGTTTCACTTCATCAATCGCAGTTTCATTATCATTAAAATCAGTGAAACAAACAAACCTCAGTCTGTTGCAACTGATTTTAAACAAAAAGTTCCCATATTTTTCCTCCTTTTTGATGATCTACAATACAATTAAGGAAGGTGGAAGTCAGGATTTGGAAAGGTGTTGGGCTGCGGTAGTTACGTAATGGTCATCAGTGAAGACTCCTATGGGATAAGGCTTATGAAATTTTCTCTTTCGGCATGAGAATCTGACCTTCAGTTAATTGTCCAGTTTTGTTCTTGGGACAACTTGATAAAACTGATATGTTAATTATGTTACTAGGGAACATTACTTAGGGTAAAAATGATCCCTGATTGGTAGCCTGTCTCTGGACTGGAAAGACCACCAGTACCTCATGGAGAGTCCTATATTTGTGATTTCCCCAAGTACGATGACACTTGTAGTGGTGGTGGTCCTTCATGGGCATCTCAAAAGCTACGTCTATGGAGTTGTTACAAGATACACCGGCTCCTGGGGTCCATGAAGCTTTTAAGCCATGGCTTTTAAGCCATGACTCCACACCTGCCTGATGTGGACCTTGTCTCTTTGAACTTGAGCTGTCATTTGGGGTGGGGATTCGGAAGGCAGCCCCTGGATGGCTGCAAGGATTCCCGCAGGAGTGCCTAACACTTCCCAGCAGGCAAGCTGTGGTCCCTGTCCTACTGAGCAGACTGGGGTCTATCAGCATCTTATGAGTCTGGATGTGAAGTTGAACCAAAGACAACCCGCTTGTGGACACTGCAGATACATCATAGATGAGATATAATAAGAACCAGAGGAAAAGTAGTAAATTCCTGATTCCTGGGAACACATTTTCCACTTAAAAATGACAGTCAATAAACATTTGCTGCTACTGATAAAATAGAGAAGCAACACTTCCCCTCGATGTTTCCTGGTCTCTGGTTTTAACCCTGAGTCGTCCCTACAAAACAAAATACCTTTTAACTCCCCAAGCTGTGCTCATTAGAATGGAAAGCTGAATAAGGGTGCTTTCATGAACTAATATCTGCAGTTTAAGGGGCCTTCAGAGAAGGGTGGGCCATGACAAATAGGAATCAAAGTCACAAGAACTCTCCCAAGTGCTCAACAGTCTCCAGGTCTATAGCAAGTGTTCACATTCTTATACTTTTGCTTCTTATTCTTCTGCCCTCTCACTCCTTGCTTCAATATGACCTCTTTTTCTCAGGGCTCATATACTGAGAATCTCTTTTAAGTACCTTATCTCAACTGTTCTTTCTCTGAGGTCTTTCTTCTCCCTAGAGTTCATCTCAGTTTTCTCTCTCTGAGCCTCAACTAGCTTGAAATACCCTTGACTGGGAATGCCCAAGGTCACCATTTGGCTCTAGCCAGCTGATAAGAGTGACATTTGAGATCTGTGTCTCATGCCCAGTGCCAGCCTTGGGAATACACACGCCTTCTCACTTCATTGCATGGCTTATATTAGTTTCCAAAAGCCTAAGAATGGCACAGCTGGTTGTGAAATCTGATGGTAGAGAATTAGGAGAAGTATCTACTGAAAAGGGAGGGGACAGGCCAGAAGAGGTGTGTGCGATAGTTGGAGCTGGTTGTAGGAAAGCCTGAAGCCACAGAAAATGGGCTCATCTAGCAGGCTGCTCTCAGGAGTGGTGACGGGAAATTCTGAAGACCTACTCTATCCTTTCCAGGAACTTTACCCTGTTTTTCTGTAAGAAGCCCTCATGGGACATTTTCTTCATACTGTATATAAAAGAGAGACACTCACATGATAGTGGGTGTGCTAACTGTAACAACTGGTATCTCCTTTTAAGAAAGTAGTTTAATATTGTTTATCCTTCTGATATCATTAATTCTTCTCCGGGACATTACTCCAGGAAGCAACAGTAAACCAACAAAACCACATACATGATTTTTTTTTTTTAAATAACCACGAAGGCTACATAGCAACATGGAACTGGCTGAAACATGAAAGAAAAAAAGCGGAATGTCTGAATATCTACTATGAGTACAACTTTGAAAATATATGGGTATATGTGGACAAAGGCCAGAGTGCAAAACAAAAATGAAAACAGTTGTGACAAGGGAATACAGTTATAGATGACCCATTCTATTTTGTTTAAAAATTCTTCAGTCGTGTTATCTTGTTTTACATTTAAAATGAAAAATTAAAATAAGGACAATCACTTAGTCAAGCAGGGGTTAGGAAGGATTCGTCTTAACCCTAATGTATTTATGAGTGCTGTAGTTTATTATTTTTACACCTGTGAGATACAAAGAATTCTTAGATTATGATATACAGCTCTCTTTAATTTGTTTTAGGTAATCTGGTCTAGGTAAGAGTAAATCACAATAGCCAGTGGCTAAACAGAGTTTACAATGTGCTAGGTGGTTCACACGTATTCATTCGTTTAATCCTAATAACGACCTTATTAGGTAGGTCCTATTAAATTCCCACTAGGCAGAGGGGAAAACTAAGTTCAGAAAGGTGAGATACCTTGCTCAAGGCCCTGGCTTAGCTGGTGAGTGGTGGAGACAGGATTCCAACTCTTGCCAGTCCGGTTCCAGAGCTGTGCCCCAAACCAACGTCCTATGACCCACTCAGTGGATGACTAGAAAATGGTACCATGGGTTTCTAATTCAGGCCCATGCTCTTTCTACTGCAGGCTGCATCTTCTCCGGCAGGTGAGAAAGCTGAAAACAAGACTGAGCGACTTGCTCATGGTCACATGATGAGCTAATGGCTGAGAATTAACTGCTTGACTTATAAACTAATGAGCTTCCTATTATCCCGGACTGCTGGGAATGAAAAGAAAAAAACCTAGCTAAGAACAAAAGTAAATGAGAAAAGGCTTCAGGGAAATCAAGCCTAAGACCTTTAAAAAGATAAAAATCTTCCTTGTCTCTTTGCTCTGGCATTCATTTGAACGTGACCCTGTCCTACATGCCACTGACATACATATGTCTGTGCTTGTGGATCAGTGACCTACACGGGAGGGAGCAGGGTGAGGGAGAAGAGAGGGCTTCTGGGAGACACAGCCATCACGGTGCACATCTGCTGCGCTACGATGAGCACAGACTCTGCATGTGTGCCTGTGTTGTGTATGTTCACACGGAGAAATGACATATCAATCAGGTGGGCTCACTGGAAAATGTAACCATCTTCTGATTTAAAATTTAAAAAGATTCTGTAAGAAAAACTGAGCGTGGAGGGGTGATGGTTAATTGTGCGCCGACTTGGCTAGACTACAGTACTCGGTTATTTAATCAAACACCAATCTAGGTTTTGATGTGAAGGCATTTTGTAGATGTAATTAACATCTGCAATTAGTCGACTTTAAAGGGGATTACCCTTGATAATGTGGGTGGGCCTCCCCCAATCAGTTGAAAGCCTTAAGAATAAAAACTGAGGTTTCTTGGAGGAGGAAAAAAATCTGCCTTAAGACAGCATTAATTCCTGAGTTTCCAGTTGATCTGAACCTACTGATTTCAGACTTGCCAGCCTCCCTAATTGCATGATCCAGTTCCTTAAAATAAATCCATATATATCCATCCATCCATCCATCCATCCACCCATCCATCCATCCATCCATCCACCCATCCATCCACCCATCCATCCACCCACCCATCCACCCACCCATCCACCCACCCATCCATCCATCCATCCATCCATCCATCCACCCATCCACCCATCCATCCATCCACCCATCCATCCACCCACCTATCTAGAAAAACGGAGAGATCCTATTGGTTCTGTTTCTCTGGAAAACCCTGACTGATATAAAGGTCTTTCCAGGACTACAAAGTACTGTGAGAACACTGGGCACACAGATCCATCTGACATACAGTTCAGGAAAAGCAGAAAGCAACTGAAAATGCAGGAAACCAAGTTTGGCTGAGGAGAGATGATGTTACATGCCACCGCGCAGGTGGGAACCAGAGCAAACATTCCTCTCTGCCCCCAGGGCACAGCAGGCAGTTACAACAATCTCAGCACAGTCACAGCTGAAAGTGATGAGCTTGCTGTGCAACACAGGTCCAAGGATATGAGTCCCTGTAGCAATAAAACGATAGCTGGGAGTACAGAACACGCACTCAGATTTCTAGGAATTAACAACAAGGAAGGTGCGCTGGAGGTACTAAAAGAACCTCCTCCATGAAGACTGACAATGACCTCAAGGCATCCTCCGTGTCCTGCTGAACACTGAAAGACAGTGTTCTGATCTGCTTCCCATTTTAAAAATAAATGTGTCCTTTCAGATTTCTTCCTCACCATCCTTATCACCCTCACCACCATATCCCAGCAGTCCCATCCCCCAGACGACTTTGGGGTGCCAAACGGGAAGGTGCAGGGCAGACAGTCAACCTCACCTTGGCTTCTGAAGTGGGTTCCAAGAAGCACAGGCGATTCCCAAGTCCCTCAGCTGCCAGGCAGAACTTCCTCTGTTCCTTGTGAATGTTGGCGATGCACTGGAGGACCACTTCATCTTCCTGCCAGGGGAACAGAGACCCATGTGAGCAGGGAGGGGGCTACATCCCCACGCAGAGCCAAGCCCCCAGGGCACCTCGCTGTGCCTTTACCAGGTGCACTGAGGGGCACATGTCTTTGATTATTAGATAAAGGAGACTTCGTTCTTCTCGTGGCACCACCGAGCTCCTCCCTTGAGTTAGGACTCTCCTCAAATCTGGGGTGGCGTCAGAGAGAGCAAGTACATGGAACAGAGGTACTACTTAAATACACCGCGTGAGCCTCACTTGTGAAATGTACAAACTGCCCACCATCCAAGCCAGCAGTTGGTTTCAACACTTGAGTGAACATGAAAGTAAACCTAAGCGATCTCTCCAAAGAAACAATGAAACAATGAGGTGAGATGGAGGGAGACAGAGACAACAGCAGAGATCTGAAGGAGGTGGGAGTTGTGGAGGGAAAGTCCATTTTATGTCAGGGAGAGAAGAGACGTGTTTTGTCGGGGGGAGGGGGTGCATGCAGTGATAACGCACCTGCCGGAGGTGACAGAGGAGGCTGTGGAGAGAGGCAGCAGATGGGTGTCAGACATATGGGAAAGGAAGACAGAAAGAAACCTGGAGGAGCCAGGCTGGAAGGAGATGCTGAAGGCCAAGTAGGGGAGCCACTCTGGATTCCCAAGGAGGCATCAGTCTCAAAAGCAGCCCTCCTCCAACTGCAGACACCTTGTTTGAATGGCATTCCTCTGGTTGATGGTCCAGAAATGAGGCTGACCTCCGTTTACACTAATATGCTCACCTCGTGCTCAACCCTGCCTGAGGCGGAGAGGAAAACCTTCTCCTTACCAACCACTCCCTCCTTACTCCTCCCACCTGTCAGTCCACATGCTCTCTCTCGGCTACCGCCTGACTTTGGGTTGCAAACATCAAAAAGATTTCCAGGCATGGTGAAGTTAATGGACATATATACACTACAAAACATAAGGTAGATAGCTAGTGGGAAGCAGCCGCATAGCACAGGGATATCAGCTCGGTGCTTTGTGACAGCCTGGAGGGGTGGGATAGGGAGGGTGGGAGGGAGGGAGATGCAAGAGGGAAGAGATATGGGAACATATGTATAACTGATTCACTTTGTTATAAAGCAGAAACCAACACACCATTGTAAAGCAATTATACCCCAATAAAGATGTTAAAAAAAAAAAAAAAAAGGAGTAACCAGAGAAGCACCAGGTGAGCTTTCTCCTTAGCAATGGCTGTCCTTTTCCCCGTCTCACTCCCCTGTCCCCGGTGTTAGTGTCTGTCCTGGAGTATTGGAAAGGCATACTAAATGGGCACGGGTTTTCTTCACCTGTGTCTACAGCCTATGTGGTCATGTGGAAAAATGAAATCCTCTACTTGGTGGGAACATGAAGAGAGTCAATAGAACCAACCCCCAGAAAGATGGCTGTAGGTGCCCAGGGATTGGCTAGGGGCAGCAGGGAAACTCGAGAAGCCACAAACCACAGACATACGAGGTGCAGACTGAGGGAATTAAAAAAAGCTCCACACTTTCACTAGCACTGAAATGTCACTGTTCATCACTAAATTGAGTCAGTAATAAATTCAAGCCTCTGCGTCTAGTGAAGCCAGAATTCAGTCTTCGTTCGAACTGAGACAGAAGAAAACTCCAGAATACCACTATTCTCAACATGCGGGCTCAGGGAAATCTCTGACAAGGATGAAGTTTTTCCCCGGGGGGCAGTCTCCCCCAGATCCCACAGCAACCAGCGGTGACACCATCCTCCCTAAGAGGCACAGGCCGTGGGGGAGTACTCTGAGTTGATGGAAGAGTGCTACAAAACAGTGGCCGTGGGCGTTCAGTGGTCTGTACTGCAAGAGGCAGTCCTCATAACACATAATTTACCTGTCCAAAATGTCAAGAGGACCCCTGTTGAGAAATATCTAAATATCTCCCACCTACGCACCACTCCCCAGTGAAAACAGGAAAATCTGGAAATCACAGGAGTGGTTCTATGGACCAGACTTTTCACGAACTAGTGAAAGTCGACAGGGTTTTCTTTCCAATATGTGTCTTAGAGAATCTCTTTCCATGATCTCCTTTCCCATGCTCTTTCCACCCCAAAGTGCCCAAACCACCTTGCACTAGCTGCTGTGGGATCGTTGTCTTCTGAAATTGACCTGTGCTATAACTCACAACCTCACAACCTAGGCTGCCAATCAACTGATGAAATAAAAGAACTGCCCTGGGGACTTACCTGGTGGCGCAGTGGTTAAGAATCCACCTGGCCATGCAGGGGATACGGGTTCGAGCCCTGGTCTGGGAAGATCCCACATGCCGCAGAGCAACTAAGCCCGCGAGCCACAACGACTGAGTCCGCGAGCCACAATTACTGCAGCCCGCGTGCCTAGAGCCTGTGCTCCACCACAGAGAGAAGCCACTGCAATGATGAGTAGCCCCCGCTCGTCGCAACTAGAGAAAGCCCGCACACGGCAACGAAGACCCAACGCAGCCAAAAAGTAAATAAATAAATTTATTTAAAAAAAAAAGAATTGCCCTGGCTCAGCAACCACTTCCTAAAGAGCACCCATGTACAGGTGCTGTCCAAGTCAGCACCGTGGGGGACACAGGTGGTGCGGGACTCTGGGTCAAACGCACCCTTCTCCAAACACTTTCGCGTTTTTCCACATGCTGTCTGGAACCGTATGCTCCGTGCTGACCTGGCTACAGACGCCATCTGGCGTGGCAGCCCGTACCTGCCTTCGCTCCAGACAGCAGCTATTATCTCCACAAACCTTCAATAGACAGACATCTGGATCCTTGGAGCGCCTGACCCGGAAATCTCTGCACCAGTTGGAATCATAAGATGAGTTCATTTAACCCATCTCATGAATTCTCTCACTCCCTAGTGAAACACAGAACACAAGTCCCCCCCAGTTACCAGCCCTATCTAGTTTATTGATCCCTGTACTGATGTATACTTTCTCCCCTCTTGTTATCTCACTTCCTTTCTCCCTTTGATTTAAAGCAAACCTGGGAATTTCCAGATAATTCCATTTCCAAGGAAGCCCCTTTAATTGAAGGTTGGAACTTCTTCCACATTTGTTATCTCCTCTCCCCAGAAGCTCACGCTCTCCTCACACCCAGTGCCAACTCAGATCATTCCTCTTCTACTCAGGTACAAACACTCTTCTAGTCTGAGACACATGATAGCCAATCTCCACATTTCTCTGGCAATCTATCAACAGACTAGTTATTTCTCCCACCACTTATCTGACTCTTAATGACAATCAGGAACTTTGATAAACATTTTTGTGTGATTTCACCACACAGGTACTGACTACCTTCCAAGGGCACAGAATTCTTCCAGGCTACCGTGGAGTACACCAGGTTTTATAAGAGGAGATCTGTTAATACTGTCATGATGGAGCTGATAGCTGAGAGCCCAGCCCACAGCCTTTCTCCACTCTGCTTCTGCCATCATCTCAAGTAGCTTCAAGGTTCATGTGGACAATCTATTCAAGAAGAACACCTAGACCTAATGACTGCCGCTCTGTTTTAGTAACACACTCTAATGAACATTCCCTGTCATAACCTAGAATGATTCCAATTCTAAAATCCAAAACTAGACTATCTCACTCTATAGATGCAATCTCCTCGCTTGCCTGCATTCTCATTCTCTTTCACTATTCTTGCTTTCCCCTTCATCGAGACGTCTAGTTCCAAGAGGGCACTGCCAGCTCCATTATTTCCACCACCCCAGCAAGGAAAATGATTGATTTTTTGATAGAGAAAACAACACAATTTTGAAGGTTTGGTCTACTATAAATTTATGGGTTTTTTTTCTGGTAATGCATTCTCAGCTTGTTTGAATCTTTATTCACTGGAAACAGACCATAAAATTTGTCCTTTTTTGTAGGACTTAATAGCAGATCCAACACGGTCAATATCAAATAATAATACCTTCCATCTGTAAGAGGGCACAATAATCAGTAATGGTGAGACCTTTCAGACCCAGCCTCTGTCGTTAAGGGTGAGGGGTATGAATCCCCTAGGTCCCTAGGAAATAATCTCTGTAAGGTCACATAAAGGTTTCTGGATTTCTACCAAGTAAGTCAAAAGGTCTCTGCCTGGCTTTTTTTTTTTTTAATAATTATTATTTATTTTATTTATTTATTTTTGGCTGCGTTGGGTCTTTGTTGCTGCGTGCGGGCTTTCTCTAGTTGCGGTGAGCGGGGGCTACTCTTCCTTGCGGTGCACGGGCTTCTCATTGCGGTGGCTTCTTTTGTTGCAGAGCACAGGCTCCAGGTGCCGGGCTTCAGGAGTTGTGGCTCATGGGCTCTGGAGCGCAGGCTCAGTAGTTGTGGCACACGGGCTTAGTTGCTCCGCAGCATGTGGGGTCTTCCCGGACCAGGGCTCGAACCCGTGTCCCCTGCATTGGCAGGCGGATTCTCAACCACTGCGCCACCAGGGAAGCCCTCTGTCTGGCTTTTAAAGCGTCCCTCCCCACCACTGTTGAGTTCTCCCCTTTACCTCTAACCTTATCTCTCCTCCATTCCTATTGCCTACTGCCTCCCAAATAAGTCTTGCTCAGCCTCCATGAAATGCTCCTTCTTGAAATCCCTCCATTCCTTCATTCGACTCTGTATTCTCCTAAGTTCTCCTACCTTTCCAATGGATCCTTCCCATGTTCCCTTTCTCCAGCTACCCCTAAATATAGGGATTGCCCAAGGATAGGTCTTTGTCATTTCCCCTTAGCAACCCCATCCATTCTTCAGGCTTCCAGTTTTATTCTGAGAAGTCGTTATGCCACCTGTACCTCCAACCTGAAGGCATCCCAAGGTCCCAAACCTCCACCTATTCCTAGGTTGATCCACGGACTTACCAACACCTCAAAGCAATATGTCCCAATGTATCAAAAGGCTTCCTTTTCCATCTACTCTTATTTTATGTTTCCTGTGTTTGTTCATGACACATCCAACCCCTCTGCAGCCCAGGCTCAGCATCGTCACCCCCTGTCTATCTATGAGCCCCCTCTCCCTCCTGTCTTACAGCAAATGGGCCAGAGGAAGGAGAGACTGGAGTTCTAGAGCCCAGGACAAGGCTATAACAACACCCAGAACATTCTTCCTCTGGTCTGTTCCTGGAGGCATAGCTCCTACCTTATCATTTTCCTGCTGAAAATCCACTATGAGTGTCTACACTATCCATAAAACAAATATAAATTTCTTGAACTAGCATATGAGGACCTTCACCTTCCAACTTATCTTCCCAAGTTCTTCCCTACAGACGTCCTTGGCCTTCTTTACCTCCACGCCCTTGCTCATGCTGTCTCTAATTCTAAAGCTGCCAGGATTTGCCCTATTTTTCCAAGTTCGTAGATTCCCTAGCCTCCCAAGCTTGGCTCAAATACCACATCCTTTATGAAGCCCAGGTCATGTCACCTCTCCTGCCGAACTTCCATAGCAATTATCACCCTACTCTTGCATTATGATTATTCACATGCATGTCTTATCCCCAGCTCCATGTTATATTTGGAAATGCCTCCCGTTGGCTAATCTCTGATTGTGTAACAGGCACTGTGCTTTATGCACCATAACCCATTTAAGCTTCACATCAACATTATGATGTAGGTACTATTGTAATCTCTATTTGACAAATGAGAAGCCCCTGTGCAGAGCAGTTAAGTAACTTGCCTAAGGTCTCATGGTGGCAAGGGGTAGAGCCTGGTATCCAGTCTAGGCTCCATATCCATGGTCTCTCTCAGCTCCTCTCGGTTGACTTTGTACCCCTTGAGGGCAGGATCCCCATCTGGTTCAAGTTTACACCTATCAGGATACTCACAAGCATGGCACCTTATACACATTATACACCCAGTTATAACTTATTGAATGGGCGTATTTTCACCTTGTAAGCCCAGTTATTTACAAACTCTGCTAGAGCAGAAAACTGCTTCCCCAGCCAAGCTGGGAACATAATGCGTTTGGTAAAATCACGTTGACTGATTGGGATACGGAATCCGATTAAAAGACGAGATTTCTCTACTCTCACGTAACAACAGTTAGTGTAGAAAGGGTCCCTGCTTCACTGGCGAGTCAGAACTGAGTAATCTCATCAAAAGAGAACAGACGTTGACATAACGAAGTAATAGGGAACAAGCAACGATGAGGCCTTAGAGTCCATTTCAAAATTTTCTAGTTTCTGTTGCTTAGCTGTTATTATTACTGATAATAATAACCAGTCACTCCATACCAGACACTCTGCTGAAATTTCCCGCCAGATTATTTAACACTCATATCAACACAACCGTTCTGAGAATGAGGAGACCAAAGCTCTAAGGAATTAGCCAATTTTAATGAATGACCATTTAATGAACAGCCATGATGTGCCACCACGTTCCAAAATCTCAGTTTAATCCTTACAACCACCCTTGGATGGGTACTAATATTCTCTCTATTTGTGGATAAAGCGGTCGAGGCATAGAGAGGTTAATTAATAACACCGCAGAGCATGCAAGTGACAGATTCTGACCTTGAACCTAGGATTTCATGAATCAGGAGCCTGTCCTCTTTACCATGGTGCCAAATTGGCTCTCGACTCCAAGAGACTGACCTTAGCAATAGGTCTGAAACTTGTCTTCCAGACTCTAAGGCCCATGGTGATGGTGTCGATAAAAATAGATATAGCCCAGCCCTCTCACGTGGCCATACGACTTATAAAGTAACCAAATCACAGAGCACAATGCCAGAGAGAACAGCCGGAGAACTAAAGAAGAAAACCAAACTTCCCTGTGTCCCATGACTATAACAATGGAAGGAGTGACCATCATCCCCAAACTTGTAGCAGAGGGGAGAAAAAGATTAAAATCCAAGGTATATCATATATCAGCATCCCTCCAAGCTATGTGGTTCACGAGCACCAGCTGCTCCTGTCATAGCTTGAGCCTGTGCTGGTGTTGACTGACTGTCCCTGAACAAGAATCTACAGCCTTCAGCTCTCTTTGCTGAGATTTCATATTATCACAGGTCGCCTCTGACAAAGTAAAGTTCTTTCTGTACTCTGCTAGCTAAAGAACTTTGAACTTGAAAATGAATGGGGTTTGCCTATTCTATCCCTACTGCTCCTTTCTTACCCCCTGCCTCCCAGCCCAAGGACTGGAGTGTCCGTTTTCGCCATCTCGGAGTTGATGGCCAGAGGCACCTTGGCTCTCCCTCTTCTCTCTGGGTCATTCGCAAAGGACTCTGGGACAAAACAAAATGGCTGACAGCCCTATTTGAGGTAGATCATCAGGCAGCAGATGACAGCCCCATAGTGAGCTGTGCACATCACTGGTACAGAGAAGCGTGGGAGCACGTGGGACAGAGTGCAGTCCAGCAGATTTCATGGTCCACGTTTAAGTGCAGATATGACTGCAGAGGACAATCCATAACCATTTATTGCTTTAAAAAGGAATATGTGGCCTAGCTACTCATCTTGAACATCAGGCACTATTTTGGGAACCGATACGGTTAGAGCTACCTGCTAAATATATACAGACATGGGTAACAGAGCTCATTCTAAGGCTTTACCCCAAAGCATCTCTTAAATGAAAAATAAGTGGGCTATTGGGATGATGAGACCATCCGCAGATGATTTCACAAGGATTAATGGCACTGGCGGTCTACTGGACATTCTAAGTATCAATCATTTTTAACTCTTTGCTTCCTTAGTGTCGAAGCTCCTTACGAGCGGGGGCCTCTCGTTTCCCCGTGATCCTCAGTGCCTGGCACTGCGTAGAAAAGCACAGATATTTGTGAATTTAATGAAAGAATCATATATTTTGAAAACAACTCATAATATTAACAAAATATTTATGTATAAAAATTGCACCGTAAAGAGACTTCTGTATTTTCTTACTTGCAGGGTCTAGAATGCCAACATGGACATCGTTGGGATATATAAAAGGCTCTATGATACGCTGTTCACTTCCACCATGGCCCTATGGGAGCTACAAATATTCTTAATCCCATTTAAAAAATTATGAAGCTAAAGGTGATGACTGAGGGAGGAGATTAACTCGCCTGACGTCCAGCTCTAGAGGCTGACATTATGTTGTGCCTCTAAGGATAACATTTCTAGGGGTTTGCTGTTGCTATTGTCTGTTTCGGTTTTAGTACGATTACACCTTTGGAACTCGTTGTTTTTCCAATCTGTCAAAACTTAGGAATGGCTCCTGTCTCTGGTTCCTTACTACTCATGGGTTGCTGCGAAATGCAATAAAATGGAAATGACAGGACCCCAAGAGACAAAGATGATATAGTTTATCGTTCCTCCCTTTTTGAAATACTTTCATCATTTGGTTCATAGGGTAGACTTTCTCTTGCTTTTTGCTCCTATTCACTAGCAGTTCCCTCTCCAGCTCCTTGGCTGGCCTAGCCTGTGTAATGCTGGAGCTGTGCTCCCAGACTATTCCTCAGAGTTCTTTTCTTTAACTGAACTCCCCTCCCTGGTCATCTCATTTGGTTTCATGGCTTTAAAAACCATATGTAGTCATTAATATTAATGACTCTCAAATTTGCATCACCAGCTTAAACTTCTCCTCTGAGCTCCAGACTTGTATCTCCAATTGCTTAATACGCCCAATTCCTAATCATCTCCCCTGTACGTTCCTCCTGTGATCTATCTCAGGACGTGGCAACTCCATTCTTTAGATGCTCAGGCAAAAGAAAAACCTTTAAGTCATACTGATTCCTCTTTTTTCTCACCTCACTTTCACACCAGCAACAAATCCCACCCATTCTACCTTCAAAATACATCTGATTGGACCATCTTGCATCCTCTTCACCACCACCACCTGGTCATGCCATCGCCTCTTGTCACCATTACTGCAATCACCTTTGCTTACTCCCCACTCGTATCTCTTTTCGACACAGTAGGCAGAGGAAGGCTTTTAACTGAGATCATGTCTCTCCACTACTCAAAACTCGCCAGGGGCTTTGTCTTACTCAGGAAAAAGGCAGAATTCTCACTGTGGCCTACGAGGTCCTAAAAATAGGTCTACCTGCCTGTGATCCCTCCTCTATCACTCTTTTTGCTTACTTAGTTTCAGCTGCACTGGCCTCCTTCTAGGAGCTCAAATTTTTGAAGCATGCTCCTCCCCGCAACCCTTTGCACTGGCTGTTCTCTTTGCCCAGAATGTTCTTCCCCAGATCCCTGCAGGGCTCCTTTCCTCACTTCTTTTAGGTGTCTGCTCAGTGTCAGTTTATCAGAGAGGCCTTCCCAGGCCTCTCTGATAATATAAAATTACAACCCCATTCCCACTCTGCGCTCCCCATTTTGCTTAATCTTCCTTCTTTCTGCACTAGCACTTACCGCCTAAGAACATGTGCTTGTTTGTTTCTTATCTCTTTCCTCCTTCATTAGAATGTAACCTCCATGAATACTGTTTTGCTCACCACTGTATCTCCAATGGCCTAAACAGTGCCTGGTACAGGTAGGCACTCCGCCACCAAATAAAAGACTAGTGGTTTTATTTCCTATTAAATACAGTGCCCTCCAAAACCGATGAATTCATCACACCCTTTTATTCCTTTACAGGAAGCGTCCAAACACTCCTCAGTTTCAGCTGGAGTTGCTTATGTTAAGGGCTGACAAACAAAGGAAGCAGCCCACAGCCTACAACCCTCTGGCCCTCTATGCTCCAGCAACCGAAAGAAGTGTCCTGTTTCCTCTTTAAAACGTTTCCCATTGCCGAGAAGGCTGAATTTGAAGTCTGATGATAAAATCGACTCGGCCTCCCCCATGGCTTGGACCCTTTGGAACTTGCAGAGAAGAAGGCAAAGAGGAAAGCCTTCCCTGAATTTATTAGGGAGATCCGCAGGCACTAGGGTTTCCATATGCAATTAAGTCCCTCTCAGATAGAACATGCTGCTATGCGACATGGAAGAATGCAGTGACCTATGACATCTTCTCCTAGATATAATGGTCAATGTATTTAAATTTTCGATTCTCACAGGATAGAAAAATAATGATCTAGTTGGTACCAAGGGAATTTCAGGCCCCACAGGAAGGGTTTTGCTTTGTTTTGTTTTAATAAAATTATTTGTAACTTGATATTTTGAATCCTTCTCCCCTACACCAGTGACCACACCTGGGAGCATACACACACCCCTTTGCTTTCTTTCTTCTTTAGGCACATCAGCCGGGATGAAGAGCGAGAGGGAAAAAGCTAGAACACTAAAACAAATCATGACGTTAGATGTCTAACCTAAGAGGGAGCAAGGGTCGATAATAGTTGTGGCAGGGAAGTCTCTGGATCTAACATTGCTCTGAAACTAATTTTAAAAAGGTGGGAATGTAAACTGATGCAGCCACTATGGAACAATATGGAGGTTCCTTAAAAAACTAAAAATAGAGCTACTGTATGATCCTTCAATCCCACTGCTGGGCATATATCCAGAGAAAACCATAATTCAAAAAGAGACATGCACCCCAATGTTCATAGCAGCACTATAGCTAAGACATGGAAGCAGCCTAAGTGTCCATCAACAGAGGAATGGATAAAGAAGATGTGATACATATATGCAATGGAATATTACTCAGCCATAAAAAAGAATGAAGTAATGCCACTGGAAGCAACAGGATGGACTTAGAGACTTTCATACTAAGTGAAGTAAGTCAGACAAAGACAAATATCATGTGATATCACTTATATGTGGAGTCTAAAAAAATGATACAAATGAACTTATTTACAAAACAGAAACAGACTCACAGACTTAGAAAACAAGCTTATGGTTACCAAAGTGAAAAGGGAGTGGGGAGGGATAAATTAGAAGTTTGGGATTAACATATACACACTACTATATATAAAATAGATAAACAACAAGGACCTACTGTATAGCACAGGGAACTCTATGCAATATTCTGTAATAACCTATATGAGAAAAGAATCTGAAAAAGAATAGATACATGTATAGGTATAAATGAATCACTTTGCTGTACACCTGAAACTAACACAACATTGTAAGTCAACTATACTCCAATATAAAATAAAAAATTTTTTTAATTTAAAAAAGAAAAAGGGGGTTTGACCAGCACACTTCAACTTCCCACGTTTGTATTGTAACAGCTGATGAGTTTGCGCACCTTCTCCATCTTGATACACCCTGAGCACCGTAACCCCAGAAAGACACAGAGCATCCGATTCTGATTCTACCAACAGCACTACTGAGAGACCTTGATGAATCGTGCAACGATACCTGCGTGTTTATGTGATCAGATCTATCCTTTAGGTCAATTTCCTTTGCTTTTGTCATTGGTTCTGGGATCTGTGGCTTCTGACTTGACGCATAATGCCTTCCCTAGGCCATGCAATTCACCCTTGACAGTCAACGCCTTTTAAGTCAAATCTTCTAACAATCCCTATGCTGGGGGGGGGGGGGAGTGGGTCACAGGACCATCTGTTTCTCTTTCTGGGACATAAACTAACTTTGGAGTTTCTCTCTACTAGCATAAGGCAGTGCCTCAGACAGGGAGCTGTCTGAAATTTTCCCCTTTAAGATCTGTAGAAAAAGCAAACAAAAAACTCAAGTATCCTACATGTAAGATACACTTGACTACTCTGTGTGTGTCCGTAATCACTCCAACTTACTGACAGATGTCGTATCTGAAAGCAAGAACAAAGCATCCAGCAATTTCCATACACAATCTAATAGCTAGGGAACACTGTTCCTTTTTTGAAAAGGATGCTTGATGAAGCCAACAGGTTACAATGGAATTTATGCGCCGACATTTAGATGGCTAAGTCTTTGAAAATAGATCACTTAAAGGCAAAAGAAGTGTTTTCATAGTTGAAGGATGCATAAAGCCCTATGAACTGTCCAGGACTAGTTTCTTTAAAAAGTTATCCATGTCTTCCAGCTTACATACAATCATTCAAGAAATATTTGTGTGCCTACTGATACACCAGATTCTGTTTCATGTCCTGGAGTGAAGTAGTGAACAAAGGCAAGGCGTCTGCCCTCCTGGAGCCCCCAATCTAAGTGGGTGACTATACCGCCGTATAGATTGGCTCAAATGGGCTTTCTGTGGTAGTGGTTTGCAGAGAGGATAATATAATTCAGGACCAGAGGAATTTGAGTAAGACAAAAGAACCCAGGAATATTTGAGATACTTCTCCCTCCCCTCCCTGACGCCTTTTCTGTCCAGGCTGAGCTCCTGTGTATGTGCTTCTATCAGAGAACTTACCCCTCTTGGATTTCTTATTGAAATCCCCTCTCACCAGATTTTTTTTTTCCTGCTTGGAAGGCAAGGATTACATCTGCTCATCTCCACCTTGTTTGTGTGGTATCCCTAACACCTACCACGTGGCCAACATGCCACAGATGCTTGTTGAATGAAAATCAGGAAGGTGAGAAGAAACAGTGGATCAGAACGGTTGGTCAAAGCAGAGTAAAAAGCTGTAGGCCACGAGGACCTGAAAGTCAGGAATCAAAACCAGACACTGTCGGGGATCATAAGACACACCTCATGAAGAGACGGAGGACCCATGAAAGCCAGGCCAAGCGGAGCCGAGCCTGTTCCTACGAACAGGGATTCACTCTGACACATCCTCCTGGGGCAGGACTCAGCGTTCAGTTCTCAGAGTCTAGTCTGGGGTTAAAAGTTGGCTCCTGTGTGCAACCATGTCCCATACTTGATGGTTTCAATTCAGTGAGGCTCTTCCTATCACAAATCAGCAAATACACGGTGCTGAGGGAAGGTGTGTGCTAGCAGGCGAATGAAATATAAGGAGAACCTACCAGGCACAGGTCGAAAAACTTCATAGTTTATAAAATTTCAAAAACCTCATCATGTTAGTCATCAGTATGCCTGTCCTATAGGTAAAGCCACTTGGGCATAGGTTCAGATGTGGTTAAGTAATGGCCTGGAGTCAGATAGCTATTGCTTTCGTTCATGCATTATTCATTAATTTATGAAGTATTTATTAATGCCTATTATACGCCATGCACTGCTAGGTCCTGAGAAGACAAAAATGCATCAGAGCTAGCAAGTGGGGATTTCAATCTTGTTCTGTGTGACTCCAAAACCCACATTCTTCCCACTATACGGAGGCTCCTTGGTGAAGAAAGCATTTCAGTAATTTAATAATTGACACGACTCCCACTTAGCAATGCTGTTTTTTCAATTTCTCACCTTACTGGGGCTGGTGGCAGGTGGGTGGTTGCAGCTGGAAGACTTTCATTGAAGGGGTAGCTTCCTCTTTCTTAAATAAAGGATAAACACCCAATTGTTTCTTGATCTTAGTCAAGTGCAAATAGAACTTCAAACCCCAGGGTCATTCTTTTCGTCCACACTCCACCTCCACCATTCACTACCACTGCCGCCCCTAAATCCTGCCGAGACTTTTTTTTTTAAATTCCAGAGAGCACTACGTTCTACGAACAGCCTTAGAAAATGCAAGTGCCCTTCTGCAGCAAAAGTCCTCAGAGTTCTTGGGCAAACCAAAATCTAATGAAAACCCAATAAAATTAAAAGCATATGAGATGGGGTTATTTAATTGGATTGCTTAATTCCTTTTGTTACACAGAGTAGTATTTATTCCACATCCCTCATATCTAAAAAAAAAAAATGCCATATTGCCTTTTTTTCTAAATATAGTAACGTCTGGCTCTGAATCCTGACTTGCAATAATTTCAATCTCAGTCATGTTCAGGGAAGCTTTCCCCTCCCCAGGGCTGGGTAACAATCCCAGGAGATTTATACAGTCCACAAAATTTGGAGCAAAGCAGCGGGTCCTAAGTCCATCAAGACTGCTGCCAAGATGCTCATTTTCTAAGTCTGTGTGGTCCATTTGCGGGCAGGGATCCAGTAGTTCTTTACCCTTCTTAGGCACAGAGACTGTGGTCCCCGAGTTCTTGGTGTTTCAGAATCAGCATCTTGATCTCCATTACCCTACCATCTCCTGGGTAGTATACGGGCAGGGCTGAAGGTCTCTGCTACCTGTGAAGCCCCTGCCACGCCCTTCTCTCCAGCCTCCAAAGCGAGGCTTCGCCAGGCTTGGCAACTTGGCCTCACCCTGTCCAAGTCTCGGGACCCATCCCCTACGAGGACCACTCAAATTTTCACCTCCAAGAGACTTTGGGAAATAAAAGTCCTCAGAGCAGAAGGAAGCCCCAGATCTCCAGGACACAAAGCCTAGCCTTTCTTGATGAGAAAGAAAAAACCCATTTTTATTCTGTATTGTTTTGTCCCCAATTTTTCTCACTTTGACGAGTCAACGGGAAAAAAAACACACCTGCCTCTGCTGCAAAGCGGTGGCGCTCAACCACACGTGAACATGAGCATCACCTGGAACGCTTTTAAAATATGCTGATTCCGGGGCCCTACCCTGATCCAAATGATGGCAATCTCTAGGGAAGGGTGCTGGGTGCAGGTCTCCCCAGGTGACCGATGCACAGCGAGGGTGGAGAACTCCTTTCCAGACTCAGGTCAGAGGTGACAACTAGGGAAGTCAGAGGCGGCCGGCAGATACCCTGATACAGGTATGGAATCACAGGGGAAAAATAAGTGAGTTCTGGGTGTGATAAAAGGAAAATCCTGGGGGAAAGATCAGGTATCCCCATTTCCTTTTAATCAAGGATCCAAAAGCTAGGCCACGGCTGACCCAAGACCCTCCAATCACCAAAGGCTGTCATCTGCGGGCCCCTCGGCAGGTCAGGTGTGCTTCTCTAGAACATAGCCTGATTGCTTTTTCCTCTTTTTTGCTAGGCCTTTATAATGTTGCCTCATGAGGCTCCTTCTCCCTGAGTACAGGCGACTAGGAAGATGATCTGTCAGCTATAAACGAATCACCAGGAGAAACTAATATCTCGCAGACTCCTCCAAAACTAGGGAATGATAAATGCACAATGGATGAGAAGTTTGAAACGGAAAGCTTGCCAACAAACCAGCAAGTACTTATTGAATGTTCTCAATGTACCTGACACTATCTATGCCATGACACTTGTGGCCCTTTCCTCTCCTTTCCCCAATCCACTCCCAAACCCCTCCTTGACAAGTGTGAGTGACTTTCTCTGATAACTTCAACGAAGAGCAAGTAAACCCATTTTGAATGAATAACACTCTTTACATTCCCTAAAGAAACGGAAGTGCTTTGCAGCTAGGGACAACCGAGCCTCAAAACATATAAGGGAACTGTTCAGAGTTGCCCAGTGGCCGATTTTGGAAGAGAAGCAAGTGCTCTCCACCCCTCCTCAGTAACACAGTTCCTTCTCAGTGGCAGGAGTCAGCATATCTAAACGAGCTTCCAAAGCTAACAGGTATCCATCTCTTTCTTTGGCACGTATTCTTTTCTACCTGGAAACAGGGAGCGCATGTTAGTCTTCTTGCCGAAAGGTGAGGAACATTTATGGTTGGGATCACACAATGCTAAATAATTTGTGTGACTTAGAAGTAAATGTATTTCAAACAAACTTTTGAAATCACAGCTCATCTATAGGTGGCTATGGATGTGTTGAACGCGAGCAGAAGTCTAGTCACTGCAGTATTTATGGTCCCAGGGATCAAGAACCTTTCCTTTAATGATTTTCAGTTGTAAAACCCTGAGTTGACTTAGAGTTAAGCATTACCATCCACTGCTTTTATTATTTTGGCTTTTTAAAAATTGAAAAATAGGTGGTTGGGAAATTAGGAGGTTGGGATTAATATATACACACTGCTATGTATAAAACAGATAACCAACAAGGACCTACTGTATAGCACAGGGAACTCTACTCAATATTTTGTAATAACCTATATGGGAAAAGAATCTGAAAAAGAATAGATATAAATATACATATAACTGAATCATGTGATATCCACCTGAAACTAACATGACATTGAATCAACTATACTTCAATTAAAAAGTAATAAATAGGGGCTTCCCTGTTGGCACAGTGGTTGAGAGTCCGCCTGCCGATGCAGGCGACACGGGTTCGTGCCCCGGTCCGGGAAGATCCCACATGCCGCAGAGCGGCTGGGCCCGTGAGCCATGGCCGCTGAGCCTGCACGTCCGGAGCCTGTGCTCTGCAACGGGAGAGGCCACAGCAGTGAGAGGCCCGCGTACAGGGGAAAAAAAAAAAAAAAAAAGTAATAAATAAATAAATAAAAGATATTAGAAGGGATTAAGTACATTTCTGAAGAAAAAAACTGAAGTATAGGTGATTTACAATATTATGTATACATAATTATTATTATATTAGTTTTCTTTTTTATGAATCAGATCAACGATACAGAAAGGCCCCTATTTTATCCTACAGTTGCAACTAATTGTAGTTCTGATGATTTTCTGATTCAGCCTTGACTGACTAAGACTGTACAGAGCAGACCACACCAGGAACAGCCCAAAGCAGTATCCGTCTCCACCAGCAAAATGCTAAGAAAGTGCACATGCCCTCACTCTTCCCTGCATTGCCATGACCAGGTTCTCCTGTGCAAATATCCCTTCAGACCAAGATAAGGGGAGGAAAAGTGGTCTACGTGGAATCATAGCATGTTTAAAGAAGCACCTCAGCAGTCATTGAATCCAAACTTCTCGGGAGTTCATTCACACCAATGAGGGGGAAAATTCACATGTGAAGCTCCAGAAGATATCATAAAAAGCTGCTGAAAGCTGTAATACTGAATACTAGTTTGCACACTTCTCTTTCCAAATTAAAAACCTCCTCTGTCATGTGCTACCCTGCTTTGCCTACCCACAGCCAGTGCTTGTTAACTAGTTAATCCTCTTGGTATTCTGTGAGATCAATTCTTTAGGCTTTATTAGAGTTATTTGGCCTGGGGAATTCCAAGTAGGAAGGAAATGTATTATTCATCTGCAAGGATAGGCAGGATTGATATATGGAAGAGGTAACCATCTGTTATCCGCTGAGGTCAGAATGAGACAGGAGAGCCCTAAAGATATAGCAGAAAAGACTCAAATGCGATATGAGGAAGGTCTTACTGAAAGGGAGGGTTAAACACGACCATAAGTTATCAAGATTGGATTACAGTTATTTACAAACGGAATACAGAAACCTCTCCTCTGGGAGTGTTTAAAGTAGCTTATGATTGGAATTCTGTAAGAACACAACTCTGCGGAAATAGCCATTAAAATAAGATTATTTGGGGTCGATTTACCCAATTTTAGCACCTTGATACTCATGCACTTGACGTGAGCTCCACAAAAAATGCATAAACTGTGTTTAATTCTCCCTGTCCTCCGTTTAGCATGGCATCATGTGCAAATAAACGGGCAATAAAGTATTTTCGTTGCTCTCTGTTTAACAAGGTAGGCAGTTGTACTTTTGTCTAGAACCAACATCCAGAGACCCGGATTCCTGGGGTCTGTCCCTTGTGACAATGCGACAAAGCCTCAACCATTTAGTCAATAATGTGTGATATTCTCTCTGCTCCTGCAGCCAGGTGCTTTCACTTTAGGTCACCAGTAACCTCCAATTTGTCATATCTGGGAGATCTTTTCTGACTTTGTCTTTCTTGACCTATGTGGCCATGGGCACTGCGAATCCCTTCATTTTTCTGGAAACGTTTTCTCTTTTGGCTTCTAAGGCAACGCACGACTCTCCCAGTGCGTTCCCATCATCTCCCCTCTCGTTCAGCCTCTCTCACGCCTTGAGAGTTGGGAGTTCCTCAGGCTTCTGTCTGCTCGTACTATTTACCGAATAACTCCATCCAAGTCACTGGTTTCGACTCACACCTCCTTCACTTACACCTCCTCGATCTCCCAGGCCCCCGCGTTAGAATGAACGAAATGGTCATCTCCATTTGGATGTCCCTGACACACCACAAGTCAATTCATCCAAAGCATCTCATTATCCTTCCTTTCCCAAACTTGCTCCTTCTGCACCCCCTGTATGGGCGGACAGGTACTGGCATTCATGCACACACCCATGGCAGGAGGCTGGAAGGCACCCACAGCTCCTCTCTCACATACCCCATTAGAATTTCCTTTCCTCCTCCCCTCCTCTCCATTCCCACTGCTCCTGCCTTGATTTAGGCCCCTAGGATCACAATAGATTCCTTCCTGAGCCGGGCTTTCTGTTTCACTCCCCTCCACCAAATGCTAAACTTCAGCCCTCTGGAGCTACTACTGGAGTGCCATGCTTTCCTCTTACCTCTGGGCCTTTGCACAGGCCTGGAACACCTGTCTCCATCACACTCCCTATTTCCTGAGACTCATGATCTGGAAAGGCCCACCACTGTGCTTCCAGAGGACTCCCTGCACACCTCTGGCCTTGCATTTATTACCTTGTACCCTAATTGCAGGTTTGTCTGCCTCCGTCTGCTGGCTGTAAGATCCCTGAAGATGGGGACCATGTCTGATTCGTCTGTGTGCCTCGAACAAGGCCTTGCACAGAGGAAGTGTCCAGTAAATGCCTCAGGAATGAATGATGAGCTTCGCTGGCCCAGGGTCTTAACCTCAGCCTGTTGCACCAATATAGTCACTGTTTAACTTCTAGTTGTTATTGGGTAAGCCAGGCCACTGGAGGGGGAAGCAGGCAGAAAGAAAGGGCCGATGTCCCATGCATCGGAGTAGCTGGCTGGGTTAAACGGTCCCAGGAGCAGGCACCTCGATTGCCCTCTCTGGCCAGTTGCTCTGGTTTGAGCGTGCTCAGCAACAGTGCGGCTCCTTGTTTCTTAGCCTTCAAGTCTTCTCTTTACGGGCAGCTCCCTGATGTCAGGAGCCATGGTTTCCAGTTCTCCAGTGTCATCACAGGACTTTGCCAAGGGAACCTCCACCTCAGAAAGAACGAAAGGAACAGACCAACGGGATGTCCTCGAGCCTTAGTTGAATTCCCACTATGCCTGTTGTTCAGGTTTGGCGTGACTCAGTTTTCAGGGGCAATTCCATCCCACGAGCCTCAGCCTGCCGAGAACCCAGCGACTCCTAGTTCAACATGAGTCCAGCATTTACCTATGGATCCTCAGAAAGAGGATGGAATGGAATGGAAAGCCTATGTCTAACTCACTGCGCCTCTCCAACTGAGTCAAAGAGTTACTCACTGTTGTGCATCTCGGTTCCTTCGTTTGTGTGTGAGTTAACCCTATGTTTGCCCCTCTGAAGCTAATACTTCCTTTAGAAGCAACATCCTTGCTGCTTTTGCAACAATAAAAAAGTCATGAACTGAAACCTGTGTGTTGACTACTGCAGAAACATAAAGACAATGCAATACCATCTGCTTATTTTCCAAGGGTAACGAGTTTGTGGTATAACGGCATCGTCAACATTTGCATACAGATGTACACTTTTAGGGAGGCTAAACTGTTACTCTTTATACTATACCAGTTGATCTTTTTGCATTAAACCTACAGAATTGTCATATGTTCCTCTTCAGATTTCTGCTTTTTTATGGACAAGTAATCGGTATGTAGGATTTTCTCACCCAGGCAATCATGCAAATGGATGTTCTCTCTTTCTACCACGTGTAATGCCAGACTTTTATGGGGAGACGACTCTAGAGGAAGAATACATAAAAATTCCCAAACAGTTAAAGGTAACCACCAGCAAAGCTGGAATAAGCTTGTGGAATCCACTGCATCTGGGCCAGGATGAGAGCTAAACGGACACAAAATGCCAAAAGGCCTTCTGAATAGTAGTAGTTAAGATTTACTTGTCCACGAATCTTGCTCTAAGGTGGCACCTGGCCTTCTCAACTTTCTTCCATTTCAGTTGACAAACAGATGGTTTTTTAAATGTATTTTTTTAATTAACTAATTTATTTATTTATGGCTGCATTAGGTCTTCATTGCTGCGCACAGGCTTTTCTTTAATTGTGGCGAGCAGGGTGGATACTTAACCACTGTGCCACCAGGGAAGCCCCAGACAGATATTTTAATAAAGGTCTTAGTTTATTTAGAGCTTAGAGATACAACTCGTTGCTTCCCTAGATTCCCTTCTGAAGCTATAAGCTGCAATTCCAGTTGCTGCCCCTAAGACGAAAATCCTAGTTTCAATAGCAGCGAACCTCGCTGGAGTCTTCGAAGAGAGGGAAAAGGAGCCAGAGTGCTGTGGGCCTTGCTGCTCCGGAGATTTCATCTGACAAGTTACGCATGCAAAGACAGATAACCTCCACTGGCAGGATCATATTCTGTAGGGTTTTATGTAATTACAGTTAAGGCATTAAGATGTTTTTCAAGTCTGTCTTGTGAGTTGATTGATTCGGCTACTTCCATTTTCATAGAAAACCCATTACAGCAGAGTAGTGAACGGTACCAGGCTCTGAAAATCAGACTGGCTGGGTTGGCATCTTATCTCCAAATCTAGCCATGTAGGCTTTGGCAAAGTTTATTACCTTCTTGCCTCACTTTTTTTGGTTGTGAAATGGGAATAATAAATAATTGCTTCAGGCATCGTTTGAGATGAAATGAGTAAACATAAAACCCCTGAAACTATCCTTGCACATAACAAGCATCCCATAGATAATGGTATTTTGTTAATATTACTACCATATTTTATTTGAGAAACCTTTAAGAATAACCAATATTTAAAGGCCTATGTATAACAATAGAATAGATTGATCTTCACAGACATATCATCGATGTCTCCAAAGTTACAACCACGGTTTAGAAGGAGACATTGGGCTGCTTTTTGCTTTTTTGACAACTGAGATGCTACTTTAAACCTGAACAGAATCCCCCAACAGAAGCTGACCCAAACCTGAAATATCAGTCCTGCTCTTGGAAGTTGTAGGTTAAATGAGGAGGGTCCTGTTTCTGTCCTGCAATGAACTGTCAGCCTCTGAGGAATCACCAGCACCGACCAAACAGCAAATAACAGCCCGCTCTGGACCCCATAACCAAGCTTGCCAGTCCACTCCCAATACGCTGGGATCTTTCCCATTCTTTGAAACCAGCTCTATTTCTGAGAAAGAGACAAATACACAGGCCCTGGCCTACGAAGTTCTGCCCCACTCTCAAGTCCTAGCTGGTTGCTGGCGTACAGAGGCATTTTCCTGTCCTTTAACCAGACTTCCAGTGCCCTTGATGAAGTCTGCGACAGCAGACGTAACAGACGAAGCACCAAAATGCAATTCCCAAGTCCCTGGTTTGAGTGATTAGATGACTCACTGGCTCTGTGGCTCTGGGTAAGTCCTCGCTTCCATGAGCCTTATTTACAAAATGAGGTTAATAATGCCCAAGTCCGAGACGATTGTGAGAAGTGACGTAGTCATGCATGCAGGGAAACAATCAGATCATAACGAATATCACTGACCCAAATTCTTAGCCTTCAACTTTATTTTTCAGTCTGCCGCTTTGCCTGGGACCCTATCATCCTTGCTCTGTAAGCCCCAGGCTCCTCTCGGGACCTGACCTCTGACCTCTAGATCTTCTGGGTTCTCTTCCATTCAGCCAAATTCTGGCAGGCCGCTGCAGGTGCCACAGACACATTAATAATTCTGACGCTAACAGAACCTGCTCGTCTGCCTCACTAATATGATAATACATTCTTTGCAGGGTTTTTTTTGTTGTTGTTTGTTTTTTTAATTTGGGCTCCTCTTTCCTGACGATCCTGACAACTTCTAACAGAGCTTCGCAGCCCGTGGGCACTCTTTTTCATCCAGTCCTATGTGGGAGGCTCTACCAGGCAAATGGGAACTGTTAGTATCCTGAAAGGTGCATGAGGGTGAAAAAGAGAGAGAGAGGAGATTAGGGCACAGGATTGAATAGGTGTAATGACTGACAGCCCTTGCTATCTGCTGGGGAAAAGAAGGAGAAAGCCACCGTTTACTGAGTGCCTATTACGCACCGGTTCCATGCTAGGCAGTTTGTAAACAGTACTTCATCAATAGTGATTATACGCTCATATGCATCTCACAAAGGAGAAAACTAATAAGGCTCCAGGTACATGTCATTTACCCAAAGCCACACAGTGGAAGGGATGAAATGAGAATCCAGGTCTGCTGGGGGGCTGGGGAAGGAGAGAAATAGGGGAGGGAGATTAAGAGGTACGAACTTCCAGTTGCACAATAAATGAGTCATGGGTATGAAATGTACAAAGTAGGGAGTTAAAAAAAAAAAAAAAAAGAAAAGAATCCAGGTCTGCTGGAAGAGATAGGGGAAAAGTCACCTCATCTTTATGTTGCCTCTGCCAGCGCTGGGTTGCTTCAGCCACCTCAACGAGCCTCCAAAGACCCAAAGCACATCCCATCTCTGCTTCTTCCAGAGATCACTGCAAAGCTCAGAAGGGCTGGGTATAGGCACTGGAACTTGTGAGCTGGAAGGTCAGTAAGCATGTCTCCCACTCTGGAGCAGGGCAGTGACGAGCACCCCGGATAGGAGACACACAGTATTGCTCTGTTTCCTGTGGTCCAGAGCACGTGTTCTGGAAGTCTTTTCTTTCCTGGCACCTACAGGTGCACTCGAACTGGGCATGACCAAAATCTGTTTACTTGCTGGGAAGATCAGGGAGCCTGGGCTGATGCTTCTGCAAAGATAAGGATCCTGCAGACTCTGCAGTCTAAACAAAGGCTACGTATATCATCCGTAGGTTTTGCCTCAGCACTCGGGCTCTGTAAACTGCAGTACAGAAACCTCAGACTTGGGGCAGCCTGAGATAAAGGCAGGAAACGTGCCTTTGCTGCGGGCAGAGCTGCAGTGCATGGCTTGGGGCTGGGCGGCACCCAGTCCCTCCCCTCTCTCCTCCTGGCCTGAGGAATCAATTATGTGTTAGAAACTCACGATCAGGCTCTTGTTTTCCCAAATCGAGTGCAGCCAATAGACTCAAGAGCTAATTAGTTAGCAGGATGTTTTTTTGTGTGTGTAGAAGGGCATTGGAGAATATCAGACTCTTGCTCAGACCTTTTGGGTGAGGCCATGCAGGTGAGTGATGCCCCCAGCATTCTTCCATCGAGGGGGGTTCCTGCTAAGGTGTCAATGGAACTAGCTCCATGCTGCTGCCTTATCTCTTGCTCCATCCTCTTTAGGTCTCAATCCTTCAGTCACAGGAAGGCAGGGGACAGGGGACTGAGATGGGAGAGAGAACCCCTGGATACTCTGCTCTCTAATAGGCAATGACAGGACTACCCCTAAGCAAAAATTCACAATAGGTTTACATTTCCTTTGGGGTATTCTCCCACCTCATTCAGACTGCATTCCACTTCCCTGACTCCCCTTTGTCTCTCTCCTTCCAAAATGTCAGTGTCTTCAGCACTTCCCTCTGGCTGAATACCTTCGTTTCACACTGACACAGGCTCCAGGTCTTTGGAGCAAAGAGATCCTTGCTTCAAAGTTACTGACCTCCTACACACTTTGTCAAAACTTCCAGGCTCATGATGTTATCACTTTAGGGAACTGTCAGGGTTTTTCCAGGTTTCACTATGGCATTTGTGTTATTTTTAATAGGCAGTACGGGACTACACACGGCACTGTTACATTTTAAAATTTATTACCAGGAACACAAATGTATTTCTGTAACGTGCTCAATATCCTGCCCTCCCACTACAATATGGCGCAGACAGGCTCTCATATGGCCTTCAGGGAACCCCTGAACCCCCGCCCTCCTGGGGTTCACACCCTGTGGAATCCCGCCCCTTGAGTGTTGCTAGACCTGGGGACTTCCTTCTGATGAAAAGAATGCGGCAAAATGGTGTGATGTCATTCCAAGATTAGGTTCCAAAGAGACCCTGGCTGCCCTGTTTCTTGTCCTCTCTTGCTGTTTCTGGTGGACGTCCGCTGCCCCGTGTGGTCAGGAACTGCTATCTCTGGCTAACAGCCAGCAAGGAAAGTCAGCTTGGAAATATCTCCTCCCCCGATAGAACTCTGAGATGACTGCAGTCTGTAAGACACCTTGAACCAGAGGACCCAGCTAAGCCACACCCAGATTCCTGACCCACAGAAACGGAGAGATCATAAAAGTTGTTTGAAGCCACTAAGTTTGGGGGTAACTTGTTATGCAGCAGCAGATAACTAATTACTCTGTATATCAGATGTTCTGAGCACTGATAGTCTCCCCAGGACATTCTTCTCAGACAACTTGTATCACAAATACCTGACATTTGTACTACACTTCCCTTTTGGAACCTGTGGAAGGTACAGAGAATTAATCACCCCACACTCCAGGGGGCAGCCCCTTCCAATCAATCAGAATGGACCACCAAGACAAAGCCATTTGTCTTCAGGAACTGACTGTATGAGAAGAGTGCCATCACCTGTCATCCTCTGTCACCTAATGAGGCCCAGAATCCCCTTCCCATGGCCTCAGTTCCCTCACTCTGTCTTTAATTTTCTTTAGGAGTCCAACTACACTGAAACAAAAAGAATTGATTTCCAGATAAATCTTTCCTTTGCTCTATCAGCTAAAGGCCCGTCATTACTTTGTCACAGTCTGTGGAAACTGCTCTCTGTGACTGGTATTTTATGCACATTTCCTTATTTCACAAGTGTCAGTCACCTTCAAATCTTACTGTCAAGGCTTTTTCTTTGTTCCCTTCTTTAGAAATATTTGTCCATTTCTTTAGGAAGTCTACAATAGTCTCCCCCGATCAAGGTGTTCTGTAAGTCACATAGAAACACGAATAAAGGATTCACATCCTTAAGACTTTCAAGGTCCTTTTCTTGTTCAACCAGAGCATCTTTTCATTGGTAGACTGGGCTGCCTCAGAGTCTTACCTACTTTAGTCCCAATTAAACACGATCTGGATCCAGAAAAGGAGGAGGAACAAAAAGCAATACGGAGCTCAAACCTCTCCTTGTCATGAGATATGTCAGGATGGGCAACTGCCTTCACATTTTCTCGTGTTTGGCAGCTGGAGAAACTTCTCCTTCCCCGAGAGGGGCTGCTCGAGTTTGGGAACCCCTCAGTGGAAGACTTGGCCACCTCAAGGTACTGGGGACCAAGTACCAGTTGGTACCAGTACCTCAAGGTACTGGTACCAAGGTACCTCAAGGTACTGGGGACCAAGACAAGTTGGGCAGGGGGAACTTGAGACCAGCTTAGCACAAGACACAATCTCTCTAGGACTAGCTTCGTGCTCTTCAATTTTACTGTTGAAGACTGCGAGTTGAAGCTACAATGAAGGACCATTTTGTACCTATTAAATTAGTAATTTTAAAAAACTACTATATTTTTATGATTATTTTAGCTCTGCTACTTTCTAAGTTGGGGATCTTGAGTCATCCACTTAATTCACTGAGCTTCCATTTCCACAGGCTCCACTGGAGATTTTCTAGAGTCCATCACACGGTGAGCGCACGCTAAATGGTGCGTATTGTGATTATCATCTACTGAAGTAAATGACCAGCAAAAAAGTTGGATCTAATCTTTAGAGCCAGGCTGAACAACAGAACTTTCTGTGATGATGGAAATGTTCTACAGTCTGTGCTGTTCAATATGGTAACCGCCAGCCACATGTGGCTATTTAATACTTGAAATATGGTTAGTATAACTGAGGAACTCAATTTTTCATTTTATTTTACTTTATTCAAATGTCAATAGCTCCGTATGGCCAGCGGCTACCATATCTGACGATTCAGCTTTAGAGGGATAGCGTATTTCTGAAGCAGCCTGCCATTCTCCTGTCCTTCCCACAGGGAGCACAAGCAGACTGGCTGCATGACCAGAGAGCACTGCAAAATATCACCTTGACCCCTTGAAGAGTCCAAGAGTGCAATACTGCTCAGAGGAGAGCACTTTGTGAATGGGTATGGGATGGAGAGGGAAGCCGTCTCAGTCAAAGAGAGTGCGTCTGACCTGCTAATCAACAGGATATTCAGTTCTACCTGTTCTGAAGAATACTTGCCACTCTGTACCCAGTTCTCATCATCATCATCTAGTCACCTTAATGGCTACCGGCTGAAGTCGGGGGGTTCTGTGTGAGGCTGATGAGAGCATGCGAATTTAAAGTAATTAATACCAAGTCCTAAGCAATGAACCATAAGTGAAATGTAAGCTTCCTTCAAGCTAATACTAACACCTATACGTATTTCGCCTTCGTATTGATTAAGCACTTATATGTCAGGCTAAACACTAGAATACAAAATTGAACACAGTTCTTTACCTCATTTCTCTCTAATCCAATATAGAATTCTAATCTAATTCTTGGATTAGAATCGTGGTGTAAGATGAGAAGTACAATATGGCCTCATAAAGAGTCCGCAATCGACTGCAGATGTTGGAAACAGAGCAGAAAAGCTTTCTCAGAGCAGGAGGCCATTGAGCAGGGCTGTGAAGGCGCTGCAGAACTTGCCCGCATCAAAGTGTGTAAGGGAAGGGAGGGTGCCCTTGGCAGAGAAGAAGCACGTGCAGAGCCCGGCACCTTAGAGAAGCAGCCACGGTTCGTGACTGACACTCAGGGGGCAAATCTGGGAGGAATATAGAAAAGTAAGTGGGGTTAGGACGTAAGAGGCTAGCCTGAGGAGTTTAGATTTTCTCTTAGAAGATGGGAAACCACTGAAGGATATCAAACAGGATGATAACAGGATTTGTGTGTTGGGTCGCTCTGAACATCGTTCGGGAGACGGACTGGAGGGAGGGTACAGGCATCAGTTAGAAGACACCTGCACTGGCGCAGGAGACAGGGGACGGTGTGTGTGGAGGGAAGGGGCAGAGACAGGGAATCCACAATGGCTAACAACTGTTGGTGTTTTTAATAGAAAGGATGGAAGTTTCCACACCAGAGTGAGTTTTATGGGGGGAGGAGTCTTATAAGATTGAAATACTGTTACGGGCTTAATTGTGTTCCTCAAAATCCATGTGTTGAAGTCCTAACCTCAGTACCTCAGAATTCGACTGCATTTAGAGATAACCAGTCTAATGACCATGTTATGTTTAACCTTAATTACGTCTTTAAGGTTAAAGACTGATTAAGGTTAAATACGGTCATTAGGCTGGTCCCCAATCCACTAGGACTGGTCTCCTCACCAGAAGAGGAGATTCAGACACAGGCACAGAAGGAAGGCCATGAAGACACTGGATAGAGACAGCCATCAGTGAGCCAGAGAGAGAGGCCTCAGGAGAAACCAACCCTGCTGACACCTTGATCTCAGACTTCAACTCCAGAATTGTGAGAAAATACATTTCTTTCTTTAAACCACTTGGTCTACGGTGTTTTGTTACAGCGGTCCTAGCAAACTAATACAAACGCATTGGGTCTGTTTTTATAACAATTTCTACCCATAAAAAGAGATGTTGGTGTTTATTCTAAAACTTCCATACCTGGGAGGGAAAAGCTCAGTTTTTCCTATGTCTTCAAGTTAAAAAGAAAATCTTTTACCCTAATCTCTTTTGCCTGGTTCTCATGAGAACACTAATTTGAGCAAGAGAAGAGGAAAACAGAAGCTAGGCCAATAGTAATAAAAGGCATTTTCTCCAGATCACAGAAAAGGATAGGTTTTTGTTCCCATTCTAAAACTTTCTCATGCAGAAAATAAACATGAGGGGTGGGAATATTCTTAAGAAACTGCATCCACTATCCTCAGGGCTTTGGACACTGAAGCCATGCCTGAGAGTTCATGTACAGGCTTAAGGGAAGCAAGTCTCCTACTAAGGTGGCTCAAGGTCCCAGAACCTTCAGAATCTTAAGGCACATCTTCATTATCTAACTTAAAGCACTTCTACTGTTATTTTTGATGGTACAAAAAATTACATCAATCTTCCTCTTTGGCTATAAAATGTATAATCCAGTATCCCAGTACAAAATAAGGATCAATTATGTTGATATTTTAACTTCCATCAAAATAAAAAATCATTTCATCAAAATGATTTTTTAGCTTTTCAATCAAAATCCAAATGGAATTCTTCCCTTGAATTTCTTCTTTGAGTCTCAAAAGGGTTTTCATGTATGTATATGTGTGTGTGTACTTATTCTTGTGGCAAAATGAGATAAGGAGAGATGGGAATTGACATTCACATCTGAGAATGAAAAACAGAGGCAGCTTCTCTGCAATGTAATGATATTTAGCATGGGCCCGGACTTGTGGCGCAGTGGTTAAGAATCCGCCTGCCAATGTGGGGGACACAAGTTCAAGCCCCGGTCTGAGAAGATCCCACATGCCACGAAGCAACTAAGCCCGCGAGCCACAACTACTGAGCCTGCACGCCACAAATAAAAAAAAAAATAATTTATAATGATATTTAGCCAACCTAAGGCCTACCACGCATCTGCCGCATTCTCCAGAGGGGACGTCAATCAGGAAAAGTAAGATCTATTTCTTCACTTAGATGGCTAATAGTCATTTCAATGTGACTATGCCCCAAACAGACCTTTTAATTTCCTCTTGTGTCTTCCTCAATACTGCAAATATCACCATTCACCCAGCTGTCCAAAGCTCACATGTTCATTTTCAATCCCACCCTCTCTCTTATCTCCCTCCAACATCCAGCCCCTCAGCAGCTCCCATCACCATCACCCGCAAACCATACCCGTGTTCCCACTTCACAGCAACCTCACTGCTGACTCTTCAGCCCAAGTTCTCATCACCTCTGCTCTGGCCACCACTTAAGCTTCTTAACTCAAACTTCCTGCTTCATTCTCCTCGGTCATCTTAGCAGTCAAATGCAATCTTTATAGAACTTAAGAGATCAAACCACTCCTCGGCTACAAACCTTCAGTAGTGTCCAGTTTTCCTCAGGTTTCATCCAAATGCCTTATCGTGTCCTCCCAGGCCCGTCATGAGCTGCCCACTGCCTTCACCTCTACCTTAACTGCCAGCACTGTCCCTCCAGGTCACCAGGACCCACTCACCCTGGCCTTATTTCAGTCCTTGCACATGTCAAGCCCTTCCCTTTCAGGGCTTCTGACCCTGGCCATTCTCTCTGCCTGCCACGCTCTTCTGATAGTTTTAATATGTGGCAGTTCACTCACACCTCGGATCTAAGCCAGAAACGTGAGGCTGAGCTATCCACCCCCCACCCCCGCCTTTGCCCTGTCTCGCACCACTGCTAATATACCAGAGAGCTACCACGATCTGTATTTATTCAAGTGCTTTCTCTGTTGTCTTTCTTCTCCACCGGAATGTAAGCATCCCGAGGGCAGGGAGGTCCTGCCCTCACCACTGTGCCATGAGCAAGGCCAGTGATGGTAAACAGCCACCAAACAAGAGTCCTCCAAGTAGGGACTGTGGCTCTCTCACATTTTCCTTACTACTCTGCAGTTGAAATTAGCGAAATAAGAAATACCTTTAAACCTTCTCTTTTTCAGAAAGGAAGTTAAAATGCAGATCGGCTTAATTGGAGGAGCTACTGCTAAGAAAACTCCTGGCTCTAACAACAAGCTTCCTGCTCAGGGAGCTGAATAATTAGTGTCACCTACCTGCCTAGACCAAGTCTGTGATAGCCTCCCAGCTCTGAGCACGGACCCCATTCGCAGCCCGTGACAAAGGGCAAAATGCCCCCCAGAGTGTATTATTGTGGGTCCCAACTTGGTTTTCCAGACTGAAATTTTTATTTCAAAAAACTGATAACCACAAAGCCCTCAAATTCATTTCAGGCCCACGGGGCACCTTGCAATGATCACCCCAATATAACCTACAGGCTGTGAGAGAGCTCGGCTTCAGGCCATGGCTGCCTCCCCCCAGGAACTGTGCTGTGCTGCGGGGTAACAGATTTTCAGGAACCCCAGATGAACTGTCAACACGTAGGCTGAAGTCCCCAAAGACAGCAGGAGCTAGATGAAGGCAGAAAACAAGAGGGAATTACAAGGGGAAATATGACAGAGCAGCCGACTGCTGTGTACAGGTGACTGCGACATAGCCCATGAATTCCCAAATGCACGAGCAAGGTGGGCATGTTAACTGTACCTGCTCCATCATTTCCAGACTCTGGGGTCCCCGTGTCACCTAAAACAGAAAAGGGCTTGACAACCTGACAATTACTACTCTGAACAACATCACAACCTTGTTTGCCACCTTAAGTACGCAGCACTTTTGATGTGATATTATCATGTTATTAGGGGCTGTTCACTAATTTCTCAGGGGGAAAAATGGGTTAATCTCTTTTTAAATGGATTATAAACTTCTGCTTTATTAAATGGCCCCTACTGAACACAATTTAGCCTACGGTTAATCACTTAGGGTCATCGTAATCAAGTTAAATAATGATGCTGTGGCCTGACTGTATCTGAAGGGCCCCAGGGCATCAGCCTTTGCTTGTTTCTGACTTGTTCCAGGGTTTGGTTCATTTTTTAGCTATCCACAAGAAATGTTGTGCTTTTGTTTATGCAGTTTGTAATTCCCTCCTTTCTCCCACCTTCTACTGTGCTGTGGTCTGGAAATCCTAATTAGCAAAACAATTAGAACTACTTATTTTAGGAACAAATGTCTTTTGGTTAGGGCCCTTTTTGGTGAGTGAATACATGCAATTAGTGTTTTGGCTTTGTGACATCCATTTTGGCTGTTCAGAGGCCTCTGCTTATTATTAGATTGCCAATTATATTTTAAATGCTCACAGATACTGGATAAGTGACCTCCAGATAAAGGAAATACTGCCTTGGTGGAAATTTCTGTCTAAAATTTATTTGGCTTGAGGAAAGGAAATAAAAGGTGACATTTCCAAGCCATGTGCAATCTGCTGGTATAGTCAGGTGGTCATCACCCGTAGTACTAATTGTCTTTGTCATCAGCATTGCCATTTTTGAACGTCAGTTCTCTGCAATATCCTCTCTTATTTAGTTTGGCCGGAAGCATCGCAGAAAACCATTTCACACTGAAATCCTCAAATCTAATTCTTCTTTGAAACTTTGAAAAGAATTTTAGAAGCAAAATATGAGGACATTAAATACATTTAAAATTTTAAACTACCTCATATTAAGCAAAATAAACAGAAAAATTGAACACAAATGCTCAAAGGTAAGTTGTGTGAAAACAGCTAACCTGGTTACGGGAGAATATAAAAATGAAATGGCATGAAATGACATAATTAATTCGTTATGGAAATCCAACTGCTTAGCTGAATATTGTTTTCACAACCATCTTTTAGCTACATTTCCACTCTTGGATGGGAAAAAAAATAGGTAATTTATTACACTGATTACTTTATCATTACAGTCAACTTCCAAATGCAGGGGACAGACAATACCAAGTTGAGAAATCACAAAAATTGTTTTGGTTCACTCAAAAGCCACTCACTGACACATCAGTTTTTAGCTTTGCCTTCTCTCTGGTTCCATCCTACAGTCAACAGCCTATGGCCCGGCTGAGCAGTAGAGAAAATGAAGTTTGAAAATACCTACGGATAATCCCCAAAGTGGTAACTGAGAATTAATTTGCTGAATGATATTCCAGTGAAATGTCTGAAAAACACTTCCTTTCTGTACAATTAATATCTTTTCTCTTCTCTTTCCTATGCTCAAGGAAATAATTCAGTCTCCAGCAAGATGTTCACCATGGAATCCAATGTGGTGACCATGTAAGGACCTGCAACAGGTATTTCATAGTCAACAGCAGTAAGGTATTTAGTACATTTTGAGAAATAAAATGGAATTAAAAAGCCAAATGTATAAAGCAGAGCATTCAGTTAAAAGCACAGGTCTTTAAACAATGAACTTTTAGGGCATGAGCATTTTGTAAATTTAATTCTACGATCATAATGTTTGAGAGAGTTGGTTTGGTCAAGTGGCTGAGAGCACGGGTTCTGGAACCAAGTGTCTGGATTTCAGTCTCCATGTGCACTATCTGTGTGATCATGGGGAAATTATTTATCTTCTTCTGCCTCAATTTCCTCACCTTAAAAATGAGAATAATAATAGCACCTACTCACCAAGGTTATTTCAAAAATTAAATCATCAACGTCAAGTACTCAGAAAAGTTCCTGGAAAACTGTAACTGCTATGTAAGTATTAGCTAAAAAAGCACCTATTATACAAAGACGATCCCTACAAAGGGGCTTTTGGTCAAAGTGACATTAGTTAACACTGTTGCTGAAACGGATGTTCCAAAAGCCAGAATGAACAATTTGGCAAACAGAGAATAAAATCTGATGTGCAATTTCCTCTGGGTTCTCTTGTCCCTAACTGCAACCAGGATTGCAATACATACATTTCTGTGAAGAGTACTGTAACTTTAATCCACAGCACTCAGCCTTGTTTGCAGCCTGCCTAGAAATGATGGCAGATCCTTGCCACTGAAGTGACCCTGAAGATGTGGCTGGCTGAGCACAGAGTGTGCAATAAGGCAAACTGTTCAGCTGGGCTGTGTATGTACCTGGGGTAAGAAGCCACTGCTGCACAAAGGCGAGTGACTTGAGAAATCATTGTTACCAGCAGGAGAACAAGCCAATGAGAGCCTGGCTGCTCCTGAAACCTGAGCTCTAAGCACTATTATTCTTGGTGCTGCTCTACTGTTCTTTCCCCTTTGGCTTCCAGGTACTTGGTCAACGCATTCACTAAAATGTTCACACTGTACTTATTTCAGTATTTCCTAAGAAATTCCTGGATCACCCACATCAGATTCATCAGCATGTTTAAAGATCCAGGTTTTAAGGTTCTAGTAAGCTGAAACAGAATCTCTAGGGATGGAGCCTAAAATTTCTAGAATTTTGAACAAGAAACCCAAAAGATACCTAGACATGCTATGCTGCAGAGTCACTTCAATACATACGGGTTTTAAAGTTAGCACTACTGCCATTTTGGACCTTTGTTATCAGGGCGGCCCTGTGCATCGTATGATGTTCCGGCTGCATCCCTCGCTTCTATCCACCAGATGCCAGGAGCGCCACCAACACCCCAGTTGTAACAACCAAAAACATCTCTAGACATCGCCAAATATCCCCTGGGGGACAAAATCACCCCCGGTTGAAAACTACTAGTTAGTCTATCTTTAAACTCACGCAGGATCAAGGCTCAGGTGACTGCCTCAGTGAAGCTGTGAGGCTCACATATGTGTACACCTACAGGCTTCCTTGTTTACCTGGGTTCAAGGTGGCGCGCCACAACCAAGTCTCAATTTTATTCATATTTCCCGTAACACCTTGCACGAGGTTGAACTCAATTTGTTAAAAGATGAGTTATAGTTCAAGAAGTTAAAGGGAATTTGTTTTGACCTACACGTTGCTAGTTGCTCTGACATCAAACCAGAACAAGAGTTATCAGCCAAGGAACAAGCTCCTGTTGCCACAGACCTGCCCTCTGATGCTTGGTTATTCTACCTGTGCTCGAAGGGAATTAATCCTAGTGCATTCGGTGGTTTCAAATATCCATGCTTGTGTAATTACAGCACATGAAAGGCAAACTGTTTTCCATAAGAAAAGAGCAAGTCCATATGTTTATGGATGAAAAGGGACTAATGAAGGATAATACAACCGTATCCATCATTTTTGTACTCTTGCTTCCTGTATGTCAGTCAACGAGCTAAATGCTTCATAAGGTTATGTCAATGAATCCTCTCAATAATCTCATGGCATTGGTACTATTATCGTCCCCATTTTATTTATAAGAAAAGTGAAAACTTAATGAGACTGAGTAACTCATCCACAGTCACACAACCATTTTATGGTTGTAGTTAATTTAGTCTTAAAACATTTTGAATAGAGATAAGAAATAGGAAATATTCCCTTCCCTACTTTATTTTATGAGATTAAAACCACTTAAGGGGAATAGGGGAAAAGACAAAGACTGCTTCATTCATGAGTATAAATTTAGAAAACAACAACAATAACAAAATAATGGCAAACTGAATCCAATAGAGTAAGAAGAAGATATTATATCATAATCTAATTGAGCACATTCCAGGGATTCTAAGGTTGAGCACATAAATATACTTTCTGATGTTGCACCAATCACATTAATGGAATAAGGCAGAAAAATGCTATGATGATCTTAATAGATGCAGAAGCAGCACTGGAATAGTCATTTACAAAAAATAAAAAAACAAACCAAAAAAACTCCCTAGCAAACTAGGAAGTGAAGGGAACTTGCTTAAGTCATCTTCAGTGATAAAACACTAGAAGCAGTCCCTTTAAAAATTAAAACAAGTATATCCACTATCACTAGTACTATTCAACATTGTACCATGCAATATCGCAAAAGAAAAACACTGTCATTGTTTGCGGTCTATACACTTTCGTGTATAGAAAACCCAAGTGAATTCAAAGACAAACAGAAATATTATGAAATTTACAAGGTGGTGGGTTCTAAGATAAACATCCAAAAAAAAAAAGGCATTTCTATGTCCCAGCAACAAAAATTTACAAAATGAAGTTTAAAAAAACAACAAGATTTAAATAACAACAAATAAACCAGGAAAATACATTAACAAAAGATTATGGGACTTTTAGTTTTTTAACTTTTTGAACTTTGAGCTAATAATACTCCTCACATCTTGGTCCATAAATCAACACTGGCCCATTCACTTTCATTTCTACTTCGATCCCAGAGCACCCATAGAAAACATCCTAATGTGTATGATTTGTATCCTTCTTTGTATGAGTCCTTATAAAGTGCAGATTACTGTTTTATGTGCCTGTATATTTATCTGACATACGAGGTAATGTGTCATTGATCGCACGCTTTCTTTTAGTTATCATTATGTTTTCAAATCTATCAACTTCAGGAGAAACTCATATATCCGTTACTGAAAGACATTAAAGGAGACCTGAATAAATGGACCATGATCAAAGAGAAAAAAGACACTGTAAAAATGTCATTTATCCTCAAATTAATCTATCGATTCAGTACAATGCAACAAAAATAACCAGTGTGTGTGTGTGCTTTAACTTGATCATTCTAAAAATTACATGGAAGAAAAAAGAATAGCTAAGATGCCTGAAAGAAGAACAATAGGGAATAAGGAAGAAGGACTTGCCCTACCACACAACAACACTCTTTCAAAGTTATAGTAAGTAAGATAATGTGGTAATGGGCCCAACATAAGCATATAAGACCAATGGAAAAGTATAGCTCAGAAACAGGCCATTGTGGCAGATACAGTAAGTTGGTCCACTCAATACTTATTTCAACCACATTCCATCTTGCTTTCCTCTGCAGTGGACGCTACCCAGTTAAACACTCTATTTAAATTCCTAGTCTCCTTTAAGCTAAGGCTAGCATTTTTTAACAGTTGAATACAATAAGATTTCTTAAGGGAAAATTTCTCTTCCTGAAAAATACAAGGTAAAGCATCACAAGGATTGGGTCTTTGTCCTTTACAATTCCCCCTCTTTTTCCTGACTTGAACACAAATATGATGCCTGGAGGTGCGGCAGCCATCTTGTAACCATGAGGAAAATGTTAAGGATGTGAAGGATGGCAGAGTCGTAATGTAAAATAAGTTCAGGCTCTTGATGATGCTTTTGAACTGCTATGCCAGCCTGAGCTGCCTTTCATCAGACAACTTACTGCATGAGATAAATAAGTCCCATGTTAATTTAACAGGCTACTTTACTAATATTTTCTATTGTTTATAATCAAATAGAACTTTAACTCACGTACAGACACACATACAATCTTGATATTGACAGAGGTGCAAGTATAAATCATTACAGTAAATGACACCTAGCAACTGGTTAGCTAGCTACCTGAATAATAAAACTAAATCCTCACTTCACAACACATATAACATCAATTCCAGTGGATTAAATATTTCAGTGTAAAAAGAAAAACTTTCAAAATTTTCGAAGAAGTATACTTTGCACATTGTGATAAATAAGGATCACTTAAGAAACAAACAATATCACATATCTTACAAATCTAATACATCTGACTGCATTAAAACTAAAAATACAGTTTCATTAAAAGACAGACAAAGTAAAAGTACAGGCCAAAACCTGGAAGATCTTATAACATATAACCCACAGCTTAACAGCTATAATGTACATTATAAGATGTAAGAATTCTTACAAACTATTTTGAAAAGAAAGTAACTCAGTATAAAAATGGGGGAAAGCTACAAGCAGGCGGAAGAGTAAGACGCGGAGATCACCTTCCTCCCCACAGATACACCAGAAATACATCTACACGCGGAACAACTCCTACAGAACACCTACTGAACGCTGGCAGAAGACCTCAGACCTCCCAAAAGGCAAGAAACCCCCCCACGTACCTGGGTAGGGCAAAAGAAAAAAGAATAAACAGAGACAAAAGGATAGGGACGGGACCTGCACCAGTGGGAGGGAGCTGTGAAGGAGGAAAGGTTTCCACACACTAGGAGGCCCCTTCGCAGGCGGAGACTGCGGGTGGCAGAGGGGGAAAGCTTCGAGCTGCAGAGGACAGCGCAGCAACAGGGGTGCGGAGGGCAAAGCGGGGAGATTCCCGCACAGATGATCGGTGCCGACCGGCACTCACCAGCCCTAGAGGCTGGTCTGCTTACCCGTTGGGGCGGGCGGGGCTGGGAGTTGAGGCTCGGGCTTCGGTCGGAGCGCCGGGAAAGGACTGGGGTTGGCGGCGTGAACACAGCCTGCAGGGGGTTAGTGCGCCACGGCTAGCCGGGAGGGAGTCCGGGGAAAAGTCTGGACCTGCCGAAGAGGCAAGAGACTTTTTCTTCCCTCTTTGTTTCCTGGTGCTCGAAGAGAGGGGATTAAGAAAGCTGCTTAAAGGAGCTCCAGAGACGGGCGCGAGCCGCGGCTAACAGCGCGGACCCCAGAGACGGGCAGGACATGCTAAGGCTGCTGCTGCCGCCACCAAGAAGCCTGTGTGCGAGCACAGGTTACAATCCACACCCCCCTTCCGGGGAGCCTGTCCAGCCCGCCACTGCCAGGGTCCCGGGATCCAGGGACAACTCTCCAGGAGAACACATGGCGCGCCTCAGGCTGGTGCAACGTCCCGCCGGCCTCTGCCGCTGCAGGCCCACCCCCCACTCCGTGCCCCTCCCTCTCCCCGGCCTGAGTGAGCCAGAGCCCCCGAATCAGCCGCTCCTTTAACCCCGTTCTCTCTGAGCAAAGAACAGACGCCCTCCGGCGACCTACATGCAGAGGCGGGGCCAAATCCAAAGCTGAGCCCCTGGGAGCTGTGCGAACAAAGAAGAGGAAGGGAAATCTCTCCCAGAAGCCTCAGAAGCAGCGGATTAAAGCTCCACAATCAACTTGATGTACCCTGCATCTGTGGAATACATGAATAGACAACGAATCATCCCACATTAAGGAGGTGGACTTTGAGAGCAAGATTTATGCTGTATAGCTTTGCTTCCAACATTTGTCCTACGGTTCTATCCGTCCGTTTTTTTAAAAATGTTTTTCCTTAATTTTTATTTTAATAACTTTATTATATTTTATCTTACTTTATTTTATTTTACTTTATCTTCTTTCTTTTTTTCCTCCTTCTTTCCTTCCTCCCTCCCTCCCTCCTTTCTTTCTTTCTTTCTTCTTTCCTTCTTTCTTTCTACTTCTACTAATTCTTTCTTTCTACTTTTTCTCCCTTTTATTCTGAGCCACGTGGATGAAAGGCTCTTGGTGCTGCAGCCAGGAGTCAGTGCTGTGCCTCTGAGGTGGGAGAGCCAACTTCAGGACACTGGTCCACAAGAGACCTCCCAGCTCCACATAATATCAAATGGTGAAAATCTCCCAGAGATGTCCATCTCAACACCAGCACCCAGCTTCACTCAACAACCAGCAAGCTACAGTGCTGTACATCCTATGCCAAACAACTAGCAAGACAGGAACACAACCCCACCCATTAGCAGAGAGGCTGCCTAAAATCATAATAAGTCCACAGACACCCCAAAACACACCACCAGATGTGGACCTGCCCACCAGAAAGACAAGATCCAGCCTCATCCACCAGAACACAGGCACTAGTCCCCTCCACCAGGAAGCCTACACAACCCACTGAACCAACCTTAGCCACTGGGGACAGATACCAAAAGACACAGATTGGCTGAATGGATACAAAAACAAGACCCATATATTTGCTGAACTATGAGCCTGCAGCCTGCAAAAAGGAGACCCCAAACACAGTAAGATAAGCAAAATGAGAAGACAGAAAAACACACAGCAGATGAAGGAGCAAGATAAAAACGCACCAGACCTAACAGATGAAGAGGAAATAGGCAGTCTACCTGAAAAAGAATTCAGAATAATGATAGTAAAGATGATCCAAAATCTTGGAAATAGAATGGACAAAATGCAAGAAACATTTAACAAGGACCCAGAAGAACTAAAGATGAAACAAACAATGATGAACACCACAATAAATGAAATTAAAAATACTCTAGATGGGATCAATAGCCAAATAACTGAGGCAGAAGAACGGATAAGTGACCTGGAAGATAAAATAGTGGAAATAACTACTGAAGAGCAGAATAAAGAATGAAAAGAACTGAGGATAGTCTCAAAGACCTCTGGGACAAAATTAAACGCACCAACATTCGAATTATAGGGGTTTCAGAAGAAGAAGAGAAAAGGAAAGGGACTGAGAAGATATTTGAAGAGATTACAGTTGAAAACTTCCCTAATATGGGAAAGGAAATAGTTAATCAAGTCCAGGAAGCAAAGTGAGTCCCATACAGGATAAATCCAAGGAGAAATATGCCAAGACACATATTAATCAAACTATCAAAAATGAAATACAAAGAAAATATATTAAAAGCAGCAAGGGAAAAACAACAAATAACACACAAGGGAATCCCCATAAGGTTAACAGCTGATCTTTCAGCAGAAACTCTGTAAGCCAGAAGGGAGTGGCAGGACATATTTAAAGTGATGAAGGAGAAAAACCTGCAACCAAGATTACTCTACCCAGCCAGGATCTCATTCAGATTTCATGGAGAAATTAAAACCTTTACAGACAAGCAAAAGCTGAGAGAGTTCAGCACCAGCAAACCAGCTCTACAACAACTGTTAAAGGAACTTCTCTAGGCAAGAAGCACAAGAGAAGGAAAAGACCTACAATAACGAACCGAAAACAATTAAGAAAATGGGAATAGGAACATATATATCGATAATTACCTTAAATGTAAATGGACTATGTGCTCCCACCAAAAGACACAGGCTTGCTGAATGGATACAAAAACAAGACCCATATATTTGCTGTCTACAAGAGAACCACTTCAGACCTAGAGACACATACAGACTGAAAGTGACGGGATGGAAAAAGATATTCCATGCAAATAGAAACCAAAAGAAAGCTGGAGTAGCAATTCTCATATCAGACAAAATAGACTTTAAAATAAAGACTATTAGAAGAGACAAAGAAAGACACTACAAAACGATCAAGGGATTGATCCAAGAAGAAGATATAACAATTGTAAATATTTATGCACCCAAAATAGGAACACCTCAATACATAAGGCAAATACTAACAGCCATAAAAGGGGAAATGGACAGTAACACATTCATAGTAGGGGACTTTAACACCCCACTTTCACCAATGGACAGATCATCCAAAATGAAAATAAATAAGGAAACACAAGCTTTAAATGATACATAAAACAAGATGGACTTAATTGATATTTATAGGACATTCCATCCAAAAACAACAGAATACACATTTTTCTCAAGTGCATGGAACTTGCATGGAACATTTCTCAAGTGCATGGAATGCATGGAACATTCTCCAGGATAGATCATACCTTGGGTCACAAGTCAAGCCTTGGTAAATTTTAGAAAATTGAAATTGTTTCAAGTATCTTTTGCAACCACAACGCTATGAGACTAGATATCAATTACAGGAAAAGATCTGTAAAAAATACAAACACATGGAGGCTAAACAATACATTACTTAATAATGAAGTGATCACTGAAGAAATCAAAGAGGAAATCAAAAAATACCTAGAAACAAATGACAATGGAGACACGATGACCCAAAATCTATGGGATGCAGCAAAAGCAGTTCTAAGAGGGAAGTTTATAGCAATACAATCCTACCTTAACAAACAGGAAACATCTCAAATAAACAACCTAAACCTTGCACCTAAAGCAATTGGAGAAAGAAGAATAAAAAAAACCCCAAAGTTAGCAGAAAGGAAGAAATCATAAAACTCAGGTCAGAAATAAATGAAAAAGAAATGAAGGAAATGATAGCAAAGATCAATAAAACTAAAAGCTGGTTCTTTGAGAAGATAAACAAAATTGATAAACCATTAGCCAGACTCATCAAGAAAAAAAGGGAGAAGACTCAAATTAATAGAAATAGAAATGAAAAAGGAGAAGTAACAACTGACACCGCAGAAATACAAAGGATCATGAGAGATTACAAGCAACTCTATGCCAATAAAATAGACAACCTGGAAGAAATGGACAAATTCTTAGAAAAGCACAACCTGCCAAGACGGAATCAGGAAGAAATAGAAAATATGAACAGACCAATCACAAACACTGAAATTGAAACTGTGATTAAAAATCTTCCAACTAACAAAAGCCCAGGACCAGATGGCTTCACAGGCGAATTCTATCAAACATTTTGAGAAGAGCTAACACCTATCCTTCTCAAACTCTTCCAAAATACAGCAGAGGGAGGAACATTTCCAAACTCATTCTACGAGTTCACCATCACTGTGATACCAAAACCAGACAAGGATGTCCCAAAGAAAGAAGACTACAGGCCAATATCACTGATGAACATAGATGCAAAAATCCTCAACAAAATACTAGCAAACAGAATCCAACAGCACATTAAAAGGATCTTACACCATGATCAAGTGGGGTTTATTCCAGGAATGCAAGGATTCTTCAATATACACAAAACAATCAATGTGATAAACCATATTAACAAATTGAAGGAGAGAAACCATATGATCACCTCAATAGATGCAGAGAAAGCTTTTGACAAAATTCAACACCCATTTATGATTAAAAACCCTGCAGAAAGTAGGCATAAAGGGAACTTTCCTCAACATAATAAAGGCCATATATGACAAACCCACCGCCAACATTGTCCTCAATGGTGAAAAACTGAAAGCATTTCCACTAAGATCAGGATCAAGACAAGGTTGCCCGCTCTCACCACTCTTATTCAACATAGTTTTGGAAGTTTTAGCCACAGCCATCAGAGAAGAAAAGAAAATGAAAGGAATCCAAATCGGAAAAGAAGAAGTAAAGCTGTCACTGTTTGCAGATGACATGATACTGTACATAGAGAGTCCTAAAGATGCTACCAGAAAACTACTAGAGCTAATCAATGAACTTCGTGGAGTAGAAGGATACAAAATTAATGCACAGAAATCTCTGGCATTCCTATACACTAATGATGAAAAATCTGAAAGTGAAATCAAGAAAACACTCCCATTTACCATTGCAACAGAAAGAATCAAATATCTAGGAATAAACCTACCTAAGGAGACAAAAGACCTGTATGCAGAAAATTATAAGACACTGATGAAAGAAATTAAAGGTGATACAAATAGATGGAGAGATATACCCTGTTATTGGATTGGAAGAATCAACACTGTGAAAGTGACTCTACTACCCAAAGCAATCCACAGGTTCAATGCAATCCCTATCAAACTACCACTGGTATTTTTCACAGAACTAGAACAAAAAATTTCACAATTTGTATGGAAACACTAAAGACCTCGAATAGCCAAAGCAATCTTGAGAACAAAAAACGGAGCTGGAGCAATCAGGCTCCCTGACTTCAGACTATACTACAAAGCTACAGTAATCAAGATAGTATGGTACTGGCACAAAAACAGAAAGATAGATCAATGGAACAGGATAGAAAGCCGGGAGATAAACCCACACACATATAGTCACCTTATCTTTGATAAAGGAGGCAGGAATGTACAGTGGAGAAAAGACAGCCTCTTCAATAAGTGGTGCTGGGAAAACTGGACAGCTACATGTAAAAGTATGAAATTAGATCACTCCCTAACACCATACACAAAAATAAGCTCAAAATGGACTAAAGACCTAAATGTAAGGCCAGAAACTATCAAACTCTTAGAGGAAAACATAGGCAGAACACTCTATGACGTAAATCACAGCAAGATCCTTTTTGACCCACCTCCTAGAGAAATGGAAATAAAAACAAAAATAAACAAACGGGACCTAATGAAACTTAAAAGCTTTTGCACAGCAAAGGAAACCATAAACAAGGCCAAAAGACAACCCTCAGAATGGGCGAAAATATTTGTAAATGAAGCAACTGAAAAGGATTAATCTCCAAAATTTATAAGCAGCTCATGCAGCTCAATAACAAAAAAACAAACCACTCAATCCAAAAATGGGCAAAAGACCTAAACAGACATTTCTCCAATGAAGATATACAGACTGCCAACAAACACATGAAAGAATGCTCAACTTCATTAATCATTAGAGAAATGCAAATCAAAACTACAATGAGATATCATCTCACACCAGTCAGAATGGCCATCATCAAAAAATCTAGAAACAATAAATGCTGGAGAGGGTGTGGAGAAAAGGGAACCCTCTTGCACTGTTGGTGGGAATGTAAATTGATACAGCCACTGTGGAGAACAGTATGGAGGTTCCTTAAAAAACTACAAATAGAATTACCATATGACCCTGAAATCCCACTACTGGGCATATACCCTGAGAAAACCATAATTCAAAAAGAGTCATGTACCAAAAGGTTCATTGCAGCTCTATTTACAATAGCCAGGAGATGGAAACAACTAAGCGTCCATCATCGAATGAATGGATAAAGAAGATGTGGCACATATATACAATAGAATATTACTCAGCTATAAAAAGAAACGAAATTGAGCTATTTGTAATGAGGTGGATGGACCTAGAGTCTGTCATACAGAGTGAAGTAAGTCAGAAAGAGAAAGACAAATACCGTATGCTAACACATATATATGGAATCTAAGAAGAAAAAAATGTCATGAAGCACCTAGGGGTTAGACAGGAATAAAGACACAGACCTACTAGAGAACGGACTTAAGGATATGGGGAGGGGGAAGGGTGAGCTGTGACAAAGCGAGACAGAGGCATGGACATATATACACTACCAAACGTAAGGTAGATAGCTAGTGGGAAGCAGCCGCATAGCACAGGGAGATCAGCTCGGTGCTTTGTGACCGCCTGGAGGGGTGGGATAGGGAGGGTGGGAAGGAGGGAGACGCAAGAGGGAAGAGATATGGGAACATATGTATATGTATAACTGATTCACTTTGTTATAAAGCAGAAACTAACACACCATTGTAAAGCAATTATACTCCAATAAAGATGTTAAAAAAAAAAAAACTATGAGCAGGCGTTTCCATAAAAAAACAAAAAGAAAAGAAAAGAAACACAGATCATGTCTGGTAAAAACGTGAAAAAGATGCCCAACCTCAATAGTAATAAAAATTAAACACAATATGACACCATTTCACTCTATCAGATTTGCAAAAAATATACAAGTCCAACAAAAACCAGTACAGCAAGGTGGATTCAGAAAATGATGGTGGGAACGTAAACTAGTATAAAGCACAACTCTGGAATTCAATTTGGCTTTAGACAATATGAATGAAGATGTACACAGCTCATCAATTTCACTTCTAAGTATAAATCCTACAGAAGTTCTCACACAAGTACAAGAATGTTCATAATAGGGCAGCACACAGGCAAACACACATGTAAAATAAATCCCAAACTCTCCACTGACAGGATAAATACATTGTGACAAATGCATGCACTGGAATACCAGAGAACAATTGAAAATTAACTGATGAGAACTATATATATCAACATAAATGAAACTCTCAATATTAAGTAATAATACAAGTTCCAGAAGAATATACCATTTACATTAAAATTTTCAAAAAGAAAAAAATATTGTTTATTAGTGTTCAGAGAAATGTAGCAAACCCTAAAGAGAAGCAAGAGAATGACAAATGCAAAATTTTGGTCCCAGGTTTCCTCTGGGGAGGAGGTAAAGAAATACAGTTAGGTAAGGAGAACGGTTATCAATAAGGTTGGTTTAGCTGAATAGTAAGTACATGGGCTCATTTTACCTTTATTCTTTGTAGCTCACATATAGGCACTATGTATTTTTACATGTATGAAATATTTCATAAAATTGCCAAGGTTCCACAGCAAACTCTAGTTTCAAAAATGTTGCCATGAAATTGGTCAGTGCTGTTCTGTATTATAGAAAGGAGGTGGTTTTAGGCACACTGGAAATATGGGAGGGAATGAATGGATTCAACTGAGTTCTAACACCTTTTGGAGCAAATATACTTTGAGATCTTTAAGTGTGCAGATGACACAGAGCTTCTGCAGCAATATGAACTGTAAGTACCACAACCACCATGGCATTAGAGGTGATTTGCAGAGCAAACTTCTGAAGCTATGAGTGGCAAACAATCAACAAAACAAACAAACAACTAGTGAATGTCACCATGGGCGAGCACAAGACAGTATTTTTTTACTAAAAAAAAAAAATTAACCCATATTTTTGCAGCTGCCTAATAAGCTTTCTCTCTGGCACAACTTAGAAAAGAAGACTTGATGACATCACAAACTATTTTTAATGACATTGACCCAGTGTGTTATTGCCTGGAAAAATGGCCAACAGAATGTCAATGATCATTAGAAAAGGTACAAAATATTATCCTATAATTTTGGAGAACAAGGGTGCTTATGTATTTGGTACATTGTGTGCAGTTCAAATTGTTGTTCTTAAAGAAAAATGTAATGGATCTGGAAAAGATTCAAAAAGATTAAGTATAATGATCAAGGGGAGGAAGTTGTACCAAATGAAGTCACACTAAAATACAAGAGTTAGCCAATCTAAAAGATGAGACTAGAAAAGGAATGTAACTGGAATCTATCAATTTATCATCCAAAGGTATAGACCAGGCAACTCAAAGCTCCAGAGAAGGGGAAACTAACATATACTGAAAACCTGAAATGTACTAGCTACTAAGTTAGGTGCTTTCTCACACATATACATTTTATTTTTAAAACACTAAAAGTACTTCTTATATAATCATGTGAAACTCATTACTGCAAAAGCTGCTACAGAATCAAGATATATATGGGCTACTTCTCATTTTTAACTTTTCTTACCTTTATTCATACTCCTAATACTGCATTTATTTACTTACACATTAATCTTCCCAAATGCCCTTTAAACTCTTTGAGAGTATGTACTTCTTTTTCATCTTTTATGTCCAACACACAGAACCTGACAAGTTTTGAGCACTTAATATGTACTTATATATATATATATATATTAAATGAAATGATGAATGACCAAAATAGCTTTAGATAAATCGGAAGGTATACTCAGGGTCTAATAATGGAATAAAGGGTTTGGGGGCCTAACCTTTGATACTAACGTTGTAAAACAGAAATCACACCAGAATGCTCTTCTGTAACAGTGGATTTCCTGTGGGAGACAGCAAACTAAGCAGTGTGGTGACCCCTGGGTCCAACTCTGGGCAGCGGTTTTATGCTCCGTAAACACTAACAGAAAACACATACCTGACTATATACAACTTAAAATGCATCTCTATACAGCAGAGAGCAATGAACTGGAAGATCCCATTTCATTTTCCTCCAGAATGTTAGCCTGAGTCAAAGCCTGACAAAGGTAAAGGTTAATATAGATTTCAAGCAATAGACAAACCAAGTGAAAGGGTTAATCAATAAACTAATTTAATGCAGCCAATATGATGGGCATTATTTCCAAGGTTGTAAGATTAGATTAAATTAACCCAAAGAGATGGATTCTATTGACTTTTCTATCCTCACTTCGTATAAGCCACACACTGAAAAACTAATTCAGTGTGGAATTAGTGGAACTAGAAACAGCTTTGCATCTAGTGGAATATAAGTGCTTCCCATGGCCAAAAACTGATGGATAATTTTACTTACTATTTACAACAGACCTTCTGTACCTGCTTCCCAACAAGGCCACTTTTCAGCCAACTAGTTTATAGAGGTATTAAGTGCAATAAACAAGGGTTATTTGAGGTAGAGAATAAAAACAAGTAAAAGAGAATTTTAATGACTACTGGCATAATCGTAAAAAAAATAGACATTCTAGATTTAACACAAAGATGACTGTTTTCAACTTACTGTTTCAAATTGCCAGAAAATATTTTAAACAATGTAGATAAAATTTTAGAAAAAATTCTCCCCTTCTTTTCTCATAAGAGACAAATAGGAATGTAATGTATCCTTTTTGTTGTATCCTGCTTAATACTTCCTACAGAATATTTTGTTTCTCTGTAAATAAATGAAAGAATTTCACCGTAATTTAACAATAATAATAAAAAAAAACTGATGGATAAGATAGTTGACTCTACTTCAAGCCTAGTTCCATGGTAGTCTGAAAACTCGACTTAAGTGCAGCCTTGTTGCAAAGCTCAGGAGTGGGATTTTTTTTTTTTTTTTGCGGTACGCGGGCCTGTCACTGTTGTGGTCTCTCCCGTTGCAGAGCACAGGCTCCGGACGGGCAGGCTCAGCGGCCATGGCTCACGGGCCCAGCCGCTCCGCGGCATGTGGGATCTTCCTGGACCGGGCACGAACCGGTGTGCCCTGCATCGGCAGGCGGACTCTCAACCACTGCGCCACCAGAGAAGGCCAGGAGCGGGATTCTTAAAGTGAGGAAGTTGCACAACCCGGAGGGAAGGAAAAATCTTGCAACAGTGACTTTTATCAAATAGATGTTGCAGCCACAGGATGAGGGCTGGCAGGTTAAATGTAGGTGTATTGTTTTGAAAACTACATCTGTGCTGTTCAATAATATCCTTTGTGCGCAAACGCGGCTCTTTTCCTGCTGTCCTAGTCATCTTTGTACATTGGCACCTATGATTTTTTATGATCTTCACAAGCTCCTTCTGTGACACTCATCTTGGCTTTCTCTAAAAAACTTATGCAGCCATGGAAAGAACATATTCTCATCTGAAACTGAATAATGTTTCTGAGGCACCTTTGAGATAAACGAGAGCTAGCTGTTACATTCACATTTTACAAGTAGCCAAATCGGAAGTAAGGCAAGGGAAAGCACTGTACATGAGGGTAACCCACTGACTTAGAAGAAGCAACTCCTATCTCCAATCAGTCAAGTTGTTTGTTCTCTAAAATACGTCGCAGATCACTTTCATGCAAAAACCTCCCCTAGCCCCACAAACTTCCCAGTCCCACCCTCTACGAAAAGGGCAATGCTCTCCTTTCTGTTCTAAGCTTTAAATTACACCGGTAATACATGAGCATGTATTTATTTAAGACTTTTTGGTATTTCAGAAAAGTCTACAGCCTCTGTGATCATCCTGCATCCCTGTTTCCTCTTTCTTCCCAGTGGTAAAACTAGGTTAATCTCGTTCCAGACACACCTACACACTCGTATACATGCTCATATCTATGTGTGGTTGTATGTAAATGTAGCAACAGAAACTAGACACTATCTCATAAAAGGCATTAATACAAATATAATATTATGTGTATATGTAAATATATATGTATGTGTGTATATATATGTGTATATATATATACATATATATGTATATATCTCAACTTTTATTCCACCCACTCAATGCATCTTGGAGATTCCTCTGTGTTGAGCTGGAACAGACCTAGCTTATTCCCTTTAAATGGTTCATAGTTACTTTCCCACGGTATAGAAATACTCTATTATTTGGCAGTGGACACTCTCATGCTTACCTCCTGCTAGATATACTGAAGCAGAAATGCTGAGTTAGAACTTCCAACTCACCTTCTAAAGTAGTGGTACCAACTTATAGTGCCATCAGCAATGAGTGAGGGTCCAAGTTACCCCACATTCTCAGCTAGTTTTGATATTGTCAACATCTTTATTTAGGGAAGTTCACTTTGACCCATTCTCTTTTGGACCCCTGAGTTCAGTCATTTTTCTGAGCAGGGATACAGAAGGTGGGTCCAAAAAAAGTGGAGTGGTAAGAAAGCATTTTAGACTCTCTTCTAAGGCTGCCAGGATTTGATGAGCTTACTAGCAGTCATGTCATGTCTCTCAAACAATCTACACCTCCTCTTCCCTAGTTTTTTCTGATGTTGGCTAGAAATCTCACTCGTTCATTTGGTAAAATGAATGCCCCTCTCCTATTAGACCAACCCCAGGCATACCCAGCCAGAAGGCCCTATGTGCTCTGAAGAGCTTCTGGCTGAAGGAATTGTAGAAAACCAAACAAATGTCTTTATCCCATTGCTGCTATTTCCATTTCCTAAAGAAACACTAATAATAACCCATCTTCTGCAAAGAAATATTATTTGTGTCATATAATATTTAACAGAGCTCTGCCTTTCCAAAAGCCAACTGTCAGAGGTAACCGGTCATTTTAAGAAGCTTCCTACATTATTCATTGGATTTTTGTGATTTTCCTATACATGTTCAAAAAGTTCTCAATAAATCTATTTAAGCAAAATGTACAAAGGAAGAAGTCCCTCAAAACAGTGTTTTGAGAGGGGATGTAGAGGATTGTTGGGGAAGCATTCAGAATTCTGGGAAGTGTTTCTTCTATCCAAAGAACTTTATTAAAAGCACAATGAAAACATTAGTGCCATCAATGGCACTTTTTAACCAGTGAATTAGAAGACCACCGTAAGCTCAAATCTGATACGTAATCACCATTAAAAGCTTAGCCTCCCAGAAGCTAAGAGGAAGAAAGAGAGGAATCCTGCATCACGACATACTTATAATTTATTATTTCAGATCTTTTAAACCTTTCTCAGAAGAGGCTGCCTTTACTGTTGCAAGGAAGGTAGTTTATAAGTAAAAAATTAAATCTCTTTGAGCAACATGACAATCCTTAGTGACTCCTACTCTTCACTAATGTAGGGTACTCATTGAGCTAAAAAATGTTTCCTGGCTTTCTCACAGATTTCCACATCAACCCATAAAAACTGAGAAATAAAATTATAACTTCTCTGAGGTCCCTGGTGGTGTAACTCTTACAAACACTTAGACACATTGAAAAATTAGCCTCATAGGCCTCCTGCAACATCTCTTTCAACAATTAGTTTAAGGGAGTAATACAAAACACAAAGGATCAGAGTGGGAGAAAAGGAGGAATAAACTCCTGCAGTGTCCCATTCCTAAACATAAAGTATTGTTTCTTTCCCAAGATGTTGGAGCCACTGGCCATTTTGATGGCCGAGGACAAGATTCTTGTGTAGGTGCTCCTCTTAAAATTCTCAGGTTTCAATAGTAAAGAATTTCAACAGCTTAAAGGAACAGAAGTCACCAGACATTCAAATCACACTCTGGTATGAGGTCTCATTACCTTGGGTATTTGTAAAACTTTAGCCCAGCACCAGATGGCTTCACTAGCAGATTCTACCAAACATTTAAAGAGAATTAATACCAATCCTTCTCAAACTCTTCCAAAAACTAGAACAGAAGGGAATACGTTCAAACTCATTTTGTGAGGCCAGCATTACCCTGGTATCAAAACCAGACAAGGACACTACAAGGAAAGAAACTTATGGGCCAATAGCCCTGATGAACATCAATGCAAAAATCTTCAACAAAATGTTAGAAAACTGAATTCTACAATACATTCAAAGGATCATACACCATGATCAAGTGGGATTTATTCCAAGGATGCAAGGATGGTTCAATATCTGCATTTCAATCATTGTGATATACCATATTAACCAAAATGAAGGATAAAAATCATATGGTTATCTCAATAGAGGCAGAAAGGGCATTTGACAAAATTCAGCATTCATTTATGATAAAAAACTCTCAATAAAATGGGTATAAAGGGAATGTACCTCACATAATGAAGGCTATATATGACAAACCCACTGCTAACGTCATGCTCAATGGTGAAAATCTGAAAAATTTTCCTCTAAGATCAGGATCAAGACAAGAATTCCCACTCTCACCACTTCTTTTCAACATAGTATTAGGAGTCCTAGAGAGAGGAATGAGGCAAGAAAAAGAAATAAAAGGCATACAAATCAGAAAGGAAGAAGTAAAACTGCTTTGTTTGCAGATGATGTCATCTTACATATAGAAAATCCAAAGACACGACCAAAAAACTATTAGAACTAATAAATGAATTTAGAAAGTTGCAGGATACAAAATCAACACACCAAAATGTTTTGTATTTCTATACACTGATAATGAACTACCAGAAAGAGAAATTATAAAATAATACCATTTTCAATTACATCAAGAATAATAAAATACACAGACATAAACTTCACCAAGGAGGTGAAAAACCTGTATATTGATAACTAGATATTGATGAAAGAAATTGAAGATGACACAAATAAATATAAAGAGATTCTGTGCTCATGGATTAGAAGAATTAATATTGTTAAAATGTCTGTACTACCCAAACCCATTTACAGAGTCAATGCAACCCCAAAATTCCAATGGTATTTTTTGCAGAGATAAAAGAAAAATCCTAAAATTTGTATGGAACCACAAAACCCTGAATAATCAAAGCAATCTTGAGAAAGAAGAATAAAGCTGGAGGAATCACACTCCCTGATATCAAAGTCTATTACAAAGCTATAATAATCAAAACAGTATGATATTGTCATAAAAACAGACACACTGATCAATGGAACAGAGAGCCCAGAAAAAGCCTGTGCATATATGGTCAATTAATTTATGACAAAGAAATCAAGAATATAAAATGATAAAAGGGCAGTCTCTTCAATAAATGGTGCTGAGAAAAGTGGACAACCACATAATAAAGGAAAAAACTGGATCACCATGTTATACCATACATAAAAAGCAACTCTAACTGGATTAAAATAACTCAAATAGAAACTATAAAATTCCTAGAAGAAAACATAGGCAATAAACTCTTTGACATGGCTCTTGGCAATTTTTTGGACTTGACACCAAAAGCAAAGGCAACAAAAGCAAAAATAATCAGGTGGGAACTACATCAAACTAAAAAGTTTGTACACAGCAAAGGAAACCATCAACAAAATAAAATGACAACATACATAATGTGAGAAAATATTTGTAAATCGTATATCTGATAAGGGATTAATATCTAAAATATGTAAAGAATTCATTCAATTCAATAGCAAAAAATCCCCAAACAGTTTGATTTAAAAATGGGCAGAGGATCTGAATAGACGTTTTACCAATGAACATATACAGATGGCCAACAGGTACATGAAAAGATGCCCAACCTCACTAATCACAGCGAAATGCAAATCAAAATCACAATGAGATATCACCTCACACCTGTTGGAATGGTTATTATTAAAAAGAATAAAAGGGGATTAGAAGTGCTGGCAAGGATGTGGAGAAAAGGGAACTCTCATACACTATTGGTGGGAGTGTAAATTGGTTCCACCACCACGGAAATCAGTATGGAGGTTCCTCAAAAAATTAAAATTAGAACTATAAATAAAAATACGATCCAGCAATTCCACTTCTGGGTATTTATCCAGAGGAAATGAAAACACTAACTTGAAAAGATATCTGCACCCCTATATTCATTGCAGCATTATTTACAATAGCCAAGACATAGAAACAATCTAAGTGTTGATCAATGGATGAATGGATAAAGAAACTATGATATATATATGCACAATGGAACATTATTCAGCCATAAAAAAGAATAAAATCTTGCCATTTGTGACAACACGGATGGACCTTGAGGGTATTATGCTAAATGAAATGAGTCAGAGAAAGACAAAAACTGTATGATCTTACTTATATATGGAGTCTAAAAATAAGCTGAACTCAGATATAGAGAACAGACTCGTGGTTGTCAGAGGCGGGAAGTAGGGGGTGAAATGGGTAAAGATGGTCAAAGGGTATAAATTTCTAGTTATAAAGTGAAAAAGTCATGGGGATGTAATGAAAGCATGGTGACTACAGTTAATAATATTGTATTCTATATCTGAAAGTTGCTAAGGAAGTAGATCTTAAAAGTTCTTATCAAAAAAGAGAAAAAATTTGTAACTGTGTGGTGATACGTTAACTAGACTTATCGTGGGATCATTTCACAACATATGCACATATAATCATTATGTTGTATGCCCGAAACTAATATAATACGTCAATTATCTCTCAAAAAAACCCACTTTAGTGAAAAGCTTAATGTAGTACCCTAGAGAATCATGTTAACAACTCTATTTTTTTCATTGAAATATTTCTTCTAAGCTACAACTCATTATATTATTCACTTTAAAACATCAAGTCAGAAACAACGTCTGACCAAATTGGGTCTATGTGAATGCTAGAAAAGAATCAGGAATCAAGTAATCTTAGAATTGGAATGAATCTGAGAATTTTTCCCATGCATCTTCCTCTTCAAAGAAAGGAGAGAAAAAAACCCTGAATAAAATTAGATTAAGGTTGTACTTCCACATGGGCATTTTATCTTGCCTTAAATGGATGTGAGAAGACCCAGAAAAAAGGGTCTGAGATAGTTTTTGTTGTTTGTCCAACAATATAGAGGATTTTGTTTATCCAAGATATTTGGGTAAGGATTATTAAAATCTTCAAAGTACAGATCTTAATATCTGCACACACCAAGATAATTTTCTTTCTTTTTTTTTGTGGTACACGGGCCTCTCACTGTTGTGGCCTCTCCTGTTGCGGAGCACAGGCTCCGGATGCACAGCCTCAGCGGCCATGGCTCACGGGCCCAGCCACTCCGCGGCATGTGGGATCTTCCTGGACCGGGGCACGAACCCGTGTCCCCTGCATCGGCAGGTGGACTCTCAACCACTGCGCCACCAGGGAAGCCCGATAATTTTCATAAAGGAAATTAAGGGAGAGAACGTGAAATCCTTCTTGCAGTAGAGCTTGTTAAACCTGAGATAGTGCCCATATCATTACTAATTACCAAGTGCTCATATGTCAAGTGTCACAGAGTCATTTGATACAGGAGTAGCTTATTCACTCTCATGCAACACAAGAGATGGAGAAAGATGTAGGGAAGTAAGGAAATGCACCATAGTTCTAGATGTATGATGAACATGAGGCTTATCTAGGAATTCCAGATTGTTCAAGAATTTCAGGTGGCCTTCTACTACGAGCCAAAGACAAAGACATGAACCTTTCCCTCAAGGAGCTTACTATGCAAACGTAATGGACATACATGGCAGATTATTATACCTCATGGTTGGGATAGACAAGGAGGAAGAGGTGAGGTCAAAGAGATGTCTTTGGCTGGAAGGAGAGAAAAGAGAAAGGATTCACCAAGATGGCATTTCCTGCATCAACATTTCTAGTCTACTCAAGACCTGCCCTTCGCTATTTTCTTTGAATCAGAGCTCTGATCTAGAATAAGACTTCTCAGCAGGAATAGGGGAAGGGATATGTAGTCATGACACCTCTTTAATCTCAGTCTCTAGTTTCATGTGTTATGTTAGTGGGTCTGGACCTGCTCCCTTTCCACCTCTGGCTTTCACTGTGATGCCATTGATTGGTGACTGGTCCCACTTGGAGACATGAGGCAAGCTTTGCACAGATGCATAAAAGTTCATTTCAGAGACAGTCACGAATAAACTTCCAGTGATGGGCTGCCATACAATAGCCAGTTTCAGAAAATGAAAATCAAATTTGTTTTTTTAAAGTCATCATCCCAAAATGTATTTTTCAAGGAAGAAAGAATGCTAGTTATAAATATTTACTGAAAAGTACACTCATAAACACACAAAATTGTAGCTATGAGCAGAGTTCTCTATTACTGGTTTCCAATCATCATAGTTTGAATTTTTTTGATCCTTAGGCAGAAATATCTTCTGACACCAGCTCTCTAAAATGAGATCGGAGCTAAATTCAAGAAAGAGTAGAACATTAAATTTTGATACTACTGCACTTTTTTTCACGAACACCCACTGACTCACATATCCATACACACTCAAGTTCAACACTTTGCTGCGTATTCTCCTCTGGACCCTTGCATCCATCAGAGGCACTGTTTAGCCAGTTAGCTATGGAACCTAACAAATATTTGTTGAGCATGGTGGAATGGAGCAAACGAGGCCAGAGAATCCCCGGACCTGATTTCCAATCCTGGTTCTGCCACAAATCAGCTGTTGATTTACTTAACCTCTATGAGTCTCAGGTTGATCCATGTTAAATGTGGATGGATTCAAAACATTAGAGAGTTACTGGGAAGGCTGAATCCAATTAGATGCATGTAAAGGCATTTACTAAACCATGTAACTCTTGTGTCTTTTTTGTACCTACTAAGCGGCTGTTAGTACAAAAATATTACACTTTTACCACTAAAAGGATGGCAGGTGCCACTTCCAGAGGCAACATTTTTAATGACTAACTAAAAAACATGGAATAATAGCGAGAGCCTATAGTCCACTATCTTTCAAACTTAGGAACAAAGGCCCATCCTCACTTCCAAGTCTGGATCCAACATCATCTCAGATCTGGAAGCAAGGCTGAAGCACATGAAGTACCACAGTGGATGCGTACAATCACTACATGTTCTTAAAAACAAAGAAAAGCTTTTAACTAAGCGATTTCAAAGTTTTACAATCATAATATTTCAAAGTGTTAATTCAGTTCCTAATATTTACTTTATCATTCTTTTTTGCGTTAACTGTCAAGAAGCTCAAAATTAAGTTTTATGTCTAGTTTTAAAAAGAATGCTTAGGCTGTGCTTTTTGCTAGAACTTTTCTCCTGATTCACACCTCCTCCCCCTTTCGTTAACGTCTTTTCAAAAGAATGCTACTGAATTTGTAGCTTTTAAGGTTAGAGAGTCAGGAAGGCGGGTTATCAACAATGAAGGAACATATCAACACATTGTTTTTAAAAGATGAAAACTGACAAAACTGTGAGTCTTAACCTAGTAGAACTTCAGACTTAACAGCCGGCATCAGAAAACTCACTGTCGACTGTAGATGTCGCAGGATTATTTTATTGAGTGTTCACTTCTGAATTGCTACCTACTGTGATCTCCCTCTCAACCTCTTTGCAAACAGCAGGATTTCTCTTGTGTCTTAATGCAATTCTTTGTGTCCCTTGACTTATACAGACTGGGTGTTCAATAAAGTTGTTGAATAAATAAAACACAGTCAAGGTCCACAGCAGCAAATAGGATTCACTTTTAAGGAGTCTGTTCTGAGGACTACATGGCCACCAGGAAAGACAGGTAAGTTTTAAGATACAGAAACTCTACCTCTAATTCTGACCAACCATGTCACTAGAGAACAAGGGAGTAGGGCTGGTTTCCATAAATGACTTGTGCAGGTAAAGTATTTCCCATATTCACATCTTGATCAAACCCCACAGTATGCATAATATAAATGAGATCCAATAAATGAGATGAATAAGACAGAGGAGTCTAAGGCACAACACCCATGTGACAACAGATAATCACTGTAACATAGATAAGTGAGCCATGACCCAGCCCAGCATGTCAGGTGGGGCTTCAAAGAGAAGACGTCTTTCTGTGGGCTTGAGAGTCAAGGACAAATTCCTTATAGGAGGTTCAGTCAGGCAGAGAGAAGAGCATGCTCTAATCTCTGGTCACATGAATGTGTCTGGTCTACACTGGTCAGTGGCTCACAGGCTGAGGAAAAGGGATGAAGCAGCAGACAAGGCTAGCAACTTAAGCTGTGAAGGGCCTTGTATGCACTGCCAACTAGTCTGAAGTTTGTTTTGAGAAAACAGAAATCCAAGTTAGTTCAAGCAGAGTTCTATAATCAGATTTTTAGAAAAGTAAGTCTGCAGGCTGCACAACGAGCCCCCACTTAACGATTACTGAGCCTGCTGTGTGTACTAAGCCAGGTACCAAGGGCTCAGCATGTACTGTCCTCACAGCAGGCCAATCAAGCCGATGCTATTGCTTCCCCTTTCTAGAGGTAAGGACACAGGGTTTAGTGAGATTAAATGACTTGCCCAAGGTGTCACAGGGAGCGACACTTCTGAGATAGACCAGTGTCTCCGATCAGGGTCTGATTCCAACGTTCATGCTCTTAGAACTAAAAGGAAAGATCACAGGCAGGAAGGGCAGCAGGCAGGCCAGTGCCCTAGTCCAGCACAGAGACAAGGAGGATCTGAACCAAGGCAAAGAAAGTACGACTTGTATCACTAGCATAGAGTGATAGCCAGGAGCTGCTGTTTTAGCAAATTGATCCCGAATGCAATAGAGGGTATTACAGAGCAAAGAATTGTCTTACTTTAGGGCTTCCCTGGTGGCGCAGTGGTTGAGAGTCCACCTGTCGATGCAGGGGACATGGGTTTGTGCCCCAGCCCGGGAAGATCCCACATACCGCGGAGCGGCTGGGCCCGTGAGCCATGGCCACTGAGCCTGCGCGTCCAGAGCCTGTCTCTGCAGCGGGAGAGGCCATTACTTTAAAAATTTGAAAGAATGCTCCAATGACAACCATTCACTTGGAAATACAAATCTACAATCAAACATCATTTTTCACGGCAAAAATAGGAACACATCTTAAGAAGCCTCAGGAACAAAAATGTCTTCAAAGCTTGGTATTACTTACTAGAAAAGGTCTTTGCATATCTCAAAACTAGTGGGCCCAAACCCACAATGAGGTTGTACTTCACACCCACTAGGATGGCCATAATAATAAAACAATACCAAAAATGGAAAATAAGTGTTGGCAAGGATGTAAGGGAATTAGAACCCTCCTACAGTGGCAGTGGGAATGGGAAATGGTGCAGCTGTTGTGGAAAACATTTTAGCGGTTCTTAAAAAGTTAAACATAGGATTATCATATGACTCAGCAATTCCAATTCTAGGTTTATACCCGAAAGAACTGAAAGCAGAGATCCAAACAGATACATGTAGGCCAATATTCATTGCAGCATTATTCACAATAGCCAAAAGGTAGAAACAATTCAAGTGCCTAGCAACAGACGAATGGATCAACGTAATGTGGTATATACATACCATGGAATATTATTCAGTTATAAAAAGGAACAATGTTCTGATACCTGCTACAACACGGACGAACCTTGGAAAAATTCTGCTAAGTGAAATAAGCTAGACACAAAAGGAAAAATATTGCATGATTATTCCACTTACGTGAAATTCCTCGAATAGGCAAATTCACAGACACAGAAAGATTAGTGGTTACCAGGGGACTGTGGGGCGGGGACGGGGAGTCTTTGCTTATTGGTTAGAGCCTCTATTTGGGGTGATGGAAAAGTTTTAGAAATAGCAGCGATAGTTACAAACATTTTGAAAGTATTTAATGATACTGGATTTTACTTAAAATGTACTTTAAAAATTGTACTTAAAAAGGATTAAAATGGGGCTTTCCTGGCAGCGCAGTGGTTAAGAATCCATCTGCCAATGCAGGGCACACGGGTTCGAGCCCTGGTCCAGGAAGATCCCACATGCCGCGGAGCAACTAAGCCCATGCACCACAACTACTGAGCCTGTGTGCCACAACTGCTGAAGCCCGCATGCCTAGAGCCTATGCTCTGCAACAAGAGAAGCCGTCGCAATGAGAAGCCCATGCACCGCAATTAAGAGTAGCCCCTGCAGGACGCAACTAAAGAAAGCCTGCACGCAGCAATGAAGACCCAACGCAGACAAAAATTAATTAATTTTTTAAAAAATGGTTAAAATGGCAAATTCTATGTTATACATATGTTACCATGATAAGAAAAATTTTCCCTCAAAGAAAAACAAAAAACGAATGTGCAGAATTGCCTCAACCGTTTTTGCCAGAGGGAATAAACACAACCCTTCTTGTGTACAGAACTGTGTGGAACTTGGCCTCCCTGCTGGATAAGAATGACAATATATGCAAATGAACTGAGAACCTTCAAAATATGTTATTCAAAAGAATTCACTGGCTTCCTACAACCAACAGGCTAATATTTAAACTATTTTACAGGAGATGCAACACCTTTTCTAATTTGGTTCCCACTTACCCATCTAAGCCCAGGCTCGTCCCACATCACCTCTGCTTTCTCTGTAACTATGCTTCAGGGATACTGACAGGCCCCAGGACATCTGGGCTCTCTCGTACCTCTGTTTGCCTATGCTATTCCATGTGCTTAGGAAGGGCTCACTAACTGCTCCCCTCCCCAAATTCTATCATCTAGCAAATGCCTAAACAATCTATCATCAAGTTTCAGTTCCATGAAGACTTCCCTGGACTTCCGAGCCTCCTTACCCATGGTCCGTTGCCTTTATTTATTGATCCCTCTATAATAGCAATTATAATATTCTCATTGCTTACTTGCATGTCTGTATTCTACTAGACCGTTATTCTGTTGAAAGTAGTAATATGCCATTTCACTTCTCTCAACAGGGACTAGTATTCCGTAAGTGTTTTTCTAACAAATGGGCAAGACAGTAAGCCCAGCACTCAGCTGGGGAACGAAAACTCAGATCCCTCAAATTCTAAGGAGTGGTCCTGCATTGGTATCAATACTTCCTCAACGTACTTCAATGGACATCAAATTTCGGTTTGAATACAAGGTATGAAATAAAACATCGAACAATCAAAGTCAGAAAAGCTGCAGAGGACCGCCACACCTGTGGGACTGTGAGAAATCCATACACTTTGGAACTTGAGGAAGTTTCCTGAGAAGGCAAATGAGACGCGGTTTTTTGAAAATGGGCTCCCTGTGAAATCGGATTGTTCAATTATAGAGATGCACCGAGTTGCATTGCAACGAAGGGACACCAAATCTGAAGGTGAAAAATAAAAATGTTAGTAATCATCCAATCCTACCAACCTCAGATGGGTAATTTGATTATTTTTGTCACTAAATATGTCTGTTTCTAAGCAGAAGAGCTTCCACGTTTTATGTGACTCAAGAAACCTTCTTTAAAATCCAACCATTTTTTTGTCATTCTGCTTCTAAATACATCTGATAATTGGGTTACTCTGAGGCACTATCTAGCAGATGGAGTTGATACACATCGGGGGTTTTCCAGTCATCAGAAAGATATGTTTCTAAATAAAAATTAACAAACTGAGACTCTGATAAACTCCCATGAGTTTGGTCAGCATGATTAGGGCCTAATCGGCCCTACATGACCATAATTAAAAATGAGCATTTAGTTCTTTAGGATTGAGAATTCCAACATTAGGAATGACGTCATCCTGGGCTTACAGCACTTCTTTATGGCTGAAATGGAGGCTATATTAAGGAAGCTCTTTCCCCAGTCACCTCCTTTCTTCTTCCCCTCCAAGAGGCTGCCTGTTGCGACGCTCCCTGGATTTCCCCTTTCATCAGTTAGCTAATTCCAGCTCTGCTCAATTTTTTACTACCTACAACCCCCATTTCTACTATTATTTCATTTGGAAAACTTATTCCACATCCTTCACAATCAGCTTTAAAGTAAACTTTTGACTACTTTTCAGTTGGAGTTTACTTAGTACCCCTGGCCTGAATGGACAGGAATCACCACTGAATTTCTCCCTCCCCTGTGCTACTCTGGTCATGCTAACGAGTTCCTACTTTTACCAGCATGCTGGATCCACTAGAGAACAAAGAATTAGACCCAAATATCCAAGTTTTGCTCTTCTGCTTCTTTGGAACTGCGTAGTATCAGTAAGCCTGAGCCATTGCTCCATTATGGCAGCCAGGCCCCCGCCCAGCACTTGGAAATGACCTGTGTTCTGAGTCCTCTCTCCTGGAGCCACTATCTGACACCACGTCAGGGACCGTGCTGGTCTTCGGAGGCATTCCAAAAAGAAACAAGCTGGAATCTTCTGTGATCAAGTCCCCAAGGGCCTAGCTGAGAAGTTTACCTAAAGGTCATGCCGCATTTCATCAGAACCTCAAAGAGGCTTTTAACATGCTCATTTCAGAAGGATGTGGCTTGGCCCAGTCTTGAGTGCCCAGGCCCAGAGGAGGTTCACCTATGCCCTTTAGCAAGTCCATTCCATAAGTCCTCACTCAGGTGTGCCCCATCTCCCACACCCAAGGCTGGACCCACGGGGCAGCTGATGTCGCAAGAAAAGATGATGAGCTCCACAGGAGGGGGGAAGCCCTAGGTTTCAACGCTGGCTCCCTGACTTAATCCCACATGTGAAGCTGGGATTGTCAGTCACTCCTCTAAGCCTCCGCATTCCCAGTTTTAATACATGCATAGACATCCTTTACATTTGAAAAGTTGGTCCCCTAAAACAGTTCTACTAAGAGCCGATCATTACAAACATAAGGGCCATAAACTTGAACTGGACTAATTCCTAAGACTGATTCATGAACCTGGCTCTTCCAAATCTGCTGCCCATGTACCGGCTCTCACTAGTGGCTGGGCTGGATTTTCCTTGCATCGCTTCCATGTTAACTTATCCATTTTAACTCCCCGGGTAGCCCTGGAGAATTAAAGCAACAGGGAGACAGCAGCTCAGCAGGGTCCCAGGAAGACTGAAGGCTGAGGCTAAGCTCACAGAAGCAGGAATGCAAAACACACTTTTGACTTAAGTCAAAAGATTTTAAATTGCCATTTCTGCAAGAATAGGTTCTGTTTATTCTTGGGTTAAATTTTTAAAAAATTTAAAAAAATAACCGTTCACTCAGGAGTGATGTGAAAAATGATGGTAATTCAAAGCCTTGGATGCCTTCCGAGTCCTTTTACATTGTGGCTGCTTTGTGCTTATTGTAACAAGAAAAACATGTTTCACAGTCTTGTGGTTCTGAAATGAGATGTCCTTCTCATGTTGGTCTCGTTTTTAATTTACTGAATTGTAAGCATAAACTTGTAGGCACATGCGATTCTCAGAGGTGGATGGGCTCAGCCTGATTACTGAAGGATCTAGAGAAAAGCAGGTGAAAGTTGATACCAATTTACAAAATTCCTGTGCCCCGCAACCTTGCATTAACTCTACTTCTCCCATAATCAAGGTGTTTGGTTTACTGAAGCTCCTTTTATACAGGACACTTTAAGATATAACTCACACATCATACTTTCAAAGTGTACAATTAAGTGGTTCTCAGTACATTCACAGAATTGTGCAGCGTTTACTAGCGCCTAATTTTAAAACATTTCCATGACCTCAGAAAGAAACGCCAGACCCATTGGCAGTCTCTCCCCATTTTCCCTTCTCCCCAGCCCCTGGCAACTACTTGTCTGCTTCCTGTCTCTATGGATTTGCCTGTCCCGGCCATTTAACGTAAGTGGCAGGCATTACGCAATATTTGTCTTTTTTGGCTGCATTTGATGCTCCTTTTCAATTTCCTCTGATGACCCTTCTCCCTCTCTCCTTCCCTTATATGGCGCCTGCCTTCTGGTTCTCGCATAGGTCCTCCCCTCATTCCGCTCTCCGCTGTGTGTCTGGGTCATCTCACCCCTGACCTCGAAGCCCCAAAAGCTTTGATTCCTTTGCTAAGGATTCAGACTCAGATCTTGATCTCCAGCCTACATCTCTCAACTGGGCTTTTGGTCCACACCTCCTCCACTGCCTCCTGGGTGTCTCTCCTTGAATTTCTCACAGATAAAGTTAAAGGTGTCTAAAAGCAAGCTCACTGTCTCCTACCATCCCTCAGAGCCACTGCCTTACCTCACCATTTCCCTGGGTTTCAGAACCAGAAACCCAGGCCTCATCCCTGAAGCCTCACTCCTTTGTCTTTTTCCTCGTACAATGATCACCAAGTTCCACTAAATCTTTCCCACCCCATGTAGGTTACTTCCATCCTCAATACTATTCTCCTAGTCCAGGGCCTGGATTTTCAATCTGGATGGCGAACAAACTCCAACTGGGCTCTCTGCCTTTAGTCTTGTCTCCAGCCTATCATTAGACCCAGAATGACTGATTGGAAACAGCTCTGATTAGATGCACTCCCTGCTGAAGGCCCTTCTAATACCTGACAGCTTTGAAAGTCTTGCCATATCTGGCCTCTGCCTCTCTCTCCTGTCTCATCAGGCACCAACTCAGCTTTCATTAAGTTTCTCCTCTAATTCACAGGGATCTTTTTACCTCCAGGCCTGTGTTCTGGATAGAATAAATAGCAAGTGAATCTCTCTTTGACCTGGCTAACCTATTCAGATGTATTTTAGTCATCTTTTCAAGGCAATCCTCCCCAACTATGTAGCATCCCCAAGAAAAGAGGCTCCTTTTCTTGGCTCCTCTCTCGTGTCCTCCTCTTTGTGATACCTTGTACTACTGCAATCACAGCATTTTTCATATAATCTGAATCATCTGTTTCCTTGCCTCTTCTTCCCACTAGACTGTGAGCTCTGTGAGGGCTCACCATGTATCCTCAGTGCCTAGCACACTGCCTGACACAACACAAGTGCTCAAAAACACTCCTAGAATGACAGCTTATCATTTGCAACATACAGGCAACGGGCATAGTGGGATTCCACTTTACCAATGGTGGGTACTGACCCACAATATTTTTGCTCTTTTATTTCTCCTATTTGGGCATATTTCATGGTAGGCCCTGATCAGAAGCAAATAGATTCCTTTCTTATAAGGCAGGCAAAGAACGAGGCAAACAACTCAAACATCAGTTGCTTTTTAAAAATTTAATTTCTTTTTATTTCCGTCTAAAGAGAAGGACAATGACGTGCTGGACCTGACTCTAGTGCTTCACCTGTCCCTCACCTGCCAGGCTGAATCTGACTCTTTTGTGCCTTAGCTTCCTCCTGTGCAAAATGAGGATGGTAAACACTACTTAACCAGGGTGTTGCAAAAACGAATAAGAGATGTGAAGGGACCTCAACTCTGAAAGGAAGAGCCTACAAGAAATGCAACGGATTTCACCTTGCTCTTCTATGCCATTAGAAAAATATTAGCTACACTTAAATACCAATACAAGTAACATGACACAAAGGCATGAATTAAGCTCTGTGGAGACATATACACAGGACCCTGGGCTTGAGACGCCCAGGTCACCTACTGAACACCCATCTCCCTGACCCTCTGATTCCTCTATCTTTTGGTTGCTCAGCTTCAGGTAAGGAGAAAACCCATCAAGTTTTCTTTTTTCAGCCGTGAAGGATGAGCAACACATCTCTTTCCCCTATTCCATCCTCCATGCAACTCAAATTTGTGAAAACAAGGGTGGATTCTCCAGAGGAGAAAGTATGATTAGGGTAACATGTTAAGGATTGCTTGTGGAAAGTCACCTACTGTCTGATAAATTCATAATTATAGGTTGCATCTCCACTCTCTTAGAGGCACCATAACAGTCTCTTAGTTTTAATTCTGCTGGTGGAGAGGAAGACTTTACATCATTTAGGAGGCCAGCTGTGTTGTATTTCAGCTGCAAAATACAAAAGTTCTCAAGTGTGCTTGGCATATATTCTGAGCTGAAGCATACGCTGCTTACACAGGCAAAATGCCCTTGTACTGCAGATACCTGGTAAGGTGACATGGGGACTTTAAACATATGTGGCCCATCAACACTGGCTCCCTCACTGATGAGCACATTCTGTATCACTTTTTCGTTCAGATTCATGTCTTTTAAATGGGCACCAATTCAAGTTAGAGCCACACCACCACAGAATTTTGGAACTAAAAGGATGATTCTTAGTGGTAATCAAACCCAATGCCTAAGTTATACAGATAAAAGAAAACGAAGCACAGGGCTTCCCTGGTGGCGCGGTGGTTGAGAGTCCGCCTGCCGATGCAGGGGACACAGGTTCGTGCCCCAGTCCGGGAAGATCCCACATGCCACGGAGCGGCTGGGCCCGTGAGCCATGGCCGCTGAGGCTGTGCGTCTGGAGCCTGTGCTCCACAACAGGAGAGGCCACAGCAGTAAGAGGCCCACATACCACAAAAAAAAAAAAAAAAAAAAGAAGCACAGAAAGTGTATTTTAGAGCAGAAACAAGAAGAACTACAGTCCTACAGCCTGTGAAACAAAAACCACATTCACAGAAAGACAGACAAGATGAAAAGGCAGAGGGCTATGTACCAGATGAAGGAACAAGATAAAACCCCAGAAAAACTACATGAAGTGGAGATAGGCAACCTTCCAGAAAAAGAATTCAGAATAATGATAGTGAAGATGATCCAGGACCTCAGAAAAAGAATGGAGGCAAAGATCGAGAAGATGCAAGAAATGTTTAACAGAGACCTTGAATAATTAAAGAACAAACAAAGATGAACAATACAATAACTGAAATGAAATATACATTAGAAGGAATCAATAGCAGAATAACTGAGGCAGAAGAACGGATAAGTGACCTGGAAGACAGATGGTGGAATTCATTGCTGCAGAACAGAATAAAGAAAAAAGAATGAAAAGAAAAGAAGACAGACTAAGAGACCTCTGGGACAACATTAAACGCAACAACATTTGCATTATAGGGGTCCCAGAAGGAGAAGAGAGAGAGAAAGGACCCGAGGAAAATCTTTGAAGAGATTATAGTCAAAAACTTCCCTAACATGGGAAAGGAAATTGCCACACAAATCCAGGAAGCGCAGAGAATCCCATACAGGATACACCCAAGGAGAAACACGCCGAGACACGTAGTAATCAAATTGGCCAAAATTAAAGACAAAGAAAAATTATTGAAAACAGCAATGGAAAAATGACAAATAGCATACAAGGGAACTCCCATAAGGTTAACAGCTGATTTCTCAGCAGAAACTCTACAAGCCAGAAGGGAGTGGCATGACATATTTAAAGTGATGAAAGGGAAGAACCTACAACTAAGATTACTCTACCTGGCAAGGACCTCATCCAGATTCCATGGAGAAATCAAAAGCTTTACAGACAAGCAAAAGCTAAGAGAATTCAGCACCACCAAACCAGCTCTACAACAGATGCTAAAGGAACTTCTCTAAGTGGGAAACACAAGAGAAGGAAAGGACCTACAAAAACAAACCCAAAACACTTAAGAAAATTGTAATAGGAACACACATATTGATAATTACCCTAAACGTGAATGGATTAAATGCTCCAACCAAAAGACACAGGCTTGCTGAATGGAAACAAAAACAAGACCCATATATATGCTGTCTACAAGAGACCCAATTCAGACCTAGGGACACATTCAGACTGAAAGTGAGGGGATGGAAAAAGATATTCCATGCAAATGGAAATCAAAAGAAAGCTGGAGTAGCTATCCTCATATCAGATAAAATAGACTTTAAAATAAAGAATGTTACAAGAAGACAAGGAGGGACACTACAAAATGATCAAGGCATCAATCCAAGAAGAAGATGTAACAATTATAAATATATATTACCCAACATAGGAGAACCTCAATACATAAGGCACCTGCTAACAGCTATAAAAGAGGAAATCGACAGTAACAATAATAGTGGGGGACTTTAACACCTCACTTACACCAATGGACAGATCATCCAAATAGAAAGTTAATAAGGAAACACAAGCTTTAAATGACACAATAGACCAGATAGATTTAATTGATATTTATAGGACATTCCACCCAAAAACGGCAGATGACACTTTCTTCTCAAGTGTACATGAAACATTCTCCAGGATAGATCACATCTTGCATCACAAATCAAGCCTCAGTAAATTTAAGAAAATTGAAATCATTTCAAGCATCTTTTCTGACCTCAACACTAAGAGATTAGAAATCACTTACAGGGGAAAAAACGTAAAACACACAAACAAGTGGAGGCTAAAGAATACATTACTAAATAACCAAGAGATCACTGAAGAAATCAAAGAGGAAATCAAAAAATACCTAGAGAAAAATGACAATGAAAACACGATCCAAAACCTATGGGATACAGCAAAAGCAGTTCTAAGAGGGAAGTTCATAGCAATACAAGCCTACCTCAAGAAACAAGAAAAATCTCAAATAAACAATCTAATCTTACACCTAAAGAAACTAGAGAAAGAAGAACAAACAAAACCCAAAGTTAGTAGAAGGAAAGAAACCATAAAGATCAGATCAGAAATAAATGAAATAGAAACAAAGAAAACAACAGCAAAGATCAATAAAACTAGAAGCTTATTCTTTGAGAAGATAAACAAAATTGATAAACCATTAGCCAGACTCATCAGGTAAAAGAAGGAGAGGCATCAAGTCAATAAAATTAGAAATGATAAAGGAGAAGTTACAATGGACACCACAGAAATACAAAGCATCATAAGAGACTACTACAAGCAATCTATGCCAATAAAATGGACAACCTGGAAGAAATGGACAAATTCTTAGAAAGGTATAACCTTCCAAGACTGAACCAGGAAGAAATAGAAAATATGAACAGACAAATCACAAGTAATGAAATTGAAACTGTGATTCAAAATCTTCCAACAAACAAAAGTCTAGGATCAGATGGCTTCATAGGGGAATTCTATCAAACATTTAGAGAAGAGCTAACACCCATCCTTCTCAAACTCTTCCAAAAAATTGCAGAGGAAGGAACACTCCCAGACTCATTCTATGAGGCCACCATCACCCTGATACCAAAACCAGACAAAGATACTACAAAAAAAGAAAATTACAGACCAATATCACTGATGAATATAGATGCAAAAATCCTCAACAAAATACTGGCAAACAGAATCCAACAGCACATTAAAAGGATCATACACCATGATCAAGTGGGATTTATCCCAGGGATGCAAGAATTCTTCAATATACACAAATCCATCAATGTGATACACCATATTAACAAAATGAAGAAGAAAAACCATATGATCATCTCAATAGATGCAGAAAAAGCTTTTGACAAAATTCAACACCCATTATGATAAAAATTCTTCAGAAAGTGGGCATAGAGGGAACCTACCTCAACATAATAAAGGCCAAAAAAGAAAGAAAGTGTATTTTATGTGGTCACATTGTCAGGTAAAGGTACTATTTCCATTAAGTGTCAGACAACCCTTTACAAGATACTTTATTTCCGCACATGTTTTCAAGCTAAAGCCCAAAGGAAAGCACATAGATTTAAAAAAAAAAAATGTGGGGAGGGCAGGAGCTCGATGTTATGATTGGAGTCAGGAGAGTCCAACATCATACTGATTGCTTCCTGGCACAGCCCATCTCCAAGAGCCAGAACCAACTTGCAATGGATTCACTGTCCCTTCTAGGGAGGTCAGCAGCAAGTAGAAACAGGAAAGAACTCTAAGATGCTTGCTCCAAGTTGAAGAATTCCAAGTCTGTGGAGTCACTGTTCCCGAAAAGGTAGAACTGAGGGTTTCAGCAACCTCAACTTGCCACGGTGGCTTTTTTTGAATTTGACTTCTCTCCTTTACCTAATTCTTGATTCCCAGACCCTGCTCATGTCTCTTCAGGAATCTCTGCCCACTAACTATCCCCTTGCTCTTATATCTCTATTTGTTCTCTTCCTACTTTGTCCTACCCGCCCCCCTCCACCAACTACTGCCACCAAAAACTTAAGTTTCCCTCATTATGACACACACAGCAGGATGGCCATGCACCACTCCCATGTCCTCCCACCAAAGACTACTCAGCTTTCTGCTTTTCCTGAACATTCAAGCTTCTGGAAATAAAGACTCCTCTATCCTCATGGCTGCCTCTTCTTTACCTCCATTCATTCCCTTAGAACTCAGAGCTGTATTTTAGCTCCTGCCCTCAACACGCTAGCAGACTGCCCCGATTCCCCGCAAAACAAGTCAACTTCCAAATCCTGTTTTCTACATCATCGAAATATTTTGTGACTATGTCACCTTGTCTTCATCCCTATTCCCAGTGTCTGAAGTCAAGGCCCTCATGTCTCTGGACAATAACTTTATGCCTGGTCTTAGTGGGGCTTCTAACTTTGCCTTTCCCAGGTACTCAGTTATACTGCTTCAGAGTTAGTTGTCTTAAAATACAAACCTAAAGTCGTCTCCTGTTCAAAAATCTTCAAGTGCACATCACTGACAGGCTAACTTATTCTATAGGCTATGTTCTATAGGATAAAGTCCAGGTTCCCCAACTATCATTCCAGGATCATTTTCCTCTATGTGTTTCCACCTCTGGCCGCACTGACCTCTTCATACAACCCACTTTGTCCAGCTCTTCCCTGTCTTTCTCTCTTCCTTTATGCCTTTCTTGCTCCCTGGAATATGTTCTTTCCATTTTCTCCATCTGTTCTATTTCTACTTTTCCTTTAAAGTCTAGTTCAAGTGTCAGCTCCTCTCTGAAGCCTTCCGCACTCCCTGGCTTGCAGCGATCACTCCCTCTCTTGCTGTCCGCGGGGCTCCTAGAGCACTGGTTCACTTTCTATCGTAGCGCTTAACATACTGCACTGCAATGACTACTTTTAAAAGAAGACTATCTTGTCTATCAAATGCATGACTCTTCCACTAGGAATGAACAGTTCTTTACTTTGGTTTCAGAGTTTTTTCAGGCCTTTTGGAAATCATGCTTGATAAGCATCTCTTCCTAATGTTCATCTTTTGAAAAGTTTGCTAAAATAGTATGAACTCTTGCCCAAGACATAAATCTTTTGAGAATCCTCTAAATCAGCAAGAAAAGCATTTGGATAATACAAATGTGCTTTTACCATGTTTCCTGGGAAATGCAACTTACCTTCTTTTTCTAAAGCATAGTGAAACCTCTCCTAGAAGCACAAATGCCAGAATTCAAGAGGTTGCAAGAATGTCTCATTTTTTTTTCTTCAAAAGAGGAGAGTTACTTTATACATGAAGAAATCTTGGTATTAAAAAAATCATGATTATCAAGACGGTACACTTGCCTTTTAGGTTTAGAGATGGACAGACCATTCCTATGCTCAAAAAGAACACAATAAAAAGACGGAAAAACCATCCTATAGAATCTTATTTTCTCAAACAGAATCTTTTTCTCTTGATCCAGACTCAACCCCAGCTGCCTTCCTCCAGGAAGACTGGCTTTCCTCCTCCTTTCCCTGACACAAATGCACACAGACTTGGTTTTCTCCATTTAACAAGCAAATCTGTTTGCAAACAGGAAGCTGCCGAAGTGGGAGGGTGTGAAACAGGCAAACCGGAGGACCGTTCTGCAAATGCACCAGTGGAGCAGAAGCTCGATTTAGCCACGCTGCTCAGCTTCAGAGTTACAAGCAAACCTGTCCATCCCCAGAGATACAGGAAAAGGCCTGAGTCCCATCCTCCTGAGCCCTGGTGACAAAGGTTAGGCCCTGAAGGGAAACCATGGGGTTTTCCTCTCCTTTCCCCAGTGGGCAGGGAGACCTCTGCCAACAAACTCGTTCTGTTGGTTGGGGTGGCTGCAAAGTGATCCTTCTGCTGACAACTGAGTTATTTGATGGAAACCCACACACCACCACCTGCTGCCTCTCCCAAGGGCTTAAAGAGAGCCGGAGTTTCCACCATCAGCTTGCCCCCTGGGGAGCAGCGGCATCAAAGCCCAGATCGAGCTCAGGAACATACCTCTGGCACTTGGAAGAGGTCACCGGCAAGTCAGTGCCCAGTACAGCCCGCCCTTCCCGGCCGCAGGCCAAAGGGGTCATTAGATGGAAAAGCTGCATTCTTTTGCCAGAGACTACTGCCTCTGTGAGCCCATAACTATTTCTGAAAGGGAAATGAGTCTATTTCATTTCAGTGGTCATATTTATAATCTGTTTGCCTAAGTAACTATCCTAGGTAACTTAGAAACTCTTCACTAAGAAGAAGAATGAGTAGCACCAACAGGTGTAACCGACACCCAAGAAACATACAGTTGCTATTACATTCACAGTAACATGAGATTTCTTGGCGGACAACTGTGGCAAATTCTTTCTTGGGGGTTAATTTGGCCCTAAAATGTCTTCATGGAGCTGATGACTACAGAAAACCTCCAAAAGATAGGAAAGACAGACCAGACGTTTGCAAAGGGTCAGACAGTTTTCTCCCTACACCTTGGGGCTTATTGGTGAGGTGACGGCCACCAGCAAGGTCCATGAGGAGCCATGGCTGTACAGCCAAAGGGCAGAGACCTGCACAGAAACAGGATTTTCTGACAAAGACATAGCCTCTCAGAAAGTGTGAAACCTCTGCAGCCCTCATGATCTTTTGCATGTGAGCAGTCAGGGAAATTAACTCAAGGTAAATTTGAGGTTGTGGGAAGTTCTATGATTTAGATTTTGGCAGCTTTGCTCAACTAATTAAAAAAAAAAAAGTAGTAATTTGGAAGACAGAGCATGCCCAGGAAACAGGTGAGGTTGCCTAATGACCCCACAAGTATCCTATCTAAACAAGCCTTACACCTTATTCCCTCTCATGTCTATACGTGGCCACATAAACTCCCCTCACCACGTACATTTGAATAGAATGTAGCAGATAGATTTGTTTGCTTTGATTACAAACGTCTGCCCCCTACTCCTTAAGGCAGGAAGCACATTTGCCTGCCTCACTTAATCCCTCAAAGATGTCAATGTCATAGCTGAGTGTTGTGTAAACACAACAACAACCTATTGTTTACATTTAGTCTGGATATCTCATAACTTTTCTCAGGGGCTCAGCAAGACAATTTCGGCCCTAGGGAAACAACTTTCAAACAGCCCGAGCAAGAAAAATCCAGGTGGAGGGGGCCGAGAAGCTGAGTACCAGCAGGAAGCCAGTTTCTAAGCCCAGGATGGATGTGGTAATGGTACCCGGCCGGGCCCTCCACCCACTGCTGTGTGGTCTGAGGGCTTGTACCCTCCTATCACTCGGGAGTTGAAAGAATCTATGGTGAAGAGCAAACTTCTCTGAGAGATGTTTACAACTCCATTCCAACTCTGACAATTAGATGAAAATAATGCAGCGAAGCACACACAGACTGCTCGTTGCTTTCTAACCAGTCAGTTTATTTCGCCTGACAAGCTTTTCTTCTTGAATCCATTACGGATGGCTGGTCCTGCACTTGAATAATGAGGATGAACTTGAGCGACAAAAAGTTTGTCTAAACTTGTAACAAATCATTCTCAACATCTTGACGCGTAGTGAATAATTAATTGCCACTGTAGAGGCGACCTGCCTGTTCAATTCTTCTCAGATGATTCCAAATTAGGGAGCCTTGGGCCTGTCTCTGAGGAGGCTAAGCATCGTGTTCAGCTATTTAAAAATAAATGAGGAGCAATAATGCGCCCGAGTCTGATGACCTAGCAGATTGGGCCCAAATCTCTGCTTCATCAGTGCTGTGACGCGATTTCCCCAGGCAGCTGCATTATATGTGCCAGTTACATGGTTCCTCTCGCTCCCATTTATCACTGTACACAGAGCCCCAGGTCGTGTTTATGCAGTGAGATGTACAATTTTTCCAGGTTCAAAACCAAACAATGAAAGAAAGGAAACAGAACAGAATCTATTTGAACTTGACTTCTATAGTCTTTGGGGTTTATACCTCTTTGGACTGCTCTAAGCTATGGACATGATTTGAATCCCAGGACCACTAGACCCCAGTACTTTCAGGTATCTCTTGGGTTGCAATCCTCCTCCAATCCAGGCCTGAAGGAAAAACGGAATGGGAACTGGCATTGCCTGATTCCCTCGTATCCTTTTAGTCTACAAAATAGATTGATTCCCTCCAAGAGGTTGGTTTTAATTCAGCTGTTTTGCAAGCATAGCTACAACTCCAGGAGAGATAAACTCCTATGATACTGCCTCTTGTGCACCCACCTCTGGCCAAGATGAGACAGAAGGACCAGATTTACCCTCCCTCCTGAAATGACAATAGAGAAAAATAAATAAATAAAACTAGGCAAGATAGTGTGTATGAAACAGTGGTTTTCAAGACACTGGCCATCAGGCAAAGAAGGGTGGTGAGCCCAACAGCTGGCCTTGCTTTCTGCCTAAGGGGTTCCAGGCTGTGGCATATGGAGGGGACCCTCAGGGGGAGCCTGAGTAAAGGAGACAGAGCTGAGAATCTGGAGAGACCAAGACAGCTAGTGTGCACGGGACAGAGTACCAGATAAAATACCAGATGGCATGCGGCATTTGGGACATACTGAAAAGTTATTTGCTGTTTATCTGAAATTCAAGTTTTGCTGGGTGTCCCTGTTTTTTTTTCTTTTCTTTTCTTTTTCTTTGCTAAATCTGGGAACCCTACTCCCAAGCAACACTGTACGGGAGAACACTACTAGATTTGACTCTTGAGAGAAAAGGGGAAGGGAAGAATACACATGCTGCAGGAGCCGCTCAGATGGCAACTGTAAAGCTCATGGTTAACCTGGAACCCAGCCGCCATAGGAGTAAAGCCTTTCTGTTTCACACTCCTGTTCTCTGTAGATGCCACCATTTTCTCTTCACTCACTCTCTTCCAGTGCCAAGGAGCGAGGGTTCCACTTAGCTGGTAGGGAGCTACATGAAGCCCGTCCCACTCCATCCAGCAACGCAAAACGAGCTACCCAGCTCTCGGGTCTTTACCGGGGTGAAGGGGCATGTCACCTCTCCAGGGCCTTCCCACCTCTCTCAGAGTACGAGTCCATGTCCTTACAGTGGCCTCCGAGGCCCCCAGCACTCTGGCTCCAGCTACCTCACCTGCTGTTCCTCTGTCACGCCAAGCGTGGCCCATCTCAGGCCCAGGTACTTGCTGTTCCTACTGCCTGGAACTCTCTCCACAGATCTCTCTAAAGCTCGATCTCACTCCTCCATCAGGCCTTTGTCCAGTGAGGCTTCTCCCCTCCACCATACTGTTCCGCTTTACTTCTCTGCCAACACATTCATTCATTTGCCTTTCTATTTACTGTTGCTCTCTCTCCTGTCCTAGAATGAACACTCAGTTAGGTCAGGAACTTTGCTGTGCCCCTTGATGTAGCCTCAGAACCCAGACTCAGAGCTGGCATGGATCAGGAATTCCATCAACATTTGTGGAAGGAATCAATGGACCGTCCCGAGGTGGTTCTTCGCTCTCCAACGGGAGGGCTCTCATCTGCTGGCTTTCAGCTATGTCCAAACTGATTCTTCAGAACACAGGGGCTGGAGACTGTAGCCCGCAGCAGACTAGGGGCCTGCCTGCACTGTATTACTTGAGGATTTGCAGGGCAGGGCTGCCTGACCCCCATTTAGAGACCTTCTGTCCATTGTTTCATGGTAATTCTTTATTCTTTGGCTCTTAAAAGCTTATCTTTGAAAAACACTCCAGTGTAAATGTTCTTCAGAGGCAAGTAAATCTCATTTGGTCTACACGTTCATGTCAGGCTGATATGAAGAGATCACAGATAGAGGTTTTATGGAGGTGCGGTGAGGCCAGAGGTCGGGGGAAAACGGTTGGAGGATTCCTGAGAGGGGCACTGAAACCCTCGGAGGTCCAGCCATCTGGCCAAAGGGAGCAACTTATCTGTCATCAGTTATCTACTCCTTGAGACTCCCTCCTCCCTAATCACCTCTCTAATCAGAGAAGATGTTAACGGAAGAAGGCATTTCTTTGACATCCAATCACAATGCCATGTCCATGTATGCTCGACAAAGCACACAAAGTGCTAACGAACCACTGGGGTGCTCTTTCCATCCTAACCCCCTACTATAATTGAACACCACAATTTCTAACCACAGGGATGAGCAGACAGCTCAGGCTGGATGGTCAGAATAACACACCCTTCTAGGTACGCTGTTTAGTCCAAGGGTAGGCACATGACCTAAGCAAGGCCATTAAAAGTACTTTTCAGAATTAATAGGGATGGTAGAGAAGAGTTTAGAAACACATTCTTTTCTCCAAGATCTACAGCAGTGAGGATGCTAAGGGCCTGGAGCCGCCGTGGGTCTCTTTGTCCCCACAGAGAGAACCTGCCTGAAAATAAAGCAGAGCCAACCAAAAGACACAGAGGAGAATTCCGATGACATCGTCTAAATCCTCAGTTCAACTGTGTCTGAAGCCAACATCATCACCTGGACTATCTAATTACACTAGCAAATAATCTTCCCGTTTTGCAAGCTCATTTGAGTTGGGTTTTTCACACTTGAAACATCATGAAACAAATATCATTACTACATACAGACCTCACCTGCTTGTAAGTATCAGAGAAGCATCTACCCAATGAGTTGAGCACTGTTTTCTACTGGAGAAACTATTTATTGAACACATAATACATCCAGGCTAAAAGAATACATCAGCACACCAGAGAGATTTCATGGTTCTCCAGATTTGCTCAACAGTATTTCTTTTCACTGTGAAAGGCAAGATAAACTTCCTATGGTCCCAGAATCTTATCTCTGGCCCAGAAGCTTAGCCAAATAACTCAGTAAAAAGCCCCTGGGAACATCCCTAGAGAGTCGACACAAGAAAGTTTATAAGGTCGCATATCACCCAGTTAAACTCTAAGCCACATCGTTAATGCAGTATGTCAGGAGTGTGGTTTACAGCCTCGGTCTCCGGTACCAGGACTGTGGCCTTAGAGCATGAAAACTAGCCATGGCCGCTCACTCAGATCACTAAGCCACGTCTCACACTAAAAATACTCACCCAAGAAGACCCAAGTTTTCTTTTGTATGTTTGATAGAACGTATCATCACTTTTGACTCACAGAACTCTGTGTATTTACAATATTTCCATAAATATTATCTCACTGGGGCTTTTGCAGCAACCTAGGAAATGTTATGGTTCCTACTTTCCAAATGAGACAACCAAGGCTTTCCAAGTTTACCATGTGCACAAGGTCACCAAGCCAGTCAGTGGCAGAACCAGGACTTAGACTCGGGCCATCTGACTTAAGGATTCACGCTCTTTTCATTCTGCTTCCAAGTTTCCCCGAGAGATAGCCCATTGGACACTTGACATCCAATACCAAAAAAAAAAAAAAAGACTTTAAACAAAGATTATATGTATAGATTAAAAGTACACATTCTATCTAGAAAGAAAAAACAATTAGTCTACAGCTTTCAAAAATCGAATTCACGTCAGTCCTGTTTATACTTTTATTATGAACGTATTATGAACTCAACTATTTTCCATTTACATTAAGACTTTGTTACAGTGATAATGCCTTTCAGTTTTTTAATAATTTGCTTGGTTTATATGCTTTTAACAGTAACTCAAGCTTAATACTTTCCAATTTTGACAGTTAAAAGTAACAGCAGGGCTTCCCTGGTGGCGCAGTGGTTGAAAGTCCGCCTGCCGATGCAGGGGACACGGGTTCGTGCCCCGGGCCGCGAAGATCCCACGTGCCACGGAGCGGCTGGGCCCGTGAGCCATGGCCGCTGGGCCTGCGCGTCGGGAGCCTGTGCTCCGCAACGGGAGAGGCCGCAACAGTGAGAGGCCCCCGTATTGCCAAAAAAAAAAAAAAAAAAGTAACAACAGTAAGTCAGCAGACATTCTTCATTTAAAATCATAAATAGATCCCTATTTTGTGATATGTTTATTGCGCTAATTGAATTCGGTATTTCAATGACAGTCATTGTGCATGCACAAACCAGAAGGCTTAAGAGAATGGTCTAGCCCAAGGCACTTGAGCTTTGAGATCAGATCAACTTCAATTCAGATCACAGCCACCCCCATCTATGGGCCCTTGGCCAAGTTACTTAGCAGCTCTGAAGCTTGTTTTCTAAAGTGGTTAAGAAGGGATGAACATTTACCATTTAGAATTGCTGTGAGGATTAAATGAGCACACGAACATGTAAAAGTTCAATAAAAGTGAGTTCCTTCCCTTTAAATAGCACCAATACGTTCCCTTTATAGTCAACAGTATAAGCTAAAAGACGACGGTGCAAGCAATATTTTGATTTTATATCCTGTCATCATTCCTACTAATAAAAGGCACCACTCCAGATGAAGGCTACCCATTACTTTACTGCCACATCACCCCTGAAAGGGAGAGGCAAAACACTTCTGACAGCACAGGAACATGTGGCCTGCTATTATAAGTGAGAACTATCCATACCAAACAAGTGCTTATCTCTGGGTTGACAAGATATTCCATATGCTTTGTGGCAATGGCATTTTTTTTTTTTTACAGCTCCTCTAAAATTATGGCTGGCTAAGAATCTCTCTCCTGGCTCTAATTTGGAAACCATCCAAGGGTTATTTAAAGAACAAACTCAGCCAAATCTAACTAGGAGTAACGATATTGTGAAGAAATCGGAGAAAACAATGGACTTGATTATGAACCGATTCCTCTTAACCATTTAAGGTCGGCGTTGAATGTCAAGGATACACAGAAATACCTGAATGTAATTATCGGCCATGAAGCTGATGGGAGACGAAATTGTGGTTATTTATTGACTTCAATGAAAAAAGAAAAATGATTCATTTTAAGTTTTCTAAAATTACGTTTATATCAACGCATCATACGTGTTTACTGAAAGTTGTTACAGAATTATCATTCTACGGTGAAATTTACAATTTGACCTAGAAGAATCTTCAGAGATTTCATCGAACCTATTAACACCGAAAGACTCACATCTTCATTTCTTGTGTATATATATTTATATATTAAGGATGTTTACATTTACTATGTATCAGGCATATACATTACTGGGTAAAGTATACCTTTGACATATAAAGTATTTCAATTCAGCTCTGATTACTAAATGCATCTAATACCCACTAACAGAAAAAACAAAACAAAACAAATCTCGGCATTTCTCAGTATAGTCTTCAGAATTAGCTTCATGGCTTTAAGCACATATCTTATTTAGCGTTTAAATTTGCTTATCTTTACAAACCCAGATATTTTATAAAGATAAAGATATTGGCTCAGAGTTTGAAAAAAAGAAAAAGCACTGTCACAAACAGGTTTAATTTGCTACTTATACCTGGTTAGAAAGTAAATACCAACATAGGTAGCTAAAGGGATCTTTCATCAGTTACTGGCTTTCAAACCTCTTTACAGAGTCGTTCAGAAGCAAAGTCTTTATGGTTCCTCATGTCCAAATCAGCGGTCCCAGCCTCTCATTCATTTCTATGCTCCCTCGTAATAAAGATGCAAACTAAAATAAAGTACCACAGTGAAATGCCAATAAATGCTCATTTAAATAACTCTGTCTCTAGTCATGTGATGGTAGACGTGGTCGCTCACAGCAGGGTCATGCTGAGACCAAGGGGCTGGCACTGCCTACCGCTGTCCCTCTGTGGGAAGTTCTCTGACCACTAGCATCTCTGCAGCTGGCACCATGGTCAACCTCATTAGTCTCGGCCCTTACTGGTCACAGGATTTCATAACAACAAACAGCAGCAAGTCTAAAAACACAAACTTGATATCCCACAGCAGCAGTCTTCTGAGTCCTTGAGTAGTAGTCCTTGGGCAGCCCCCTACCTAGGGCCAGTTCTGACAGACACGCTCTTAGTCTGTGCAGGATTTATGCCAAATGGACGGATCATCCCCAAAGCTAGTGTGGCCCGAGTCTAGCAAAGCTGTTTCATATGTTAAGTTCAGCCCAGTATTAACAGAGACAACACTAGCCTATGTTTCCGCCATAAATCAGGCTCTCAAGTAGAGGTCTGGGTTAAGGTGATGAATAAAGGACATTCATCCCGGGCAGGCTGTGAATCTACACAAGTATGGCGGTAACACCGAGTACCTGGTGAACGCTTTTTCGCATATATGATGCAAAAGATGTAGCCAAGCCTCCTCTGCACCTTCAGTATTTGGGGAGTGAAAATCAAATTAGGAAATCTGAATTCCACGTCATTTACTAATCATACCACTTCAGCAGTGCTATTCATTGCCCTTCCTCAGCTATAAAATGGAAACAGCTGTAGTCTCCCTGTTCTATGAGGAAAACACTTGTGAACGAATCAACCACAAAAACAAGTAGGAATTTTTTAGTGTCTTATAATGTCTTTCCTATCTGATATTCTTACATTGTACAGAAATATCTATGACCAAGAAAAAGCTCTTAAAACACAATATTTACACTTATTTATATTCCCTTTTCCCCAAAGCAACCTCTCTCTAAATACATTTAACCATTTCTGCAGGAGGTATTTGTAGCTGTTTTGATTCTCTATCTGCTACTTTATAATAATCATGGGAAAAGAACCTCATCTTTCTCTGTTACAGTGCACTGCCCTGATTAAGGGGTCTTGGGGTCTTAAGTATCTGTATACTATCTTTTTAAAAACAAACTTATGCTTACCAAAGGGGAAAGGGGCCAGGGAGAGATAAATTAGGAGTTTGGGATTAACATATACACTCTACTATATATAAAATACATAACCAAAAAGAACCTACTGTATATAGCACAGGGAACCATACTCAATGTTTTATAATAACCTGTAAGGGAAAAGAATCTGAAAAAGAGTATATATTACATATGTATAACTGAATCACTGTGCTGTACGCCTGAAACTAACACACATTATAAATCAAGTATTTAAAAGTCACTGTTGAAATTAATATATTTGCTCAGAAAATTTGGAAAACACAAAGGAAAGAAAAAGAAAATGAAATCACCCACAGTCCTCCACTAGAGATAATCACTGTTAAGATTTTGGTAGATGTCCTTGTTCAGTTACTTACATAGATAGGGATTTGAGAGAGAGGGAGAGAGATCCTAATTGATCCCCAAATGCTATCAAATATAAGAGTTACCATTCTTATAATAAGAATCATGTAAGAGTGGAGCAAATACATTTTAAAATAAGGATACATTTTACAAATGTTAACAGAAAACAACATTAGTCTGAAAGAAATATGACATTTTTTCCACACAGCATCACACTGAACATATTGTTTATAGCCCAATTTTTCCAGTAAAATAATGTGAACATTTGTCCGTGTAAAAAGTATTCTACACGTCAGAAATTCCAGAGTTTCTACAGCATCATTTTAATGGCTATACAGGATTCAGCTGGGGAGGGGGACAGCTGAATATAATCTCTGGATGGCCTGTTACAGGATTTTACCAGGTGGTTTCAATTCATGCAATATATAGAGCGCTTGTGAAATCAACAAGAAAGTTACACCCATCCTGACCAAGGCTATTACCGCGAGGATAAAATTATTAAGTTTCTGAATGAGCTTTGAGAAGTTAAAAGTGCTCTCTAAATGTAATGCACTACTTCCATCATCTGAAGGAAGGCATCCAGGGGCTCCTTGACTCCATTCTCCTTCAGGATGTTTCACCCAACAAAGCAGGGCTATTTTTAAGACCTCATAACAGCTGAGCAGAAGATAGCACTAAATGAGACTCTTGAGGGACACACCTCACAAAGTGCAGATAAGAAGAGCCCTAGTTCATATCTGGCCCAGGGTTGCTAATGCCTTCAACATGTCCTGGTAACCGGAAAGTATGTCTTACGCAACCAAAAGTTGTTTCTGGGTGACCAGGTCACGGTGGGTGGTAAGGCATCCTGCTGGCCCAGCAAGTGATTTCTCTAAGATGGAGCTGCCCAGGCTGCCTTAACTCTAGGTGAGTATGACTGACCCAGACAGTCGCTCACAGATCAGAGGCAAGAAAAGGGAACAAAAAATTTACAAAAGAAGGTTCACAGAATATTGTTTCTCGTTCAGGTCAAAGCTTTAGTATGTTGAAGTGTGAGCTGGGGGAAGAAAGAATCAGTGATGGTAACTTTAGCAACACCACTCCCCAGTGGAGGCCAACTCAGGCACCTTGCCATGGAAGCTATTTTTTTCCTTTCAGACTCTAAAAAATTCAAGCACCCGTACTCTTTACTTCCTCACTTACTGCAGGAAATTGCCCCTTTCTCTTACCTTGTTCTTGCAGCTCTCATGAAGGAAGAAGGTCTCTGCGAAGGAAGTTCAAATTACGATAGAACTCAGCCCTCTACAGCTTTCACCAACCTCTAAGCAGGGAAATGGCTCAGGGCCTCATCTGTTCTCTCCCAGCACATGAACACAACTGGTTCGGGACTTCCCTGGTGGTGCAGTGGCTAGGAATCCGCCTGCCAATGCAAGGGACACGGTTTCGTAGCCCTGGTCCGGGAAGATCTCACATACTGCCGAGCAACTACGTCCGTGCGCCGCAGCTACTGAGCCTGCGCTCTAGAGCCCCCGTGCCACAATTACTGCAGCCTGTGCGCCTAAAGCAGCTGCTTTGCAGCAAGAGAATCACCGCAATGAGAAGCCCGTGCACCGCAGCAAAGAACAGCCCCCCGCTCGTTGCACCTAGAGAAAGCCCGAGTGCGAACATGAAGACCCAACGCAACCAATAAATAAATAAATAGTTCAAAAAGAGCAACAGGTTCAATCAATAATCTTCATCACGGAGATTGGATTTTAAAGGAAAAGGAGTCACAAGAGAGAACTTCATTCTCGATCAACTAATTTATTAAATTGTGACAATTCGGACCTGAATAGTACTATAAATGTTGTGCTTAAATTGATAATGAGCAAATAAAAATTATGTCATCGAAGTCTCACCACAAAATAGGTCTATTTCACGGGTGAAGAAATAGAGACTTAGAAAGAGGTGGTCACCTATGAAAGGTGATGCCAGGATCTGGCCCCAGGTGTAATGGGTTCTAACGCCTGTGCTCTTTACTACGAGGTCTCTGTGTTCTTAGGACTCTCGGTGCTTACTCATCTAAATCCCAACCCTTGTGTAGGATTCTGGATTTACATCTAATGCTACAGTTTGGAGAAACTAAACAGTCAACCTAGAGACCCAAGAAATGTCGGCACAATCTGGAAGGTCCATTCTTAGCATGCTGTGGGCAGGTGACAGCTTACAGTGCCCTTCAGCACCCAGGTACCCTGACTACTGGAGATGCCCACGTTCTCCGGGGTGAAGGAACCCCTCCAGGTTGGGGCCTCACTCTCCTTAGGGCCAGGCACGTGGCTCAACTCTGCCCCGGGGGGTCTGAACAACCCATCACCCCTCAGCTCAAGGTCCCTGCTCACCTCTGTGCTTCACGGTGCTCCCGACACCACCTCACTCCCATAGGAGGCAACCAAAGCCTCCACTGCCTAGGTAAGAAGAGCACGGGACAAACCATCTCCCTGAAATCCCACGTCGAGAGAACTCTCTTGCTTTACACAGAGTGAACCTAGTACAGATCGATTTGCCATTCAAAGACGTTCTGTCAAGATAGTATATTTTAGCACAACCAAAAAAATTTTTTTAATTTATTTTATTTATTTATTTTTGGCTGCATTGCGTCTTCGTTGCTGCACACGGGCTTTCTCTAGTTGCGGCGAGCGCAGGCTACTCTTCCTTGTGGTGCGTGAGCTTCTCATTGCGGTGGCTTCTCTTGTTGCGGAGCACGGGCTCTAGGCATGTGGGTTTCAGTAGTTGTGGCACGTGGGCTCAGTAGTTGTGTCTTGAGGGCTCTAGAGCGCAGGCTCAGTAGTTATGGTGCGTGGGCTTAGTTGCTCCGCGGCATGTGGGATCTTCCTGGACCAGGGCTCAAACTCCTGTCCCTTGCATTGGCAGGCAGACTCCTAACCACCGCGCCTCCAGGGAAGCCCCAGCACAACCAAATTTTTGTGACCTAATTCTGACTCAGATCCCCAACTTTCTGACTGTGAAGTTGCCAGACACCATTCCCTGAGTCCACTACTTATGTTCTTGACAGTTAAGATATTACAAAGTCCCAAATTCTTCTCACTGCTGCTACACTAACATCTAGTACACCTGATAACAAACGCTGTGGATGAATGGCCGCCTTGACAATTTGTTTTTTTTTTTCACGTCTTTATTGGAGTATAATTGCTTTACAATGGTGTATTAGTTTCTGCTTTATAACACAGTGAACCAGCTATACATATACATATATCCCCATATCTTTTTTTAAATACATCTTTATTGGAGTATAATTGCTTCACAGTGCTGTTAGTTTCTGCTTTATAACAAAGTGAATCAGCTATATGCATACATGTATCGCCATATTCCCTCCCTCTTGAGCCTCCCTCCCACCCTCCCTATCCCACCTCTCTAGGTCACAAAGCACCGAGCTGATCTCCCTGTGCTATGCGGCTGCTTCCCACTAGCTAACTATTTTACATTCGGTAGTGCATATGTGTCGATGCTACTCTCACTTCGCCCCAGCTTCCCCTCCCCGCCCGTGTCCTCAAGTCCATTCGCTATGTCTACGTCTTTATTGCTGATAGTTTCTAATAACAAAACCTGTCAACTTTGGCCACTGACATTTCATGATCTATACACTGTAAAAAAAAAAAAAAACTTTAAAAAAAGGTAATTCCTCAGTAGTTTCTGTAAACATTATGTGTTTGTTACATTTTATTTAAAGGTACTGTAAATTATAAAGGATCATTCTTTAAGGAGTCCTGAGTTGAATATTTTATCATAATGGGACACTAGAGAAAGAGTTTAAATAGATTATATCATTAGATAGATATTATATTAGATAGACTAGGCTTTTGATAGATCACAAAAATCAAATGTATGTTGTTTCCTTCTCAGGGAATATATAAGCTCCAATTCTTCTGCAGACATTATCCCTTACCTTATTTTAGCCGTATTAACAACATACAACTGGCTTAGTTTCTTGACCAAGGAAATAAAGAGGCTGGTTGGGTTTCAAAGGCTATGAAGGGGGTTGAAGGAGGAAGGCGCCTCTCTAAGTCTTCTCTCCTGTGGGATGAGGTTTCTATGGGTGAAAGGCAAACATCTCCCCAGGACCCCATACCCAGCTCATCTGTTATCTCACTGATAACAGAGAGCCCTGATATCAGGGCTGGACCCCTCCTACATGCCCACGTATAGTACTGAGAGGCAGGGAGAGGCAGGGGTGGGGTGGGAGGTCTAGGGAGATCCAAAGGCATGGAAAGAAGCTGCTTCTTAGAGTGACCGGAAGTGGAGCCCCAGATCCTATCTAACACATAGCAGTTTTTGTCTGTCTCATTCTCTTTAAAATATGAATTTGCTGTCCACATACAAAATCCAAAGATTTTGTATTATTCTGTAGTTACAATTTCTCTTGAAACTCTTAGGTCTCGAGTTCTTTCTTGGCAACAACTGGCTGAAGCTAAGTAGCAGGTGTTCCCCGTAGATGGGTCACCTCTTCTCCAGTTTGCCGCAGTGCCTAGCACCCCTAGTGTCTCTTACCCTGGCCTCTCTCCCCTCGTCTCATCTGTCTGGCCATGTGATCACACGGGCTTGAGATCTCTGATCTAGAGAGAGAGGAGGTGAGGAATTGGAACTTGGGATAAAGTCCCATTACTTCACCAAAGAGCAGGTGATGTGGCTCTCAGGTGGGCACAGGCCAGAAGAAGACCACTGAGGTGAAAGCCATGACTATCCCCATTGGGCACGAGTCAGATGTGCCACCCAATGTGTCAGTGACAAGGGTTGGGGGATGGGGCACTCCACTCCCACCCACAAAGACTGCATATATTTTCCAACTTTTAATCTGAATGAGGGCAGTCTCAACAAAGCCCGTGCATGACTCTTTTAGTGAGATGTGCCATTCTGGGTTAGAATACGTTCAGTTTTCAGAATTCCCCGAGTGGGCCAACAACTGAATACAGGACCACTTCAGACAACACCCACATCTCTCCAGGCACCGAAGAAAAGTCACGAATCCAAAACATCTGTGTCCCTGAATGACAACACAGGTGGATGGAGTTTCTCACTCACTCACTCAGGCCAGACATCTCCAGGGGACAGGCACAGTGGGACAGATAAGAACTCAATTCCAAGGTGAACAGCCCCCAAGATAAATCACTCTGCTAACCAGAGAAGACTTAACAAGGGAGCCCACCAGAGTGAAGCACATCCACGTTTGTCACTGCCTGGAGCAGCCAGATATGATTTCTAGGATGTCTGACAAACGTGGGGCTCCAGCTCCAGAGGAAGGACTTAGCAGATCTCCTGCCTGGGTCACTAGCAGCCTGTCAGTTACTGGGTCCGGCACAGATTCTATCACTAGCTCAAATTTTATGCTCTGCCTGTCTCTCTGGTTTGCCTGTCAGTCATCCAACAGCCTAGCCTGACATTTAGAAATGCCCAGTGTCAAACTGCTTCTGCGCCTTGCGTTATGCAGCCAATGTTAGAGGTAAAAGGGCCCTGGATGGGTTCCATTTTTAAATTTCAAACTATCACAAACAGAGCAGTGCTCCAGGAACTATGGGTAATAAAATATGAAACATAAAAACATCATCTCTGAATTAGAAGTGCCTTCCAATCAGTCCACTGCTTGAGGTACCTGCTCCAGCTAGACCCCCATGTTTGTGAGTAATACGGAAAGCGATGTGTGCACAGCTGTGAGGGTGGGCACTAGTTTCTCACAATCAGACTTTAGAACTGCCTTCTTTGTATATCTGAGCAAATTTTGTTTTTCCTCTAAAAATTACCTTGACATCAAAATCCTGAGAAGAACACACATGACTTTCTAATCTGGTGGTTCTCAAATTTTGGCTTCGTAAAATCCCAATGTCAAGGCTGCAGTCCATACCATACCAGTGAAACCAGAACGTCTGGGACCCAATATTTTTTTTAAATCCCTCATGACTCATGTTGTACCATATACCAGTCTGGTTCTCCCTACCTTCCAAATTCCAAATTTTTTTTCCATTCCTCTCTCAAAATTGGCTTTCAAAATCAATTTCCCTCCCTCTTCTTATTGCCCGAACTGTTGCTACATTATTTGGAAATTAGCTTGACTTGTGAAAAACAGAGTCGGCCCATTTTGGTTGGTGGAAGCCCCAGAGATTCAGAGATGAGTTTTCTATACAGCATCATTTCAGAATCCAATTAGTTTGTGGCCTCAGCCAAGAATCTCATGCAATGAAGGAAAGAATTCTTCCACTGAAATTACAGTTCTCTTCACAGGGTAACACCCCAAAGAGATACTGAGGAAAAAAAATCAGCTCAGCAGCCAAAGTGACAACTTGTGACTCAATATGATGGAAAAAAACAAGATGTCTCATAGCCACCTCCCTCCCTGCCCCCAAGCCTAAAAAACAAAAGATCTGAAATCTGGGCCAACCAAAACCACATGGAAAGTTGACTGTGAAACGTAAATTCTTTCCTTCTGTCTGACCACTGGATTCAGAGTACCAGACGCTCTGATATTCTGATTCTCCCATCTCTCTTTTGGGTTCTGCAGAAAATAGTGTAAACAATGTTGAGTTCTAGTGAGAGCTTTCTGTATTCTGTAATGTCTTGCTTCCTTGCCCACCATCTCGGTCCATCATAGGGTTGCCACCACGCTAATACAAAGGGCTACTTTGCTCTGGGAAGGCGACACTGCCAGGCAGGGTTAAATGCACGGCCTTACATTCCCCAACACAGGAAACAAGGATAATAACACTTCAACTGATTTCCCAAGGTCATGGGAAAATGGAGAGGTCACCTGTGCCACACAGGGTGGTATAAAGGCACAAACTTTGGAACCAGATAAATATGAATCTGGTCCCACCACTTACTAGTTGGGTGACCTTGGGAAACAATGCTTAATGCTTTGTGTTTCAGGTTCTTCATCTGCAACTGGGACTGCAATGTCTAGGTCATGGGGCAGCTAGAAGTGTTAAATGAGATAATATTGATATATCTAACGTTGGGTCAGGCACGTGGTCCTTGCTCAGTAACGCTTGTTCTCTTTCCCTGGGATAGATCAGGAAAGCCAACAGGAGATGCCTTGTGGTGGTCTGAGGATCCAAGATTGTGATTTTCCCTGGTTTGGAACTGAAGCTGATCATCCCACACCAGCATCCAACAGAGGTTCTGAGAGCTACCAAACTGGCAACCTGCCAGGCCTAAAATATGGGACAGAGAATTCCTACTCCAGAGTCCTGCCCAACAATACCCCCACGTTGTTGAATTTTTCTCATCTTGCTCCTCAACTATAATGGGTTTGAGTGGGCTCATTATCAATTTCAATCTAGAACATATAATTGCTTCCTTTCCTATAAATAATAAACATTTTCCTATTTCCACCCCTTATTTTTTAATATGTGGTTCCTTCTCCTCCAATTCCCAAAAATGGCATAAAAAAGTGTTGCATTTTCACACGTTACATAATTTCTCAGCATGGTTCCTGTAGTCTTTATAACAACCTTGCTGTGGAAATAAAACCGCTCCACTGAGGGGAAAGTAAGTCAGTAGGTATGGAGACAGTCCACTTGATATTTATGCTGATGTTCTGAAAACAAGTAATGATTATGGCCCAATACTCAGACCTGGGGATGTTTCAGTTCCTTGTTAAAGTCAGGTCAGTTATTAGATTCCACCTGATAACATCAACCTAGGAGGACTGTTTCCTAAAAATCTTTAAGCAGTTACAAAACACACTTAAACACTGCAGACAATGTCCCTCTTGATAGATATGGCTCCATGGGACAGAGGTGAGATGGTCCCAGGCACTCATTCAGGGACTCTGAAAGAACTTTCTTCAGCATCTCCAACTCTATAGCCAATATGATGTTCCTATGGCCACAGCTATACATACATCGTGTACTAGCTTCTCGTGCAACTCACTGCCCCCACATACTTCTCAAATATATGTGAGCAATGATAACAATTGCATATATAAAGTTTTATCTTTTTCCTTTCATTTTCACCATAGGACACAATTATAGATGCTCCTTGCTTCAGTTTCATCCAGCTGAATTTCTGACTGTCCCATAAGCTGTTGGTGACCTATCATTGTATGACCTCAACAGCATTCCACTAAGGCTGAGGTCTTGCAATTACAAGCGTTTTCTCCTCTTTGCTTAAGGGGCAACCCTAGCCAGAGGAGCCTGCAAGGCCCTCAAGCCAAGAAGTATTAGGGAGATAATGATCCAGGGGGTAGCCTTCAAACAAGATAGGAGGAAATTAGTGACTAAATATCCAATTCCTCACTGCTCAGAACAGCTCTGAGGCAAGTTCTACACCATCTCTGAGGCCCCAGCAGGACTGAGCCTCAGTTGCCCATTGGGGTGACCTGCTATTCACCCTGGGTTGGCTCCCCTTCCCTGCCTCACTTCCCTGCACCTACCAACACTTCTTGAAATAGCCTTCTAAATAAACTACTTGTACTCCAACCTTATATCTCAAGATATGCTTGTGATCCACAGAAAGATAGACAAGATGAAAAGGCAGAGGGTTATGTACCAGATGAAGGAACAAAATAAAACCCCAGAAAAACAACTAAATGAAGTGGAGATAGGCAACCTTCCAGAAAAAGAATTCAGAATAATGATAGTGAAGATGATCCAGGACCTCGGAAAAAGAATGGAGGCAAAGATCGAGAAGATGCAAGAAATGTTGAACAAAGACCTAGAAGAATTAAAGAACAAACAGAGATGAACAATACAATAACTGAAATGAAAACTAAACTAGAAGGAATCAATAGCAGAATAACTGAGGCAGAAGAACGGATAAGTGAACTGGAGACAGAATGCTGGAATTCACAGCTGCAGAACAGAATAAAGAAAAAAGAATGAAAAGAAATGAAGACAGCCTAAGAGACCTCTAGGACAACATTAAACACAACAACATTCGCATTATAGAGGTCTCAGAGGGAGAAGAGAGAGAGAAAGGACCCTACAAATATTTGAAGAGATTATAGTCAAAAACTTCCCTAACATGGGAAAGAAAATAGCCACACAAGTCTGAGAAGCACAGAGAGTCCCATACAGGATAAACCCAAGGAGAAACATGCAGAGACACATAGTGATCAAATTGGCAAAAATTAAAGACAAAGAAAAATTATTGAAAGCAGCAAGGGGAAAACGACAACTAACATACAAGGGAACTCCCATAAGGTTAACAGCTGATTTCTCAGCAGAAACTCTACAAACCAGAAGGGAGTGGCATGATATACTTAAAGTGATGAAAGGGAAGAAACTACAACTGAGATTACTCTAGCCGACAAGGATCTCATTCAGATTTGATGGAGAAATCAAAAGCTTTACAGACAAGCAAAAGCTAAGAGAATTCAGCACCACCAAACGAGCTCTACAACAAATGCGAAAGGAAGTTCTCTAAGTGGGAACCACAAGAGAAGAAAAGGACCTACAAAAACAAACCCAAAACATTTAAGAAAATGGTAATAGGAACACATATATCAATAATTACCCTAAACGTGAATGGATTAAATGCTCCAACCAAAAGACACAGGCTTGCTGAATGGATACAAAAACAAGACCCATATATATGCTGTCTACAAGAGACCCACTTCAAACCTAGGGACACATTCAGACTGAAAGTGAGGGGATGGAAAAAGATATTCCATGCAAATGGAAATCAAAAGAAAGCTGGAGTAGCTATACTCATATCAGATAAAATTGACTTTAAAATAAAGAATGTTACAACAGACAAGGAAGGACACTACATAATGATCAGAGGATCATTCCAAGAAAAAGATATAACAATTATAAATATATATGCACCCAACATAGGAGCACCTCAATATATAAGGCAACTGCTAACAGCCATAAAAGAGGAAATAGACAGTAAGACAGTAATATTGGGGACTTTAACACCTCACTTACACCAATGGACAGACCTTGCAAAATGAAAATAAATAAGGAAACAGAAGCTTTAAATGACACAATTGACCAGAAAGATTTAATTGATATTTATAGAACATTCCATCCAAAAACGGCAGATTACACTTTCTTCTCAAGTGCAAATGGAACATTCTCCAGGATGGATCACATCTTGGGTCACAAATCAAGCATCAGTAAATTTAAGAAAATTGAAATCATTTCAAGCATCTTTTCTGACCACAACACTATGAGACTAGAAATGAATTACAGGAAAAAAAGATGTAAAAAACACAAACAAGTGGAGGCTAAACAATACGTTACTAAATAACCAAGAGATCACTGAAGAAATCAAAAAGGAAATCAAAAAATACCTAGAGACAAATGACAATGAAAACACGACAACCCAAAACCTATGGGATGCAGCAAAAGCAGTTCTAAGAGGGAAGTTTATAGCTATACAAGCCTACCTCAAGAAACAAGAAAAATCTCAAGTAAACAATCTAACCTTACACCTAAAGGAACTAGAGAAAGAAGAACAAACAAAACCCAAAGTTAGCAGAAGGAAAGAAATCATAAAGATCAGAGCAGAAATAAATGAAATAGAAACAAAGAAAACAACAGCAAAGATCAATAAAACTAAAAGCTTGTTCTTTGAAAAGATAAACAAAATTGATAAACCATTAGCCAGACTCATCAAGAAAAATAGGGAGAGGACTCAAATCAATAAAATTAGAAATGAAAAAGGAGAAGTTACAACGGACACCGCAGAAATACAAAGCATCCTAAGAGACTACTACAAGCAACTCTATGCCAATAAAATGGACAACCTGGAAGAAATGGACAAATTCTTAGAAAGATCTAACCTTCCAAGACTGAACCAGGAAGAAACAGAAAATATGAACGTACCAATCACAAGTAATGAAATTGAAACTGTGATTAAAAATCTTCTAACAAACAAAAGTCCAGGACAATATGGCTTCACAGGTGAATTCTATCAAACATTTAGAGAAGAGCTAACACCGATCCTTCTCAAACTCTTCCAAAAAATTGCAGAGGAACACTCCTAAACTCATTCTATGAGGCCACCATCACCCTGATACCAAAACCAGACAAAGATACTACAAAAAAAGAAAATTACAGATCAATATCACTGATGAATATAGATGCAAAAATCCTCAACAAAATACTAGCAAACAGAATCCAACAGCACATTAAAAGGATCATATACCATGATCAAGTGGGATTTATCCCAGGGATGCAAGGATTCTTCAATATACACAAATCAATCAATGTAATAAGCCATATTAACAAATTGAAGAATAAAAACCATATGATCTTCTCACAGATGCAGAAAAAGCTTTTGACAAAATTCCACACTGATTTATCATAAAAACTCTGCAGAAAGTGGGCATAGAGGGAACCTATCTCAACATAATACAGGCCATATACGACAAACCCATAGCAAACATCATTCTCAATGGTGAGAAACTGAAAGCATTGCCTCTAAGATCAGGAATGAGACAAGGATGTCCACTCTCACCACTATTATTCAAAATAGTTTTGCAAGTCCTAGCCATGGCAATCAGAGAAGAAAAAGAAATAAAAATTGGAAAAGAAGAAGTAAAACTGTCAGTGTTTGCCGATGACATGATACTATACATAGAGAATCCTAAAAATGCCACCAGAAAATTACTAGAGCTAATCAATGAATTTGGCAAAGTTGCAGGATAAAAAATTAATGCACAGAAATCTCTTGCATTTCTATACACTAATGATGAAAAATCTGAAAGAGAAATTAAGGAAACACTTCCATTTACCATTGCAACAAAAAGAATAAAATACCTAGGAATAAACCTACCTAGGGAGACAAAAGACCTGTAGGCAGAAAACTATAAGACACTGATGAAAGAAATTAAAGATGATACCAACAGATGGAGAGATATACCATGTTCTTGGATTGGTAGAATCAATATTGTGAAAATGACGATACTAACCAAAGCAATCTACAGATGCAATGCAATCCCTATCAAATTACCAAGGGCACTTTTTACGGAACTAGAACAAAAAAATCTTAAAATTTGTATGGAGACACAAAAGACCCCGAATAGCCAAAGCAGTCTTGAGGGAAAAAGACAGAGCTGGAGGAATCAGACTCCCTGACTACAGACTATACTATAAAGCTCCAGTAATCAAGACAATATGGTATTGGCACAAAAACAGAAACATAGATCAATGGAACAAGATAGAAAGCCCAGAGATACACCAACGCACCCATGGTCAACTAATCTATGACAAAGGAGGTAAGGATGTACAATGGAGAAAAGATAGTCTCTTCAATAAGTGGTGCTGGGAAACCTGGACAGCTACATGTAATAGAATGAAATTAGAACACTCCCTAACACCATACACAAAAATAAACTCAAAATGGATTAGAGACCAGCCGCTATAAAACTCTCAGAGGAAAACATAGGAAGAACACTCTTTGACATAAATCACAGTAATATCTTTTTTGATCCACCTCCTAGAGTAATGGAAATAAAAACAAAAATAAACAAACAGGACCTAATGAAACTGAAAAGCTTTTGCACAGCAATGGAAACCATAAACAAGACGAAAAGACAACCCTCAGAATGGGAGAAAATATTTGAAAACAGATCAACAGACAAAGGATTAATCTCCAAAATATATAAACAGCTCATGCAGCTCAGTATTACAACAACAAAAAACCCAATCCAAAAATGGGCAGAAAACCTAAATAGACATTTGCCCAAAGAAGACATACAGATGGCCAAGAAGCCATCTGAAAAGCTGCTCAACATCACTAATTATTAGAGAAATGCAAGTCAAAACTATAATGAGATATCACCTCATACCAGTTAGAATGGGCATCATCAGAAAATCTACAAACAATAAATGCTGGAGAGGGTGTGGAGAAAAGGGAACCCTCTTGCACTGTTGGTGGGAATGTAAATTGATACAGCCACTCTGGAGAACAGTATGGAGGTTCCTTAAAAAACTAAAAATATAATTAGCATATGATCCAGCAATCCCACTACTGGGCATATACCTAGAGAAAACCATAATTCAAAAAGACACATACACCCCAATGTTCATTGCTGCACTATTTGCAATAGCCAGGTCATGGAACCAACCTAAATGCCCATCCACAGACGAATGGATAAAGAAGTTGTGGTACATATATACAATGGAATATTACTCAGCCTTAAAAAGGAACGAAATTGGGTTATTTGTTGAGACGTGGATGGATCTAGAGACTGTCATACAGAGTGAAGTAACTCAGAAAGAGAAAAACAAATATTGTATATTAATTCATATATGTGGAACGTAGAGAAATGGTACAGATGAACCGGTTTGCAGGGTAGAAATTGAGACACAGATGTAGAGAGCAAACGTATAGACACCAAGGGGGGAAAGCAGCCGGGGGATGGGGGTGGGGATGTGATGAATTGGGCGATTGGGATTGACACGTATACACTGATATGTATAAAACTGATGACTAATAAGAACCTGCTGTATAAAAAAATAAATACAATAAAATAAAATTTTAAAAAAGAAGAGATTAATAAGTCCCCGGGGGGAAAAGTAAAGTATGTTTGTGGCTCAGTCCAACGTGAGACACAGACACATGCAGTGAGACCAAAATGGTTTACCATTACAACCGAACAGTTTCTTCATGCCTTTATTCAACATATTTTGAGGGTTTCCTATGTAGCTGGTCCTATCTTGGGTTCTAGGGCTGCAATAGTTACCAAGACAGACACCATCCGTTTCTCATTAAATTTATAGACTAGCAGGGGAGACAGATATCACACAAGGATTTAATTGACAGATGCATAAAGATGAAGTGCAGAACACAAGCAGTATATTTAAGGAGATCTCCCTATGTCTGGGAAAAACAGTTCCCTTAGGAAGAAGCTTTTAGCCACAGGCTAAAGCATGAGTGGAAGTGAGCAGCATGAAGACTAGGTGGAATAGAGTCCCAGGCAGAGGAAACAGCACGTATAAAAGCCTTGAGGCTTAAAGAGACAGTGTTGCAGAGTGAAGGCAAATGTGGCTGGAGCACCTAGAACAGCCTACACCCTCTTCTAATCCCTTGTGAATTATCACATTGGGCAAAGGACCCTAAAGAAACAAAGGACCATTGAATTTCACTTGACAGTTGAAAAGTCAACACACTATTAATTCACTCATCTAATGATTTATCAGTTCTGCCTGTTCGGTCCAGCCCTCAAGAATTTGATTACTTTTTTTTAAAACATTTAATTGGAGTATAATTGCTTTACAATGTTGTTTTAGTTTCTGCTTTATAAAAAAGTGAATCAGCTAAACGTATACGTATATCCCCATATCCCTTCCCTCTTGCACCTCCCTCCCATCCTCCCTATCCCACCCCTCTAGGTGGTCACAAAGCACTGAGCTGATCTCCCTGTGCTATACGGCTGCTTCCCACTAGCTATCTACTTTACATTTGGTAGTGTATATATGTCCATGCCACTCTCTCACTTCGTCCCAGCTTACCCTTCCCCCTCCCCATGTCCTCAAGTCCATTCCCTACGTCTGTGTTGTTATTCCTGTCCTGCCCCTAGGTTCTTCAGAACCTTTTTTTTTAGATTCCATATATATGCATTACCATACAGTATTTGTTTTTCTCTTTCTGACTTACTTCACTATGTATGACAGACTCTAGGTCTATCCACCTCACTAAAAATAACTCAATTTCGCTTCCTCTTCTGGCTTAGGAATATTCCACTCTATATATATGCCACACTTTCTTTATCCATTCATCTGTTGATGGACACTTAGGTTGCTTCCATGTCTTGGCTATTGTAAATAGTGCTACAATGAACACGGTGCTACATGACTATTTTAGAATTATGGTTTTCTCAAGGTATATGCCCAGTAGTAGGATTGCTGGGTTATATGGTAATCTCTTTTTAGTTTTTTAAGGAACCTCCATACTGTTCTCCAGAGTGGCTGTATCAATTTACATTCCCACCAACAGTGCAAGAGGGTTCCCTTTTCTCCACACCCTCTCCAGCATTTATTGTTTGTAGGTTTTCTGATAACAGCCATTCTGACTGGTGTGAGGTGATACCTTTTTACAGTTTTAATTTGAATTTCTCTAATGATTAGTGATGTTGAGCATCTTTTCATGTGTTCGTTGGTCATCTTTACGTCTTCTTTTAAGAAATGTTTATTGAGGTCTTATGCCCATTTTTGGATTGGGTTTTTTGTTGTTGTTGTTGTTTTTTACCAGTACACGGGCCTCTCACTGTAGTGGCCTCTCCCGTTGCGGAGCACAGGCTCCAGACACGCAGGCTCAGCAGCCATGGCTCACGGGCCCAGCCACTCCACGGCATGTGGGATCTTCCCAGACAGGGACACAAACCCGTGTCCCCTGCATCGGCAGGCGGACTCTCAACCACTGCGCCACCAGGGAAGCCCTGGATTGGGTTTTTTGTTTTTTTCATATTGAGCTACATCAGCTGCTTATAAATTTTGGAGATTAATACTTTGTCAGTTGCTTCGTTTGCAAATATTTTCTCCCATTCTGAGGGTTCTCTTTTTGTCTTGTTTATGGTTTCATTTGCTGTGCAAAAGCTTTTAAGTTTCATTAGGTCCCACTTGGCTTCTTTTTTGTTTTTATTTCCATTTCTCTCGTAGGTGGATCAAAAAGGATCTTGCTACGGTTTACATCAGAGTGTTCCTCCTATGTTTTCCTCTAAGAGTTTGATAGTGTCTGTCCTTACATTTAGGTCTTTAATCCATTTTGAGCTTATTTTTGTGTATGGTGTTAGGGAGTGTTCTAATTTCGTTCTTTTATATGTAGCTGTACAGTTCTCCCAGCACCATCTACTGAAGAGGTTGTCTTTTCTTCATTGTATATTGTTGCCTCCTTTATCAAAAATAAGGTGACTACACGTGCATGGGTTTATCTCTGGGCTTTCTATCCTGTTCCATTGATTTATATTTCTGTTTTTGTGCCAGTACCATACTGTCTTGATTACTGCAGCTTTGTAGTATAGATTGAAGTCAGGGAGCCTGATTCCTCCAGCTCCGTTTTTCTTTCTCAAGGTTGCTTTGGCTATTTGGGGTGTTTTGTGTTTCCATACAAACTGTGAAATATTTTATTCTAGTTCTGTGAAAAATGCCAGTGGTAGTTTGATAAGGACTGCGTTGAATCTGTAGATTGGTTTGGGTAGTATAGTCATTTTCACAATGTTGATTCTTCCAATTCAAGAACATGGTATATCTCTCCATCTATTAGTATCATCTTTCATTTCTTTCATCAGTGTCTTATAGTTTTCTGCATACAGGTCTTTTGTCTCCCTAGGTAGGTTTATTCCTAGGTATTTTATTCTTTTTGTGGCAACGGTAAATGGGAGTGTTTTCATCTCTTTCAAATTTTACATCATTAGTGTACACAAATGCAAGAGATTTCTGTGCATTAATTTTGTATCCTGCTACTTTACCAAATTCATTGATTAGCTCTAGGAGTTTTCTGGTAGTGACTTAAGAATTCTCTATTTATAGTGTCATATCATCTGCAAACAGTGAGAGTTTACTTCTTCTTTTCTGATTTGGATTCCTTTTATTTTTCTTCTCTGATTGCTGTGTCTAAAACTTCCAAAACTATGTGTAATAATAGTGGTGAGAGTGGGTAACCTTGTCTTCTTCCTGATCTTAGTGGAAATTGTTTCAGTTTTTCACCAGGAGAACGATGTTGGCAGTGGGTTTGTCATATATGGCCTTTATTATGTTGGTAAGTTCCCTCTATAACTACTTTCTGGAGGATTTTTTAACCATAAATAGGTGTTGAATTTTGTCAACAGCTTTTTCTGCATCTATGGAGATAATCATATGGTTTTTATCTTTCAATTTGTTAATATGGTGTATCACATTGATTGATTTGTGTATATTGAAGAATACTTGCAATCCTGGGATAAACCCCACTTGATCATGGTGTATGATCCTTTTAATGTGCTGTTGGATTCTGTTTGCTAGTATTTGGTTGAGGATTTTGGCATCTATGTTCATCTGTGATACTGGCCTCTGGTTTTCTTTTTTTGTGACATCTTTGTCTGGTTTTGGTATCGGGGTGATGGTGGCCTCGTAGAATGAGTTTGGGAGTGTTCCTCCCTCTGCTCTACTTTGGAAGAGTTTGAGAAGGATAGGTGTTAGCTCTTCTCTAAATATTTGATAGAATTCGCCTGTGAAGCCATCTAGTCCTGGGCTTTTGTTTGTTGGAAGATTTTTTTTTTTTTTTTGCGGTATGCGGGCCTCTCACCATTGTGGCCTCTCCCGTAATGGAGCACAGGCTCCGGACGCGCAGGGCCAGCAGCCATGGCTCACGGGCCCAGCCACTCCGCGGCATGTGGGATCATCCTGGACTGGGGCACGAACCTGTGTCACCTGCATCAGCAGACGGACTCTCAACCACTGCACCACCAGGGAAGCCCTGTTGGAAGATTTTTAATCACAGTTTCAATTTCAGTGCTTGCGATTGGTCTGTTCATATTTTCTATTTCTTCCTGGTTCGGTCTCAGAAGGTTGTGCTTTTCTAAGAATGTGTCCATTTCTTCCAGGTTGAGCATTTTATTGGCATATAGTTGCTTGTAGTAATCTCTCATGATCCTTTGCATTTCTGCGGTGTCTTCTGTTACTTCTCCTTTTTCATTTCTAATTGTGTTGCTCTGAGTCTTCTCCCTTTTGTTCTTTGAGTCTGGATAATGGTTTACCAATTTTGTTTATCTTCTCAAAGAACCAGCTTTTACTTTTATTGATCTTTGCTATCATTTCCTTCATTTCTTTTTCATTTATTTCTGATCTAATCTTTATGAATTCTTTCCTTCTGCTAACTTTGTTTTTTTTCTTTTTCTTTCTCTAATTGTTTTAGGTGTTAGATTAGGTTGTTTATTTCAGATGTTTCTTCTTTCTTGAGGTAAGATTGTATTTCTACGAACTTCCCTCTTAGAACTGCTTTTGCTGCATGCCATAGGTTTTGGGTCATCGTGTTTTCATTGCCATTTGTTTCTAAGTATTTTTGAATTCCTCTTTGACTTCTTCAGCGATCTCTTGGTTATTTAGTAGCGTATTGTTTAGCTTCCATGTGTTCGTATTTTTTACAGATTTCTTCCCTGTAATTGATATCTAGTCTTATAGCCTTGTGGTCAGAAAAGAAACTTGATACGATTTCAATTTTCTTATATTTTTCCAAGGCTTAATTTGTGACCCAAAATATGACTTATCTTGGAGAATGTTCCATGAGCACTTGAGAAGAAAGTGTATGCTGTTCTTTTGGGAGGGAATGTCCTATACGTATCAATTAAGTCCATCTTGTCTAAAGTGTCATTTAAAGCTTGTGTTTCCTTATTTATTTTCATTTTGGATGATCAGTCCATTGGTGAAAGTGGGGTGTTAAAGTCCCCTACTATGATTGTGTTACTGTCGATTTCCCCTTTATGGCTGTTAGCATTTGCCTTAGGTATTGAGGTGCTCCTATGTTGGGTGCAAAAATATTTACAATTGTTATATCTTCTTGGATTGATCCCTTGATCATTATGTAGTGTCCTTCTTTGTCTCTTGTAATAGTCTTTGTATTAAAGTTTATTTTCGCTGATAGGAGAATTAGTACTCCAGCTTTCTTTTGATTTCCATTTGTATAGAATATCTTTTTCCATCCCCTCACTTTCAGTTTGTATGTGTCCCTAGGTCTGAAGTGGGTCTCTTGTAGAGAGCATATACATGGGTCTTGTATTTGTATATATTCAGCCAGTCTATATCTTTTGGTTGGAACATTTAATCCATTTATATTTAAGGTAATTATCAATATGTATGTTCCTATTACCCGTTTCTCAATTGTTTTGGGTTTGTTTTTGAAGGTCTTTTCCTTCTCTTGTGTTTCCTGCCTAGAGAAGTTCCTTTAGCATCTGTTGTAAAGCTGGTTTGGTGGTGCTGAATTCTCTTAGCTTTTGCTTGTCTGTAAAGGTTGTAATTTCTCCGTCGAATCTGAATGAGACCCTTTCTGGGTAAAGGGTCTGAGTAATCTTGCTTGTAGGTTTTTCCCTTTCATCACTTTAAATATGTCCTGTCACACCCTTCTGGTCGGCAGAGTTTCTGCTGAAGATCAGCTGTTAACCTCATGGGGATTCCCCTGTACGTTATTTGTTCCTTTTCCCTTGCTGCTTTTAATATTTTTTATTTGTATTTAATTTTTGATAGTTTGATTAGTATGTGTCTTGGTGTGTTTCTTCTTGGATTTATCCTGTATGGGACTCTCTGTGCGTCCTGGACTTGATTGACTATTTCCTTTCCCATATTAGGGAAGTTTTCAACTATGGTCTTCTCAAATATCTTCTCACTCCCTGTCTTTTTCTCTTCTTATTCTGGGACCGCTGTAATTCAAATGTTGGTGTGCTTAATGTTTTCCCATAAGTCTCTGAGACTGTCCTCAATTCTTTTCATTCTTTTTTCTTTATTCTGCTCTGTGGTAGTTATTTCCACTATTTTATCTTCCAGGTCACTTATCCGTTCTTCTGCCTAAGTTATTCTGCTATTGATTCCTTCTAGAGAATTTTTAATTTCATTTATTCTGTTGTTCATCATTGTCTATTTGCTCTTTAGTTCCTCTAGGTCCTTGTTAAATGTTTCTTGCATTTTCTCCATTGTATCTCCAAGATTTTGGATCATCTTTACTATCATTACTCTGAATTCTTTTTCAGGTAGACTGCCTATTTCCTCGTCATTTGTTTGGTCTGGTGGGTTTTTACTTTGCTCCTTCATTTGCTGTGTATTTCTGTGTCTTCTCATTTTGCTTAACTTATTGTGTTTGGGGTCTCCTTTTAGCAGGCTGCAGGTTTGTAGTTCCTGTTGTTTTTGGTGTCTCCCCCAGTGGGTAAGGTTGGTTCAGTGGGTTGTGTAGGCTTCCTGGTGGAGGGGACTGGTGCCTGTGTTCTGGTGGATGAGGCTGGATCTTGTCTTTCTGGTGGGCAGGACCATGTCCAGTTGTGTGTTTTGGGGTGTCTGTGAGCTTATTATGATTTTAGGCAGCCTCTCTTCTAATGCATAGGGTTGTTTTCCTGTCTTGCTACTTGTTTGGCATCGGGTGTCCAGCACTGGAGCTTGCTGGTGGTTGGGTGGAGCTGGGTCTTAGTGTTGAGACAGAGGTCTCTGAGAGAGCTCTCACTGACTGATATTACATGGGGCCGGGAGGTCTCTGGTGGTCCCATATCCTGAACTCAGCTCTCCCACCTCAGAGGCTCAGGCCTGACACCCAGCTGGAGAACCAAGACCCTGTCTGCCACACGGCTCAGAAGAAAAGGAAAAAAAAAAAAAGAAAGTAAAAAAAAAAATAGTAAAATAAAGTTATTAAAATAAAAAATTTTTAAATATTTTTAACATTTAAAAAATTAAAATGTAATAAAAAAAGAAGGGCTCAACCAAACCAATAAACAAATCCACCCGTGATAACAAGCTCTAAAAACTATATTAAGATAAACATAAAAATCAGAAACTAGTTAGTCACATACAGCAAACCCCAAGTCTACAGTTACTCTCAAAGTCCACCGCCTCAATTTTGGGATTATTCATTGTCTATTCAGGTATTCCATAGATGCAGGGTACGTCAAGTTGACTGTGGAGATTTAATCCACTGCTCTTGAGACTGCATGGAGATATTTCCCTTTTTCTTCTTTGTTCACACAGCTCCTGGGGTTCAACTTTGGATTTGGCCCTGCCTCTGCATGTAGGTCGTCCTCTGGTGTCTGTTTTTCGCCCAGAGAGGAGAGGGTTAAAGGAGCGGCTGATTACGGGCATCTGGTTCACTCAGGCTGGAGGGAGGGAGGGGTATGTGCAGGGTGAGCCTGTGGCAACAGAAGCCAGCATGACGTTGCAACTGGCTGAGGCACGCCATGTGTTCTCCCGGGGAAGTTGTCCCTGGATCATAGGACACTGGCAGCACAGACTGGCGGCAGCACAGACTCCTGGCGGGCAGCACAGACTCCTGTGAGGGGAAGTGTGGATAGTGACCTGTGCTTGCACACAGGCTTGTAAGTGGCTGCAGCAACAGTCTTAGCGGTTAATACCCGTCTCTGGTGTCCGCACTGATAGCTGCAGCTCGCACTTGCCTCTGAAGCTCATTTAGGCAGTGCTCTGAATCCCCTCTCCTTGCGCACCCTGAAACTATAGTCTCTTGCCTCTTGGGCACGTCCAGACATTTTCCCGGACTCCCTCCTGGCTAGCTGTGGGGCAATAGCCCCTTCAGGCTGTGTTCATGCAGTCAACCCCAGTCCTCCCCCTGGGATCCGACCTCTGAAGCCTGAGCCTCAGCTCCCAGCCCCCACCCACCGTGGCGGGTGAGCAGACAAGCCTCGGCCTGGTGAGTGCCGGTCGGCCCTGATCCTCTGCACGGGAATCTCTCTGCTTTGCCCTCTGGACCTCTGTTGCTGTGCTCTTCTCCATGGCTCCAAAGCTTCCCCCCTGCCCACCTCATGTCTGTGCCAGTGAAGGGTCTTCCTAGTGTGTGGAAACCTTTTCTCCTTCACAGCTCCCTCCCAGAGGTGCAGGTCCCATCCCTATTCTTTTGTCTCTGTTTTTTCTTTTTCTTTTGCCCTACCCAGTTACGTGGGGGAGTTTCTTGCCTTTTGGGAACTCTGAGGTCTTCTGCCAGCAATCCGTAGGTGTTCTGTAGGAGTTGTTCCACATGTAGATGTATTTGTGGGGAGGGAGGTGATCTCCATGTCTTACTCCTCCACCATCTTGAAGGTCCTCGCCTCTATGGCTTAGGCTTCTAAAAATCCATCAAGCATCCACTGCATAGAAGTCTGATTTTTCTCCTGTTGTAATTCACTCAGGAAAGTTTCTAGAGGTCCAGTGGTGTGGGCATGTCAAGGTTTCCCTTTTATAGCCATGAATAAGTTACTGTATCTGGCTCTTCCTTTCCAGTCCTTGCAGATTGGCTCTAGTAGGTCACTCTTCTGACACTCAGCAAGGCTGCTCACTGCTCTAATCAGCAGCTCATCAGAGCCTATAAATCTTTGATAATTCCACCTGGCAGATATCTTTAACCATGAGTGACACGTTTAGTCCTTTGGGTGTTTTTAGGTTTCTACCCCCTTGGCCACAACTGAGCAGCCTGCTTGAGGATAGTTTTGTTCTCTTCATTTCAATATCCATGTGACTTCTGCATTTTATTCTTAGAGGACATGAACAGTTCCGTATTTTGAATGTACCTGTAGTACCATTGGTCAGAGAAGATGGTATTACTTGCCGGAAGTACTAGTCTAAAAAGTTCTATGTACTTTTCCAAACAGGGAAGCAGAAAAAATTCTTGGTAGCTCACTGTATCGTAGAGGATGTGTTAAAAAAAAAAGAAGAAAAAAACTTGATTACTTTTAAACCCCATTTAAAAACATGAAATCTTGAAGTAGTTCTAAAGTTAAGCTGAAAGTATAACCTCAGTGGAGGCACACTGGTTCAGACTGGTTGGACTACTAGTCCTTTCTTAGAAAAAAGTAAATGTGTTTGAGAATTACTCTTAAATCTTTGACCTGGTGGTGGTAGGGGGTGGTTTGGAGAAATGAGAGAAAAGGGGCATGATTAATCTATTTCCTACTGTTTCATGGATCCCAAATATCACCTCCATTTTCGGAGATTCACTCGGATTTGTGGAACTCAGCATATAGTTGTATCCCTGGCTAGGATTTATCACAGCCATGTAGTAAGGATATACAGCTGGATCCTAATAGGAAAAGACACAGGCAGAAAAATCAATGCCAGGCTTCCTTCTGGCGTGTCCCTCCTGAGAAAGTGTACACTTGAGAATATTCCTTTCTCTAGCAACTAAAAATGCAATAGTATATAATGTTTTTCTTGGGGATCCCATTAGAGATTTATCACACAAGGCTTTTACCGGGGTATGGTCACACAGGCACCCTCTGCCTAGCACATACCACTATCTTAGATTCCCAGAAGCAAGCAGGTGTTTGGCATAATCACATTATGCAGACAGTCTAGGACCAGTGGATCACCCTTATCTCTTAAGGGAATGAGTCAAGTGTGAAATTCTCAAGTGCCAGCCAAAGGCCAGCCTTGCAAGCAGATCCTACTAAAGAAGCCCTCAGGCCTGTTATGTTAACTCTTTTCTGCACGTCTACCACCCCTGTAAATAAGACATTGTGAAAACAAATAGAACACATTTTCCTCTAATTTCAGCATCATAAGATCAACAGAGAAAGAAAAGTAACTTAATAGGAAGTTTTATAGGAATTCTATTCTGCAGCAACTTCGTCCTGAGTGGTTTGGAAGCATAAGTATTAACTAGCTCAGGTGTGGTTTAGGTGCCTCCAGGTATACAAGTATTGATGCCAGGCTTGGCCCAGACCAACCAAAAGAACAGACCAACCAGAACACTTCTTTTGTAAGTCTCCAATAGAAAACACAAATCACTTAATGAAAGCAATCATTTGCAAAGCATATTAAAAACTAAGACCATCTCTTCTCCTGTCTCCCAACAGCAAGACTCTGCTTGGAATAAAAGTGCAGATTTCCAGCAATGAAGCCAACTCATCCAGTGACATAAAATCCATTTATGATAAACATAAACCATGTTTTCAGCAATAATTTACATATCTGAAATGGGAGAAATTGGAAACTGATCAGCATAGCCTAAATAAATGGTCCTCTTCATTGTAACTCTTTTATAGCCAAAGTGACCTTTCTTAGTGCCAAGGCAGCGTGTTTATAGGATGCTATTTTCTCATGTAATTCACTGTCACATTACATTTTCATAAATATTCCTGAAAGGTTAAACAGCTGCATATAATAACCATAAATACTAAACTGTATCCTTGAAAAACCAATGTAAAAATATTAAAGTTTGCAAAGAGAATCATTCACAATTTTACACAATACCTGGCATATTACCTTTTAATTTCTGTCTAAATGCACAGATATTTGATGAAGTTATGATCATATTACACTTGTACTTTCACAGATTGTTCAACATACAGCAAATATTTTCCATGTTTCTCTATAGACGCCATGTGTTATTGTTCCATTCCACTATTGCTACAGATTTAATTTTAATACATGTTTTTATTAAAAACTCTCATTTAATCAATGTAATCTATACATATTATTTAAAATCAAATGGTCAAGAAATGAGTTATAATATCACAGTCCCCTGCTTTACCCCATCCCAGCTGCTGCCATTCCCCTGTAGCAACCATTTTTATTTAAATGTTCAACTTTTTTTCTGATTATCTTTATTTCACTAAATAGCATACTTATTATTTCTCAAGTTATTGATTTTAGGTATTAGTTGTTACTTTTAGTTTCCTTGTTGGTTTTCTTTGTATTTAGATACTATACTTATCTCTTCATTTCTCCTTCCAACTGCTACAGATGGAAGAATTTTTCTTAATTTCCCACTCTGTGAGAATGAAGAGTTATGAGTACCCTTCGTTTCTCTTCTCTAACTTCCAATTCTGAACTTCTGTTGCTCACACTAACACTTTTATAGTGTAAGATTGGTATCTTTTACATCTGTTTTGTAGCCATGACTGTCTTCCATGCTTTGTTTATAGTTTAATTCTAAAAGTTGAAATCAATAAACAGTATCTATATAATGATGACTCCATAAATATTGTTCACTCTTAGAGCTAAATGGTATAATATGGTTCTATTTCCTTTCTGTACAGCTCTTTACTTTTCCTTGAGTTTCTAGTTGCCTTTGTTTTTCCTCTTGCAATGTTTATCTGTCTCACCTCCTTATATTTTCTAAAGAATCAAAGGGAGTAATATATTTGTGGAATCCCTTTCCCTCACCTATACCTATTCTGATAACTTCTTCCTAAATCACTTTTCTTCTGCTCTAATCATGGTTAATTGCTACCAATTAGTTAGTACAACCTAGTTGTCATCCTCGGACTGAATTATACTACTGGGCTGGAATTATTTTCAGAATTTCAACTTCCCGTTTTTTCTTCCTCTTAGGACATATCCGAAAATATCTGTACTCTACCCTCACACTTGCCTGAGAATTTTGCTAGACAGAGAAATCTAAACTGGAAAATTTCACTCAAAAACCTAGTTTTACCCCTTGAACAGACTGCATCCCTTGTTGCTATGACTCTTGTTCCTTTGTGGGTTGCCTGTTTTTATGCTTATCTTGTTTTCTTCCTCAAGAAACTTATAGAAGCTTCCATTTATTCAGAACTTTCCGAACTTTCTGAAACTGCATGTTTCCGAACTTTCTGAAACTGCATGTTTTCTCTGTAGATCATACTTTATTCATTTGTACTGGACATTCAGTGACTCCTTTCATTCTGGTCCTTCAGTTTTAGAAAATTATCTTAAAATATTTCTTTGGTAAGTTTCTTCTTTCTCTTTTGTTCTCTCTCATAGACTTAATCTCTATGACTTATTTTTCTCTCATATTTTCCATTACTGTATCTCTTTGTTCTCCTTTGTAAGAGATTGCCTCAACATTATCTTCCATGCTTTCAGTATTTTTTAAATTTCAATAGTCACATTTTTTTAATTGTTACAATGTTGTGTTAGTTTCTGGTATACAGCAGTGATTCACTTAATATATATATATATATATATATATATATATATATATATATATATATATATAGTGTGTGTGTATGTATATGTGTGTGTATATATTTCTTTTTCAGATTTTTTCTATTATAAGTTATTACAGGATATTGAATGTAGTTCCCTGTGCTATACAGTAGGACCTTGTGTTTATCAGTAGTCACATTTTAAATGTTTTGTCATTTGTTCATTTTTTAGAGCATCTTATTTTATGGATACAGCATCTACTCACATTTTCCTGAAAATAATAAAACGAGCTCTCTTACTGTTTAACTTATTTCTGTTTTCTGTGAGGTCATTTATTTTCTATTCAGTTTTCTTTTTTTTTTTTCACTTTGCGAACATCTGGTGATCCTTAGTTATTCATAATTAAGAATCAAGCAATAAAAAACTGACAGGTACTTCATACCTATCAGGATGGCTACTACGAAAAAAACGCCAGAAAATAAGTGTTGGTGAGGAGGTGGTGAAACTGGAATTCTTGTGCACTGTTGGTGGGAATATAGAATGATGCATTTGCGATGGAAAACAGTATGTGATTCCTCAAAAAATATTTCAACAAACTGCCACATGATCCAGCAATCCCATATCTGTGATTATACCCAAAAGAAACAAAGGCAGAGTCTTGAAGAGTTATCTGTACATTCATGTTCACAGCAGCATTATTCACAATAGCCAAAGAGAAAAGCAACTCAAGTGTCCATCAATGGATGAATGGATAAACAAAATGTGGTATATACATACAGTGGACTTTTATGTAAACTTAAAAAAGGAAGCGAAGCTGACATATGCTACAACATGAATGAATCTTGAGTGAAATAAGCCAGTCACAGACAAATACTGCATGATTCCGCTTATAAAAGGTATCTAGAGCAATCAAACTATAAAGAATCATGGTTGCTAGAGGCTAGGGGAGGGGGAAATGGAAACTGTTGTTTAAAGGGCATAAAACTTCAGTTCTGCACGATGAAAAAGTTCTGGAGATGGTTGCACAATCATGTGAATATACTGAATACTGAACCGTGCATTTAAAAGTGGTTAAGATGGTTAAAAACAACAACAATTTACAGGAAGCTGTAGCAGACACATTGGGATCCTGCCCATTATTTCTCAGTAATTACCATTTCAGCCCATGCTGGCATGATTCCAGACAGATTTGAGCGTACCAGTTCATGACAATTTTATCAATCTGGGACATGGTAATGATCAGTATTAGTATTGCACATTCATATAAACATTCTTCTCCAAGAGGATGGGCTATCTGACACCTAAAAAGTTGCTCTGTATTTGGAAATAAGACCTAATTATGATAAAATAGGCCTTAAGGAATGAAAGGCCAGTGAGTTGAAGAACTTAGCAGTTCTTATTCTTAATTCATACCTTCTTCTAAGAAGATATAAAGCAAACAAGGGGGTGGTGTTTGAAGGCAAAGAATTTCAGGCTCTATGAATAAAATGAAAGGCTACCAACTTATGAAAAATTGACACAGAAGGTAAAAATTTTATAAAGATTTCAGGCTTTTGAATCCATGAATATTCTTTTCTTGAAAAAGTACTGTTTCTGTTTTACAAAAGTAAAGACACTTTTAGAGAAAAGAAACGAGGGTACTGCTATCAGCACATTTCATGAAAATTCCTGATGTAGAGGCAAATCATTCCTGCCCCAAATCAGGGATAACATAGAGGATGAATATTTGGCTTTGTCATTCAGATTTTAAACTCTGAGGTTTTCTTCTTGTTTTTTAATGCAGAAAGGAGAAGTCACTTTTTAACTTCAGGTCTCTTCAGTTTATATATAAAAACAGTACTGGAGACAGCTACAGAAAAAAATGACTTGAATCATATTACTCATCATTCGGCTAAAAATAAGAAGCCACACTTAAGTACCCTGGCATTTACAGGGGTAAAAAACAAAATTTCCACTGTCACTGTTGTCAGCAAAGAGAATATATTTCTTCATCTTCTATAAGGAAATCCCCCCCCCCAAAATTACCATTGAGCACAAAGGGGTAGCACCTGGCTCTAATTCAATTCTGCCGAGAGGCCCAGAAGTAATCAATAAACACTTACTAATACAGCATCTTGCTTCCATGAGTAAAATGGCAAGTGCTGTACACATGCTGAAATTAAACAACACTTAATATAGATGAAAAAGTAGGAGAATAAGGAAAAAGCTGAGGAACTGGTTTACATCAAACTTCCTAGGAAGCAGTTTAGCTTTCTTCTTTCTATAACTTGTGGGGACCACCTAGGTGTGGAGGGGAAAACATCAAGACTACTCTGTCACAGTCTTAAATTCCTATTCCTTCCATTTGTTTAGCTTTAAATGCTTATGAGATAGCCTTGGATATCCCACACCACCCCCAATAAACCTGTAGAAAATCATTAGCCAGGGGGCCTTCAAGATGGCAGAGGAGTTGAGACGTGGAGATCATCTTCCTCCCCACAAATACATCAAAAATACATCTACGTGTGGAACAACTCCTACAGAACACTTACTGAACACTGGCAGAAGACCTCAGACTTCCCAAAAGGCAAGAAACTCCCCCACGTACCTGGGTAGGGCAAAAGAAAAAAGGAAAAACAGAGACAAAAGAATAGGGATGGGACCTGCACCAGTGGGAGGGAGCTGTGAAGGAGGAAAGGTTTCCATACACTAGAAGCCCCTTCACTGGCAGAGATGGTGGGTGGGCGGGGAGGGAAGCTTTGGAGCCACAGAGGAGAGCACAGCAACAGGGCTGCAGAGGGCAAAGCAGAGAGATTTCCGCACAGAGGATTGGTGCCGACCAGCACTCACCAGACTGAGAAGTTTGTCTGCTCAGCCGCCAGGGTGGGTGGGGGCTGGGAGCTGAGGTCGGGCTTCGGAGGTCAGACCCCAAGGAGCGGACTGGGGTTGGCTGCGTGAACACAGCCTGAAGGGGCTAGTGCACCACAGCAAGCCGGGAGAGAGTCCAGGAAAATGTCTGGACCTGCCTAAGAGGCAAGAGACCATTGTTTCAGGGTGCGTGAGGAGAGGGGATTCAGAGCACCGCCTAAACGAGCTCCAGAGATGGGCGCAAGCTGGAGCTATCAGCGGGACACCAGGGACGGGTGTGAACTGCTAAGACTGTTGCTGCAGCCATGGAGAAGCCTGTGTGCGAGCACAGGTCACTATCCACACCTCCCCTCCTGGGAACCTGTGCAGCCCACCACTGCCAGGGTCCCATGATCCAGGGACAACTTCCCCGGGAGAACACACAGCGTGCCTCAGGCAGGTGCAACGTCATGCTGGACACTGTCGCCACAGGCTCGCCCCGTGTTAAGTACCCATCCCTCCCTCCAGCCTGAGTGAACCAGATCCCCCTAATCAGCCTCTCCTTTAACCCCCTCCTGTCAGGGAGAAAAACAGAAGCCAGAGGGCGACTTACACGCAGAGGTAGGGCCAAACCCAAAGCTGAACCGCAGGAGCTGTGCAAACAAAGAAGAGGAAGGGAAATTTCTCCCAGCAGCCTCCGGTGCAGGGGATTAAATCTCCACAGTTAACTTGACGTACCCTGCATCTGTGGAATACCTGAATAGATAACGAACCATGCCAAAAATGAGGTGGTAGACTTCGGGAGAAACTGTAGACTTGCGGTTTGCTGTATGCAGCTGACTAGTTTCTGATTTTTATGTTCATCTTACTATAGTTTTTAGCAGTTGTTATTATTGCTGGATTTGTTTATTGGTTTGGTTGCTCTCTTTTTATATTACTTTTATATTTTAATAATATTTTTAATTTAATAATTTTTTTTCCTTCTTTATTTTCTCCCTTTTCTTCTGACCATGTGACTGACGGATCTTGCTGCTCTGGACAGCTGTCAGGCCTGAGCTTTTGAGGTGGGAGAGCTGAGCTCAAGACACTGGACGACCAGAGACGTCCTGGCCCCATGGAATATCAGTCGGCAACAGCTCTCTCAGAGATCTCCATCTCAATGCTAAGACCCAGTTCCCCTCAATGACCAGCAAGCTCCAGTGTGGGACACCCCATGCTAAACAACTAGCAAGACAGGAACACAGCCCCACCAATTAGCAGAGAGGCTGTCTAAAACCATAATAAGCGAACGGACACCCCAAAACACACCACCGGATGTGGTCCTGCCCATCAGAAAGACAAGATCCAGCCCATCCACCAAAACACAGGCACCAGTCCCCTCCACTAGGAAGCCTACACAACCCACTGAACTAACCTTACACACTGGGGGCAAACACCAAAAACAACAGGAACTACGAACCTGCAGCCTGCGAAAAGGAAACCCCAAACACAGTAAGTTAAGCAAAATGAGAACATAGAGAAATACATAGCAGACGAAGGAGCAAGGTAAAAACCCACCAGACCAAACAAATGAAGAGGAAATAGGCAGTCAAACTGAAAAAGAATTCTGAGTAATGACAGTAAAGAGGATCCAAAATCTTGGGGATACAATGGAGAAAATACAAGAAAGGTTTAACAAGGACTCAGAAGAACTAAACAGCAAACAAACAATGATGAGCAACACAATAAACGAGATTTAAAATTCTCCAGAAGTAATCAATAGCAGAATAACTGAGGAAGAGGAACGGATAAGTGACCTGGAAGATAAAATAGTGGAAATAACTACCTCAGAGCAGAAAAAAAGAAAAAAGAATGAAGAGAATTGAGGAAGTCTCACAGACTTCTGGGACAACATTAAGCACACCAACATTTGAATTACAGGAGTCCCAGAATACAAAGAGAAAAAGACAGGGAGTGAGAAGGTATTTGAAAAGACCATAGTTGAAAACTTCCCTAATATGGGAAAGGAAATAGTCAATCAAGTCTAGGAAGCACACAGAGTCCCATACAGGATAAATCCAAGGAGAAACACACCAAGACACATACTAATCAAACTATCAAAAATTAAATACAAATAAAAAATACTAAAAGAGCAAGGGAAAAGCAACAAATAACATACAAGGGAATCCCCACTAAGTTAACAGCTGATCTTCAACAGAAACTCTGCAGACCAGAAGGGTGTGGCGGGACACATTTAAAGTGATGAAAGGGAAAAACCTACAAGCAAGATTACTCTACCCAGAAAGGGTCTCATTCAAACCAGCTCTAAAACAAATGCTAAAGGAACTTCTCCAGGCAGGAAACACAAGAGAAGGAAAAGACCTACAGGAACAAACCCAAAACAAGTCAGAAAATGGTAATAGGAACATACATATCAATAATTACCTTAAACGTAAATGGATTAAATGTTCCAACCAAAAGACACAGACTGGCTGAATGGATACAAAAACAAGACCTGTGTATACGCTGTCTACAAGAGACCCACTTCAGACCTAGGGACACACACAGACTAAAAGTGAGAGGATGGAAAAAGGTATTCCATGCAAATGGAAACCAGAAGAAAGCTGGAGTAGCAATTCTCATATCAGACAAAATAGACTGTAAAACAAAGAGTATTCCAAGAGACAAAGAAGGACACTACGTAATGTTCAAGGGATCGATCCAAGAAGATATAACTGTAAACATTTATGCACCCAACATAGGAGCACCTCAATACATAAGGGAACTTCTAACAGCCATAAAAGGGGAAATCAACAGTAACACAATCATAGTAGGGGATGATAACACCCCACATTCACCAATGGACAGATCATCCAAAATAAAAATAAATAAGGAAACACAAGCTTTAAATGATACATTAAACAAGATGGACATAATTGATATTTATAGGACATTCCATACAAAACCAACAGAATAAACTTTCTTCTCAAGTGCTCATGGAACATTCTCCAGGATAGATCATATCTTGGGTCACAAATCAAGCCTTGGTAAATTTCAGAAAATTGAAATCATATGAAGCATATTTTCTGACCACAACACTGTGAGACTAAATATCAATTAGAGGAAAAAATCTGTAAAAAATACAAACACATGGAGGCAAAACAATGTGCTACTTAATAACCAAGAGATCATTGAAGAAATCAAAGAGGAAATCAAAAAATACCTAGAAACAAATGACAATGAAAACATGACAACCCAAAACCTATGGGATGCAGCAAAAACAGTTCTAAGAGGGAAGTTTATAGCAATACAATCCTACCTTAAGAAACAAGAAACATCTGAAATAAACAACCCTAACTTACACCTAAGGCAATTAGAGAAAGAAGAATAAAAAAACCCCAAAGGTCGCAGAAGCAAAGAAATCATAAAGATCAGATCAGAAATAAATGAAAAAGAAATGAAGGAAATGATAGCAAACATCAGTAAAGTAAAAGCTGGTTCTTTGAGAAGATAAACAAAACTGATAAACCATTAGCCAGACTCATCAAGAGAAAAACGGAGAAGACTCAAATCAATAGCATTAGAAATGAAAAGGAGAAATAATAACTGACACTGCAGAAATACAAAGGATCATGAGAGATTACTACAAGCAACTCTATGCCAATAAATTGGACAACCTGGAAGAAATGGAAAAATTCTTAGAAAAGCACAACCTTCTAAGACTGAACCAGGAAGAAACAGAAAATATGAACAGACCAATCACAAAAACTGACATTGAAACTGTGATTAAAAATCTTCCAACAGGGTTTCCCTGGTGGCGCAGTGGTTGAGAATCTGCCTGCTAATGCAGGGGACACAGGTTCGAGGCCTGGTTTGGCAGGATCCCACAGGCCACCGAGCAACTAGGCTCCTGAGCCACAACTACTGAGCCTGTGCGCCTGGAGCCTGTGCTCCATAACAAGAGAGGCTGCAATAGTGAGAGGCCCGTGCACCGTGATGAAGAGTGGCCCCTGCTTGCCACAACTAGAGAAAGCCCTCACACAGAAACGAAGACCCAACACAGCAAAAATAAATAAAAAAAGAAAATAAAATAATAAAAATGGAGCTGGAGGAATCAGGCTCCCTGCTTCAGACTATACTATAAAGTTACAGTAATCAAGACAGTATGGTACTGGCACAAAAACAGAAAGATAGATCAAAGGAACAGGATAGAAAGGCCAGAGGTAATCCCACACACATATGGTCACCTTATCTTTGATAAAGGAGGCAAGAATATACGAAGGAGAGAAGATAGCCTCTTCAATAAGTGGTGCTGGGAAAACTGGACAGCTACGTGTAAAAGAATGAAATTAGAACACTCCCTAACACCATACACAAAAATAAACTCAAAATGGATTAGAGACCTAAATATAAGACCAGACACTATAAAACTCTTAGAGGAAAACATAGGAAGAACACTCTTTGACGTAAATCACAGCAAGATCTTTTTTGATCCACCTCCTAGAGTAATGGAAATAAAAACAAAAATAAACAAATGGGACCTAATGAAACTTAAAAGCTTTTGCACAGCAAAGGAAACCATAAACAAGACCAAAAGACAAACCTCAGAATGGGAGAAAATATTTGCAAACGAAGCAACTGACAAAGCATTAATCTCCAAAATTTATAAGCAGCTGATGCAGCTCAATATCAAAAAAACAAACAACCCAATCCCAAAATGGGCAGAAGACCTAAATAGACATTTCTCCAAAGAAGATATACAGACTGCCAACAAACACATGAAAGGATGCTCAACATCATTAATCATTAGAGAAATGCAAATCAAAACTACAATGTGATGGGCTTCCCTGGTGGCACACTGGTTCAGAGTCTGCCTGCCGATGCAGGGGACATGGGTTTGTGCCCTGGTCCAGGAAGATCCCACATGCCGTGGAGCGGTTAGGCCCATGAGCCATGGCCGCTGAGCCTGCGCGTCCGGAGCCTTTGCTCCGCAACAGGAAAGGCCACAACAGTGAGAGGCCCGCGTACCGCAAAAAAAAAACAAAAACAAAAAAAACACTACAATGCGATATCATGTCACACCGGTCAGAATGGGCATCATCAAAAAATCTACAAACAATAAATGCTGGAGAGGGTGTGTTGAAAAGGGAAGCATCTTGCACTGTTGGTGGGAATGTAAATTGATACAGCCAGTATGGAGAACAGTATGGAGGTTCCTTAAAAAACTAAAAATAGACTTACCATACCACCCTGTAATCCCACTACTGGTCATATACCCTGAGAAAACCATAATTCAAAAAGAATCATGTAGGGCTTCCCTGGTGGCACAGTGGTTGTGCGTCCCCCTGCCGATTCAGGGGACACGGGTTCGTGCCCCGGTCCGGGAAGATCCCATATGCTGCGGAGTGGCTAGGCCTGTGAGCCATGGCCGCTGAGCCTGCGTGTCCGGAGCCTGTGCTCCACAACAGGAGAGGCCACAACAGTGAGAGGCCCGCGTACCGCAAAAAAAAAAAAAAGAGTGATGTACCACAATGTTCATTGCAGCTCTATTTACAATAGCCAGGACATGGAAGCAACCTAAGTGTCCATTGACAGATGAATCGATAAAGATGATTCGGCACATATATACAATGGAATATTACTCAGCCACAAAAAGAAACAAATTTGAGTTTTTTAGTGAGGTGGATGGACCTAGAGTCTGTCACACAGAGTGAAGTAAGTCAGAAGGAGAAAAACAAATACCGTATGCTAACACATAGATACGGAATCTAAAAAAAAAAAATGGTCAAGAGGAACCTAGGGGCAAGATGGGAATAAAAAGGCAGACCTACTAGAGAATGGACTTGAGAACACGGGGAGGGGGAAGGGTAAGCTGGCACGAAGTGAGAGAGTGGCATGGACATATATACACTACCAAATGTAAAATAGATAGCTAGTGGGAAGCAGTAGCGTAGCACAGGGAGATCAGCTCGGTGCTTTGTGACCGCCTGGAGCGGTGCGATAGGGAGGGTGGGAGGGAGGGAGACGCAAGAGAGAAGAGACATGGGAACATATGTATATGTATAACTGATTCACTTTGTTATAAAGCAGAAACTAACACACCATTGTAAAGCAATTATACTCCAATAAAGATGTAAAAAAAAAAAGATAAATGTTCCCTGCCAGAAAATGCCTTAAAATAGAATGTTGGAAGGATTTCCCTGGGGCAAGTAATAGGCACTTGCTTAAGTTCTCCCATGCCGAGTCCTACCTCCTTCCTCCAAGAGCAGACTCTGGTCAGTCCCTCTGCTGACCCTGGGGCGCCGGGAGCCCCTTTATATAAGGTTGGCAGGGAGAGAAGTGACCAGTTTAGAAACTGGAGCAGAAGTCGATGGCTTAATCTCAGCTCTGTTCTCCTTGACTTATCAGTTCCATTGTTTGCTTCCAATTAGGTGAAAAACAAACAAACCAACTGAAGAATGATGAAATCTAGGTGGCAGGACAGTCCAAGTCAAAGTCAAGTGGACTTTGCTAACAGAATAATGACAAAAAGCTTCTTTAAAAAAAAAAAGTCAAACCAGACCTCAGTGTCCAATCTGCCCCAGCACTGCCCCCACCAGCACAACCCTTCAATTCCATTCTTTTTAGACTATAATAAGGAAGAGCCACATGGCTAGTCATCGATAACCAAGTGTCATTTCCATCTTTATTTCAGAATATTACATCAGCAACCTTTCAGACTCTTGAAAACCATAGTGTTTCGCAACATCTCGGACAAACATTTCTCCAGTTTTATGTGGTTGCCCAGCAGTAGCCAGACAGCTTGCACTCATTTCTTTCCTGACCAAAAGATTATCAGAATCTGTTGTCTTTTACCATCTCCATTTTTTTCCGTATGTGGAAAGCTTGATGTGTAGAGATCGACATCCAGAAGGGTGAAGTAGTTTATCCACAGTCATTTACAAGGAAGAAAAGGGAACCTCTGTAGTAACACAGACACGATTTTCACTCGCATTAAGCGTAGTATTAAAACACATTTTCAATCTACTTTCTGTCCTAAAACTAACTTCTGACAAGCCAAACACCCTGAGTACAGCTAAGTTTACTCCGTTAGGAAACACTAAGCCCCCTCTCCTCATCTGCTTCTCGTTTAAACAACTTGGGTTTCATTGGCTGTCACTGCAAACCAGCTGTATCACCAACCACATCAGCCTCTGTCAAAGATGAAGAGACAGCCTCAAAATACTTACAGTCCAAGATGCTTGGGACTAAAAATTCTTTTAAAATTCTGCTATGTATGGCCTCTGACCCCTTGACAACATTTCTCCCAGGAAACACCACCTGTAAGTTTGAAGCAGGGTGAGGCTTACCATATACAAAACAGATAAATGACAAGGATTTATTGTATAGCATAGGGAACTATATTCGATATTTTGTAATAACATGTAACGGAAAAGAATCGAAAAAAAAGAATATACAGACAGACACATATATCCGAATCACTTTGTGTACATCTGAAACTAACACAATATTGTAAACCAGCTATAGTTCAATTAAAAAAAGATAAATGTCTTTTATTGAAAACAAGCAGTGTGAGGCTCAGAAGCAGGCAGTGGGCACACAGCTGTTTCAGTTCCAATGTTGTGGTCCCTCCAAGAGCTCCCAGGACTTGTGGAACAAAGCAGTGAATAAAGAGGGAGGAAGCTAGGCTGACTGGCTCCTCTGGATCTGAACCCTTTCAAGTAATGCCTACAGGCTTCTATGAATGTACATAATAATAACTACAATTTATTAAATACTTATTCTATGCCAAGCCTATGCTAAGTGCTATATGTATATTAATTCTTTAAATTGTCACCACAACCCCTTAAGTATTATTATCCATCACTTTTTACAGATAAAGGATCTGGGGTATCAGGAAATGTATGTGACATGCTCAAAATCACCCACATAGTAAGGGAAAGAGACAGGACTGAACCTGGAGGAATCTATAATAGCTCTAGAGCTCAGGCATTTAAGAGCTCTGCTACAAAGCCTTCCACAAGGGAAGTCCTGCATCCTCACTGCGCAGGCTCACCTGTGGCCGAGACAATGCTCATGTTTACTAAAGACTACATTTCCCAGCTTTCCCTACAGTTAGGTTGCATCATGGGACTGGGTACTGGACAGTCAGAGGTGAGTAGACATGATGTGAGCACACCTAGGGCAGACACTTAAAAATGTCCCGTGAGGACCTTCAGCTCCCTCTTCCCTGTCCATGAAGGCTTGGAAGGCATAAGTTCCAGATAGCATAGTTATAAGATGGAGGCAGCCAGGGTGTCCCAGTCATTACTTGGAGAAGAGCTACCCAGGAGAGCCACTCAGCTCACGCCAAATAGTGATGTGAGGAAGAGAGAAAATTCTATAAGAGTAAGCCATTAAGATTTTAAAATTGGTTTGTAACATTCCATGCAATTTACTTCAGACTTTAATTATTGGGGCCCATTATTGTTTACATCTGTCTAAGTGAGTCTGCACGAACCATACTGTTTTCCTTGCTTCCCTAAGCTACTAAATTACCTTCCTGATCAAAAAGGGTTACGCCGTTTCTGCCAGAGTACTTTCAAAACACTGCCTCATGTAAGGATAAATAGATCAATGAAACAGAATAGAGAGCCCAAAAATAGACCCACACATATGTGGTCAATTGATTTTCAACAAAGACACCAAGAAATTCAATAGGGAAAGGGAAGTCTTTTCAACAAATGGTGCTGGAAGAACTGGATATCTGTATGTAAAAAAACGAACTTCAATTCCTAACTCGCTCCATGCATAAAAATAAATTTGAGATGAATCACAGACATAAATGTAAAAGAACCATAGAAGTTCTAGAGGAAAACGTAAGAGAAAGCATGACATTGCAGTTGGAGAAAATTTCTCAGATTGGTGTAGCAGATGCTGTGGTGAGCTACCCAGGTTCCCCCCATCAGACCAAGACCCTCATTCCCCCAGCTGCAAGTGTTTTGGCTCTTGTGGTTAGCAGCTGAGTCTCTCCCCAGATGTTTCCTTCTGCAAAAGGGATCTACCTCACCCAGAGTAACATTCTACCCCCAGAGACAGCTTTTGTCCAATGACTGGGGACAAAAAAGATCTGCCCCTTTGTTTCAATTTGGGACAACTTTGAAGGGTTATCCCATGAGAAATGAAACACGTACTCACAGAAGACTTATTCATGAATGTCTGCCGTAGCCTTATTCACGATGGCCCCCAAATGGGAAACCCAAATGTCCATCAAAAGAGAATGAGCAAATCGTGGGATAGTCATACAAATGGATATTACTAGGCAATGAAAAGCAACAAACTACTGATATATCCAACATCACAGGGGATCTTAAAAACATTAGGTTGAGCCAAAGGAGCCAGACACAAAAAAGTACATATGGTATGATTCCATTCATATGAAACACCAGATCAGGTAAAACTACAGTACTAGAGATTAGAAAGTGCTTTTCTGGAGTGAGGAGAGGGAAGTTCCCTGAAAAATGGCAAAAATGAACCTTCTGTGTTGATAGAAAGGTTCTATATCCTAATCAGAATAGTGGTTACCCAGGTGGATGCAATTGTCAAAACTCATCAAAGTGTACCCAAAAGCTCTGTGCATTTTACTGGATGAAGATTTTATTTCAATAAAAAATGCTTGCCTCGCATCTGGGCTTCCTCTCTCACCCTCAGCTGTGGGCACAGTTCTCTGTCACTGCCGATCCCACTGCAGTGGCTTTAAAGAGTGGTTCATAAGGTGACTCCCATGTTCGAGTCCAAAGCCTTGAAACTTCCATATCTGGCTTCATTCAGAACTCTGCCCTTCTCCTTTCATTCCCTCCTGAATTTAATGGAGCTGGATTTCCCTCCTTTTAGGAGTTTTAAGGTTCTTTGAAGACTATGACAACTTCCTTCCTCATGTACTCTCCATCTCTGAGTCCAGATGGTCAGACTCACTGTTTTGCCAGCTAAAGAATCAACCTCTCAAAAAAAAAAAAAAATCAACCTCTCTTCCATCCCCAGACCAGGGAGGACTTAATAATAACAACAACAGCAATAACAGTAATTGCCCTTTCTTGAGTTCTTATCACGGGTCAAGCAGTGTTCTAAATGGTTCGTTTACTGTCTTAGTCCATTTGGGCTACTGTAACAGAATACCACCAACTGGGTGGCTTACAAACAACAGAAATTTACTTCTCACAGTTCTGGAGGCTGGGAAGTCCAAGATCAAGACGCCAGCAGATTCAGCATCTGGTGAGAGCTCAGTTCCTGATTCTGAGACAGAACCTCACATGGTGGAAGGGGCAAGGAAGTGATCTGGGATCTCCTTTATAAGAGCACTAACCCCATTCATGATGGCCCCACCTTCATGACCTAATCACTTCCCAAAGGCCCCATCTCCTAATGCTATCACCTCAGGGGTTAGGTTTCAACCTATGAATTTTGGGGGAAGAAAAACATTCAGTCTATACATTATCTCACTTAAAAACAGGTCAGCTCCTTAAAGCAGGTATTATTATCCCTATTTTACAGATAAGGAAACAGAGACTTAGAGAAATTTTGCAACTTATACATATTCATAGAGCCAATAAATAAAAAACCCAGTATTCAAATCCAACTTGACTCCAAAGGCTGGATCCTTTCCACTAGACACTATTTGCTTTTCACATATTTAATAAAATATCTTACTCAAATATAAAAAGATAGCTATGCTTTTAATACTGTAATGGTTATAACAAGAATTCAAGATAGCTTTTAAAAATAAATAACACCACTTTTTTTGGTTCAGAAACAAGGGGCATCAAGTTGAAGCTCTGATTTAGGCTGGATAAAGCCCACAGAGAGCCAAGGCCTGGCAGGCTCTGGGAGACACCCCAAATGCCCCAAACACACGCTACCGCAATTACATTTCTGCTCATTGAACGTTTAGTGCAATACACTTCACCTGCTCTCAATTATAACATTACCATTTCACTAACATTCAGAGCACAGATTTGCTTTTGGTTCTTTTTAAACCCCAGTGAGATTCCTTCCAGGCCACCAGATACAACTTCAAACCGTCCCAAAGAAGCATGTGTGATCTGGCGTGTTAAGAAATCTTTCTAGATGCCACTGACTGTGGATATCTTTCACTGCCCTCTGTCAGGGCTGCTCAAAGCAAAGAAGGTAGAGATGGCACTGAGGATGACTGACAAAGGACGGGATTTGGCTGTGTGTGTGTGTGTGTATGTGTGTGTGTGTGTGTATGTGTGTGTGTGAGAGAGAGAGAGAGAGAGAGAGAGAGATATTTAGCCACTAACTAAACGAGGGATGAGCTTAGAACTAGTCACATATCAGTCAGCTGGGGAGGCAGCCACAGTTAACACTCAGTTATTCAGACGCTGAGGATCCAGGCTCCGAAATTAACCTTCGTTCTTTAAAAAAAAATTTTTTTTTGGTTGCTCATCTTCCTCCCTCTAGTTACCTATCTTTTCAACATTTCACTACTGATTAGCTGCTCCACTGGAGATTTGACAGAGACAATAAAAAGATACCAAATGAAACCAGCCAATTTTGTTTTCTGACAGAATCCCTGATTCAAGGCATTATGAGGAAGGTGGTTTAAACCATCACAGAAAATTACATTTATTTTCTTTAATCATCTATAAATTTCAATTATCCATTTTCTTATTCTCTATTTCTACTGCAACATATTTAAAAATGGTTTTAACTTCCATTTCATCTGTCTTGCACTTTTACAAAATGTCATAAATATTGGCATTTGTTGGGGGAAAGCCTTAGACACTTTCTGTTGGGAGTCAGAAACAGATACCATTTAGGGCTTTCCTGGTGGCGCAGTGGTTGAGAGTCTGCCTGCCGATGCAGGGGACACGGGTTCGTGCCCCAGTCCGGGAGGATCCTACATGCCGCGGAGCGGCTGGGCCCGTGAGCCATGGCCGCTGAGCCTGCGCGTCCGGAGCCTGTGCTCCGCAACGGAAGAGGCTATAGCAGTGAGAGGCCCGCGTACCGCAAAAAAAAAAAAAAAAAAAAAAAAAAAGAAATAGATACCATTTAGGGACCAAATCCCTTGCCATGGAATATCTGTTTGCCCAATCCCCTTGAGCTGTGTATTGTATTTTAAAGGTTGCAAGGTCAGATCTCTTCTCTTAGCTATTTTTAAAGGAAACGCTATGTTTTCAGCCCCACATACCATGTAAGCCACTTATAAATTAAGCCATTAGGGCCCTTCAGGAAGTGTTGTGCTCTGAGATGACGTAGCGTCCACAGCACACGGGAGGTAGTGGGGATGGGGCTGGTTGCACCATCCTGCAGAGCACAGTTCCCTCTCCCCCTCTCCACGCAAATCCCGGGGACCAACTGCATCTTCACGTAGCCACGACGACTGAGAGACAAATTAGATTGTGTACTGCCTTTTCTTATCCACGTTGGCCACTTCCGACAGCCCTCAGTTTAAGCATCTTGAACCTATTCAGGGGAATCCAATTTCATTGTTGTGGGTCTGCAGCAGAACTAAGCATTATGATGCCTTTTCCTAAGATTACATGCAATTTAAAACACATCAGAATATAAAAAGCAAGTCACCTCTTGGAAACTTATCCTGGACAGAACAACAAAACAAAAACACAGAGCAGCTGTTGAATCAGTATCTGACAGTTGCCCAGAAATATATGTTGAGATTCCACTCAGGGGTGTATCCCCAACACTATTATTTTTCCTCAAAATAGGTGGATAATTTACTATACCAGACCCTTTGCCTCATTATTTTGGTTAGACCTTGTGGCAAGCTTAGGAAATAGGTATTACTCAGTCCATTTTACAGACACAGAAATAAAGTTCAAAGAAGTTAAATTTAACTTGTTGAAAGTCTCTCATCTGGTAGGTGAACTAGGAATAAATACCTCACATGATCTGGATCTTCTCTGGTATTTACATAGAGATGATAGAAAAAGAAGGCAAAAACAAGTAAGGACTCTAAAATAGAGATGTATTCTTTTTTTTTTTAAAGGGAATGCTATTTATTTATTTATTTTGGCTGTGTTGGGTCTTCGTTTCTGTGCGAGGGCTTTCTCTAGTTGCGGCGAGCGGAGGCCACTCTTCATCGCGGTGCGCGGGCCTCTCACTGTCACGGCCTCTCTTGTTGCGGAGCACAGGCTCCAGACACACAGGCTCAGTAGTTGTGGCTCACGGGCCTAGTTGCTCCGTGGCATGTGGGATCGTTCCCAGACCAGGGCTCAAACCCGTGTCCCCTGCATTGGCAGGCAGATCCTCAACCACTGCGCCACCAGGGAAGCCCCTAGAGATGTATTCTTAAGACAGAAGGTGATGAACTAGGACTCTCCTGGTCAGCCATTTGCCGATGCTTATTGATGAATCCAAGAGAAACTAGGAAGGCAAGGACTCAATCAACATAAATCCACCATTCCTGGCAAACTAGGTGAAAACGAATGGGTCAGTAAACTCACTGATGGGAACAACGGCAGAGACACACCTGAGAAGTATGAGATAGTGTCTGCTATTGGCAATGATGTCAAATTCATGTTGAAGCCCTGACTCCCAACGTGGTGGTATTAGGAGATGGGGCTTTGGGGAGGTAAGTAGGGTTAGATGAGGTCACAAGGGGGTGGGGCTCTCACGATGGGGTTAGTGGCCTTATAAGGAGAGATACCCGAGGGTGAGTTTTGCCTCTGGATGTTTTACTTGACTTGCTTTACTTGACTTTCTCCACCCTGGCTCCCGGCCTTGCTTGTCTTGCACCACAGCTGCCAACATCCTGGCATGACAATTCCCATAAAATGCCCAGCTGGGAAATGGAAAACTGGGTGCATATCACCACTCCAAAAAGTTTATTTTGCATCAGGGCCACAATAGTGATTACCTACAGGAAAGATGAGAAGCCTAGCCAAGCAATGAGTCAGCACTCTTTCCAGACAGCTGTGTCCAGTCTGCAAGGAGCACGGCTTGCCAGCTGCCTTTCTCAGCACATCTGGCCTGGGAGTTCCGGACTTCGGTGTTCTGAGCCAATAAGAGCACCAAGGGAATGATCACTGTTGATTTTCTGACATCATGATGACAGGTCCCAAGATAACTCATCAGTAATGGGATGAGAGGTGGAGGTGGGCAGGCCAGGTGGAAACCATGTCAGAGGGCACGGAGTGAAGGGCTCTACCTACTCAAATCTGCTTAGGTGGAAAAAAAAGTCTTTGGGGGAAAGTGTCTCACTGCATGGTTTTTACAGCAGCAGGTAGAAGGAAAAGCCTTCAGCTCCTAAGACATACTTCCAAGTCAAACCAATTTGGCTGCCATGGTACCAAAGGCTCCTACAGGGGGGGAAAAGATGCATTTTCAAATACTTGTTTGAAATATTCAAATAAATGGCAGTGTGATGGCTGAAAGTGTCAGGAGGCCCCTGCAATTCGAGTGAACAAACATCCGCTGAGGAGTACTTACTATGTGCTAGGCACATCGTATTAGGGGTAGGATGGAGGCTGGGATGAACAAGATGCTCTCCATGCTCTACCCAAGGGGTTTATGATCAAGTTTGGCAGAGAAATACTTCACAAAGAGAACTAAAACATAAGGCAGAGTGTGACAGCTACTAAAGGAAATGTACAAATATCTATTCACTTATTTACTCATTAAACAAATATTTGAGTCCAAGCTCTCCTATAGATGTTGGGTATCCAGTGATAAGAAAATTAAGCAGTATATATAGACTGGATAAGCAACAAGGTCCTATTGTATAGCACAGGGAACTATATTTAATATCCTGTAATAAACTATAATGGAAAAGAATTTTAAAAAAAAGCAAAAGAAGCAGGATGTCTTCCTTTATCAACTAGGGCAGGGAGAGACCTGAGCAATAGATGATAAATTAGAGATGAATGATGATAAAGATAGATAATCGACAGATGATCGATGAATAGTTGGAAGACGGAAGGATGTACAGATGGATGATAGATAGATAGATAGATAGATAGATAGGCAGACAGATGAGAGATTACAAATTGGTGGTTGCCATGAAGGTAACAGACAGGATCCTATACTAAAAGTGCTCCTGAGCACAGGGATGGTGAAATTATTACAGCTGGAAGGAGAAGGGAGGCTTCAGGGAGGAGACAGCATGTGAGCCTAGCCATGGAGGAAGAGGAGGTTTACCAAACAGGGAGAGGACCAAGAGCATTGAAGGACAAGAAACTGAACAAAGACACAGAGGTGGAAGAGTGCCAGCGGTCCTTGTGACAGTGGAATGGCTAGAATGTAAGGAGAATGCTTGAAGCGGGAAGCAGGAAGCTAACAAGGTCCGTGCCAGGACAGCAGAGCACAGCAGCTAGGACTCTGTCCTGGAACCAGCTTGCCTGGTTTGGCCACTTCCTAGGTGTGTGACCTATACTTTTCGGTGATTCAGTCTTTGCAGACTGGGGAACAGCAGTCTCTACACTGTTGTTTCAGGGATTAAATAATTTTATATCATTCAAACGTGTAAGTAGCATCTGGCATTTAACGGTGTGTGTTACGACCGAGGAGAGAGAGGTAAAGGCCTTGTCTAACAGTGCTGGTGCAAAGCAAGGGCTCACTCAGGCCCTCCCCAAACTTGGGAAACATCCATGATGATGACTAAATGTCCCTGATAATGACCCATTATTTTGAGGTGCATTGAGGAAGGTAAATCTTTCGGCACGCTGCCTTCTCTCCGACTGAAATGTTCTCTTCTGGACCTGGCTGTGAGTTTGGCCCTTCAGGCTTGTTTCTCGGGTCTTAAGGCACTAGGACCCACCATCAGATGCAGGCTTTCTCTCACTGCTCTCCCTGCTGAGGGAGCCGATCCACTGCTGAGGGTGGTGTGCTGCGGACACTGCAGGTGAAGAGACTGCGTTCCGATTGGGTGGACCAGAAGAAGGAGGCAGCTCACCGCAATTTTCTTGGGAGCAATGGTGTGATCATTTTATACTGAACAGGTCACTGAATTGACCACCATTAACGTGGGACCAGGAGAGGCACATCCATCCATCTCACCACGTCCTGCAGTCACAGCTTAAACGGTCTCAGAAAGGTCCCAAAGGCAGAGCCAACAACAGATGTGAGCCGCACAGACCAGCATGGGGGCTGCTGAAGCTGAACCCTGCACCCACACACACCCTCCACCCCACTGCTCACCAAGCTCAGAAGCCCTGCTGATGCTGAAAGGGGAGATGCAAAGTGGTTCGCCAGGCCTCACAATAAGGAACCAGCATGGGAAAGAGAGAGAGAGAGAAAGAATGTTATAACAGAGAGAGATTCCCCTTCTCAAGCTGCAAAACCAGGCTATGACCCAGAATCTAGTCCAAAGGATATATTCAGATGAGCTGATGCAATTCAATCTCTGTAGGGGTCTGTTTGTTCCTTATGCTGAGTCCTTATGTCTTTTTGTGATTTACCTTGGTGAATTGGTAGCTAGGCTGGATTTTCCAAAGGGAATTCACTAGGCAGCCTGGGCAAAGTTAAAGGGTTTCTGCAATTTACTAGCAGAACAACGAAATTTCAATAAAACTAAAGTTCAATTTAAGCCTCTATTCCTCCTTCCCGCCTACACTGGTAACAGTACCTATATACATTCATAATGGAAAGTATGTGTCATATAAACAAAGCGAAGGGAAACTTCTGGTAAGAGATCAATGGCTGCAGAGTAGCCACGCAACTTTACATGAGTCAGTTACCTCTGTGGACTTCAGTTTTCACATCTGCAAAATGGTGAGGCTGAACTGGGAGATCTCCTGAGCTCTTTGCAACATACGGAGTCTGGGCACTTAGAGGAATGTGTTGTCAACAGATCAGCCAGCACTGCTCCTGGGTATAGCTCCAGGATATGGAAGCAGCTCAGAAATTGATAATGTGTACTTCTGCATGAAAAGGAGGCTGAATTTTGCATTGTTTTTAAATCATCGTGTACGCAGGCATTGTTTAACTTGTTAAGAACAAATCTCTTTACTGGCAACCTTAGTACCAAACCAATAATTGTGCTCATTAGAAATGGTCTTCATCCAGCCTAAGCCTGGGCAGGATTCTGGGGTCTCATTTTCTTCTTGCCACAGGGTTATTCTGTGTACATGTTCTTATAAGTGGAAAAGCTATATTATATTCTTCAGGGATACCGGCCTGTAGGCTCCTTTTCTTATTCAGATTTTTTTCATTAATGCAATTGGACTTCATCACCATTTAAATTAAATCAACCGAGGGAACATCAACAAAATGGCGGTATAAGAGTTTCTAACACCTGTCCCTTCCCAGAAACATTCATTTGAACCACTATCCACAGGTGAAAATACCTTCACAAGATCTAAGGATTCCAGGTGAGGAATTATAGCACTTGGATGAAGCGCAGAAATAAGAAAAGATGCATTGATGAAGGGAGAAAAGATAGATTCAAATTACTCCCATCACCCTTCCCCAAGCCAGGCAGTCCAGCTCAAAGGCAGATACCCTTCCTCTAGGAATGGAGAGTGAAGTAGGTGCCCATTTCACTGAAGACTCCAGCACAGCCCACCCCAGCACCAAGCCGACGCCTGTGACCCAAAGAGGCTCCCAGTGTGCTCCCTCGAACCCAGGCCCCCAGCACATCCCAGCACTTGCCAGAGCTCGTGGCCCTGGCAGCTCCTGCGGCCCCAGGCTCCCAATCAGTTCCTGTAAACCCAGGCTCCAGGTGGGCACCCACAAACCTAAGCTTCCAGATAGGCCCTGAGCCAGGCTGACCACTGAAGCCCTAGGCCCCAGCCAGGCCAGCCCCCATGGACCCAGGCTCCTGATCTGCCCCACCACCAAACCAGCCCGGCAGACCCAACCTCCAGGCCAGCTCCTGGGAAACCAGGCTCCTCGCCTGTCCCAGTACCAGACTACTTCACAGGGCCCCAGGTGCTAGGCCCAAACCTGTGGTCCCTGGCACCGGTTTGACCCAGGATGCAAGCCTGCCCATGCAGATCCAGTTCCCAGGCCAACCTCAGGGACAGCAGGCTCCAGGCTTGCCCCCATGTACCCAAGCATCAAGCCTTCCCACTCTCTAGCCCAGACACAATACCTGCCCACCCGAGGACTCCAGCACAACACTCCCAAACTCATTTTACAAGGCTAGCATTACCCTGGTACCAAAGCCAGATAAAGACACGAGAAAAGGAAATCACAGGCCAATATCCCCGACGAACATAGATGCAAAAGTTCTCAACAAAATACTATCAAACCAAATTGAATAGCACACTAGAAAGATCACACGCCATCATGATGAATTTATCCCTGAGACGCAAGGATGGTTCAACCCACAAGTCAATAAATGTGATATATTTTCACATTCACAGAATGAAATATAAAATGATATGATCATCTGAATAGATGCAGAAAAAGCATTTGACAAAATTCAACATCCTTTCATAATAAAAAACTCAAAAAATTGGGTATAAAAGGAACGTACCTCAACATAATAAAGGCCATATATCACAAACCCACAGCTAACATAATCCTCAACAGTGAAAGTTTGAAAGCTTTCCTACTAAGAATAGGAGCAAGACAAGGGTGCCTACTCTCACATTCCTATTCAACATAGTACTGGAGGTCCTACCCAGAGTAACTAGGCAACAAAAAGAAACATAAGCCATCCATATGGGAAAGGAAGAAGTAAAACTGTTTCTGTTTGCAGATGATATTATCTTATACATAGAAAATCCTAAAAACTCCACCAAAAAACTGTTAGAATTAATCAACAAATTCAGTAAATCTGCAGCATTCAAAATCAATACACAAAACTAAACTGCATTGCTATATGCTAACAACAAACGATCTGAAAAAGAAATAAAGAAAACAACCCCATTTACAATAGCATCAAAAATAATAAAATACTTAGGAATAAATTTAACCAAGGAGGTAATCTGTACACTGAAAATTATAAGACATTGATGAAAGAAATTGAAGAAGACACAAATAAATGAAAAGATATCTGTGTTCATAGATCAGAAGAATTAATACTGTTAAAATGTCCATAGCCAAAAACCATCTATAGAGTCAATGCAATCCTTACAAAAATTCCAATGGCATTTTTCACAGAAATAGAAAAACAATCTTAAAATTCATATGGAACCACAAAAGACCCAAATACCCAAAGCAATGCTGAGAAAGAAGAACAAAACTAGAGGCATCACAATTCCTGATTTCAAACTTTACTATAAAGGTATAGTAATCAAAACAGTGTGGTACTGGCATAAAAACAAATACATAGGCCAATGAAACAGAAATGGGAGCCAAGGAAAAATCCCATGCATATATGATCAACTAGTATTTGACAAGGTAGCTAAGATCACTCAATGGGGAAAGGACAGTCTCTTCAATAAATGGTGTTGAGAAAACTGGATATTCACATGCAAAAGGATGAAATTTGACCCTTGTATTACACCACTCACAAAAATTAACTTGAAATGGACTGAAGACTTAAATGTAAGGCCTGAAACTATACAACTACTAGAAGAAAAGGTAAGGAAAAAGCTCCTCGACGTTGATCTTGGAGACAAATTTTTGCATATGACACCAAAAGCACAAGCAACAAGAGCAAAAATCAAGAAGTGGGACTACATCAAACCGAAAAGCTTCTGCATAGCAAAAGAAGCAATCAACAAAGCGAAAAGGCAGCCTATGGGAGAGTAGAAAATACTTGCACACCATCCGTCTGATAAGGGGTTAATAGCAAAAATATATAAGGAACTCATAAAATTCAATAACAAAACAAAACAACAACAACAAAATTAATCTGCTTTTAACATGGGCAGAGGATCTGAATAGACATCTTTCCAAACAAGACATAGAAATGTCCAACAGGTACATAAAAAGGTGCTCAATATCACTAATCATTAGGGAAATGCAGATCAAAACCACAATGAAATATCATCTCACCCCTGTTAGAATGACTAGTATCAAAAAGACTAGAAATAACAAGTGTTGGTGAGGATGTAGAGAAAAGGGAACCCTTGTGCACTGTTGGTGGGAGTGTAAATTGGTGCAGCCACTATGGAAAACAGTATGGAAATTCCTCAAAAAATTAAAACTAGAACTACTGTATGATCCAGCAATCCCATGTCTGAGTATATATCCAAAAGAAGTGAAATCACTATTTCAAAGAGATAACTGCACCCCCAAGTTCATTGTAGCACTATTCACTATAGCCAAGATATGGAAACAACCTAAGTTTCCATCAATGGACAAATGGATTAAAAAATAATAATATTATTATTCAGCCACATGAAAGAAGAAAATTCTGCCTTTTGATGGACCTTGAGGACATTATGCTAAGTGAAATAAGTCAGACAGAGAAAAGACAAATACTGTATGTTCTCACTTATAGACTCCAAAAAGGCCAAACTCACAGAAATAGAAAATAGAATCATGGTTACCAGGGTAGAACTAGGGAGTGGGAATAATGGGGAGATGTTGGTCAAAGGGTACAAGCTTCCAGCTATAAGACGAATAAGTTCTGGAGATATAATGTACCTATAGCATGATGATTATAGTTAACAATATTGTATTATATACTTGAAAGTTGTGAAGAGAGTACATCTTAAATGTTAACACCAGACACACACAAATGATAATTATGTGAGGAAATGGAGGTATTAACTAACCTAATTGTGGTCATCAATTTGCAATACACATGTGCATCAAATCATCATGCTGTACACTTTAAACGAAAAAAATGTTTTTAAAATTTTTTTGTTGTGTGATTCATTTATTTTTATTGAAGTGTAGTTGATGTAGAATATTATGTAAGTTACACATTTTTATCATAGTGATTCACAATTTTTAAAGGTTATATTCCATTTACAGCTATTGTAAAATATTGGCTATACTCCCTGTGCTTGAAATATATCCTTATACCTTATTTTATACATAATCCCCTACCCCTATCTTGTCCCTCCCTCCTTCCCTCTCTTCACTGGTAACCACTAGTTTGTTCTCTAAATCTGTGAGTCTGTTTTTGTTTTGTTTTGTTATATTTACTAATTTGGTGTATTTTTTCGATTCCACATATAAGTGATATCATACAGTATTTGTCTTTCTCTGTCTGACTTATTTCACTTAGCATAATACCCTTAAAGAACATCCAAGTTGTTGCAACTGGTAAAGTTTCATTATTTTTTGTGGCTGAGTAGTATTGCATCGTATTTGCTTACCATATCTTCTTTATCCATTCATCTGTTGATGGACACACAGGTTGCCTCCATATCTTAGCTATTGTAAATAATTGTAATTGTAAATAATGCTGCTATGAACGTTGAGTGCATATATCTTTTTGGATTAGTGGTTTTGATTGTTTTTGGATATATAACCAGGAGTGGAAAAAAATGTTTTTAAATCTTTGAGGTCAAAATAAATAAATTTTAAAATAAATAAAATAAATTAAATCAACTCTATCTAAAAGCTCTGAAGACTACAACAGAGTCAGGAAAAAGGGCAGAAATAGGAGATAGAGATGAAAAAAGAGAGTAAGAATTCAGAGGAGATAAATATAAGGTTCTGTAGTTATTCCTTGGTTATTTAGTTTCTTTATACTTTCTGAACTTCTTTTCAGAAATGCAGTGTGACAGAACTAAACATCTGGTAGTAAACTGCATGCTTTCTGATTTATGACATAACCACTGGTGGTATCACAGCCCCTGGCTGCTGAAAATAATGTACTTACAAAAAAAAAAAACGTTTTGTTATTTATTTTTCACAGCTCTTAAATCATCTGCAATGTCCTTAGAAGCATTTAAATGAATGAATAAAATATTTACTCTCAGTGCTAGAATAATCTTTCTGATATGAGACATACCCAGTGTCATCCAGGCATCCTTGCATCCCTCTAGAGACGGGGTGGCTTGTTTCCTCCTATGATATTCCATTCCATCTTCACTATTAGAAAATGCTTCCTTTTGTTGGGCTCAAATCCATCTCCCTCATTTTCTACCAATTGGTCCTATTGTTCTGCATTTGGGCTATGTATAGCAAGTCTCTCACATAGAGCAAAACTCTCTCATATTTTGACTAAAGCTATTGACTGTGTGTCTCCAGGCTCCATGATTCCATGGGTCTGATAGCTCCTTCTAGCTCACAGTGCTTAAGCTATTCAACACCCAGTCATTCTCCTAGCAAACCCCTCCTCCAATTTATCTTTGTCTATCTCAGTGTAGTCCAAGTTCACATTAGTTCTTCATCAAGCACACCACTCTGAAAAGTCATACTGAATTTACAATCAATTTAAAACCCCTAAGTCTTGTTCACATGTACCACTACTTCTGGTTCTCTTCGTTTTTTGAAACTAAGTGCAGAGACCAACATTAATTCCTAAAAAATTCTTCTTGGATGGGGCCCATCATTCCTAGCTATTAAGATTTTTTTTTAAATTCTGCCATCCAATATATTAACTACTCCTGAAATCTTCATGATATCTACAAATTGAAAAACATGTCTTTTTAGACTTTACCTTGTGCTCTCTTCAGCAGCACATACACTAGACCTTACCAAATTCATTGAAAAAATTGTTTGCATTCTAGTTAAGTCTCCTTTAAGCATGAGCATTAGTTACCAAGCACAATTCTGGCATCATTCAGTTTACATTTCTCTTTTTTGTTTACAACACTTTTATAGGAGACCTTATCAAGTGCTGTGTAAACTGTAGATATATATGTAAAATACTATCTCAATCTTAACAAAGTAAGGAAAATTAACTTCTCTGAGATGACGTACACTTGGTGAACCTAAATTGGCTTCTACTGATCACTGATAGCTTTTTCTAATTTTCACAAACTTTTTCATAACTTATTCCAGAGTATCGGATGGAATTGATGTAGAACTCACTCTTTACAATCTACTGGTCTTTACAATCTACTTCCTCTTTTGTTAAATCTAGAAACTCTATATCCCTCTTTCCCCCTTTCAATCTCTTAAAGATTATGTAGAAAATTCAGTGGTCTTACTGACTGCTTCTCTGTTCCCTTGGATGTAATTCATCCAGGCTAGAAGCCATGAGCTCTCAATTCCCCATTATTAATTAATGTTCATTCTCCCAATCTTAAGACAAGGATAAGCACTGTGGCCCCAAGGAGGAAGTCTATCCGGACTGTCCCTTCTTGTTATTCTTTCTGCACCAACTGAACTAAAATGTCTCTTAGAATTGCCATTATTATTCACCAGCATCTGCTAATCTGAACCCTCAGCCTCCTGGGTATTGCTCTTACACGTCACTGCTACTTTGTCATACTCCTCTTGGTTACATGTTCTTCTGTCCATCTTTGGTATGTGTCCTCTCTGCCTCTGAGCTCTTGAAGAAGCTCCCTAAGCATTCATAATGCAACTGCAAATGATCTCAGGAATGAAGGAAAGAAGGTCTGTTCTTATATATATGTTCTTAAATATCTGCTTTTTTTCCTTGCTGAGATCATTTGAAAGTAGTTGAGTTACTTTTTGAGAATGCCCCAACAGTACTGATCCCTCTTTCCTGTTAGAATTAGATACCATGGAATCACATCTCCTGCTTTTTCTGACATTTCTGAAGCCTGCCTTGCTCGAGACTAGGGTTCCTCTGTCTAGTCTTCCTTAATTTTTTTTTCTGATGAACTCTAAGGAATCACTTTTCTTCTAGAGTGCATTCTTCTGCAGCTCATCAATCTGGGGCTTCCCTGTTGGACAGAATTCTGTCCACCTTGTCACTTCTACAATATCTTAGGAAAGGACTTTTATTGCAGAGCATGTTGATGCATTGTGCATTGTCTGGCCCTCTGCTTTTCAGCTGAATGTGTTTGCCTACACAGGTTCAAATATTTGAAGTCTCCCACTGTTACTCTATCTTGCATTTCTCCCAGTATTGTGCCCATGGATTTACAAGCTGCTAACAAAAATCATGATCTCGTTAAAAGGAGAATTTAGAGGAAAGGTACAGATGGGGAACAGAGGGAACCTACAAAGGGGTGCTCATGAGGTATGCATGGAAGGCAGCAATTTTGCTTAATCACTTGTTTTAAGGTAATCGCAGAACCCATTTGCTCCATATGAAACACAGAGAATAAGAGAACAGGTTTCTGCTGTGAACAGTTAACCACTGAGAGATACGGTTTAGTGCTGCACTGTCCAACAAATGTATAAAGTGAGCCACACGTGTAATGTAAACTTTCTAGGAGCCACATTTTAAGCATGTGGAAAAAGGTGAAATAACTACTAATAATATTTTATTTAACCCAATAGATCCAAAATATTGTCACCTCAGCATAGACTCAATATAAAAAGTCACTATGACATATTATATATTTTTATACTAAGTCTTTGAAATCTGGTGTATAATTCCAACTTACTACACACCTCAATTCAGATGCTAAATTTTCATCAGAAATACCTGATCTGTATTTATATTTTATAAAATTTTTAGTTGAAAAAGTAGATTCTTATATCCACCTTGTTCTAACCACACTTAAAACATTTCCAATAGCCGGATCCAGTATCAGTTTTTTAAATTTAAACTTCAAATTTTAAATAAAATTTAAAATTCCAGTCCTCAATTGCATCACCACATTTCAAGGGCTTAATAGCCACAGGGGGCTAGTGGCTACAACACTGTAGAGTACAGTGTAGAGACACTGTAAGTTTTGAATGTGATAACCTCTCCTTTAACAAAAATTTCTTGAGCTCAACACATAATAGTGATTTTTAAGCTAACATCCCATGATTGAGAAAATGCACACTGGCAAAAAAGATGTATCTAGTAATTCCTTTAAATAATTTCATTTTCATAATCACAGTTATACCTACATAGGCTTGAAAAACTATACTCCAATACAAAATAAAAATTAAATTTAAAAAAATACTAATATAAATATCTCAAAAGAGTGGATTTTTTTAGCCAGCACACACTTCTTTAGTACACATGTGGATTTGAAAACCCACTTTAGTAACTGCTATTGTAACCTATGAATCCTCATGCTGCCAGCTGGAATCCACCAGCCAAAGGATTCCCCTGCACCCCAAAACTGAACATTAGAGATCTGTACTGGTTAAAATGGAAGAGAAAGCTCTGGAGCTATTTTCAACCTTTAGCATACTCACAAAAATTAATTATCAAATGTTAGCAAGCCAACAATCAACACAGAACCAAGACATTTTAACTGGAATGAGGGAGGAAGGTAAGAGGGAAAATTCGGAACAGTGGCCACACTGGCTAAGTAAGCCTCCCTGCAAAGGATGGAGAGAGGTGAACAAGGAGGGCAGGCACTGCAAAAAAGCTGCCTGCTTTCTCTCTGTTGCTGATGGATACACATGGCACCCTTGTGATGTTCATTCTGTGTTTATTTCTTTATTCAATCAATGTGCATGGAACTGCCATCATGTGTGGATCACCGTGTTGGGGAAGAAGTTAGGACAGGGTGAGGATACAAAGAAGGACATAATTCACAGCCTTGTCCTGAAGCCACGGCCCCTATTCTCTAATAGGGGAGAGAAGACCCAAGCTCAGCTGATACTATCATAATGTAGAACGTGTAGGTGGCATAAGGGAAGGGAAATAAATCATACAGATTTCACAGGAGGAAACATTAATACTGTCCAGGAAGGCTGGGGAAACTGTGGGGGAGGGGATGACTTTAGTGTCTTGTCTTGGGCCTAAAGCATGGTCATGGAATACGATGTTTCAGGGAAGGACTTTCCAAGCCTGGAGTCAGGTGTGAGAAGACACATGGAAAAGCATGGGGGCGGGGGGATATGCTGAGCAATTCAGCTCTATTAAAACACTGGGTGAAAGAGAGAGCTACGATTGACAAGAAAGGCTGCGGTCAGCAATGGCTGCCAGGCTAGGAGCTGAGTCCTGGGGTCTCTGTTCTAGCAACTGAACAGAGGGTTTAAACATATGTATATATTTATACAAATGTGCAGGTTTATACCCATGAAATGATGATCATAATGATGATATGATGATGACAACTAACATTTATTGAGTGCTTATGAGAGTCAGGCCCTCCTCTCAATGTTTTACATGCAGTATCTCACTTAATTCCCCCAACAACCCAATGATGTAGAGGAGAGGGGGAAACATCAGGCTGTTCATTTTGGAACACAGCGAGGCAAAAGAGAACAGAAGACAAAAATATCAAACAATAAATGCAGTAACATAAGCCAACAGGGAGTTCTTATTTACAAGAGCCGCAGAGCCTTTGGTACAAAAAATAAGAAGTAACACACTGCAGGAGGCAAAAGCAATGTGCTATAAATAACTCAACTCTTACCTGTTGGATTCACCTCCCATGGGACCCCGTGAAGACAGTCGGAAGAGGGTCCTGCCTGGCTATGGATACGTGGCCTGTGGCCAAGTGGCTCAGCTCCTGGGACCCAGATGCCTCATCAGCTGGCTTGCAGTTACCTTTGCGGGGCTCCCACTGAACTCTGTTCACAGAGGAAGATGCTGGGCTTAGAACACTCTTTCTCTAAGTATGGTTCCCAGACAACAAGCATCCGAATCATCTGGGAATTGCTAAACTACAGATTCCTGGGCCCCATCCCAGATAGATTATCTCCCAGGCACTGAGAGTAGGTTCTGGGAATCTGTGTTTTTAACACGGCACCAGGTTTTTCACATACTGGGAACCGGGGACCACTGGCTTCTGTATCAGCCAAGCTACTGCCAATCAAGAAGGGAAAAACACAGAATAAAGGGGCTCCTCGAGGCTGGGAGCTGTTAACCTCACGGTGAAGCAAGCCCTTTCTGCTGCTCATTTAGCCTGTATTTTGCATTCATGATGCTGCCTGAGGCCTGGGCACCTGCCATTCTTGCAGTTTCTTTTACTTTTCTCTGCTCTGGCGACTCTTCAAAAGGTGTGATGCTAAACAGCCCTGAACTTCATTCTTCCTCATCCTCTCCTGTGAAGTCTATCCTGTTGATACCACCATGGGATTCCCCTGCTGCTAGAATGGAGATAGCCATGCATGGGCAGGTAGTTTTATTCCCGTCATGCTACATAGTTGCTCACCATCCTTCTAATGAGGCTATAGATTGCCAAGGGGTCCTATCCTTTGTAATAATTGTCACATGTTTAGCAGGCACTCAGTGAAGAGTCCCAGGTGGGAAGAAAAGAGCTTCTTTACCAATAGGAAAGGTGAGATCTAGTGTCTATTTCTCACCGTACACATGAGGGTGCAGTAGCGAAGCTACACCAGCCCAGCTGATGACCTGCCTCCAGGGCCACGAACCGTGTGGGCCCCAGCTGCGTGCAGGCTGAGAAGCCTCCAGCTAGCAGGGAACATGCCATGTGCTCCAATTAGACTAGGAGCTGCTGTGCACAGCATCTTTCCCTTAATAAAGCCACTACCGCTCTAGGCTGGGAAAGAGAGGCAGGAAGGGGAGAAGACAGGGAAGGGAATCAGGGTCCAGTCAGACCCCAGTCTACCGTTCCGTCTCCAAGAGTAGAGAGCTGGCCACTCTGAGGCACGTGCCAGATTCCTTAGCTGCCTGGGGCTGTAGAAATCTTCAAGGAAAGATTCAAAACTAAGGCACTTTGGAGTTAAACCACTCAGGGGCAAACCCCAGCTCCCCCACCGACTGTTGGTTCTTGGGAAGTCATCTACCCTCTCTACGGCTCCAATTCCCCATTTGTAAAATTCATTCAAATATATATTAAGCCAATCCTAGGTGTTTAGTAGGAAGAAATGAAAACATGTATCCTCAAGATGACTTCTACATAAATGTTCATAACAACTTTATTCATCAGAGCCAAAGACTATAAACAACCATCAGCAGGTGAACTGATAAGCTGCGATACATATGTATAATGCAACACTACTCAGCAAAAAAAAAGAAACGAACTGCTGGTACATGAAATGATATAGGTGGATAGATAGATAGATCTAGAGATAGATATATATCCTATCCATAACATTATGTAAGCAAAAGAAGCCAGACACAAAAGAGTACACACTACAGGATTCCATTTACATGAAATTCTAGAAAAGACAGATCTAATCTATAGGGATAGAAAGCAGATGAGTGTTTGCCTGGGACTAGAGGGTGGGCAGTGGGCAGGGACTGACTGCTCTTTTGGGAGACTTTTGGGAGACTGCTCCATCAATGACTGTAGTAGTGGTTTATACATTTGTCAAAACTCATCGCACTGGGGCTTCCCTGGTGGCGCAGTGGTTAAGAATCCACCTGCCAATGCAGGGGACACAGGTTCAAGCTCTGGTCTGGGAAGATCTCACATGCCGAGGAGCAACTAAGCCCGTGCACCACTACTGAGCTCTGCACTCTAGAGCCCGCGAGCCACAACTACTGAAGCCCGCGCACCTAGAGCCCGTGCTCCACAACAAGAGAAGCCACCGCAATGAAAAGCCCGCGCACCACAACGAAGAGTAGCCCCTGCTCGGGGCAACTAGAGAAAGCCTGAGCACAGCAACAAAGACCCAATGTAGCCAAAAAATAGATAAATAAATAAACTAAAAAAAATTCATCACACTGTTCATTTAAGTGGGTACATTTTATTGTATCTAAATAGCATCTCAGTAATACAATTTATTTATATATGGCACTACTCTATGCCGGGTATGGTTCTAGGTGCTAGAATACAGTCATGAACAAAACACAGAGTCTGCCCTCATGAAGCTTACTTTCTAAAGAGGGAAGACAAGATAATCAATGCCTAAAAATGGATTCAACTTGTTGTGATGAGTTCCATCATCAAAATAAAGACAGGTAAGGGGATACAGAGGGACAGAGGTGCTATTTTAGATAGAGGGTCAGAGATAGGCCTCTCTGCAGAGACTACATTTCGAGCAGAGGCTTCAATGAAGTGAGAGAGAGAGAGAGGGAGAGAGAGCGAGAGGAGAAGGAGATCATTTGGGGGAAGAGCATTCCAAGTACTGGGAACAGGAAGTGCAAAGGCCCTGAGACAGAACTATGTCTGGGGTGGCTGGGAAACTACTATGACTGAAGCCAATTGATCAAAGTTGAGGGTGAGAGACTAAAGACATGGTCCTGCAGGAAAGCTGTGTAGGGAATTTGGAATATGGTATGTTGGAAAGTGAGTTGAAGCCTTTGTCTGTTATTATTGTTGTTGTTATTATGGTATCTTTAAATAAGAAATGATTTGATCTGATCTGATCTATATTTTTAAAGCATCATGCTGGTTGCTTTGTGTAGAAGAGGTGGAAGGGAGGAAAGATGGAAGCAGTAGTTACGAGGAGACTAGTGTAGTACCTAGGCATGAGGTGACAGTGACGGGACTAGGGTGTAAGGGTAGGTGGAGGTGGCAGAAGGCGGTCAGGGTAACTCTGAGGAGTAAACAGTACCTACCTTTTGGGGGTGGCTCTGAGGAAAACCTGAAAAGAACTTCATATACTCTGTGTACCTAAGTACCTAAAAAGTACTCAGAATACTCTGAGCACTTGAAATGCTGCTTAGAATAGTACTTAGACCATTCTAAGGAAACTAGAATAGAAATGTGCTTAGAATACGCTAAGGCCCTGAAAAGTGCTGACAATAGCACCCGGCATGTAGTTAGGCCTCAGCGCTGTGAGCTAGGATTATCACTCCTTTGTGGTAGAAGAACGGTCATCACCCCCGTAGGGAAGGCAGCGCTTTGCGTTTTCGGCCGAAGGGCTGTGAGAGGGCCTCATCTTCCCTGGTTTAACTACTGCTAAGGTGCAAGGGACTGTGAGAGAGGCAAAATTTAATAAAGTGTTAAAATTAAGGTAAAATTATTCCTGCTTTTTCCACACAACTGTTACCCTGTTTCAGTAGTCACTACAAGAAGACTAAGTCAAAACTCTTGTGGGGGCTTCCCTGGTGGCGCAGTGGTTGAGAGTCCGCCTGCCCACGCAGGGGACACGGGTTCGTGCCCCGGTCCGGGAAGATCCCACATGCCGCGGAGCAGCTGGGCCCGTGAGCCATGGCCGCTGAGCCTGCGCGTCCGGAGCCTGTGCTCCCCAATGGGAGAGGCCACAACGGTGAGAGGCCCGCGTACCGCAAAAACAAACAAACAAACAGACAAGCTCTTGTGAATATTAGACTCTGGGACAGGAATTAAGGACCTGAGCTCCACCTAGGTCCTGGGCTGAACCATGTCAGGTCACCATGTTTCTGCAGCCCCCTTTTCACATTAACACAACCGAGCGTTTTATTTGTGGAGACAGGTCTGAATCCCTCTCTTGATGGGTCAGCTCAAGACACTGTCAAACAAATTCCGAGTAAGCCAAATAGAGGCCAAGAGAATTTTCCAGTGGAGAAACCCTGGGTACGTTTCCCTGATTGTTGCTTGAGTCTGAGCTCACTGACGAGCAGCAGTGCCCGGCACAGAGCTACCCCTGCTCCCCAGCCTGCTTGATCCACTGTGGTTGCTCTGCACAAGTCCATGAACTTAGCATAATTATCCTCATTTCACCAAGGGAAAAAAGCGAGGTGCGGTGCAAATATGTGAACTGCCAATGGTCACTCAGCCAGAATTTGAGCCAACCTGACTCCATACTCTTCTGATTAATCTGCCAGCATAGAAGGAAGTAATGAGAGGTGAAGACAGTCCCCACCATGCTGTTGCCAAGGTGAAAGGCAGTGATGCTATATTGGTCTACAAAGAGCTTGGACACAGCCCTTCTTCTAGTGAAGTTTCCCATCTAGTCCAATACAAGTTTGCCATTCATGTAAAACACTTCTCATCTAAAAGATCCCAAACACGATCAGGTTCAACGGCAATGGCAGGAGGGGGAAAATACCCTGTATGTTTGTTTTCAAATGGTAATTAAAAATTAGTGAGAGGGGCTTCCTTGGTGGCGCAGTGGTTGAGAGTCTGCCTGCCGATGCAGGGGGCGTGGGTTCGTGCCCTGGTCCGGGAACATCCCACATGCCGCGGAGCGACTGGGCCCGTGAGCCATGGCCGCTAAGCCTGTGCGTCAGGAGCCCGTGCTCTGCAATGGGAGAGGCCACAACAGTGAGAGGCCCGCGTACCGTGAAAAAAAAAAAAAAAATTAGTGAGAGGAGAAGCTATGCATTAAAATATTCATAAATTAATTCTAAAGTTTCCAGCATACTTATGAAGATCATCGCTCATTTTAAATATGCATTATAAAATAAACCAAAACACAAAAATGCAGCAAGTTGGGAAATCTGGATGGGTTAGTCTGGAGAACTAGATTCAAATTTTAAAACCTGAAGGTGTCTGAACAGCAGAGAAGTTCTGAAATCTAGGAGACTGCATGACAGATTAGGGTGATACAGAGTGACATGTAGGTCACTTGAGGATGAGAGTGATACCCAGATCACTCTCTGATCTACACAGCCTTACCTTTTCTCTTGTCAAGTAAGTATGAGTAATGTGGCAAGTAAGTTTTCCCAAACAAGGAAGTCCCTACAAGGGCAGAGGATTTTGTTTGTTTGGTGGTTGTTGTTTGTTCGTTCTCAAATCATTCAAGAAAAGAGATGATGTCATCTTCAAGAAGTCCAGTAGTCCCTAAATAATCTAGGTCTGATAAGTGTCAGAAAAGGAGGGCTAGACCCTCTTTCAACATTGTTAGACTTCTGTTTGCTGCAAACACCGTACATGTCTAGCACCAGGAGACATGATGAGAAATCAAAGACAGAGGCGGCAAACAGATAGGTGAAGGCAGGCAGGACAGAAGGGAAGGATGGGACACACACCTTCTACTTCCTAAAGACATGTCCAAGAGAGTCAGACAATGTCATGAGACATAGGACTCACTCCTTTCCAAAGAAGCATCTGGACTAGATTACCTTATAATCAATGACTTTGCTGAACTATGGCCCCCAAAGTCCCATCTTCCCATGTTATAACTCTTCCTATCTACCATTTATTAGATGCTTATCTTACGCCAAGTTAGAGGGAAGTTAAATGTTGCATTGGTGCCTAGAGAGTAAACCTCAGTCTTATCTATTGACCAATTTCCTTAGGACTTGAAACTTTTTCGTTCCAGACATCAGAGCTTGTGGAGGCTTGCAAGTGTCGTAAGATATGCCATTGTCTCCACCCCTGTGACTCAGGGGACTCTCCCCCCTTCATTCCTTATCCAGGTTCACACACTCTCTTGATCTGAGCTTGTGTCCCTGTCTCCATCCTGTGTCTTTGTCCCCTCTCAGGAGCCCCTTCAGAAGGGCTGCCTGGCTTTTGATTTCCAACTCACTCCCAGGGTCTTCTAGGATCGCCTTGATTGATTTATGGTGATCAGCCCTGCCTGACCCCCACCCTCAGCCCAGAACCTCACGAGCTAAGGCTGAGCCCAGAGTCCCATGAGACTGCTTGTCCAAGAGGGGAGCTCTGCCAGTGTCAAGAAACACAATCACAGATGTCAGTGTCATTACAAAGGAAGCATAAGCTTCTATTATTAAATTCATTTCTAAAGAAAATATTCCTTCAGTCGAGGCTAAGAGCTGATAATCTAGTCCAAGACAACACCTTTTAAAAATAAACTAGGTTTCTTCAATATATGCAAATCAATCAATGTTATACACAACATTAACAAACTGAAGAATAAAAACTATATGATCATCTCAACAGGTGCAGAAAAAGCTTTCAACAAACTTGAACACCCATTTATGATAAAAACTCTCCAGAAAGTAGGCATAGAGAGAAACTACCTCAACATAATAAAGGCCATATATGACAAACCCATAGCAATCATTCTCAATGTTGAAAAACTGAAAGCATTTCCTCTAAGATCAGGAACAAGGCAAGGATGTCCCTCTTGCCACTATTATTCAACATAGTTTTGGAAGTTCCAGCCATGGCAATCAGAGAAGAAGAAGAAATAAAAGGAATCAAAACTGGAAAAGAAGAAGTGAAACTATCACTGTTTGCAGATGACATGACACTATACATAGAAAATCCTAAGGATGACACGAAAAAAACTTCTGGTGCTAATCAATGAATTTGTTAAAGTAGCAGGATACAAAATTAATGCACAGAAATCTCTTGCATTCCTAAACACTAGCAATGAAAGAACAGAAAGAGAAATTAAGGAAACACTCCCATTTACCATTTCAACTAAAAGAATAAAATACCTAGGAATAAACCCACCTAAGGAGGCAAAACAGCTGTACTCAGAAAACTATAAGATACTGATGAAAGAAATCAAAGCTGACACAAACAGATGGAGAGATAGACCATGTTCTTGGATTGGAAGAATCAATAGTGTGAAAATCACTACACTACCCAAAGCAATCTACAGATTCAATGCAATCCTATCAAATTACCAATGGTATTTTCCACAGAATTAGAACAAAAAATTTTACAATTTGTATGGAAACACAAAAGACCCCAAATAGCCAAAGCAATCTTGAGAAAGAAAAACGGAGCTAGAGAACTCAGGCGCCTGACTTCAGACTATACTACAAAGCTACAGTAATCAAGACAGTATGGTACAGGCACAAAAACAGAAATATAGATCATTGGAACAGGATAGAAAGCCCAGAGATAAACTCATGCAATTATGGTCACGTAATCTATGACAAAGGAGACAAGAGTATACAATGGAGAAAAGACAGTCTCTTCAATAAGTGGTGCTGGGAAAACTGGACAGGTACATGTAAAAGAATGAAATTAGAACACTCCCTAACACCATACACAAAAATAAACTCAAAAAGGATTAAAGACCTAAATGCAATGCTGGACACTACAAAACTCTTAGAAGAAAACATAGGAAGAACACCCTTTGACATAAATCACAGCAAGACCTTTTTTGACCCACATCCTAGAGTAAGAAAATAAAAACAAAAATAAACAAATGGGACCTAATTAAACTTCAAAGCTTTTGCACAGCAAAGGAAACCATAAACAATATAAAAAGACAACCCTCAGAATGAGAGAAAATATTTGAAAACGAAGCAACTGACAAGGGATTAATCTGCAAAATATACAAACAGCTCATACAGCTCAATATCAAAAAAAAAAAAAAAACAACCAAATCAAAAAATGCACAGAAGACCTAAGTAGACTTTTCTCCAAAGAAGACATACAGGTGGTCAAAAGGCACGTAAAAATATGATCAACATCACTAATTACTAGAGAAATGTAAATCAAAACTACAATGAGGTATGACCTCACACTAGTCAGAATGGCCATCATCAAAAAATCTATGAACAATAAATGCTGGAGAGGGTGTGGAGAAAGGGAACCCTCTTGTACTGTTGGTGGGAAAGTAAATTGATACAACCACTTTGGAGAACAGTATGGAGGTTCCTTAAAAAACTAAAAATAGAACGTCCATATGACCCAGCAATCCCACAACTGGGCACGTACCCAGGGAAAACCATAATTCCAAAAGATACATGCACCCCAATGTTCATTGTAGTATACTGTTTACAATAGCCAAGACATGGAAGCAACCTAAATGTCCATCAACAGAGGAATGAATAAAGAAGATTTGGTACATATATACAATGGAATATTACTCAGCCATAAACAAAACTGTGCCATTTGCAGAGACGTGGATGGACCCAGAGACTGTCATACTGAGTGAAGTAAGTCAGAAAGAGAAAAACAAATATTGTATATTAACGCTTATGTGGAATTTAGAAAAATGGTACAGATGAGCCTATCTGCAAAGCAGAAGTAGAGACACAAATGCAGAAAACAAATATATGGACACCAACGGAGGAGTGGGGTGGGATGGATTGAGAGATTGTGATTGACATATGTACACTACTATGTATGAAGTACATGGCTGGTGAGGACCTACTGTATAGCACAGGAAAAAAAAGAAGGTACAATCTGTTTGCTGGACATGTATCAAGTTAACCTTAAAAATGCATTCCAGTACACAGTAGGTGCAGACAAATACTGTTTGATTCCACTTATACGAGGTACCTAGAATAGTCAAATTCAAGAGTCAAAATTACATTGGTAGGAGGAGCTTCAAGATGGCGGAAGAGTAAGATATGGAGATCACCTTCCTCCCCACAAATACATCAGAAATACAACTACATGTGGAACAACTGCTACAGAGTACCTACTGAACGCTGGCAGAACACCTGAGACGTCCCAAAAAGCAAGAAACTCCAGACGTACCTGAGTAGGGCAAGAGAAAAAGGAAAAAACAGACAAAAGAAGAGGGACGGAACCTGCACCAGTGGGAGGGAGCTCTGAAGGAGGAAATGTTTCCACACACTAGGAAGCCCCTTCACGGGCGGAGACTGCGGGTGGCGGAGGGGGGAAGCCTTAGAGCCACGGAGGAGAGAGCAGCCACGGGGGTGCGGAGTGCAAAGTGGAGAGATTCCCGCACAGAGGATTGCTGCCGACCAGCACTCACCAGCTGAACAGGCTTGTCTGCTCACCCGCCAGGGCGGATCGCGGCTGGGAGCTGAGGCTCGGGCTTCAGTCGGAGCGCAGGGAGAGGACTGGGGTTGGCGGCGTGAACACAGCCTGCAGGGGGTTAGTGCACCACGGCTAGCTGGGAGGGAGTCCGGGGAAAAGTCTGGACCTGCCGAAGAGGCAAGAGACTTTTTCTTGCCTCTTTGTTTCCTGGTGCGCGAGGAGAGGGGATTAAGAGCGCTGCTTAAAGGAGCTCCAGAGACGGGCGCAAGCCGCGGCTAACAGCATGGACCCCTGAGATGGGCATGACACGCTAAGGCTCCTGCTGCCACCACCAAGAAGCCTGTGTGCGAGCACAGGTTACTATCCACACCCCCCTTCCGGGGAGCCTGTCCAGCCCGCCACAGCCTGGGTCCTGTGATCCAGGGACAACTTCCCCGGGAGAACACACGGCGTGCCACAGGCTGGTGCAACGTCACGCCAGCCTCTGCCGCAGCAGGCTCGCCCCGCATCCGTACCCCTCCCTTCCCCCGGCCTCACTGAGCCAGAGCCCCTGAATCAGCTGCTCCTTTAACCCGTCATGTCTGAGCAAAGAACAGACGCCCTCAGGCGACATACACACAGAGGCGGGGCCAAATAGAAAGCTGAACCCCAGGAGTTGTACAAACAAAGAAGAGAAAGGGAAATCTCTCCCAGCAGCCTCAGGAGCAGCGAATTAAGTCTCCACAGTCAACTTGATGTACCCTGCATCTGTGGAATACCTGAATAGACAACGAATCATCCCAAACTGAGGAGGTGGACGTTGAGAACAAAGATATAAATAGTTTTTCCCCTTTTTCTCTTTTTGTGAGTGTGTATGTGTATGCTTCTGTGTGTGATATTTTCTGTATAGCTTTGCTTCTACCATTTGTCCTACAGTTCTGTCTGTCCGGTTTTTTTTTTTGTTTGTTTCTTTGTTTTTTTAGTAAAGTTTTTTAGCACTTGTTATCATTGGTGGATTTGTTTTTTGGTTTGGTTGCTCTCTTCTTTATTTTTTTTAATTTTTTAAATAACTTTCTTTTCTTTTCTTTTATCTTCTTCTTTCTTCCTTTCCTTCTTTCTTTTTCTCCCTTTTATTCTGAGCCATGTGGATGACAGGCTCTTGGTGCTCCAGCCAGGTGTCAGGGCTGTGCCCCTGAGGTGGGAAAGCCAAGTTAAGGACATTGGAGCACACACCTCCCAGCTTCACGTAATATCAAACAACGAAAATCTCCCAGAGATCTCCGTCTCAACGCCAACACCCAGCTCCACTCAACAACCAGCAAACTACAGTGCAGGATACCCTATGCCAGACAACTAGTAAGACAGGAACATAACCCCACCCATTAGCAGACAGGCTGCCTAAAATCAAAAGGCCACAGAAACTCCAAAACACACCACAAGACGTGGACCTGCCCACCAGAAAGACAAGATCAAGCCTCATCCACGAGAACACAGGCACTAGTCCCCTCTACCAGGAAGCCTACACAACCCACTGAACCAACCTTACCCACTGGGGACAGACACCAAAAACAACAGGAACTACGAAAATGCAGCATGCGTAAAGGAGACCCCACACACAGTAAGTTAAGCAAAATGAGATGACAGAGAAACACACAGCAGACGAAGGAGCAAGGTTAAAACCCACCACACCTAACAAATGAAGAGGAAACAGGCAGTCTACCTGAAAAAGAATTCAGAATAATGATAGTAAAGATGATCCAAAATCTTGGAAATAGAATGGAGAAAATACTAAAAACGTTTAACAAAGACATAGAAGAACTAAAGAGCAAACAAACAATGATGAACAACACAATAAATGAAATTAAAACTTCTCTAGAAGGAATCAATAGCAGAATAACTGAGGCAGAAGAGTGGATAAGTGACCTGGAAGATAAAATGATAGAAATAACTGCAGCAGAGCAGAAAAAAGAATGAAAAGAATTTAGGACAGTCTCAGAGACCTCTGGGACAACAATAAATGCACCAACATTCGAATTATATGGGTCCCAGAAGAAGAAAAGAAAAAGAAAGGGAATGAGAAAATATTTGAAGATTAGAGTTGAAAACTTCCCTAATATGGGAAAGGAAATAGTTGATCAAGTCCAGGAAGTGCAGATAGTCCCATACAGGATAAATCCAAGGAGAAACACTCCAAGACACATACTAATCAAACTATCAAAAATTAAATACAAAGAAAAAATATTAAATGCAGCAAGGGAAAAACAACAAATAACACACAAGGGAATCCCCATAAGGTTAACAGCTGATTTTTTAGCAGAAACTCTGCAAGCTAGAAGGGAGTGGCAGGACATATTTAAAGTGATGAAAGGGAAAAACCTACAACCAAGATTACTTTACCCAGCAAGGATCTCATTCAGATTTGATGGAGAAATTAAAACCTTTACAGACAAGCAAAAGCTAAGAGAATTCAGCATCACCAAAACAGCTTTACAACAAATGCTATAGGAACTTCTCTAGGCAGGAAACATGAGAGAAGGAAAAGACCTACAATAACAAACCCAAAACAATTAAGAAAATGGGAATAGGAACACAGATATTGATAATTACCTTAAATGTAAATGGATTAAATGTTCCAACCAAAAGACATAGACTGGTTGAATGGATACAAAAACAAGACCCGTGTATATATGCTGCCTACAAGAGACCCACTTCAGACCTAGGGACACATACAGACTGAAAGTGAGGGGATGGAAAAAGATATTCCATGCAAATGGAAATCAAAAGAAAGCTGGAGTAACAATTCTCATATCAGACAAAATAGACTGTAAAACAAAGACTATTATAAGAGACAAAGAAGGACACTACATAATGATCAAGAGATCAATCCAAGGAGAAGATATAAAAATTGTAAATATTTATGCACCCAACATAGGAGCACCTCAATACATAAGGCAAATTCTAACAGCCATAAAAGGGGAAATCGACAGTAACACAATCATAGTAGGGGACTTTAACACTCCACTTTCATCAATGGACAGATCATCCAAAATGAAAATAAATAAGGAAACACAAGCTTTAAATGATACATTAAACAAGATGGACTTAACTGATATTTATAGGACATTCCATCCAAAGCCAAAAGAATATACTTTCTTCTCAAGTGCTCATGGAACATTCTCCAGGATAGATCATACCTTGGGTCACAAATCAAGCCTTGGGAAATTTAAGAAAATTGAAATCATATCAAGTATCTTTTCCGACCACAACACTACGAGACTAGATATCAATTACAGAAAAAATATCTGTATAAAATACAAATACATGGAGGCTAAACAATATACTACTTAATAACCAAGAGATCACTGAAGAAATCAAAGAGGAAATCAAAAAATACCTAGAAACAAATGACAATGAAAACATGACGACCCAAAACCTATGGGATGTAGCAAAACCAGTTCTAAGAGGAAAGTTTATAGCAATACAATCCTACATCAACAAACAAGAAACATCTCAAATAAACAACCTAACCTTATACCTAAAGCAATTAGAGAAAGAAGAACAAAAACACCCAAAGTTAGCAGACAGAGACAAATCATAAAGATCAGATCAGAAATAAATGAAAAAGAAATGAAGGAAATGATAGCAAAGATCAGTAAAACTAAAAGCTGGTTCTTTGAGAAGATAAACAAAATTGATAAACCATTAGCCAGACTCATCAAGAAAAAAAGGGAGAAGACTCAAATCAATAGAATTAGAAATGAAAAAGGAGAAGTAACAACTGACACTGCAGACATACAAAGGATCATGAGAGATTACTACAAGCAACTATATGCCAATAAAATGGACAACCTAGAAGAAATGGACAAATTCTTAGAAATGCACAACCTTCCAAGACTGAACCAGTAAGAAATAGAAAATACAAACAGACCAATCACAAGCACTGAAATTGAAAATGTGTTTTAAAACCTTCCAACAACAAAAGCCCAGGACCAGATGGTTTAACAGACGAATTCCATCAAACATTTAGAGAAGAGCTAACATCTATGCTTCTCAAACGCTCCCAAAATATAGCAGAGGGAGGAACGCCCCCAAACTCATTCTACGAGGCCACCATCACCGTGATAGCAAAACCAGACAAAGATGTCACAAAAAAAGAAAACTATAGCCAATATCACAGATGAACATAGATGCAAAAATCCTCAACAAAATACTAGCAAACAGAATCCAACAGCACATTAAAAGGATCATACACCATGATCATGTGGGGTTTATCCCAGGAATGCAAGGATTCTTCAATATATGCAAATCAATCAATGTGATACACCATATTAGCCAGTTGAAGGATAAAAACCATATGATCATCTCAATAGATGCAGAGAAAGCTTTCGACAAAATTCAACACAGATTTATGATTAAAAACCCGCCAGAACCTAGGCATAGAGGGAACTTACCTCAACATAATAAAGGCCATATATAACAAACCCACAGCCAACATCATCCTCAATGGTGAAAAAATGAAACCATTTCCACTAAGAGCAGGAACAAGATAAGTTTTCCCACTCTCACCACTGTAATTCAACATTGTTTTGGAAGTTTTAGCCACAGCAATCAGAGACAAAAAAGAAATAAAAGGAATCCAAATTGGAAAAGAAGTAAAGCTGTCACTGTTTGCAGATGACATGATACTATACATACAGAATCCTAAAGATGCTACCAGAAAGCTACTAGAGCTAATCAATGAATTTGGTGGAGTAGAAGGATACAAAATTAATGTACAGAAATCTCTTGCATTCCTATACACTAATGATGATAAATCTGAAAGTGAACTTAAGAAAACAATTCCATTTATCATTGCAACAAAAAGAATAAAATACCTAGGAATAAACCTACCTAAGGAGAGACGAAAGACCTGTATGCAGAAAATTGTAAGACACCGATGAAAGAAATTAAAGATGATACAAATAGATGGGGAGATATACCATGTTATTGGATTGGAAGAATCAACATTGTGAAAATGACTATACTACCCAATGCAATCTAAAGATTCAGTGCAATCCCTATAAAACTACCACTGGCATTTTTCACAGAGCTAGAACAAAAAATTGCACAATTTGAATGGAAACACAAAAGACCCCGAATAGCCAAAGCAATCTTGAGAACAAAAAACGGAGCTGGAGGAATCAGGCTCCCTGACTTCAGACTATACTACAAAACTACAGTAATCAAGACAGTATGGTACTGGCACAAAAACAGAAATATAGATCAATGGAACAGGTAGAGCATCCAGAGATAAACCCACGCACATATGGTCACCTTAGCTTTGACAAAGGAGGCAAGAATATACAGTGGAGAAAAGACAGCCTCTTCAATAAGTGGTGCTGGGAAAACTGGACAGCTACGTGTAAAAGAATGTAATTAGAACATTCCCTAACACCATACATAAAAATAAACTCAAAATGGATTAAAGACCTAAATGTAAGGCCACACACTATAAAATTCTTTGAGTAAGACATAGGCAGAACACTCTATGACATAAATTACATCAAGATCCTTTTTGACCAAGGTCCTAGAGAAATGGAAATAAAAACAAAAATAAACAAGTGGGACCAAATGAAACTTAAAAGCTTTTGCACAGCAAAGGAAACTAAAGACCAAAGCAAAGGAAACAGCAAAGACCAAAAGACAACCCTCAGAATGGGAGAAAATATTTGCAAATGAAGCAAATGACAAAGGATTAATCTCCAAAATTTACGAGCAGCTGATGCAGCTCAGTATCAAAAAAACAAACAACCCAATCCAAAAATGGGCAGAAGACCTAAATAGACATTTCTCCAAAGAAGATATACAGATTGCCAACAAACACATGAAAAGATGCTCAACATCACTAATCATTAGAAAAATGCAAATGAAAACTACAATGCGATATCATCTCACACCGGTCAGAATGACCATCATAAAAAAATCTACAAACAATAAATGCTGAAGAGGGTGTGGAGAAAAGGGAACCCTCTTGCACTGCTGGTGGGAATGTGAATTGGTTCAGCCACTATGGAGAACAGTATGGAGGTTCCTTAAAAAACTAAAAATAGAACTACCATATGACCCAGCAATCCCACTGCTGGACATATACCCTGAGAAAACCATAATTCAAAAAGAGTCACTGCAGCTCTATTTACAATAGCCAGGACATGGAAGCAACCTAAGTGTCCATCAACAGATGAATGGATAAAGAAGATGTGGCACATATATACAATGGAATATAACTCAGCCATAAAAAGAAACGAAATTGAGTTATTTGTGGTGAGGTGGATGGACCTAGAGTCTGTCATACAGAGTGCAGTATGTCAGAAAGAGAAAAACAAATACCGTACGCTAACACATATATATGGATTCTAAAAAACGGAAAAAAAATGGTCATTTAGAACCTAGGGGCAGGACGGGAATAAAGACGCAGAACTACTAGAGAATTGACTTGAGGAAACGGGGAGGGGGAAGGGAAAGCTGGGACAAAGTGAGAGAGTGGCATGGACATATATACACTACCAAACTTAAAATAGATAGCTAGTGGGAAGCAGCTGCATAGCACAGGAGATCAGCTCCGTGCTTTGTGGCCACCTAGAGGGGTGGGATAGGGAGGGTCGGAGGGAGGGCGACGCAAGAGGGAAGAGATATGGGGACATACGTGTATGTATAACTGATTCACTTTATTATAAAGCAGAAACTAACACACTATTGTAAAGTAATTATACTCCATTAAAGATGTTTAAAAAAAAGAAAAGTACATTGGTAGATGCCAGCGGCTGGGGGTGGGGGTGGGGTGAATGGGGAGGTAGTGTTTAAAGGGGGCAGAGTTTCAGTTTAGCCAAGTGAAAAATTCGGGAGATGGATGATGGTGGGAGCTGCACAACGATGTGAAGGTACTTAGTGCCACTGAACTGTACAGTTAAATACGGTTAAAATAGTATGTTTTATATTATGTGACCTTTACCACATTAAAAAAACATTAAAAAAAACCTCAGCAACTCATTTTGAAATTAATTGGTAAGAAAATGCAATGTGAAAAAAGTGTTCAATTATTTTTATGTCTTTTCCAGTCTGTAACTGATTCTCTTACTGTTCGTTGTATGTTAAGTGCTTTATGACATGGAGTATCAAGGATGTTGCATAGAAATAAAATGGACTATACAAGGTAGATCTCAAAAAAAAAAAAACTGACTAGATGTAGAGTGCTGAGATTTTTATCATTCATGCTGTTCATGCTAGTGGTGTATTGTATACACTTCAATTTCAGCAATCACCAAATCACCAGATTTTAACGAAAACGTTCTCGGATTCGCTAATAGCAAGCCCCCCCGAAAGATCCTAGTGCTTCTGATACAATGAATACAACTAAAGACTCTTACATAAACTTAGAACAGTAGCTTTTATAAATTACTTTTGACAAACTGTGACTTACCATAACAGTCCATCACTCTAATTATTGTTTTGGAGTTAACATCTTTTGTTTGACAGCCTAACTATGATGCTTACTGAAGTTAATGAATCCATAAGCCCATAAATTTAAAATTGTGTTTGCTTACAGTCTTGCGAGTGAGTGAAATGAGCTGATCTTTCCTTTTTCGTACACAATTTTGGGCAATAAATTCTGCTTTTACTTCTGCTTCCCACTCTTTCCTATATAGCTCACCTGTGACAATTCCAGGTCCACCTGTCTTTTCTAGGTCCTTTGTCTCTGGCTCTGTTGAATATTAGAATGGTCAGAAGTAGGCCTTAACATCCTACCAATGTAGACAACTGATCCTGACTAATGAAAAAAACAGATGGGAAATTCCCATTTGGTCCCATCTGTCTAAACGTTTAGCTTCCATGGGTTTCAACTCTCCTACTAGCTCATTATATAAACTTACTGTTAATAGTACCTCCCAATTATTGCATGCTTACTACGTGGCAGCCACTGTCACAATAAACCATCTATATACAGATGAGGGAGCAGAGGGACGAACACTTGACTAACTGGTCAAAGCAACTGGCAGGGCTAACCAGCCATCCTAACACCAGACTGTTCTAAGTAGTCATTGGGCCAACTTCTTGCATTGTTATTATGGGCAGGGCCTATGCTAAGGGGTTTTGAAAGTATATTTTTAATCTCATTTAATCTTCAAAGTAAACATATGATATGTATATAATCATTTCCATTTTACTGAGGAAGAAACCAAGATTTAGAGAAAATATGTGACGATCTTTTTCTATATATAATTTTATTTTTTTTTGCTATGTTCTTAACTACCGTTGTTTCTTCTATCTGTGCTATGGCATCTGTCCATAGAGAAAGGTCTACAAATTCAACTTCAGACTTCTAAGCCTACCTCCCAAATCAGCCAGGAACCAGGAGGTTGGTTCCATGGAGATTCACCCCCACCTACTTTTGTCTTTCTCACTTGTTAATAACAGTAACAATAATAATAAAAAAAACAACTTAAATTTGATAGTACATTAGAAGCATGCAAGAATACTTCATTGCTATCCTTGTGACAGTGCTGTGAAGTAGGAATGATAATTATTCTGTTTTAAGAGATAAGGAGTCTTGAGTTTAGTTGAGATTATATAGATTGCCAGAGGTCAACCATCTAGGAAGAGACAAAAATGACACTGTAACATAGATGTTCTTGCATCAAAATCTGGGCTCTTTCCAGTAAGCCCTCATTACAGACCTCATTACACATGATTCACAGATCTATACTATAGTCCTTATCTATCTCCCAAATTCAAGTACAACTCTACTATGCATCTGCTGGGCATCTCCATCTGAGTGTCCTAGCTGTAGGTCTTATTCTTGTTTCCCTCACAGTATCTACAGCAGGGACCTTCATGAAGTGGGCACTTAATAGCAATTACTGAATAATAAATGAAGGACTTCAAAGAAGTCCTTCAAAGAAGACTTCAAAGAAAAAAAGAAAGCCCCACAACTGAGCTAAGTGAAGTGGTGAGGACCTGGTCAGCATAGGAACCTTGGTAGGAGGTACCAAGCTCTCTTCCTCTGCACTCAGTACCACTGGCATCAGTGCTGCCCAGCCCAGAAGACCAGGGGCGAGAGGCAGCCATTTCCTTCCGGCAGCTCAGGTGACAAAGGGCCTCCACGGAGCCAGCTGCAGTGGGAGCAACACCAGCCTGGGAGGCCCAGACACTCCAGATGTCTCAAGACTGGATTAAAGGTTGTTTCTATAAGATCCCAGGAGGAAATATGGCAGAAGAAAGATAATCACGGCTTCGATTGTCTTACGGTAGCCACAGTAGCAGCAAACCCATCTCTAATGCTTACCAGCAATGGGAGCCTGCACAAGCATCTTGAAGTTTCCAAACCTCAGTTTCCTCATCTGTTCAATGGGGTTAATAATACCCCTCACAGTGCTGGTAGGAGGCTGCTAACTGAGGTATTGTCCGATGCAAAATAAATATTGGCTGTTATTATAAGCATGGGCCTTATTCTCCTTGCCATTAAAGGACCGCAAGTTAGAAACCTTCATGATTAAATATTGAAAACATAGTTTTCTGTAATCCCATAAATAAGGATGGCAAGCCCGCCCAAAGCAGCTAATGACATGCTCTTGGCTGTCAGGGTACGTGGTGAATGTGCTGAAAGGCGGTTCTGTCACAGACTAGCCAATGAAGTCCAACTATTTTACTTGTGAATTGCTAAGGAAATCGAGGATCACAGGAAAGGGGTACACCTGCAGATCAGCCTTGAGAAACTCCTCCCTGAAAGAAAGATCTCCTTATTTTATAAAGAGTGTATGTGAGAGTTAGTGAGAAACTACTCCCTACCCACATTCCTAGACCATGTCTTTCCCGCCATGCTCGCAAAGCTGATTAAACCGATTCCCGAGCAGGTTTGTGAAGTAGATGAAAGCCCTAGCATTCTTGAATAAGAAGTCAAGAGCTGCCTTAGGAAGTGATACTTGACAGTTAGCAGTTTTTCTTTTTTGTAACGATGCTCTCATTTACAGGATTTGAAAAGACTCTTGATATTTCCCCATGGGTAGGTTCAGGGCTTCACACGTGGCATTAGTCACAATGTTTGCACTTGATGTGTGCAGTTTGAAGAAAGAAAAGCAAATCGAAAGCAATGCTGTATCAGAAGAGGTGGGGGCAGACCAGATTCCAAAGAGAGAATTAGAACTGAGTGGATGAAACACTAACAAATGGGCATCTTACTACGTGGTTCCTTCACAAGTGATTTCTGGGAGGTGCTGCAGAGAGGCTGAATTGAACAGCTGCAAGATCAAATGCATCTCTAAGGACTCTCATGGATGTCACCTGTATCTGAGAAAGTGGGATGTTAAACATCTATCTTGGGTAATGACAATACTCATTAACTTTTGCATTTGCCAACTTCTTTTGCTATAGAACTCAAACCATTTGCCAGAATCCCAAAGTGACTTCAGAAGGTCATGCAACCTTTCTTTTGATTCTGAGCAGCCTTCAGATGAATGGATGTCCAAACTGCTCTTCAAAGATCTCTCAGAAGGGAGGAGTCACAGCTTTCCATTTCCCAGGGCTATCCAGTTGGAAAATTATCTCTTTTATAGACACTAACGCTCCCTTACTGGGAAGGAACTCTCTTTCACATAGATATTATAAGGATGGGATATGGTATTCTTTTCTGTTTGTTTTTGTTTTGTTTCTGTTTTTTTTTGGGGGGGTGGTATGTTATTCTTATAGAGGATGCCTTCTTCTGAAGTGCCTGCCTGGCCCTGGCAGAAAAAATACCAAGATTGCTGTTAGACCTTCTGTTAATTGGGGGAAAACTGCTCTACAGGAGTATTTCACAGGATCATGGCAACATAGAACTTTAGAGCCAAGAAGAACCTTCGTGATATGTGAATCCAATCTCTGATTTTAAAGAGTGGATAATCCCCTGCTAGCATGACCCATGCTAAAACTGGGACAGTCTTGAGCAAACCAGTGTGGTTGGTGGTCTTATCCCCCAATCAGGTTCAATCTCTCAGCAAGTCTACTCAGCCCGACCTCCCAAACAGGCTTCAGCTCTGATGCCGTCTCTCCAACTCCGCTGGTCCAAGCCATTTTCTAGCTTTGCCTATCATAATCACTCCCTAATGTGTCTCCCTGTTTCCACTCTTGTCCCCATAAAATATCTTTTGCACAAACCATCAAGAGTGATCTCTTTTAAAAAGAGATCAAATCACATCAATATCCTCCTTAAAATCTTTCGGTTGCTCCCTTTGGCAAATGGAATAATATAGAAATATCTTATCAAGGCAAAAATCAGACTTGGCTGTACATTACTACCTTCTCAAGAGCCAACTTAGGCTGTTCTTATTGAAATTCAAGTTAAATAAAAAACACAGTCATATACCTTAGAGAAGTGAAGAAGATGAAAAAATACTGGGTTTACTGTTCTTTTCTACTTGGTCTAACAATGTCTGAAGAAGACCCTGTAGGTAGGTTCTACATTCTGGGAAGCACTTTCCAAAGGAGAGCTCATGTTAGGCCTAGGGGAGATGTCACAGCCCATACTAAATATAACATACTAAGAGAAAAGCAAATGGGCCCACAAAGTCCTGATATGTAAGTGAGACATTTGGAATTGCTTATACATATTTCTAGAAATGATCCAGTTACAGCTTTAACATTGACTCTCTAACTCACCACCATGCGTGAACAGAAGTGGGAACAGACTCTTGCTTTCAAAGCTAATTGTAGTAGCCAAGACATGGAGCAACCTAAGTGTCCATGGACAAAGGAATGGATAAAGGAGATGTGGTATATATATAGAGTGGAATACTACTCAGCCATTAAGAAGAATGAAATAATGCCATTTGCAGCAACATGGATGGACCTAGAGATGATCATACTAAGTGAATTAAGTCAGACAGAGAAAGACATCATAGGATATCACTTATATGTGGAATCTAAAAAAAATGATACAAATGAACTTATTTATAAAACAGAAACAGACTCACAGACTTAGAAAACAAATTTAGATTACCAAAGGGGAAAGGGGGGAGGGATAAATTAGGAATTGGGGATTAACGGATACACACCACTATATATAAAATAGATAAAACAACAAGGGCCTACTGTATAGCACAGGGAAATCTATTCAGTACGTTGTAATAACCTATAATGGAGAAGAATCTGGAAAAGAATATATGTATGTATATATAACTGAATCACTTTGGTGTACACCTGAAACATTGTAAATCAACTATACTTCAATTTTTTTAAAAGGCTAATTGTAGTATCCAACTTTGAAACTCAATGAGAGTAATCAAGTACTTTGACACTAAAGCTTTTGCTTGTGAATGATATCTCATAAACTACTAGCTAAAAGAGTATCAGATCCAAAGTAACTGAGATGCGGAGAAATAACCACTGTCTTTTTAAAGTCACACAGCTAGTAATGAGCAGAGCCAGAACTAAGCACCAAGTCTCCCAGGTTTTTATGTACCTACTTCCCCACTGCTTCAATCAGTTAAGTCAATGAGAAAGGCTCCAAAGTATGGCAGGCTTGGCCTGGCAGTGAAAATCTGGAACAGTGGTTATCAAGATAGGAAGGAAGCATTGGCTGTATCAGAACAACTGATCTGTGTAGTACCAGAAGGCTTCAATCCTAGAGCTACTCTTTGAGACTAAAGAAAATGGTGATGAAATTAACACCACATGAAAGACACTGTTAAAAGGATGAAAAGACAAGCCATAGAATGGGAGAAAACATTTGCAAAGCACATATCTGGTAAAGGACCTGTATCTAAAGATGTATACAAAGAACTTTAAAACTCAACAGTAAGAAAACAGACAATCCAATTGAAAATGGATAAAAAAATCTGAATAGTCACCTAAGAAGATATGCAGACGGCCAAAAGCAAGATGTCTGGGACTTCCCGGGTGGTCCAGTGGTAGAGAATCCGCCTTCCAATGCAGGGGACGCAGGTTCAATCCCTGGTTGGGGAACTAAGATCCCACATGCCGCAGAGCAATTAAGCCCGTGCACCAGAACTGCTGAGCTCATGCGCCTCAGCAAGAGCGCCTGCGTTCCACAAACTACAGAGCCCACGCACCCTGGAGCCTGCGTGCTACAAATACAGAGAGAAAATCCGCACACCACAGCTAGAGAGAAGCTCGAGCACTGTAAGAAAGAGCCTGCACTGCAACTAAGACCTGATGCAGCCCCCACCCCCCAAAAAAAGAAAAGAAAAAAGAAAAGGAATAGATGCTTAACATCATTTGTCATTAGGAACTGAAATTAAAACAACGAGGGACTTCCCTGCTGGCGCAGTGGTTAAGAATCCGCCTGCCAATGCAGGGGACATGGGCTCGAGCCCTGGTCCAGGAAGATCCCACATGCCGCGGAGCAACTAAGCCCGTGTGCCACAACTACTGAGCCCGCGCGCCTACAGCCCGTGCTCCGCGACAAGGGAAGCCACCATAATGAGAAGCCCGCGCACCGCAATGAAGGGTAGCCCCTGCTCGCTGCAACTAGAGAAAGCCCGCGCGCAGCAATGAAGACCCAACGCAGCCAAAAATAAATAAATACATTTTTATAAATAACTAGATAACTAAATAAATAAAACAATGAGATGCTACTACACGCCTATTAGAATGGCTAAACCCAGAAAACTGACATACCAAACGCTGGCAAGGTCGTCAAGCAACAGGAAGTCTCATTCATTGCTGCTGGGAATACAAAATGGTACAGCCACTATGGAAGACTGTTTGCCAGCTTCTTACAAAGTAAACAACCTTACCATCCAATCCAGCATTCACGCTGTTAGGTGTTTACTGAATTGATTTGAAACTTTATGTCCACACAAAAGCCTGCACATGAATATTATTCATAGCAGCTTTAGTCACAATTGCCAAAGCTGGAAGCACTCAAGATGTCCTTCAATAGGTGAATGGATAAACAAATCAGGATACATCCATCCAATGGAATATTATTCACTGAAAAAAGTAAAAGAGCTATCAAGCCACAGAAGGACATGGAGGAATCTTAAGCACATATTGCTAAGCGAGAGAAACCAGTGTGAAAACGCTACCCACTATATGATTCTAATTACACATGTGACCTGGAAAAGCCAAAACTATGGACACAGTGAAAAGATCGGTAATTTCCAGGCATTCAGGGGGAGGAAGGGCGGGATGAAGCATAGGGGATTTTTAGAGTGAGGAAATTATCCTGTATGATACTATAATAGTGGATATAGGATACTAAGCATCTGTCGACACCCATTGAACTTTATGGAATAAAAAGTGAATCTTAATGCACGCACATTTGGAAAAATCATTCAGGAGATCAGAAAACAACAGGAAAGAATGAAGATGATGACAAAGAAAATCTCATTGTATTGCCAATGCATGAAACAACCTCACTGAGGGGAGTAGGGAGAAGATGCTAACCTATGTAACTCTGAAAATAAATGAAGTTGGTAAGACTAAAGGCAAAATGAACTGTACATAGCCTGTACTCTAGTCGATTCAGTTGTTTCCCACAGGGGTATGAGTCAACAATTCCGATACAGGTAGACTGGAAGTGAACCAGTAAGTAAATGGATGGTGGATGGGAGGAGACAGATTTCTCACTCTGGGAGTGAAATTTACAGACAAGCAAGCGGAGAAGTCTAGTGCAATCCACGTGGTAAGGTATCGGTTTGGAGACATCGATAAGCAGTCATGTTTTACTTAATATAGATGTCGATTATTTATAGATGATTACACTCAGAATATTTATAGATATATGTATATACAAAGGTTATTATTATGTGTACATCCCTTTGTTAGTAAAAGGGACCTAAAATAAGCAAAACGCTAGTAGCAACCGGCACACTTAGCACCTAGAACTTGGTTTCTAATACCATTCTCCAATAAAAGGAGAAACAGCTGATTCTAGGACTAGGGCAGGGGCTATGCAAGATGAACCTGGAGCATCTTTCAGGGTGAGAAAGTAAGGAAGTGCTAAAAAAAAAAGATGATGGGAGTACATCAAAGGGGCACAGGAGCCAACTGAAAGAGCTCCCAAGAGCTGGAATAATATGAGCGTCAAAATAAAGTGATATTGGGCTTCCCTGGTGGCGCAGTGGGTTGAGAGTCCGCCTGCCGATGCAGCGGACACGGGTTCGTGCCCCGGTCTGGGAGGATCCCACATGCCGCGGAGCGGCTGGGCCCGTGAGCCATGGCCGCTGAGCCTGCGCGTCCGGAGCCTGTGCTCCGCAACGGGAGAGGCCACAGCAGTGAGAGGCTCGCGCAACGCAAAAAATAAATAAATAAATAAAGTGATATTGGATTATAACTCAAAGTATAAAACAAATATCCATTACTTCATACTAACATAAATAAATGATTGAATAAATTAACAAAGGGGGAGAAGAGACAAATCTTCTATGCAGAAGACTTCCAAATAATTTCTGTAGATGCTCTGCCCTCAAGGAGGTGGAGCCTAACTCCCCACTCTGAATGCAGGCTGTGCAAAGTGACTTCCCTCCAAGGACAACAGTGTGGCAAGAGGAGTAAAAAGCACCTTGACTGTGGAGAAACCTGACAAACACTACATCAGCCAGGTGATCAAGGTCAGCTCATGGACTCATAAATCATCTAGATAACATGTACCCTTGATATGATGTGATGAACTCCACCCTTCACCTCTGAGATCCTCCTCTCCAGAACCCCAGCCTAATCGTGAGAAAAATATCAGACAAATTCCAGTAGAGGGACATTAGCATACCTGGCGAGTACGTCTCAAAATTGTCAAGGTCATCAACAACAAAGTCTGAGAAACTCTGTCATGAGAAACCTAAGGAGACATGACACTTAAATGTAATGTATCCTGGATGGGATCCTGGAACAGAAAAAGGACATTAGGTAAAAACTAAGGATACCTGAATAACTATGGATGTTAGTTAATAATAATGTATCAACCTCAGTTCATTAATTGTAACAAATGGACCATCCTAGTGTAAAATGCTAATAATAGGAGAAACTATGATAAAGAGGGGGAGTAATAGGGGAACGCTGCACTCTCTGTTCATTATTTTCTGTAAATCTAAAACTGTTCTAAAAAATAAAGTTTATCAATAAAAAAATCCACAAACACTAGTTTGTCTTCTGGCGTGCTTTTAGGACGTTTACCAATAAAGCAACATGATTATGCTGGTGACCAGTCACTCTTTCGGGTCTCTTACAGGAATCACAGGAGACCCTTGTCTACCAGTTTTTCTGATGTCAATAGGATTTCTAATCATGACAAGATCCCCACACACACCAAAATAGGGGATTTTGAAGAATTCTGAACTCATGCAGTTAAACCCATGTCAATTCTTACATTTAGGTATCGATAGTTGAAACATTCCCCTGGATACAGTTTTTCAAATTAGAAGGTAAAGCCATGAGTAAATCACTGTGCCCTCCCAAATGGTTCTGGGGTTCCTGGTCTTGTGGCTCCCTAGGGCACTGCCACGCTTTGGTGCACATTTCATGTAAGGATGTGGGCAGATAATTAGAAGAGGATTTACTTCATTCATTTCAGTAGCACTGCACTGAAACCACTTTAGGTCAGTAAGTAGGAACAACAGAATGTCATTGTTTGTCCAGAAATTACAATTTCTTTTTTTCAATATATTTTTATGACTGATTCCCCATCAGCTATGTCTCTCTCCCCCAACACACACACACACACACACACACACACACACACACACACCCCAAAATAAGAAAGTTTTGTTCTCTCTCTCATATTCCAAAAATCACCTGTCACCTTTATCTTAAAAACATAAAGGTCAACATCCTTTAGAAGCTGGTATAGTATTGTTATTTTAGAAATAGAAAAAAATATAAAAGTTTTATATTCTGATACTCCCATTCAATGGAATGCTACATAGCCTCTTAAAATAAATATACTAACATGGAAAAATATCTAAGATAATTAAGTTTAAAAAGTTGCAAACTAAGTATAACGTAATTTGATGTTTATTAAGAAAGGGAATATGTTAATAAGTTATAATATGTATAAATAATATATGTTAGTATATTCAGAGGAAACTATCTGGAGAAATGCACTCCAAACTGCTCTATAGGAGGACGATGTGATAAAGGACTTTATGTAGGGATTTCTGTCATGTTTGAACTTTTATAAACAGAGCATATTAATTTTTTAATTTGAAATATTTGCAATATTAAAAAATGTCTATGTATTTCCTCTTGAATATTATGTGGCCTGATGCAACAAGGTGCTGGAAATTCTGGAGAGATCTATGAACCCTTCGAGTTCTTCCAGGACCCAGGTTGGGCCCACGCTTGACAGAGAAGGAAGTCTGAGACCTTCTTTAGTCCTATAACTGATGTAGGTTACACACTACCTTCTCCTCTGCTCAACCCATATCTAAAACCCTGTCATGAAAACATTTATAGAAGCTTTTTCAGGAACCTTAGGACTTTTAAGCTGTAAAGTCATTCATTGCAGAAATGCTCTACTGAATCTCCACCAGGTGGTTACCCAGCTCCTGGCTGGACACTGAGACCATGCTACCTCATGAGACAGCCATTTTATTCTTAGGAGTTTGGGGATATTTTCAAAAAATTCTACATGTGACTCAAAATTGCAGAATAGCTGTTCAATCACACCCTGCATAGCCATTTTTAATGCTGTGTCTAGCATAATTCATGACATATAGCAGCTACTCAATAAATAGTTATTGAATGCATAAGTTGATTGTTGAGAAGAGGTAGGCTTCCACTCTGCTCTAGTCTTCTTTTACCTGAGTTTGCATCATATATTTTAGCCACTACATCACACAGTTACTTAGTATTGAAAAAAGCAACAATTGCAAAAAAAGCAATGACTTAGAAACCAAGAAAGATGAGTTCTGTTTCTGGTTGTGCTATTTATCAACTGTGCAAATGTAGGGAAGTCATTTCACACCTTTGAACTCTTTTTTAATATCTGTAAAATATGGGGAGAGTTGGGAAGGTGGATTTCAACAATAAAACTCTGAAAATCAGCTACAGCATCAAGACTTTTGCCATCCTATATAAGTAGTCATGCCTAAGCCCAGGACTTTTCAATTATACTTATTAAAAATGACCTTTATGTCTTGGTATCTTATTTTGTATATTAAGTCACATCTCCTACCCCTCTTCCCCACCCACTTCAGCTTTCTAGTGGTTGGAGATTTAATAACTCAGCTGAAAGTAGAATTAATTGAAAATAGATCTTGGTGTCTAAAGAAACCATTTTCAAAATACTTGTACTATCATACTCATCAAGAGTCTTTCACCCAGAGCCAGTCTTTAAAGTTAGAGTTGAGTTGAAACATTTGAGAAATGTTTTGAAGGCAGTGGTCTTAAAAACCACCCAGAAAAAACACTTTGCCTGGGAAAATAAACTTTTTTTTTTTTTTTTCTATATGAACTGGCTGATTCTAAAACTTCTTTCGGAAAAAAAAAAAAAATTGTCCTCTAAGAATGAATATGTTAAAAACAAGCAGATGGAGAACTGAGAGTTTTGTCAGGAAACACTTGCCAGTGGGGAGACGGCCACAGTGAGGTCTAATTTTCCTAATTTTAACCTTCAATTGGCAAGTGGTCAGTACTGGGAAATACTTTCCAGGATGAAATGACTTTTCATTACTCAACTCAATGTTACCAAGACACATCTGTTCAGACATTTGGCAGATTTTGGTACTAGGTCCACTGTTTAATGAAGTCAATGGAGTCTCCTTTTCCAGTGGACGTTTATGAGGATGGATTGAAACCTCACCTTCAATAAAGGCAAAGAGTTTTCTGTCTCTGGCTCATGGTAACTTCACACTACTCGGCAGTAATACCGCTTTGTAAAAAGCAACAACAAAAATTCTAGCAAGTGAGTGAACTTTTTTTTTTTTGGCGGTACGTGGGCCTCTCACTGTTGTGGCCTCTCCCGTTGTGGAGCACAGGCTCCGGACGCGCAGGCCCAGCGGCCATGGCTCACGGGCCCAGCCGCTCTGCGGCACGTGGGATCTTCCCGGACCGGGGCACGAACCCGTGTCCCCTGCATCGGCAGGCGGACTCTCAACCACTGCGCCACCAGGGAAGCCCATGAATGAACATTTTTAAATACAAACCTGCAAAAGCATTTCAGGACTTTTCCTCTGGCAGAGAATTTTCTGAATCTTAAAATAAGATTGCTAGAAGCGGCCATCTTTGGAAATCCCCTTAACCTTTCTCCATTTCACTAATCATGCTCCGCTCCATAGGCAGAAGATACTATGAATTACTACTGCACGGGAAAAATGAAAATGACCAAGACATCTTTCTGAATAACTAAGTAGTCAAGGTGTCTGCAACTGGGCCAGATAATTAGAAACCAAGGCAAAAACTTGCTTCTATTCCTGGGATGGGACATCTCCTGGTTACTTCATCTGAAAAATGAGATCAAAACAATGGGGACAGAAGATAATAATAAATGTCCAACTATTTTGAAAATATCAAAATGGGTGGACAGGAAATAATACTAAAGGGAAAAAATGTTTTTCCACTTATAGGAGCGATCTCTTTTCCTGGGACAGTGAAAAATTGGCACGGATGATCACAAATCACTGTGAAGATGGAAAGGGCAGAAAAATTCAAAAGATAGTGAAGTGAGAGCTTCTGGGAAGTCAAGGTAGGGGCTGGGGGAAAGCAAAAAAACAGTGACAAGATAACCCAAAATAAATTCTCTTGCGTGATTCAGCAGGAGGTACCACAAAGAAGGCAGTACAAAGACAAAACACAAAAGGAGGTGTTTGTTAGACTTCAAAAGAGAAAGGGAATAAAAGATGAAGGCTACTTTTTATTTTTCATTTGACAACAAAGGGCAGGTTAGGGAAACTAGGAGCTTGTGGGGAAGCAGAGAGCCATCCCCTTGCTTTTAAAGAACTCAGAACTTTCAGAGGACCTGTGGAAGCAGATTTTACTTACACCATGATGATGCTATGAAATACTGCACTCCTAGTAAAGACAGTCCATGCATTACCTCAATGGCTGCTCTTTTATATATATATAGTGGGGAGATGGGAAAGTAAGAAAATCATGCTCCCTGACTCCAATTTCTCATTTCCATGATCAAAAAGGGCTTTGCTGTGGATGTTTTTTCTGTCTTAATTAACTGGAGCAAGACAGAACATTTAGAACAACCAACTCTGTTTTGCTCAAAACCTGATACTCTGCCCCTTTAGAATCCCCTGAGATGAGATATTATATCTAGATACCTCATCACAGATCACAACTTGTCCTCTGACATTACCTATGGGGAGGGACCTAGGGGCCAGAATTTGAACAGAATTTCTGAGCTGTGAGTTAATAAGAAATGTCTTTTTCCTTTGGAAATGGTTTTGAGGTTGAGTCTCAGAGTATGGCTGGGAAATTCATAGTTTGATTATAATTGTAATAAGAGCCACAAGCTGAGGCATAGATTCCGGTAACTGGAGAAAAACAATTTTAACAAAATCCTACAATTCTGAAGGGAAGCATCTTGCTTCTGAGTTTGAGTTTGGGGGATGGAAAAAGCAATCTGAAAGAGGAAACAAACTGGCTCTATAACTACATTAAACAAGGTCATTGGATAATATCAGGTACATCAATGAAAGACCTGCTTTCCTTGAAATGACTTTTTAAACTATTGCAGGTTATGGAAATTTCCCCTATTAATACATTTTCAATCCTTAGTCGATGGATATCAATGCCTCAAGCAGAAAACTGGCATCAGGGCTGTGATCTTAGTACAAGAAACGAACACTACATCCCAACTCAGCTGAGAAGAATGAACATCTCTCAACTTTCACCAGGTACAAATTTCTTTTAGGCATGCAACTTTCATTATCCTGTATTTTATTCTTAATTTGTGAAAATTGAGCTTGAGGCAATGCAACAAATTATCAGCTTTCTAATCTCCACACTATGGAAATTTGCAGATGGCAGGGGCCATAAGTCAGCGAAGCCTCCCCGCAGGAGCGTTTATGTAACATATGCCGCCCTTCCTAAATGCTGAAGTAACCCACCCCACCACATCTGTTGGGGCAGGACCTGCTGCTCCACTGGAAAGCAGAAATCCTGCCCGTCCACTCCCATACTGTTTCTTTCACTTGTCCTGCTGAATCATTTTTTTATCATGCTAAGTAGGTATGTAGCACCTGGATTGGCCAGATGAATCATTAGACCTCAAATCTAGTTCCAGCCCGGCCACTAATTTGCCGTGTGGCTTTGGGTAGGTCATCCTCGAACCTCAGTTTCCTCTTCTAAAAAAATTAGAATTCTGGTCTAGAAATAATTTACAATCTCTTTGAGTTCTAACATCTTTTGATTTTTTAAGAATCCTTTTTGGCCAGAAGGTAGTGACAGGTAAGATAGGGTTTCTGCTCTCCTGCAGGCTGTGGACACCACCTTGGGAAAAGTAAAGTTCATCACAGGAGTCCCCTGAGTATGCTTGGACCTCTAATATCAGTCCTTTTCAACGAAGTTTCCACAAGGGGATGAAGCTTTCATGTCCAAAGACGTCCCCTCTCTGTGATGAAAGAACTTCCCCCCTATGCATCTAGATTGGTACTAGTTATGTACCATCCTTGGGAGAACTGAGAAAACAGCCACTCAGATTAAATTCCAGGTTATGTGATTCAGATGAGGAACTCCAGTTGAGAAAGGCTGCAAGATATTACCTTCCCGTAGCATCATCATAGAATTCAAAGCTAAAAGGACCATATGTATCGTTCTACCCCAATGGTTCTCAAAGTGTGGTCCCTGAACCAAGAGCAGTACCTGAAAACTTGTTCAAATGCAAAGTCTCACTCACTTCAGCCCACTGAATCAGAAACTTTGGGGATGGGACCCAGCAATCTGTGTTTCGCCAAGCCATACAGGTGATTCTAATGCATGCCAATGTTTGAGATCCACTGTTCTAGTCCTTGTACCCTCCTTTTCAGATGAGGAGGGCAGGAGTACAGGAAAAGTCACTTGCCCAAGCTGGCCCCTCTAGTGTGTGGTTAGGCCTTGATTAGAATCAGGTGTTATGGACGGAATTATGTCCTCCCTCCAAATTCATATGTTGAAGCCTTAACACCCAATGTGGCTGAATTTGAAGACAGGGCCTTAAAGATGTAATTAAGGTCAATGAGGTCAGAAGGGTGGGGCCCTAGTATTGTACAATAGGACTGTCATCCTTATAACAAGAGGAAGAGACTCCCAGAATGTCTCTGGAGGAGACGCCCAGACACCCAAAGAAAAGGCCATGTGGGGACTCAGAGAGAAGGCGGCTATCTGCAAGCCACTGAGAGAGACCGCAAGAGAAACCAAACCTGCCAACACCTTGAACTTGGACTTCTAGCTTCTAGAACTGTGAGAAATAAATTTCTGTTGTTTAAGCCCCCCAGTCTGTGGTATTCTATTATGACAGCTCTAGCAAATGAATATACCAGGTCTTCTGATTCTCTGGACATGAATCTTTTATTTCAATTAAGTAACTTTGGAATTCTGGAATAAGTCTCCAACACCTAAAGAAACAAGTGAATCCCTAGGATGGCTGTTCTGTCAGCTTGACAAATGGCAAGAAGAGGACTTGCTGGAGCCCTGACCATGTGCACAGGCCAGACACTTGCTCAGAGGGTAAGTTCTCCAAACCTGCAACTTGTGTAACTGTTTTGCCACAGTCGTATGAGAGCTGTGGTCCTTATAAGAGGGTTTAAAGGGGCCACTAAATTGGGAAAAGTTAAGGAAGATTGAGTAACATAAGGTATGAGGTCCCTGTCTTCCCAGAAGAAGCAGGCAGTAGTAGTAGGACAGGTTCTAGAAGGGCAGTGACCAAACATGCCAATTCTGGATACACCTCAAGCTCAATCTGACATCTTTCTCTCCCCTTCCCTTCCCTGTTGGGCCACAAAAACATGCCTCCTCTTGTTTCCATGGCTCAGGTTATGGCATTTTTACCCCTTGATGATGCCAGCTAGAATCCCTGAGGTCACCTTGACCTTTTGGTTCCCTCCTCTTTCATATCCACCAGGTACCATCTGATCCCGCTCATTCTGCCTCTGAGATATCTTTCAAATCCTTCCTCTCCTCTCTCTCCCGGCTGCCACTACATTTTTTTTTTTTTAAACAGATCTTTATTGGAGTATAATTGCTTCACAGTACTGTGTTAGTTTCTGCTGTACAATGAAGTGAATCAGCCATATGCATACATATATCCCCATATCCCCTCCCTCTCGAGCCTCCCTCCCACCCTCCCTATCCTACCCCTCTAGGTGGTCACAAAGCACCGAGCTGATCTCCCTGTGCTATGCAGTTGCTTCCCACTAGCTATCTATTTTACATTTGGTAGCGTATATATGTCAATGCTACTCTCTCACTATGTCCCAGCTTCCCCTTCCCCTCACCCCCGTGTCCTCAAGTCCATTCTCTATGTCTACGTCTTTATTCCGCCCTGCCACCAGGTTCATCAGTACCACTTTTTAAATAAATTTATTTATTTTATTTATTTATTTTTGGCTGCACTGGGTCTTCGTTGCTGTGCGCAGGCTTTCTCTAGTTGCGGTGAGCGGGGCCTACTCTTCATTGTGGTGCATGGGCTTCTCATGGCAGTGGCTTCTCTTGTTGCAGAGCACGGGCTCTAGGCATGCAGATGTCAGTAGTTGTGGCACGTGGGCTCAGTAGTTTTGGCTCGCAGGCTCAGTAGTTGTGGCACGCAGGCTCAGTAGTTGTGGCTCGCGGGCTCTAGAGCACAGGCTCAGTAGTTGTGGCGCACAGGCTTAGTTGCTCCACGGCATGCGGGATCTTCCCAGACCAGGGCTCGAACCCGTGTCCCCTGCACTGGCAGGCGGATTCTCAACCACTGCGCCACCAGGGAGGTCCCCATCAGTACCATTTTTTTTTTTTTTTAGATTGCATATATGTGCATTAGTATACAGTACTTGTTTTTCTCCTTCTGACTTCCTTCACTCTGTATGACAGACTCTAGGTGAGACGGCTGCCACTACTTTTGACGATACCTTCATCATCTCTTGCCTGAGCTAAACTCGAAGTCTTGTAACTGGTCCCCTGATCACCAACCTCACCCCTTCACATTCTCTCCAAAAGGTGGTCAGAAGTCTTCCTCCCAAAACACAGATCTCAGACAAGACTCTTCATGATGCTACCTGCCCTTCTAGTCTGTCCTCCCACCTACCCTCCTTCATCTGCCAGAGGCAGCAGCTCTCCTTGATTCGCAGGCTCTTCAGTCTCCTGATTTCCCTGGTAGTTTTATCACGTGTATAAGTACCCATGAATAATATTGTTTGGTTTTGCTTGTTTTTAAGAGAAAACAAATGTTTGTAGTTTTCGAGGACTTGCTTCTTTACCATGATGTTCATAAGATTTACCCACATGGTTGCAGGGAGAGAATTCATTTCACTGTTCTCTATAAATCTGTTTATTTATATGTATGCTATGCACACGCTTTGCCATTCTGTTGTTGATTGGTGTGGCGGTTGTTTGTACAATATTATGAACATGCTTAAACACATGTTCATATACATACGTATGAGTTTAGAGGTTGTATCCAGAACATACCACAGGGTGTGTGTATGTGATCAGGCAACGCTAACTTGTTTTCTAAAGTGGCTTTACCAATTGATAGTCATAACTTTTTCATCTATTGATAAATTCAATCGATGATATTTTGTTTAAGATTTTGCATCCATGTTCAAAAGTGAATTTGGTAACTTTCCTTTCTTAAATAATATTTGACTGTTTTTGGTGTAAAGGTTGTATTCACCTCATACATTAATTTGGGAGTCTCTCTTCTCTTTACACTCTTTTAAAAGGTTTTGCAAGATTGGAATTATCAGTTGCTTGATTTTTTTTTTTTTTTTTTTTTTTTTTTTGCTGTTGTAGAATTTGCCTATAAAATTACCTAGTCCTGTGTTTTCGAAGGAAACTTTTTCTAATACAGTGATTCATTTCATTTAATAGTCTTTAGGAGCATTCCAATTCTCTTTTTCATCTTAAATCAGTTTTACTAATTTATACTCTTCTAGGAATTTGACCTAATATCTAAGTTTGCAAAATTATTGGCATAAAGTGATTCATGATATTCTCTTATCATTTAAATCTCTGCTGCATCAGAGATTTAAAAATATTATTCCTAATACTGTTTACTCACGCCTTCTTTTTTTGTTTGTTTGTTTGTTTGTTTGTTTGCAGTACACGGGCCTCTCACCGTTGCGGCCTCTCCCGCTGCGGAGCACAGGCTCCGGACGCGCAGGCTCAGCGGCCATGGCTCACGGGCCCAGCCGCTCCGCGGCACGTGGGATCCTCCCGGACCGGGGCACGAACTCGTGTCCCCTGCATCAACAGGCGGACTCTCAACCCACTGCACCACCAGGGAAGCCCCTTCTTTCTTTTTTACATTAGTCTTGTCAGACTTTGAGAAGCATTATTAGTCTGCATATTGCAACACAAATCGATGTGCATTCTTGGATTTTCTTGACCACCTTGTTTCTCTCTCTCGTATGGAGCCCACCCACACTGGATCACCCCTCCACTGTCACCTGGATGCAAGATCACACTGCTGAGTGAATGTGCTGACGGGCCACACGCTGTGCCCTTTGATAGCTCCTTGTGCTTTCTGCTACTCTTTTTTTACCTCACTCTCATAGCCCTGGGCTTCTACCGCTCAAGTTAAAAAGTGCTAGTAACTTTAGTCTTGACCTAAGGTTCTGCTTTCTGGAGCACCCAGGCTAAAACAGTCTTTTAAAATAACCAGAGTTTGGCTTTGGTTTAGGGAGTCTTTCTTTTTATTTATTTCTGCTAATGTCTTTATCATTTCCTTCCTCCTCCTTTCTCTGGGTTTATTTTCTGTTTTGTTTTAAGAGTTCTTAAGTTAGATGATTAGTCATTTATTCCAACCATTCTTTTTCTAACATCCGCCTTTAAGGCAGAGGTCAGCAAACCAAGAGCCCACTGAATCTTGTTTTTGTAAATAAAGTTTTACTGGGACACAGGCACACCCATTTATTTTCCTATTGTCCCTGGCTACTTCTGTGCTACAGTAGCAAAGTAGAGTAGTTGTGACAGCGTTGTGACTGTAACTAGTAATATTTTACTATCTATTCCTTTACAGAAAAAGCTTGCTAACCTCTGCTTTAAGGATATAGATTTTTCTCTAAGTATTGCTTGAGTTACATCATGAATTTTGCTACATAGTGTTTTCAAAACTCTTAACTTAGTGTTTTCTCATATCTAGTATGATTTACTTGACTCATGGGTCATTTAGAAAGTGTGTTTCTTGAATTTCCAAACATGTTTTTTTTTCAAGGCTATCTTTTGGTAATTCACTTCTAACTAATTTGTTCTGTGATGAGAGAGTAGATTTGTGTGATACTGATTTTCTAAACATTTTATTCCTGGCCGAGTATACAATCACTTTTGTAATTTCTTAATGTATGTTTGAAAATAATGTGTAGTCTCTACACGTATGTATATGTAGTGTCTTATTAATCGTATCTTTGAAATCTTTTGTATCCTTACTGATCGTCTGCTTAACCAATGAATTATTGAGAAAAGTGTTAAAATTTCCCTCTAAAGGGTGGATTTATCAGTTTCACTTACAGCACTGTCCATTTTTGCTTTATTTTTTCAGATATATAACAATTAAACCTTTTACAATTTCAAGGTGAACTAATTCTCTTATGAAGATAAGCATTGTCCCTATTCATTTCTAATGACGTCTTAAGTGTGTTTCTTATAAACAGTAAATAGTTGAATTTTGTTTATGTATCCACTCTGAGAATCTTTAACTTTAATTGGATGGTAAGTCCATTTAGTTGATCGTAATTATTGATGTACCTGGATTACTTTGATCATCTGATTTTTTAATCTCTCATTTTGTCTCCCTTTAGATTGATTGACATTTCCTCCACTATATTTTTTTTCTTCTTTACTTGCTATAAAGTTATATAATTTTTCTTTCTTTCTTTTTTTAAAGGCTAATTTAGAAATTTTAACTTGCATATTTAAGTCTCAAATTAATATCTTTACCTTCCCACAACAATAAAAAAGAATTGTTTATCATCAATAACCTCCTTCCTGATTTATAGGCTATTACTGTCCAGAATTGTGGGTATACATTGAGTTTTTAAACCCCACTCTTATTGTTACTGTTTCATATCACCTTGTTTACCATTTTTATTTGTTTTGTTTTTCTTACTGCTTCCTCTTTCTTCTCAGACCCTCTTCCTGGGATCATTTTTATTCCACATAAAATACGTCCTTTAGTTAAGTCCTGTTGGTGGCAGACTTCCTTGGATTAGTTTTGTCTATAAATGTTTTTATTTAGTCTTTACACTTGAAAGATCATTTCACTGGATATCTTAATTTTTCAGACCTTAATATATAAATATATATTTATGTGTATGTTTTTGTCACTCCAGAATTAATTATATATTTATTAAAATAATTATATAATTACTATATGTAACATATAAATATGTATTGTATGTGTATATTTTTTGTCACTGCAGAATAGCTAGAAGCATTATCACCAGGTGCATCAAGAAAACTAGAAGTCTATTTCTAGTTAAACTATTAAAAGTCTATTTTATTTTCTAGTGAAGAGTCTCTTTCTAATTTGCTACCAAAAATTAATTAAACCTGACTATGCTTCAGTATATCTTTCTAAATGTGGTATTAGCTAATGATCTACTTTATAAGAACGTCAACAAATTAAACAGCTATAAGATAATGGATGGGATGAATTTAAGGACAGGTTATTTTGCCTTAACTATGTGAATGTACCCTAAGGTGCTTGGCATCAAGAATATTAAGTTAATACATATTTGAAAAAGAATGAATCCATTTTAAAAGATTATGCTTTCAAAAGATCCAAAGGATATTTATCTAGAAAAAAGTTGTTAACCCTAATGTATTAAAAAATATACAGTAGGATGAAGAGGCTGAAAACCTTGAACACCAACCTTTAAAATAGGCTCTCTCAACTCTGCTCATAAAACTGCAAAAAAGGCACTGTCACCTGAGTGCTCTGCTCTTGGGAGAGCAGCTACCTGGAAACGAGATGAAGTCCTCTGTATTTATAGAGCGCTGGTAAATCTGAATACATTAAACCATCACATGTACCCTCCTCCACCCAAAATAGAGGCCAAACCAAAACAGACATACTGAGCACACAGATGCCATAAAAATTTCTGAAAAGTCAAAGCAATCTTGAGAAAGAACAAAGCCGAAGGCATCACGCTCCATGATTTCAAACTCTATTACCAAGCTATAGAAATTCAAATAGTATGGTACTGGCATAAAAACACATAGATCAATGGGACAGAATAGAGCCCAGAAATAAACCCACACATATGGTCAAATAATTTACGACAAAGGAGTTAAGAATATACAGTGAGGAAAGGACAGCTTCTTCAATAAATGGTGTTGGGAAAACTGGACAGTCACATTCAAAAAAATGAAACTGGACCACTATCTTAACACTATGCACAAAAATTAACTCAAAATGGATTAAAGACTTGAACATAGACCTGAAACCAAAAAAATCCTGGAAGAAAACATAGGCGGGAGGCTCCTGGACATATGTCATGGAAATGATTCTCTGAATCTGACACCAAAAGCAAAAGCAACAAAAGCAAAAATTAACAAGTGGGACTACATCAAACTAAAAAACTTCTGCACAGCAAAGGAAACCATCAATAAAATGAAAAGGGAAACCTACTGAATAGGAGAAAATATTTATAAATCATGTATCTGATAAGGAGCTAACATCCAAAATACCTAAAGAACTCATACAACTCAGCAGCAAAAAAGGAAATAATTCAATTTAAAAATGGGCAGAAGATCTGAATAGACATTTTTCCAAAGAAGACAGACAGGTATTACATGAAACAATGCTCTACATCATTAATCATCAGGGAAATGCCACAAATCAAAACCACAGTGAGCTATCACCCCTGTTGAATGGCTATTATCAAGAAAAAAAAAAAAAAAGAAGAAAAACTGGAAATAACAAGTCCTGGTGAGGATGTGGAGAAAAGGGAAACTTTGTGCACTGTTGGTGGAAATGTTAACTGATGGAGCCACTATGGAAAACAGCATGGAGGTTCCTCAAAAAATTAGAAGTAGAACTATCATATGATCGAGCAATTCTACTTCTGGGTTTTTATTCGAAGAAAATAAAAACACTAACTCAAAAAGATATATGCATTCCCATGTTCATTGCAGCATTATTCACAATAGCCAAGACATGGAAAGAACTTAAGTGTCCACTGATGGATAAATGGATAAAGAAATTGTGAGACAGATATAGATAGATAGATAGATAGATAGATAGATAGATAGATAGATTTTAGCCATAAAAAAGAATGAAATCTTGCCTTTTGTGACAAACTCAAGGGCATTATGCTAAGTGAAATAAGTCAGAGAAAAAAATATGCTTTCTCTTAAATGTGGACTTTTAAAAATACATATATATATAGTGTGTGTGTATGTATGCATATATCTATATATGTATATATAGATCTATGCTTATAGACACAGAGAACAGATTAATGGTTGCCAGAGGCGGGGGGTGGTGGGTAGAAGAAATGGGTGAACTGTTTTTGTTTTTTGGATTTTTTTTAGCTTAAATGTTTATTTGAAAATAAAAGCAAGCACAAAGATGCACAAGTACCTAATCACATGGACTGGTCTTTGACATGGCTCAGTGTTCCAGCAAACCTTGATCTATCTAAGCCACTACCCCCTCACCTGGACCATTGCAGTCACCTTCCAACTGGTCTCCCTGCTTCCACTTCTCTCCTACTGCATGGAAGCCAGGGCTCTCAACCATGTCACTCCCTTCTGAAAACCTCCCAACCACTTCTCATCAGAACACTATCTCAACTCAATCTCATCTCAACTTCCTATTTAAAGACAGAACACAGTGGTCAAGGGTAGATTCCCTGGAGACAGACCACCTGGCTGTGGCATAGACAGACCATGTGTGAACTTGAAGAAGTTGCTTGTCCTCTCTGAGCCTCAGTTTTCTTCTGAGTACAATGGAGATATTAATAATGCCTACCTACAATATAGGGTTGATGTGATTCCCACATACAATTAGCAAGGCTTACAAGACGCTGTTAGATCCGACCCCTGCCTACCTCTAACTCCACGTCCTGCAGTCTTCCCCTTGTTCATTCCATACCAGCCTCTCCAGTCTTAGGGCCTCTGACCTGTCCTCTCTCTTTTCTTTGAGAGAGAAATGAATGTTCTCTGTGGCTTCTCTCTCATACCATTCAGAGCACAACTGAAACGTAACCTTACAACAATTTCACCCTAAATAACCACCTAGACCTCTGCAAACTGTCACTCTCTGTCCCCTGATCATGTATTGCTTTTCCTCATAGCTTTCAGCCTTATATGAAATCACATTTACTCCTTGTTTATATGTTCTTTGTCTCCCTCACTGGAACGTAAGCTTCATGAGGGAAGGAGTTCCATATGTCATGTTTACTATCATATCCTAGTGCCTATTGCAGTGCCTGGTACATAGTAGGCACTAAAAATATTCACTGAATACTAGAATAAATGAAATGTTTACTAGGGCATATAGTTCTTTTTTCTTTTTTTTTTTTAAACATCCTTATTGGAATATAATTGCTTTACAATGATGTGTTAGTTTCTGCTTTATAACAAAGTGAATCAGTTATACATACACGTATGTCCCCATATCTCTTCCCTCTTGCGTCGCCCTCCCTCCGACCCTCCCTATCCCACCCCTCTAGGTGGCCACAAAGCACGGAGCTGATCTCCTGTGCTATGCAGCTGCTTCCCACTAGCTATCTATTTTACGTTTGGTAGTGTATATATGTCCATGCCACTCTCTCACTTTGTCCCAGCTTACCCTTCCCCAGGGCGTATAGTTCTTCATAAATAAAATGTCAGTTACTGTTATTGTCAGAGAATATTAGACCCGGAACTGAACTTAAAAATTATCTAGCCCCATTCATTTTAGAGATGAATGAGAAATAGTCCAAATTTACAGAATTAGTGGCAGACTACAACCCAAATGCTAAATAAGTGGGTACTTTCAAGAAACAATTCCGTGAAAACTAGTATTTCACTGCTCTTTAGTTCATTTTAATTCTGTGCAACAATATCCTTAAGACTGATGAAGGGAATTGATAGCCGGGGAAGTAGGGTAGCTCCGAGTAGCTATTCTTATTGTAGCTACAATCTATGCCATCCTGCTAGTAGTATGCCTACAATTCCAGTTATTATTTACTTATATGAATCAAAACATTGAAGACTGATTTTAAAATAAAACTCTCTAGGTACAGCATTGGTCAATCTTTAACAGCCTAGCTCAAATTAATTCATAGAAACAGTAACAAGATATCAAACAGAATCGTGATGTAAAGGAACACTGGGGAGGCAGACTTTGGAGGGGAGGAAAAGTAGGACAGTTCGAGCACAGCACAGCTAGCCTGCTGGAAGGGCTAGCTTATGAGCAGCACCCCCAAGTATGTGTGTAGGAAGGTTCAGTCAGTCGGTGGGAGGAAAGCTGGGGAGCAAAAAATGACATGCTGGCAACTGTTCCCATGAGACTCTTTCAGAAAGGGGGATACCAGGACAAAGAAAACAAAAACCATGACACTCTTCTTTTAGCTTTATATAGTATAAGTTCTGGGAGTAAATAGGGGGCATGAGGAAGGAGTACAAGTAGGTTTCGTTGGTGAATGGAAGACAAGGGAACCCATAACATGGTGTACCCCCAATAATTTGCGGATGAAGAGAATGTTACCCAAAACTGAAGAACCACCACCTCGAGATGAGTTACTCTTGCTATTAATTGGCCAGAATGGTGCTGCCCAGAATGTAGCACAAGTAAAAACTGACCAGCCTGACTTAGGCCCAGAATGCCTCAAGCCTGTGTAAGAAGGTTGCCCCAAAGGACCCTCCGGGTCTTTGTGTTTAGATCCAGGATCGCTTCCTTTTGGCCCATCTGTACCGCCATCTTGATTTACCAATGGTTGTGTTCCTAACTCCCAACTCGTACCTCCATTTCCTGGATTGAGTTTAGGTATCAGATTTCAAGTAAACTTAAGTTTCCTCCTGTCTTCTCCATTTTGTTTTATTAGGTTGTTCTATAAGTGTTTACTCAGCACATGCTATAGGCTCTGCTCTGTTTGCCACTGGGGATACATCAGAAACAACTACAAAAATGCCTTAATCACAGTCACACCACACACACACACACACACACACACACACACACACCCTTTTAAACTTTATGGGAAAAGAGTCAGTCCTATTAGAAGTTCACATTGTCTAATTCAGAATGGAACCTGTAATTTCTGAAGGTGGAGTCCCTTTTTATAAGGAACTAGATTAAAACATGCCATTTGCTCTAAGCAATGAGGTCTTGCAGAAACACTGAATAAAAAAATCGTTCGAGAAATCACTGAGCCACTGTACACACACATATGGGCACTGAAAGAGCTGTAAGAAATCAAACTAGCTAATAAAAGACGACCTTGCCCCCAGGGAGATATTCAATCTTGTGGAGAAAAGGAAATTTAGGTCCCATGAAACCAAGTTTGCACAATATGATCAAGCACCAGATTATTTAGTTCAGACAACAATAATTAGCAAGTACTTTCCAGTCATATTCCTCACTAAACTTTTAGCAAAATTTCAAACAAACCATCTGAATGTGCTGATTTGAATTTTGATCTCCTATTTTTTTCTCACTATTATATGTAACCGTACGGTAGGTCACCAAAGGCAAAAAGAGCCAGGGTAGTAAAGCCTATAGTCTATTCAAGAAAGGGCTGCATTCCACTACTGCTGTGACTTTAGGGCTCAGGTGCCCTATGGCCTAGAAATGGCCTCTGGCAGGAGTACAGGAGCCTAAGTTTAACAGTTTGAGGTATGAGGGACACTGCTGATACTGAGCTTTTAACACCCAGAGTCCTCCCTCAAGAAGGCCTGTAATAGACCTACAGCCCTTCAGTGCTAATCAGTTTCTATTTTCCAGATGTTCTTGGAGGGCCTACTTCCTTTTCTGTTACTTTAAACCCCTTGCCCAAGCCAAGGTGAATCACCTCCTATAGCTACGCAGTAGTTCTCACTCCATGAAGAAAAGTTGAGGTGCAGCATGAGACTCTTCTTTCATTTCCATTCCAGGGGCAAGGCCAGGTCCCTGTCAGTGGAGGTTCTCTCCGGTAATAGCCTCAGACCTCTAAGTCCCGTATATACAGATGCCGTTGTTCAAGTGATCTTCTATATCTGTCCTTTAAGGGCCAACTGGATTCTCAAAGTATCACATATACAGTCGTGAACTGAAGAAACCAGTATAAAAGAGTACCCTGACAGAATCTATATCTATCTATTCTACTTTACCAAACCCACACAGTAGTGAATTAACATGAGCATATATTTTGAAATCTTTAGGATCAATTATATTCATGTTAGCTGGTTCTCCATTACCTAAAGAATTAAGTCCAGTTCACCCTGATTTGCCTGCAGAATAGTTTTCATCTCCCAAGAGTCTTCCGTGTACCCCCTATACTCTAGTCTTCATAGTTCCCTGAATGTGTCACATATTTTCACACCTCTGGGTTTTACTTGATGGTGACCCTTCTGTCTGAAATGTGCTTTTAACCCCATTTTCCATCTACCAACACCTTATAGAACCCACCCAGTTCAAATACTCCCTCTCTTTTCAAATTGTCCCTGACTCCCTGGTCAAAATTAAGGATTCCTTCTAGGCTGTGTAACTTCTATCTTTGTCCTAATCTACTGTTAGTTCTTTAGATGTCTAAGCTCTCCCACTAAACTTTCAGATGCTTGAGAATAGGATTATGTATTTTGCTCCCCTTTAAATCTTCTTCAGTTCCTAGCACATGTCTTTCACATAGTATGTACTCAACAGATATTTGTTGGATGGATGGATGGATAGACGGATAACGTATAGTATCTCAGTTTCCTAACAGAAAAATTAACAGATGATTGCCAAGGGTCATTACCTAGCTATAAATGTCTTAGGATACTTTCAGAAAGCTATTAGCTTTCTAATAAAGCTAATAAATAATAAAGCTCTAATAAAGCTCTGATTTAGCTCAGTAGACACTGGGGGGGAAAAAAACACCTCAGTAGACTCACATAAGAAAGAGAAGCCTCACCATAGTCTTATTCAGGACCCTACAGGAGGAAATCTCAGAAGAAGGTCCAGAAGCAGCTGGAAGTCAGGCCCAGGTTCCTCTAGGCTCTAAAGGAGGGCTAGAGCTTGGAGGAAACAGAGGTAGTATATAAGTAGAAACAAGCTGAGCAACATGAAAGTATTAAAGTCCATTTCAAAGGCAAACAAAAATCAATCTTGAATTATCAATAATTTGAACTATTAATAGAATGGCTTCCTTTCATCTGTAAATATGAATGGTGGCTGAGTTTTACTCCACATCTGCATGTTCACGTGCCAGTGGAGGATGGTGGTACATGCTGTTGCTGGCGCTCAACGTGGAAATAACGGGGCTATACAGAGTGGTTTCTGGTTTCTATCTGGTATAGATTAGAGACTTTTAGAGCACATAGAAATCTTTTCCAAGGTAGACTGACATCAAAATAGCCTTCAGTTACTCAAATAAGCATCAGTTTGTAAATACCGAGAAACACAAAAAGTATAAAAATATCAATAGTCATCAAATTCGTATCAATGATATATACAGCAGACATATGTTCCATACATATGGAATTGTCCCATACCCATTTTCTATTTCCATAAGGACCTAGAAATGTCCCGTGTGTGTTTAGTCCTGAGAGTCAGGTAAACATATATGTGAAGTCAGAGCCATCCTCATTTCTCATTTTTCACAAGCTGACTTCACGTAAGTCATGGAGGTCAGAAACTGAGACATTAGTCCCCATATTCCCAAGCCTGGATTGGAAGATTCTATGATATGCTTGGGGTTTTTAATCTTCACTGTAACACATTTACATCAGTGTCACCAACTATAAGGGCACAGAGAGGGGAACTCAGGCAGTGAGGACACAATGAGGTAGGGACGTGGGCTGGAAGATCAGCATGTGAGAATGTATTCATTCCTTCAACAACTATTTTCAGAGACCTACTATGTGCCAGGCACCATCCTTAGTACTGAGAATATAACAAAGAAAACAAAAGGACAAAATTCTGATCCTTGAGTGGCAGGAGAGACACAAACAGAATAAGAAAATAAAATATGTGGTATGTTAGATGGTGATAAGTGTGAAAGGTGAAGAAAAATCAGCAGTACGAAAGAGACAGTTAACGTACAAGTCACTCTTAATTGAAAACACGGAGTTCTGTCTAAGATATTAACATCTACACAATAATATTGGGGTGAAAATTATGAAGTTACTGATGCTTGGCCTCTTTCCTCCTTATCCTTACCCTTTAGGTGCCATATTTTTTTCCTTTTGTTAACATACCCTCTCTTTCCCCTATTTCCCTAGGAGATCCAGTGTAACCAACTGCGGAATTGAACCTGCCAGTGCTCTGGTGACCATTCCTTTTCTTTCAACCCCATATGCCATAATGCCAGATCAAGGGTTTTTTTTTTTTTTTTTTTTTTTTTTGCAGTACGCGGGCCTCTCACTGTTGTGGCCTCTCCCATTGCGGAGCACAGACTCCGGACGCGCAGGCTCAGCGGCCATGGCTCACGGGCCCAGCCGCTCCGCGGCACGTGGGATCTTCCCGGACCGGGGCACGAACCCGTGTCCCCTGCATCGGCAGGCGGACTCTCAACGACTGCGCCACCAGGGAAGCCCCAGATCAAGGTTTTATTTCTAGGTAATCTGATAATCCAAGAGGAGGCACAGCAACATCGAAATCCACTCCCAAACCACTCCATTTACCATGGAGATAATGCCTTAATCTAAAGGAGTATCTCGAATGTCAGGAATTCCATGCACCTTGTCATACGGTGAGAGAGAAGTCTGGGGCAAAGGAGCATATCTTCCCCAACAGCATATTATAACCTAACCTATGGGTGAGACAGAGGTTAACCTTAAATCTCTTGTACTCTAAAACCCCAGTAAACCTACTTTTAATTTTCATTTGATGTGGGGCGTTTAACCTAGATGCAGAGCCTCTTTGGGCTCTGTGAGTTATTTGCCTTCTTACATGTATTCTGGAAGGTTCACCAGGACATGAACATGAGTGACATGCACTTAGCACAGCCAGAGACCAGAGCAAAGCCCAAGAATCAGTAAATGTATTTGTCACCACCTATAAGGCAGCTGGAAGTCAGGCCCAGGTTCCTGTTGTCCGTAAAAAGCACGATTTGGGACTGCCACCTTCCTACATGCAGAAACCCAAGCAGGAACACGTGCACACCCACAGGATTTCATCTGGCAAAGGCTTCTAGGGAGCAGGTGGGAGAGCTATTTAGATTTTTTTTTCCAATTAACTGAGTTAGAAATCGTAGTAAATAAACAGTTTTAAAGTACATTGTCTACCCTCTAAACAGTTCCCGAATCATTGCAGAGCAGCTGCTTCAGGATCCCAGGTGGCTCGTAGAAGCACAGGCTGAGCATGGGTGCTGGGGACCTGGCAAAGGGAATCCCCATCCACCGGGGAGGAGGACTTACCATGAGAATATGTATTATATCACATCATATATTGTAGCACAGAGGAGAAAATATGCAGAGTATGAGATACTGTGCTCATTACAGCTCTACAAACATTACCACCTTTAATGATCTCAAAAGCTACATGAAAAGTTATCAATATTCCCATTTTAGAGATGAGGAGACAGTCAGGGTCTTACAGCCTGCAAATGATCAATCGAGAATTCACACTCAGGTCTGTTTTACCTTTGAGCTCTTAAACACTCTCTTATCAAAGACTACAAGTGACGACGGTGTTGACGCTGATGACAGGGATGATAATGGTGATCTGAAAATGGCGGGGGTACCAGAGAAACCATCACCTTTAAGGCTCATAATAGGAGAGAACTAAGACATACAATTTTAAAAAATTGGTCCGGCTAGGCAAAATTTATACTAATTATAGTCATTTATGTGATCATGCACAATTATGCCTAATTATGAGTCACTACAATAATATTTATGTACAAAAATAAATATGTCAGAATAATTTTGATCTAAAATGTATTTGATTAGAATAGTGAGCTCCAGACATATGTAATCAGACTTCCCTGTTGCCCAGGTTCTAATGTGCATGTGTGACATCTTTATAGCATTTTATATTTTATCAAGTATGCTTTCTGAGGACATCCTCAAGCAGCAGACATTATCAGATGTTGGGGGGAAGGAGGCAGCCAATAGTAACAAAATAGGGCCTGGCTCTGGTGACACTCAGGGTGTGGTCATTTCATCCTGACCCCTTCCTGTGAATTAATTATGACAGTCACCATTCTATAGATTAGGAAGGAAACTGAGGCTAGATTCAATGAAATAGCTCATCCATAGAGTTTAGTTTTCTATTCAACACTAAAAAAGTGAAATTTATGGCTAGTGAAACATCCAGATTCAGCACTAAAAAAAAATCTCCTCCTTTCTTTAAAGAAATCAAAAGCCCCCCGTCCATTCTCTATTAGCTGGGGGAAATCTCACTTTAATTTTTTAAAATATAACTTCCCATCTACTTGGCCCAATTGTTTCGGTTGTTGGGACCAGCTTTATGGATGAAAATAAAGAGCCAGCTAGAGGCTACAACCTCATCAAAAACAAGGAACCACCAGCCAGCCTACACACCTAGACTCCCATTACACTCCTCAAGGACGAGAGAATTTTAACTAGGTAAATATCTACCCTCATCCAGGGAAGGGGAAATTCTTGCTAAAGATTAAATCACCAACATTATCCAAATTTAATTCCACGGAAAGCAGAGGAGAAATAATGGAAATGATGTTTGGTAGAGTAGGAGGGAGGTAAAAATCAGAAGCTTGGGCCACTGCCTGCAGCAGGACCCTTCAGAGGAGAGGGCACGAAAGTACGTAACAAAAATCAAGCTTTACTTTAGGTTCAAGCTTTGCATCCACAGACATGAGAAGGGATCAGGTAAGGTGCACAGCCAGATCTTTACAGTGGGATGACCTTGAATTGCTAAAAATACAGCGAATTCCCTGAAAGGCAAATTTCCATACTTAAGACATCGGTTGAAAAGAAATCTCCCCAAACCAAGGACAATGTGTTGCTTGTGTTTAGGATTCTGCAAGCCACGTTGCCTACCCGCTGATGCTGATACAGGTAATCAAAACTTGCCAGAGGAAGAGTCAATCAACATTTGCATCAAGAGGTTGTGCACAGTAGACACTCTGAGAACTGACCTTTCAGTCTGTGCACTTGGGGCCGTGTCCATCCGAGGCTCATTTCCATTCACAAGGCCTGGTCATATTATACTGAAGCAGAATGTCAGCAATCCAGACCATGGAATAATCCCAGGGCATTGTCCCTTTGTACTTTCCAACTTTAAAATGGATGTGCAATGACATTTGGAGTAGCTAGTGTGACTAATGTCGCTGTTTTACACTGGTTGTTGAGACGATATTAATAGCTAATATTTACCGAGGACTTAACTATATTTTGGGCACTCTTCCAAGCACCTTACGTGGATTAACTCATTTAATCCTCACAACAACGCTTGGAGAGACACACTATTACTACTCTCATTTAACCCATGAGAAAATAGCGCAGAAGTTAAGAAACGTCCCCAAGGTCATAGATGTTAGTAAGAAAATTTTCGTACCACAGAGGTATGGAAAAGTGAAATGAATTGTTATAAATGCATCTGAAGTGATATCCTTGCTACCTCAAAACCAGACTGAGCTCCCTCGTGACCTCCAGCTGTTGGAGGCATGGAACATTATGATGTCTTATTCATCTATGTAATTCCCAGTCACTTGCCAAGGTCCAGGCTGGCCAATAAAGGTTGCATGGATACCCTGCTTACTTTATATTTCATGATATCTGTATCTATATGACAATTTTAAAGGGTGTTTAAAGGCTGACACAATCTGCATTCATTTTGATGATCCAGTCTATCATTTATTAACCCTACTAATCTGTCTGCCTGCCAATCTCTCTCTTATACACTGAAACAGATGATACACTGTCTTTTATGTTGACATTTTCATCCAAGGACCTTGATGTGTATTGTGAGCCCCATCCTACTCATAAAAATATTCATGCATTCCAGGGAGCGCATTCACTCAGAATCTGAGGGTTCATCCACGGCTGCAAACTGGCAGACAGCTCAGCATCCTGCTGCGGATGTGTTTTGCTTGGCTGGCCACGTTTAAGAATTTTTTTTTATTTGAATGTGTAGATCAGGCCCATCTCTCTTTGCAAATAAAGCCTGATTCACACATTTAGTTACCTGCCTGGCCCCAAAAGTGTTTAAAAGTGAGCACTCTAATCTGCTGTTACCTAGGGATTTGGAGTAGACTGAATTTAAGACCTCTGTGTTCCTGGAGTTTATAATCTGCGGATAGGAAACTTTTCAGGCAATGGGGCAACAAAACATTCTTTTATTCCAAGCTACTCCTTCCATATACACATATCTAATTCTCCCGGAGGAGACTCAGAATCTCTTCACTCCTATTTTCAAGGCATCCCGGAGATATACATTATTGCCATGTCTTCAGAAATGGATGAACTAAAACCTAGGGAAGGGCAGACAGTCCTGCAGGTATCTGGTGATGGAAATGCCACCAAATACAGCGAATGCTTTTGCTCTGAGTTCACCCATTTGACTGGTACGTTCTGTTCTGTTTTTCATCTTAAAATCCCTCTTGCAAAGAAATGAGATTTGCTCAAGACCTCACTATGGTTTATTCTTGGACTTCTCTTTTCTAGGCAGCCTGGACAGAAGAGAGGCCGACTTGGAGGTGGACCACTGCTATAGTTGAGAGCAACATCTATGTGTCCTGGATGATAGAGATGAAGGGGCTCTTGAGGGGCTCACGCTTTTCCTGGGTTGCCTGTCCTGTTTTGATGAGACTGCTTGGAGTCAGCTTTTGGTTCAATGTGAAGTTGTGGCCAACTAAATCCCACTTACCGCCCCAGTGTTATTTACAGTCTGGATCTGGTCCACAGCATACAGTACAGCAGTGCCAATCAATACTTCTTACACTGTGGAACATTTAGGTGCCATTGATGGAGAACTTTCCATTTCTTCCTGTAGTCCCACTGACTAGCTCTCTCTGCTTGGGCCCATTAGAGAACTCAACTGTGAATTTATTAGAGAGTAAATGCCAGGCCCTGTCACCGGTGTGTTTGAGAAGCAGGTATCTTCCAGTAAGAGCCTTTTCTATTTGCTCTGTTGGAGGATAGGCAGCTCTCCTTGGCATTCTCCTTTATTGCTGCAGGAATTGTTCTAATTGTCCCTGATCTGGTTTCAGGGACTCTGGAGCATTTGCTTGGTACAACGATGAGCAACACATCACCAAATATGATAACTGACAATGGAGTTTTGTCACTTGAACACTCTTCTTCTTCGGGAAGCCGCTGCCTTAGTACTCGGTTTGAAGTAGAGTGACCTCATCTTATAGCAATCTGAGGCTTTCTTTTTCTAACTGTTGTCTCTGATTCTGAATGATCTAAAACAAAGTATTTATTAGCACCAGTCCTGGCTGCGAACAGCGATCTTCCCAATGCCTGAAATGAGGTTGGCCACTTTCTCCCATGCAGCTCAGGGATTCCTCTCCTGTGATCAAAGGTCATAAGTAGATAAAGATGGAGTCTCTGTGCCACCACCCCCAGAACCCAGACTTCCATGCCCTGGTGCTTCTTCTACCTACTCAGGGTTCCCCAAGAACCAGTGCAGTGCTCACCCAGGCTTGCTCCTCTCAGGAGTGCTCCCAAGTGCTCTCAGGTGTCACCAATCCAATTGCTATTTCTTCAGAAACTGGCTCTGCTAATGATGCTAATCATTAACGGCACCTGCTGAGCTAACAATCTTGCATTTCTGTACTTTGATAGAGGGAATTTCTTGAGTCAATGCTTCATCCCAGAGGCAGACCAAGGAAAAAGTTAGCCTTCTGGGTCACACGGACACTGACGCCAACTCAGATTTGCATTCTTACACTTTCCTGAAAGTTGCGCTGCCTTGCGCATCACACGGGTTGGTTCATATGGCATAAAACCACACGTAAACTAAACTCAGTAGAAAACTGTTGATGGCCTGTAAGCTTCTGTCTCTAGAGCTCTCTCCTGCCTCCTTTGCACTCTGAAAAGTAAGCGGCCACCAGCAGCTGTCACCCCGGAGGGGATGGCTCCTGGGAAACTTTCTGAGTCTCTCTGTGATCTGATTTTAGGATATAATATCTGCTGTCCTTCTTCTTGGGCACCAGATCCAATAAAGTAAGACCTCTTCAAGTAGTCAAGCCTAAATGGGGGCTGGGAGACCTGTAATCAATGAGGTTCACTGTCTAAGGAGGTGGAAGGTGAAAGAAAAAGACAAAACCAACAAAGAGAAAAACAGGGCCTCGTGCCTCAGTGTCTCCTACTGGTAAGGCCATGTCCGGCCTGAAAGGACAATAGCCCAGAGCATTCCTGTAGAGTCAGCAATGTGCTCTGAGCTAGACAAGGGAAGAAGTGCATTTGAGGAGAGGAGACACAGCTCTTTTATTTTTGAATACTGCATCATCAGTCTCAGAGCTGATCTGAACTTTGTTTTCTAACAATCAGGAATCAGAAATGACACAAGGAGGGAAAAAAACAATCTTGGCACCTCACAAGGCCCATCCCTGTAGCGGGATCAGGACCCAGGTGCCAGCACTTTTCATTCCCTCTCTCTGAGTTGAAGAGGTGCTATGATGGCAAAACTCACTGAAGCAAAGGAGGCTGCAGTGGCTGGAAATGTCTTTGTCCCTAAAATACCCCACCGGCTTCCAAACAGGAAGATGGCTGAGAGGATGCCAGCCTGAAGCCCGAGGACCCGACGTGGCTCCCTGGGGAGAAGTGGTACCCTGCAGCCTCAGCATTGGCTGGGATCCCACCACAAAGCATCTGCTTCATCCAGGTGCGGCCAGAAAGGAACTTTTCAAAGGCCCTGACTCTCCAAACAGACGTGACTGAAGCAGCAATATCCCTGGGAGGAAAAGCAAGGTGGGCTTTATAAGAAAGCTGGTCCCAGTGCTCTGGGGGAAAGGACAGTGGGGCTCATAAAAGAAATGGGAGGGAGGAAACGGGAGGGGTAGCTTTGAAGGGAAGAGATAAGGGATTCAATAAGAAAAGGCGGTCCAATGGGAAATCATAGCTTTGGTAATTATCTGAGAAGATGAAAAATAACTGAAGGTTCTGTTTGGTGGCTGGAATCCTGGGGACCTACCTGGCCTTTTGAAGGCTCTTGCACCAACTGACTTGTCTTCTCAATCAAGTTTTCTAGTCAAATAGCTTGAGGGAAGCTGGCGTTTGCTTTAGTCAAGTAATTTCCCAGATATGCTGGGGCTGGACCAACATTGGAGACCGTCTAACAACTCTGGGATGAAGGCGAGGCCCTGAGACAGAGGGCATTTTAGAGGAAGGGGAAATGCACTTTTCGACAAGATCCAGTCACAGGCAGGGTTGATTTCCTCGTGCAGGAGAAACACAATGATAATACCCGATGAAACACACCCTCTTCTCCCCTTTGACGTACTGTTGGAATGACCGTTGCCTCTCGTGACACTTCTGTGAAGCGACTAAAGCAAGTTCTACCTCGATACAGTGTGGAAGATCTCCATTTTCTTAAGGGACTCATTCAAGGTCACAGTGAGCTAGGGCTAGAAATAAGAATTCCTGCCTCCGAGTTCAATTTTTTTATTCTATCATTCCACTGCTATTGGATAAATCTTGTATTAAGGGTAGCTTAAAGACAGAGCTAATAAAGAAGAGTTTCTACGGATGCAGGGTTGTGGGAAATGAGCTGGTGTGTTGGTTTCTAAAGACATTCCAGGGTCTACACAAGAGATTGGGAAGAATCAGGCAGGAGGATGCAAGTCAATTAGAAAATGATGAAGCCAGTGTCTTCTAAACTAAACCCACTTTAAGTTGTAAGGTAAAGGAAGAGTCAAATGATGAAATAAAGAATCCTTCCCAGCAAGTAGTGAAAACAGGTGATCACAAAAAAAGCAACAGAGGCAAGTGAACACAGATATTCATAATAAGATCTATTTCAATACAAATCCTTCAAACATAATTACCAGGGTATTTTGCTCTCCAGATAAATTCCTCCCACCCTTTCTTTTCCAACAATTTTTCCCCTCAGATCAACCCTTAGGAAGCCAGGAAATATATTTGTCTTCCTCTAATTCAGTATTGGAAAAGAAATAAAGAATTGTGAAAAAAAACGTATTTCACCAGAAGTGTCCTCATCCTGCTTGACAATCATATTCGCATCAGAAAAAATATTCAGACGTCAGACACACCTTATTCAACTGCAGACCTGTACTTGGTCCCACTCCTCTTACACTGGGCCGCAACGCATGCCAAACCTTTCCAGGTTCACAGTCACCATCACCTCATTCCCTGGAGCGCGGCACCTCCCAATCCCCCAGGACAACCCTGGTCACGGCAATGAGCGCCTCCGGGGAGAAGCTCCACCCCCACCCCCACCCCCACCCCCGTGCTGATGTGACCTTCTGACGCAAGTTAATTTCTGTGAGAAGGAACTGGCTTCCTTCTACATCCACCCAGGGCATTTCCCTGGAAAGGTGGGGATATCAGGTGTCCAGCTATCCTGCTACAGCTCCTTAGTAAGATCAGCTTTCCAAAGCCAAAGGAAAAGAGACTGAGAAAGTGCGAAGCCATATTGGGAGACCCAGAGCGTGGGAATATTCTGCGTTTTTGCCATTTTAACCATTAGACCTGATTCGGCAGCACAGCCCAGCCCTGCTCTCCAACCACACACACCTGGTACTGGGTCTGCACTCTGGCACTCCCTCCATCACCAAGCACCGTCGCCCCGAGAGCCGATGTGCTTGAAGGCAGAAGTCACTGCTGTCCACCTCCTCGCCCCGCCTCCCCGAGGAAAAGCTACCAAAAGCACGCCATTGGCAACAAGCCCCTGTTATGTAAATGGACTCAGCTGAGAGGAGAAGCAAGCAGGAATCTATAAACCACCAAAGGAAAGTTCACTGTCATCCCAACCTGGCACGAGCACGTGCTCTGGACCGACGTGAGCTCACGCAGCTCAAATTCAGGGATTTGTCCTAGTCACCCTGTAGGGTGGAAGCCAAGAGCACGAGAACAGGCTCAGTTCTCAGCCCAAGTGCCTTCTCCCGTCGCTTGAGAGCTGCAAATTTAGATGAAGGAGGACAACTTTCTACGAGGAGGGTTAAATGAGGCAGCTATGACCTATCTTTAATGGAAACTAATAGAAACGAATGCCATCTCATTTTGAGTTCTGTCTCAGTTAACTTTGTGGTGGAGAGGGCGTTGGCAAAGAGAAGGCTGTGGCATTTTAAAACAGCAAGCTGAGGCTTGGAGGTTTTCCCTTCTCTCTTTTTTCACGGATGCTGTAGTCCAAGGGGAAAAAAATCGGGGGGAGAGACCATCTTCTTCCTGGCACTCTCAAAGCATGATGCAGTGCCAGCCACTCCACCAACCGTCTGGAGATAGGGTAATTGTCACTCTTCTCGCCGTAACTTCTTGCTTTCAGATCGGTGGCTGGCAGGTTTATCTGCTTCTGAGCAGCTTCAGAGCCACTGACAGTGACAGTGACACTGGCTACGTCAGCAAGAGCAATCGGAAGGGAGGATGATGCCACTGCCAGCAGCAGTGGAAGAGAAAATTGTAGCCTTCGAGAAAATTCTTAGGTCTATCCGTCTGGCTGACTCGCTCTCATTCACTTAGATGACTGCCATGACGAATCACTTAGATGATTTCGGAAGGCCAGAAGAGAATCAGTAGTTTTACACAGCCGTTCTCAAGTTTGGGGTATAGGAGCTTTTAGTTAACATGATGTGCTTACATTTCCAAACCCCTTGTGTAGGACCTGCCCCCGACTTAGGAGAGGGTGGGCTTCAAATGTATCAGAGGAGGCAACCAAGACGAACACTACCACCCAGCTAGTGCCTGAAGCCCCAGTACACACGCCTACAGGGATTACTGCAGTAATTCTGGTCCATTTCAGGTCCTCGATAGTTCTAGCTGCTTTCATTTTTGTCACTATCATGATAAACAGGACACGGTAACCATCAACAATTTGACAAGGGTCCTTGACACAGTACTAGTCTAGGGTCTATTTTTTTTTAAGTAGCTTAGAAAGCCTCTGCTCTTGGAGTAGCAACTCTCTAAAGTTCATGGTTGCAAAGACAGAATTCTATTTCAGCGTCAAAAATCAACCACCTTCTGGTCCAGGACGATGTTAAGGCGAAGAGGCATTACATGACTAACGTATGGCCAAAATGCTTTCAAAGATACTGTTTTGGGAAAAGAAAGAAACTCTAAGGTAAAGGTAGGTGGGGGAGTTTAAACTGAAATATTACGTTCTCAAACCTAGTCTTGGTCAGAAGTGAAAATTTTCCACTGATAGCACAGCCCTATGATTCCTGACACCTCTAAAAGCAGCAAGATAAAACCAAAATCTTGTGCAGATCAAAAACTTACATCAGTTAGGTCTGGAGAAATAATTTTGTCTAATTCATGGATACAGAGGGAGAGTGTCAGGGTTCAGAAAGCGGCAGTTCTCATCTCAGTATATATTTTTTTTTTTTTCGGTATGCGGGCCTCTCACCGTTGAGGCCTCTCCCGTTGCGGAGCACAGGCTCCAGACACGCAGGCCCAGCGGCCATGGCTCGCGGGCCCAGCCGCTCCGCGGCATGTGGGATCCTCCCGGACCGGGGCACAAACCTGCGTCCCCTGCATCGGCAGGCAGACTCTCAACCACTGCGCCACCAGGGAAGCCCTCAGTATATTCCTAAGACTATAACCTCTGGAGTAATGCTCAATGTCACACTCTAGTGGGAATTTAATTTAACATTATGGAATGACAGTGGTCGATAACTTGCTGGGCAACCATGGCCAAGTCACTTGATTTCCTGTGCCTCAGTTTCATCACCTATTCTCTCCCCAATAAGCCAAAGATGAAGAAGTTAAGCTGCTTCATAGGGTTACTGAAAATGCTTAAGGTGATTACTAGAAGGAAAAGGATCAATGTCACATTTGGAGTCACTAGCCCCCATGGTCACTTGCAGGTTTCAGTAGAAGCCATAACTGACATGCAGTACCTCTGCAACAGAGGTTCTTAACCTGGATCCTTGAACCACACGAGGGGCCATGAATGGGCTTTAAAAGGGGCCCACCTGCTCTGATCTAGGGGCAGGATGTCCATGACACAAACAGTTTAAGAAGCACTGCTCTACGGTAAGCCTTGGTTACAGATGTACCAAAAAAACAGGGACACTGCCTGATGGAGAGGAAAAGTCAGGAAAGATGGCCACAGAAGCCAAGGGAAACACATAGGATCGGATCTCCAGAAAACCACCAGGATTTCACCTTGACCCTCTGGGTCATCTACCCAACACTGAGCCTGTCTGTCAGAATGGAACTTCTTCAATCAACAATACCTAGAAGATCATTAATAGTAAGCAGAAGAAATGACTGATTGAGGAAGGCACAAGGCAGGAAGCACCTGAGCTGCCGTCCACGCAATACCAAGAACACCTGTTGGAAGGAAAGCCTAAGGATCTCACAGGGCTTTGGTGGAAACAGGCAGATTTACAGCAAAAGGGCTGTAAGGAGTGGTATGTGTGGTTGTCTTGTGTGCAGTGTGAGAGATGAGGATGGGGTCTGGGTCTGCAGGTCAGAGCCAGGATGAAGAGATGGATAATTCTGCAGTATCAGAAGGTAGTACCAAAGGGTATTGGGTCCCAAACGAGACCCAAGTCCCACTCCCAAAAGAGAAACCATGTTTGGAAGAGAAACTAAAGGGAATTGTAAGGAAGCACTCCATGAAGGAGAGGGAATGGTGCAAAAGATGGACAAGAGCTAAGTTGTGATCTTCAGAGAGCAGGTTTGAAGGTGGACTTGAAGAGAAGGAGAGAAAGGATTCCAATCCCTGATGGCTAGGCAGCGCATATAAAATGATTTAACACTTATAGAGCAATTTACCGTTTACAAAACATTATGACATTCACTATCTCATTTAATCCTTATCACCCTGAAATGCTGGTTGTATTTTTTTCATTTTACCCATGAGGAAACTGAGGCTTGGAAGGGCGGATTATGCGACTCGCTCAAGGTCACTTGGAGAAAATCAGAGCTGGGACGCACCCCAATGTCCCCACCCCTACTGGTTGTCGTCCACCCCCACCCGAAAACCTTCACATCAACTCCTAAGGGGCAAGGTGGATGTGGTTACGACAGACTCCACCCCAGCCCCCAACCCTGCCACTTCCCCTAAAATCTGGAGCGGAGCAGCGCCCTCCGGTGCCAGGGAGGGGACCTGAGTGACGCGGAGCCAGAGCCCGGGGTTTCCCTGTCCTGCGGGGCTCGGAAGAGCGGGTAGCAGAAGCCACGGCTCTTACACTCGGCACAGTCAAGCAACGCTCCAGCAGCAGCTGCCGGCTTGGGGCTGAACGTGCGAGGGGCAGTGGCGGGCGATTTCCCTTCCGAGCGATCCCAGGACTGACCCAGCGCCTGCGCCCACTTCTCGGTGCCCCATGCTCGCCCCTGCCCCGCTGGTTCCTTCTGGCGGTTCCCCAGTGCGTGGTGGAGGCGACAGGGGTCTGGGGTGGAGTGTTGGGGTGAAAGAGCGAGAGCCTCCACTTCTGATCCTCCAGGTCAGAACAACAGCGAGCAAACCCTGGCTGGAAGTTTGGGCATCAAAGGTTTCGGATTAAGTAGCAAGTTGCCCGGAGAGCGGTAGAGGTGGAGGTGGAGGTCTGGGGTGGGGGTGGCGTCAGGGGAAGAAGGGACAGGCGGGAGAAGGTGCCCCTTCCCGCGCAGCCCCCTCGCGGCCCCGCTGGTGCGGAGAACGCGCCGGGCTCCTGGCTTCGGGCACCGCGCATCGGACACCGCGGCGCAGCGCAGCCCCTCCTCGCCCGGCTCCGCGCTCCTCCCCACCTGCCCGCCGCCTCGCCCCCGCCGCGGAGACTCACAGTCCGCAGGAACTGGATCTCGTCCTCGCCTCCTTCTGCCCCTTCGGCCATGGTTCCCGAGGCGCCGGCGGTGCCCCTGCCTCCGGCGCCTCTGCTTCGCCCGGCAGCCGCTCGGCGTGCGCCCGCGGCTGCTGCGCTCTTTCTCCTCCTCCTCTTCCTCCTCCTCCTCCTCCGGCTCCTGGCTCAGCCTCAGCAGCGCCGAGCTAATCCCCGACCATATAGGGAGCTGGGCTAACACTGCACTGCAGAGCGCCAACGCCAGCCAGGCAGCCCGCCTACCCTCTCGCCTCTCGCCCCAGCCAAGTGTGCGGCGGCCGCGGGGCCCGCGTAGAGCGCAGCGCCGGGCGCACGGAGCGGGCGGGGGACGGCGCAGGCACCCGGGCGGGGGCCGTGGGGCCTCCCCCGCACCGCGCCGCGCCGCGCTGCCAGCTCCGCGGAGACGCGCGCCCCGCGGCGACGGGAGGGTGCCCCTACCCCGCTCCGACTCGCAAACAAAGGCCAGGTGCTTAGCTCCAGCGTGCCCAGATTGGGCGCCAACCCCCTCTCTTTGCCCACTTTCCCCTCGTGTGTGTGTGGCGCGGTGGGGCCCGGGGCGACACGAATGCTTTGCTCCGACCCGAGTGCCTCCTTCGGAGCCCCAGCCGCGGAAGGCTGAGAGGCGTGTGCCTGTGCTCGTCTGAGCAGCAGGGAGAAAACGGTGCCGTGAGGGTGTCTGTCCATTCATAACAAAGTTTGCAACTCCCTGAATAGCCCTTTCTGCACCTTAAGAGAGCCCCGTCGCCTCTTCAAAATCCAATCAGTCTGTTTTATCGAAGCCCTTGATTATCCATTGTTGCTGGGCAGAGTAACATCTCGCGGCACCTCAGAGAGCTTCCAGGGATTCCATGCACAGTTCAGAGGTCAGGTGGCATAAAAGCCCCTTCTCTCTGACTACCCCTCATCTCCTAAACTTACTCTGCATTTTAGGGTGCCAGCTCTGGGAACTCTAAAAAAGATAGAGAATAGTATATACAGTGGGACCGCTTCCAGGTCCTTGGACTGCCGACATCTCACCCAGACTTAGGTCACTTTCCGGAGATGGGAGGCTGTCAGACTGGTCCTTTCTAAAGCTGAGGGTACAGGATGCCCCCTTCTGTCTGCTGGCCAAGAAGTTCCAGGGTGAGAGAAGCTTTCAAGAGAAGGGGTGCTCCGAAGAGCAGTGCCCCTAGGATGAAGAGGAACCCAGAAGATGTACGTGTGACGATTCTGGGCTACTGGTGGCAGAGGACACTGAAAATCCCAACCAATTTTGCAGCTTCTGTGTTGATGACCCTTCTCTTCGCTCTACCTTCAGACCTCTTTCCTGGACTCCAGTCTCACATTTTCTACTGGACATCAGAGATGCTAAGAAAAATGGTGTGTTTTTTTCTTATATTTTACCCAAACTGCTTCCTTCCAGAGGCTGCCCCTTGGCCCTAGTGCCTCTTCTGAAGCCTGCCTAGAGGAAAGCAAACCATCTGCACATCGTGGCCCTTCACATACTGGGAGGGCACCTGTCATGCTCACCTCTGTGACCCACCATCCACTTTTCCCATCTCCTGGCTAAACATTCCTCCTCCCATGGCCATCCCCTGTAGCACAGTTTTCAGAGCCTCCATCAGCTCTGATGGCCTAGTTACAAGCATTCCAGTTTGTCTTCTTCCTCCTAATTCGTAGTGCTCTCCTCCCTTGTTTGGGACAGTCTGTACACGCAGCCTAATATTGGATTGTCTTTGGAGCAGCACCAATGATACCTTATGTCTGCATTTAACTAGAATTTCTGTAGTTTTTTTTTCTCTTTCCCACATGAGCCACTCAAGTCAAGACTTCCCCACTTTAGTCATGTCTCAGTACTTACGTACCAGCTTTAAAAAATATTTCTTTCCCTTCTAATTCATTTTATTTATTTCTGTCTATCTATGGTCCTCAAAGACATTTTTGAGTCTAGGTTTTGCCATCCAAAGTGCTAATTATCATTAAACTATGGTATGACATAACTTTGCCATATCCCTAGACACCCTCTTGGGTCAAGTTTCATACTTTTGTCTATGATTATTTGATAGGTAAAGAACCTACCTAAATATATTATTTTGCAGCCCCAATTTTTTCTTGTCCATGAGACTACAAATGCCTTTTTCACACACTTTACTGAAATCAAGATACGTGGGGTAGGACAGGCACTACCTGCTTTATCGGTCAAATAACCCCACCACAAAAGGAAGTGGGAACGACACTCCTTGCTCTGACACTGAGTGCGTCCTCTTGGATTCTGGGTGGTCCGCACATTGCTTTAGTGTGCACAAAAGTGATCTGTGTAATTACCCAGTCTAGGATTTATTCCGGGGCTCAGCCTATATTGGGGGGAAAGTAGAACATTCACCTCTGTGTGAAATCCTCTTCCATTCTCTAAGATTTCCCAAAAATTTACCAGTAATGATGCTGTAGTCAGGTGATCAAATTATCTCACCACTTTCGGATTTAATTCATCCAGGTCTGCAGATATAACACCGAATATGACAGCTGAAGCCCTTGTCTGCAGGGTTAGTTGAAAGACAGAGCGAAAAGAAAGGAAACTAGTATGGGTAAGATAGATGGAGAGTAGATAGATGATAGATAGATAGGTAGATAGAGAGAGAGAGAGATTTCAGATACTGGGCTTTGTTAGTCCTTCCATGACGTCTGGGAGAGAATAAACTAAGATTAAGTTACTTGTCAATTTATACATCTGGTAAGTGGCAGAGCTGTCATTCAGACTTGGATTGTCTGACTCCAAGCCTAATACTTTTCGGTGCTTTTTATACTGTGCCGCCTTGCTTCTAGGACAGCCAAATAGAAACCATCAGTTTGATAGAACCCTCCCCACCACCCTATATCCCCACATATCAGGTTTGCTCCTCCACAATTTATTTTGCGGTACGCGGGCCTCTCACTGCTGTGGCCTCTTCCATTGCGGAGCACAGGCTCCGGACGCACAGCCTCAGCGGCCACGGCTCACGGGCCCAGCCGCTCCGCGGCATGTGGGATCCTCCCGGACCGGGGCACGAACCCTTGTCCCCTGCATCGGCAGGCGGACTCTCAACTACTGCGCCACCGGGGAAGCCCCACACCCTGTATTTTAAACTGGGTATCTCCCCAAACCAGTTTCTCTTCGTAGAGAGCTAGAGGACTTGGACTTTGGGTCTTAGAGGACATAGCAACTTCTATAGTCTCATTGGAAAAAGCCAAGCCTCCCAGGTTTCTAAACCCCTGAAAGCTCTCTGCCATTTATTAAAAGTCCAGTGAGGTGCCCACAGAGCAATAAAATACCATCGGGATGCTTGAGTTGTTCAGAGCCCGCCCTGGAAACCAGCAGCATTTGAATGTGGGGCACCGCGCAGCCAATATCACCAGCAGCTGGAAAGCACGTAGTAACAGCCCCTAGGCCTGCAGGGCCAAACAAGAAATTTCTAATTTTTATCCTTTCAGCACTTCTGTACCTTTTACATATATACTTTTTAAAGGCCTGACAAAATCTGAAGCCTGATTATTGAAATAAAATTCATGTATTTTATTTTTCCCTCTGGCAAATTCTCACATGAAGTATTGGTTCTGAGGATTTTCTCACATAACAGGGCCTCTTATATGTGTTTTACCAGAAAGATTGATACAGCTTTAAAATAATGAAAAATGGCCACAGTCATATCTGGCCACAGTATCCCATTTGCTATGCTTTATTACTCATGGTGGTCAGTTGCTCAAGTGGTGTTAATGAGGCCAGGGTTGTGGACTCAACTCCAGGAGGGCCAGTTAGTCTCACTCTATTTGCTGGTCAAAGACCCTGGCCCCTTTACTCTGGCCAAGAGCCTCATAAACCTTTGCTGGTTTAACCATAGGGAAGGCAGGCCCAAGCCTGGTGACTGTCTAAGACCTACCATTCTTGGAGACACAGGAACTAAGAGGCCACACTTGGTAAAGATAGCCTTCACCCCTATTATTGGAGATATATTAAACTCTACACAACATTGAATCTGTCTTCAATATCCATTTCAGCCTCACCTCCCAGCTACAGGAGTCATCCGTCTGCTGAAAATACATTTCTCCAGTTAATTATGCTCATGACTTTGGCCTGCATTGACTCACGTTCCACCTGGGGAAAGTATAAAAGGCAATGATGGAATAACTGTAGAGGTGAGGAGAGGGCTGACCTCTGCTAGCTGCCATCTTTTTTTTCTTTTTTTTTTTGTGGTACGCGGGCCTCTCACTGCTGTGGTCCCTCCCGTTGCGGAGCGCAGGCTCAGCGGCCATGGCTAACGGGCCCAGCCGCTCCATGGCATGTGGGATCCTCCCGGGCCGGGGCACAAACCCATGTCCCCTGCATCAGCAGGTGGACTCTCAACCACTGCGCCACCAGGGAAGCCCGCTGCCATCTATTTTGATCCAACACCATACACATGAGTACTATCTATATATTGACTGAAGATTTATTTATTTTTCCATTAACAAAGAGAAAAAAAAAACACCTTTCTGTGCTTGTTTTCAAGTATTTAAACTGTGAAGGTCTTTTACTGGTGGGAGGGCAAGAAGGTATTGTTACCAATTAAGCCCATGAACAGAAATATTCCTAAAAAAGGCACCTGCTTTTGATTCTGCACTGATAGGAATAATGGTGTACACACTTACATTAGTCTTTTTTTTTAATGTTAAGTAATGATTATCATTTGTTTCTAAGATATTTGTGATAAGCTACTAAGTTGATGAATTCCTTTGGTCAAAGAATTGGAAGCCATACCAAAAAGCCTTGACTTGAATTCCTTTCTTCATTAGCAAGGGGACAGTTGCAGGAAAATATTTGTCTTTTTCTGATGATATCTGTTCTATCTCTCTCATAAAAGTCACAGACGTCACAACTGCTTAACACAGGCAAGGATTCACAGTTAAGACCTCCTGCAGTTAACACATGGAAAGTGTCTTTATTTTATTCTTTTTCTGACACCTTAAGATTGGAAGATCACATAATAAGGTCAGAGTTAATATGCCACTCTGGTGAAAGTCTCCTAAAATTAAGAGGGGGCTCTGTTCCAGGGGGCGTTTTGACTGAATCTCAGCAGAGATGGAGGCAAGCTGGGCACACCTGCAGAAGCCTGGGAGGCGGATCCTCGCACCCTATGCCATCCTTTGAGCTGATTCATCCTCAGGGCATCTCCAGCAGGAACTGTTTGTTAAAGCGATAGATTAAGCCACAGTAGTATCATGGCTCATTTGCATTTGCCTCCAGGTCAACCACCATTTAACCTCAAATTTACACTCTCCTGAGTGTATAGCACAAAGTTTACATTAGGCAGATGAGGGTTTGAGTCCTGGGTAAGACTCTACAATTTAAGGATTGTATGACTCTGAGCAAGTGATTTAAACTCTCAGAACCTATTTCATCTTCTGGAAAATGGGAATGAAAAGACCTGCTTCTCAAGGTTACTTTAAGGATTAAATGACTTGGTGATTAGCAAAGGTTTATCAAAGTGTCTTGTAAAAGTGGTCAGTAGAAAATCATGAGGGTCTTCCCTGGTGGTGCAGTGCTTAAGGTTCCATGCCTCCATGGCAAGAAGTGACAGTTTGATCCCTGGTCGGGGAACAAAAATTCACACGTCTGAAAAAAAAAAAGAAAATCCTGAGATCTCTCTTGCAGATCCGTCCCCTTCCTTTTCCTTTGTAATGATTTCCAATGCCTGCCCTTCAGGTCTGTTTGTATGCCTGTCTCTCTGAAAGTACCGTTCTCATTTGACTTTCAGGAGGCCTCTACTCACCAAAAAAGACAAATGCCTCTGATTTCAGAAAACAATTTCCTGCCCCAATAAACAAAACATTCTGGGCAGATCTCACTCATTGCGAGTTCATGGGGAACACCAACACTGCTTTTCGTTCTTTGTTTCTTCTGGAGTTTTGTTCTGAACTGTATTATGTCCGCATCTTTAATGAGAAATGTATTCTGTTGCTATGGTGTATTGAAATTCATGGCTTCCTCCATCGGTAGAATCATCAGTGCCCACCTCAGGTTTTGCCTAGGGCTTTATGAGATTGAGATCTATGAAACTACACTTAGATAAGTCTCAGTTACATTAAACTCAATGCCCTTGATTCCTAATTTCTGCATCTTAATTCTTCCTGCCTGCAGTTTAGTGGCACAGATATATTGAAGCTTCTGCCAGCGACAATTTGCTCTGACCTGCTACAGTTTTAAGAGTTCCTTCAGAAATAGGCAGGTACACAGTGGGAAGGAGATGAATGGAGTTTTGTGTCATTTATTTCAGGTGCCAGGGTAAGACCCACATTTCAGGAGGTAAAAATGGACATAAATAACTTTTATTCTGGTTCTAAGGTAATGTTTCTGTAGTCAACTTTCGGGTTAATTTGTCTCTCCAGCCTGTGCTGAGCGGGTCTCATTTCCAGTATCTTTGAGCTGGTGAAATTTCCTTTACAGTGATTAAGGAATTTGTCAAAACACATCTTCTTTCTCTCTACTCTACAAGGATGCACAATTTTTCATTGGCATTCAGAGCTCCAGTGTCCTGGGATGAGAGCTCTGCTTTTGAAATTTCTTCTCAATATGTTACTGCTGCTGACAAGTATGGCAGATAGCTGCCGGACTCTGATAAGAGTTCAGACACTGGCCGTGCTGCTGGGTGCCTCCCGTTGCTCTCATCTGAGATCCAAATAAAAGTCAGACAACCCTCAGAATGGGAGAAAATATTTGCAAATGAAGCAACTGACAAAGCATTAACCTCCAAAATATACAAGCAGCTCATGCAGCTTAATATCACAAAAACAAACAACCCAATCCAAAAATGGGCAGAAGACCTAAACAGACATTTCTCCAAAGAAGACATACAGATGGCCAACAAATGCATGAAAAGATGCTCAACATCACTAATCATTAGAGAAATGCAAATCAAAACCACCATGAGGTATCACCTCACACCTGTCAGAGTGGCCATCATCAGAAAATCTACAAACAATAAATGCTGGAAAGGGTGTGGAGAAAAGAGAACCCTCCTGAACTGTTGGTGGGAATGTAAAGTGATACAGCCACTATGGAGAACAGTATGGAGGTTCCTTAAAAAACTAAAAATAGAACTACCATATGACCCAGCAATCCCACTACTGGGCAATACCCTGAGAAAACCGTAATTCCAAAAGAGTCATGTACCACAATGTTCATTGCAGCTCTATTTACAATAGCCCAGAGATGGAAACAACCTAAGTGTCCATTGACAGATGAATCGATAAAGATGATGTGGCACATATATACAATGGACTATTACTCAGCCATAAAAAGGAACAAAATTGAGTTATCTGTAGTGAGGTGGATGGACCTAGAGACTGTAATACAGAGTGAAGTTAGTCAGAAAGAGAAAAATAAATACCGTATGCTAACACATATACATGGAATTTAAGAAAGTGGTACTGACGAACCTAGTGGCAGGGCAGGAATAAAGATGCAGGTGTAGAGAACAGACTTGAGGATATGGTTGCGGGGGGAAAGGGGAAGCTGGGATGAAGTCAGAGAGTAGCACTGACATATATACACTACCGAATGTAAAATAGATAGCTAGTGGGAAGCTGCTGCATAGCACAGGGAAATCAGCTCAGTGCTTTGTGACCACCTAGAGGGGTGGGATGGGGAGAGTGGGAGGGAGGCTCAAGAGGGACGGGATATGGGGATATATGTATACATATAGCTGATTCACCTTGTTGCACAGCAGAAACTAACACAACATTGTAAAGCATTTATACTCCAATAAAGATGTGAAAATAAATAAATAAATAAAAGCCAGAGATTTTAAACTCTACTTGACACATTCAACCTAGAATTGAAGAGGAAATAAGCATTCTAGCCCAGTGGGTCCATAGACCAGTAAAAATCTAGAGAAAATTTTCAGCAGTACCATGAGGTTGCTAGCTTTTTATGTTGCTATGTAAACATATTAAAAAATCTGTTAATGCCTAGAACATTGTTTTATAAAAGAACATTTTAGCATACAGTAGAAATGACAAATCTTAGAATTAAAAATAAATAAATTTGACTTCATAAACAACTCATGTTGCAGTGTAACACTCACTACATAATTTTTCTTTCTTTTCTTTCTTTCTTTCTTTCTTTTCTTTCTTTCTTCCTTCCTTCATTCCTTCCTTCCTTCCTTTCTTTCTTTCTTTCCTTCCTTCCTTCCTTCCTTTCTCTCTCTCTCTCTTTCCTTCTTTCTCTCCCCACTCTCCACTTCCCTCCTTCCTTTGCTGGAAAGGAGAAGAATGCAAACATCATCAGAGACCAGTACTGGTCTGGGACTCTCTGATAAAGTCAACCTCCTCATTCTAAGATAAGAAAACAAGCTCTCTGAGGTGAGCTGAATTGATGAAAGCTGGGACTAGGCCCAGACCTCCTGGCTCCTTGTCTAGCATTTGTTTTCCCTGCTGTCTTTGTAATGGAATTCAGGGTGATGTCCCAGAGGTACAGCCAGATCCTGGAATATCTTCTTAATCATCAAATAAAATTATTTTGCCTTCTATTAAGTTGTGATGTTAAGTAAATTGACTACAGTCTAATTCTTTAAAAATCAATAATACCTGTGTGGGAATTCTCTAGTGGCTAGCTAGAGTATTTGTTCCCTAAGGAATGATTTACTAGTCTTTAAAACCAACCAAACAAACAAATAAACAAAACAAACCCAGACAGTTAAGATTGAGGTCGACCTTAAAGATTCCTCACTTAAACACTTATACATTAAAACAGTGTATTGAGGAGGTTTGGGGATTGGGTGGTTCTAGAATACTGTTCACAAAGGCAAAGGATTGATTTACTAAATTGCATGACTTACACACCACTTTTCACATTTTCCAACCCTTCCTCTCATTAGTTTCTACCTCAACATTCTAGTCTCTGACCTCCAAGGTCAAGAGAGACATCCCAAGCATGACATTTTAATTTTGGCCCTTGTTCTCCTTCTTGACCATTGTAGTATTTGGCCCTATTGATTAGTTACTGTTTCTTGAAACTAATACTATTCCCCTTCCTCATCCTTGGGAAGCACTACCCTGGCTCTCTTACCTCTCCGCCTCCTTTGATGACTTCTCTTCTTCATCAGGAATGCGCGTTCCCCAATATTCCATCCTTGACCCTCCTTCATCCTCTATAAATGTAAGTCTTATCCTCTCCTATGACTTCATCCACCACCACCTCTAGGCCCAGATCTTTATTACCACCTCTTCCAAGTTCCAAGCTCACTTTTTCTAACCTCATGCTGAATGTTTCCACCTGTGTGTATCACCATTTCTTCAAACACAAAACATTTCTTAAAACAGAATTCATCTCCTGAGGAAGAGCCTTCCCCACGAACCCTCGTTTTCCACACCAGCTAGCTTCTCCTTCCTCCCAACATCTACATCTGTGTTATTGGTACTACCATCCTTAGAGGAATGATTTCTAGAACCAAGGCCTTATTCCTCCAGTGACACGGGCAAGGGAACCAGCAGAAATAATAAACACCACTCAGTCAAGATATCAGGACACACTGCTTCTCCCTGTTGCATCGCCCCTGCCCTGACCTCCATAACAGAGTTTCGTATGTAAGAAACAAAATAAAAGGTGGGGGGAAGAATAAATTAGGAATTTAGGATTAGCAGATACACACTGCTATATACATAATAGATAATCAACCAGGACCTGCTGTATAGCACAGGGAACTTTACTCAATATTCTGTAATAACCTATATGGGAAAAGAATCTGAAAAAGAATAGGTATATGTATATGTATATCGGAATCACTGTGCTGTGCACCTGAAACTAACACAACATTGATAATCAACTCGACTCCAATTAAAAAAAACAATGACTCCCATAGAGTCACCTTCAAACCCCAGACCAAGGTCATCTAGACTTAAAATATTTAAAACAAAGACGAGATTCAGGAGTTAGGGAGAAAATGAGCTTTGCCAAGGACTTCTGGAGGAAGCTGTGATTCTTCTCGAATGGGCAGGATATCAACGTGGATCAGCAAATTTCAAAGTCTCTTCATGATGGAACCCTATGCTTTGAATCCTGGCATCAGCATATATTAGCTTTATGAACTCAGGTGAGACATCTGACCTTTCCTTGCTTCAATTTCATATTTGCAAATAAAAATACAATTTAAAGTTGTTAATAGGATGGTGGAAGAACTGAAGTGGTCAGTATCTGTAAAGCTTTTAAAACAGTGATTGGTAATGAACAGATGCTGAGTTAATGTCTGCTTTCCCAGAAGCAGACCCTGAGACAGGGATTTGGGAGAATATCCCAGGAAAAACCTGTAAGTGAGGAAGTGAGATGGGGAAGGGAAGAAAGCCAGTAAGGGGTAGGTTATCAAGCCAGTTTCCACTGTGAGAAAGTGGAGCCTAATCACATTGGGGAACTCTGGGAGTCAGTAAGGAACACCCACCTCAGAGTCACCCCCAGAAGGTCAAGGAACCTGAGGTATTTACATACTATAAAACACTATCAGTGTTGAAGGCTGTCCCAGGGGAGTGAATTCTCTGGCTGCCAGGGAAAGCCCTCAGGCAGTTGGAAACTGGGCCGGCAAATCCCCTACAATGGTAGGGCCTAAGGAGATACCGGCATGCTCAATAAATACGCCATCATCATCATCACTGTTGAAGTGCAAAAGCAAAATGGATGAAAGCCAGGGTCTTCTGGCTAAAGCTGGTAGGAGACAGTGAGGGTGATGAGCCCAAGCTTTGCACTGGGAGCCCAGTTCTCTCATCCCAGCTGATAGACCTGAGTCACCTCTACAGAACCTTAGAGATCCACAGAGCAGTTTGTGGAGCACAGTTCACGGTGCCTACTACTGGGACCCTTTCCATCCTCAAGGATCTGCAACTTAGTTTCTGAGACAAATTATAAACATAGTACAGTAAGGTAAGCAGCAATGGAAATTGGGACTTGTTCACGTGGGCTGGAGCAGTCAGAATGGGTTGCATTGAGTAAATAGGATTAGGTTCAGCCCTATACGATGATTGGTTTTCAGTTCTTCTAACGAACAGGGCAGAGTAGAATTTCCAGGAGGCAGCAATACACTGTTGAAGGCCTGGGGGCTGGGACTGCTGCTTCACACCATCCCTCAGTTATCCTGGAATATGCAAAGTGCTTTATGCTAGCAGTGATGCCATTCTCCCTAAACCAGCATTCGCAGAGGCAGGTCCAGCTTTCAATCTCTCTCTCCGCCCCTGCACCGATCTTCCATCTTAAACATTATCTCTCATATCACAATAATAGCTATCAACAGCTCTGTGAGATAGGCATTTTTATTACCATTTTATAGATGAAGAGATTAAGATTGGGGGTTAAGGAATGCCTTTTAAGCTAAATTTGGATTTACGTCTTAGTCTGTCTTATTTCAAAGCCAGACCAAATCACTATGCTTGATGCCTCCAGTTCAGGCAAAGAGGAGACAAAGAACTCTTTTAATTACTTGAAATTTGGGAGAGTCAAATTAGATCCTGCAGATTGATCCAAAGCACTTATATTGATAGGTTTTTTCCTTCTCTCTCACAGTCAGCACAGCTATGGGCACCTCTTCTAAGGCTACTTCTCTCCCAGCAGCTGCTGCAAGCTTACAGAAAACAAATTGGGAAGGCACAAAAAAGAGTAGATTGATGTCCATTTGAGTGACAACTTCCTTGCCCTGGTCAACCGATGGTGCCTTTATGGCATTCTTGGATATCTAGGAGAAGAAGAATTCCTTGAGATCTGAGTTCAGACCCATTTCTGCAAAAATTGCAAGGCTCATTCAACCAGTACTTAACATTCCATCTGTTACCTTTTGGCAGTTTTTTTTTTTAAAATCAAAGGTACTCATTACCTGAAGCCTCCTTTCGCTGTAACAGATGTGTTAAAGATATCATCATTCATTCATTTCTAATAAGACAGCTCAGAAAAGTAGAGAAAGTAAAATATTATTCTTCATTTACAGGTAAGGAAAGAGAAATGACCAATAATGATCCTTTAATATGGCCTTTCCCTCTTGTAGACACCCCTCCCCCACCTCCCTGTCAGCATCCCCAGAGAAGAAGTTCTGCAAGATTCCAGAGTAAATCTTAGGAAGGGCAGTTGTAGGCTCTTCTCAGAGTTCCGGTTAAGGGATGGCTTGCCAATCCCTGAGGCCAGAGGTCTTCTCCGTTTCTTCATCAGATAAATCCATGACTGTGTGCTAAAAATCCTTGGGTAAACTCACACCATGATGAAAGGGATCAGATACGAAAAGATGGCTGAAGAGGTCATTTCCCAAATACTTCAGAAATATTTTAGGATATCCTGGGCTCCCGGAGGCACTGGGCTCTCTGGGACCACCGGTGTATGTGGACATGCCATTCCAAATATAGAATCTCATGAAGCTAGCCCGAGCTTGGGAAGTTAATGCTGAAAATGTAAGAATAACTCCCTAAGGAGCAGCAATTAGTCTTCATTGCCTGGTGGTGACCTTGTGTGTTTCTGTAGAAGGATATACACAATGGTCCTTCCCAAAACTTTTAATGATGATGATGATGATAATTGTAGTAATCGCAGTAGCCGTAGTAAGCTCACATTAACTGTGTGCCAGGCACTATTTGGCTTTTATATGAATTAAATCATTTAGTCCTACAGTAGTCTTATACAGTCAGTATTATTATTATTTTATTTTTTTTATTTATTTTATTTTTTTTTTTTGCAGTACGCGGGTCTCTCACTGTTGTGGCCTCTCCCATTGCGGAGCACAGGCTCCGGACGCGCACGCTCAGTGGCCATGGCTCACGGGCCCAGCAGCTCTGCGGCATGTGGGATCTTCCTGGACCGGGTCATGAATCCGTGACCCCTGCATCGGCAGGCGGACTCGCAACCACTGCGCCACCAGGGAAGCCCAGTATTATTATTATTGTCTACATTTTACAGTTGAGTTGGCTGAGACAGAATTCGAGTTACTTGCCCAAGGTTACATAGCTAATCAGTGGTGGGATCTAAATACAGGCAGACTGTATGAGTTATCTATTGCTGTATTACAAATTACCCCAAAACTTAGGGACTTAAAACAACATTTACTGTCTCATACTTTATGTGGGTCAGGAATCCGAGTGGGGCTTAGCTGGGTCTTCTGACTCAGGGTCCCTCACAGGCTGCATTCAAGGTGTCAGCAAGGGCTGGTCATATCAAGGATCAATGCGGGGAGGATTGACTTCCATCGTCTCTCACGTGTTTATGGACAGAATTCAATTCCTCGTGGCCTATTGGACTGAGGGCCTCAGCTCCTCTCTGAATGTTGGCCAAAGCCTGCCCATAGTTCCTTGCCACATGAGCCTCTCCACAAGGAAGTTTACAACATGGCAGCTCACTTCATTAGAACAAGCAAGCCAGAAGATTCAGAGGGAAAGAGAGGGAGAGAGAAAGTGCTAGCAAGATGGAAGTCACAATCTTTTGTAACTTAATCTCAGAAGTGACATCCCACCACTCTGCCACATTCTATTCATTATAAATGATTTTCTAGGTCCAACCCACTCTCAAAAGGAGTGTATAATACAAAAGTTGTGTATAATCTAGAGGGCAGGATCAGTGGGGTCATCTTCAAGGATGCCTTCCACACAGTCTGACCGCAGAGCCCAAGGCACTGATCAAGAGAGGGAAGGGACACATTTCCCTTAGAGTCAAATTCAGAAGAGCATAGAGATGGGAAATTTCTAGCCCAGGGACCAGCTCCAGGAAGGATCTAAGTTAATAATTTTCAGATCACTTCAGGTGTGGGAGTTATGTGTTCCTACCTGGCAAACTCTGCCATTCAGCTCTAAGGGTAAAGAAAATGGAAAGCTGGGAATAATAATAATTTCTCCAATTCCTTCTTTAAAATGAGTGATGAGAGCAGTTTAACTCAGGAACAGTCACTCTTCCCTCTCTCTGTCTTCCTGTCCTTTGTCTTTCCCACCCTGATTTTGTATGTCTCTCTGTGGCAATTTCTCACTGTCCATACTGTGTCTCTTCTCCATTCCCCTTCCACCTGACCAGCTTGCTCTTCCTATTCTCTTATTTTCTTCTTGAGCTGTGTTTTTCTTATCCTTTGTCCTTCTTATTCCCTAGGTTGTTTTTATTTTTATTTTTTATTTTTTTGGCTACACTATGGGGCATAAGGGATCTTAGTTCCCCCACCAGGGATCGAACCCGAGTCCCCTGCATTGGAAGGTGGGTTCTTTACCACTGGACCACCGGGGAAGTCCCCCTTGGTTGCTTTTATTATTTATTTATTTTTAACTGGAAAAAACAATATTACTTTTAATTTAGATATTTCTATGCATTTCTAAAGAAAATTTTGTTCATAAAATGTGTGTGTGTATATATATATATATATATATATAGTTTCACACACACTGTATTTTATTTTTTCCGCTTTTTTTTTTTTTTTTCTTTTGTGGTACGCGGGCCTCTCACTGTTGTGGCCTCTCCCGTTGCGGAGCAACAGGCTCCAGACGCGCAGGCTCAGCGGCCATGGCTCACAGGTGCAGCTGCTCCGCGGCATGTGGGATCTTCCCGGACCGGGGCACGAACCCGTGTCCCCTGCATCGGCAGGCGAACTCTCAACCACTGCGCCACCAGGGAAGCCCTGTGTTTTATTTTTACAAGAGTTAATAGGTTGCTTTTAAATTTTAATTTATAAGAAGGTTTTAGGAAGAAAGAAGTTGAGATCAAACAAATTCATCATCATGTGTTAGAATGGTCAGTTCTATGTCAACTTGACTAGACTACAGTACCCAGTTATTTAATCAAACACTAATCTGGTGGTGTTGTGAAGATATTTTGTCAATGTGATTATGATCCACAGTCCGATGACTTTTTGTAAAGGAGATTATCCTGTATAGTCTGAGTTGTATTGATCTAATCTGTTGAAACTGAGGTTTCCTGGAAGAAGAAATTTTGCCTGTGGATTGTAACATCACTCCTGCCCAGGAGTTTCCAGCTTTCTTGTCCTGATAGACTTGCCTAGTTCCCACAACCACATTAGTCAATTTCTTTATATATATATATATATATATATATATATACACACATACACACACACACACACACACACACACACACACACCCCACACATATCCCAATAAACCCATTGTAAACTGAAAATATCTTAAGTCAAAAATGCATTTACTACACATAGCCTACTGAACATCATAGCTTAACCTAGCCTACTTTAAACAGGCTCAGAACACTTACATTAGCCCCCAGTTGGGCAAAATCATCTAACAAAAAGCCTATGTCATAATAAAGTGTTGAATGTCTCATGTAATTTATTGAATGCTGTACTGAAAGTGGAGAAGAGAATGGTTGTATGGGTACAGAATGGTTGTAAGCGTAACAGGTGTTTATCCTTCTGATTGCGTGGCTGACTGGGAGCTGCCACTGCCCAGCATCAAAAGAGAGTATCATACTAGCCTGGGAAAAGATCAAAATTCAAAGTATGGTTTCTACTGAATGTGTATTACTTTTGCACCATTGTAAAGTCAAAAAGTCGTAAGTCAAACCATCGTAAGTTGGGGATCGTCTGTATCTATATCTGGGTATAGATATATAGATAAATACAGAACTTACTGATTCTCTTTCTCTGGTGGAACACTAAATGACACAAGTGGGAATGTCCAATAGTTCTGAAAGTTGTCTCTATAATGGTTGGGAGAGGAAAGCATATGTTCATTTTAAAAGAAGAGTTGATTAATTCAAAGAAATGAGGTTTGGGTGATACTTCTTTTCTTTCCAGATGAGAATTCTCGATGTCCCTCAAGTTATGTATGCTGGCCACCTCCCCTGTGGTCTGAATCAGTCCTTGGTAACACCCTCTTCAGACTTTTTCAGCCACTATTCCCTGTCCCATCAAAACTTGCTTGTCATGTTTTCCATTCTCTCAGGGAACTAGTTGCTAATACATTGTTCTATTATTCTGTTTTATTCACATTTACATTCCTAGCTCTGAGTCTTGCAATGTATGCCATTGCATACAGGTTTATTTAAAGGCTGACTGGTAAGTTTACATTTAAATAGGAGCATCCAGTGTCTTAACCCAAAGATAAGACAAATGGTCAGGTTCAAGCACCGTGAGGGGCACTGAAAGGGGAATACTTTGGGGCAGGAGCATCTCTTCATGCTTTTCAAATCCTATCGCTCAGCTGCCTAATCTGCCACCCATATTCATATTACATTTCTGTGCCTGTTCCAATATGTGGTCACAGACTGACATTAAACCATGCAAACTGCCTGTGCCCAAACTCCACATAAAAAGCACCGGTCTCGGGCTTCCCTGGTGGCGCAGTGGTTGAGAATCTGCCTACCAATGCAGGGGACACGGGTTCGAGCCCTGGTCTGGGAGGATCCCGCATGCCGCGCAGCAACTAGGCCCGTGAGCCACAACTACTGAGCCTGCGCGTCTGGAGCCTGTGCTCCGCAACAAGAGAGGCCGCGATAGTGAGAGGCCCGCGCACCGTGGTGAAGAGTGGCCCCCGCTCGCCCCAACTAGAGAAAGCCCTCGCACAGAAACAAAGACCCAACGCAGCCAAAATTAATTAATTAATTAATAATTTAAAGAAAAAGAAGCACCGGTCTCAAAGTGTGGTCTGAGGACCCCGAGAGGTCCCCAAAACACTCTCAGGGAGTCTACTAGGTCCTCTGTTTCCACCTACATATCTATGAGATGCTGTATTTTCTTCATACACTTCAATTGAAACAACATATTTAATATACTTAAAGTCATTATCAAAATGCGAGAACGGCTCTTGATGTTAAGAATGCAACATTCTGCTCTTGCAGGCATACTGTCCAGGCATTAACATGCAAGTGAATGGGGCATTACGTGGCATACACGTCCCCGGACAGCTGCTCTGGCACTGCTCAGCTATATAATATAGATGCATATGGAACACCTGGAAACTAAGAGGAGTGTGAACCTTTGAGAAAAAGTTATATTTCCTAAGCACTCCCAAGTGTGAAGGGTTTATTACTATCTTGTAAGTAAACCATACCCCAGGCTTCCATGGCCTGGGGATATACCTAACATAGTAACGTTAGTCATATAAATGCAAGCCTTGCTGTTTTATATTTGGTATGTATCCAGTCCATCTCTCTGTCCATAATTGATGGAAAAATCATTTTTGGAAACTACCTAAGATATTATTTTTAACTTCAGTAACACTTATTGCGTTATGTGTGGGAAATAACATATCAATAAAGAAAATTAGGAAAATAGAGAAAAGCACACAGAAACCTAAATTACAAGGTAGTCCCAGCGTCCAGATTATTAGTCAAGTAGTACGTAACACATGTATCATGGATATATATTTATACATTATTATGATTATATAAAAAGCCTTTGCATATTAAAAATAACAACTCCTTGAAAAAAAAGAAAAAGGAACAACATATTACAACAGGTTCTAAATGAAAAAGCATATATAATAATCATGTTCTCTTTTATTAAGTCATCCATGAAAGAGATTTGAAAAAATGTATAATGAGGGCATTTTTCTCAGGAAATTTTTTGGGAAAACAGTTATTTTGCATAAACTGTTATATGCAATGAGCTTATTATTGTTATTTTAAATGAGTTAATATGTACCTATTTTTAGAAATTTAATCTGTTTTAATTTCTAATATGAGAAATATCATTAGCTATAACCCACATAAACAAAAGCTCTTTGTGCTCTCAATAATTTTTAAGAGAGTAAAGAATTCTAAAACCAAAATGCTTGAGAAACCGCAGCTATAGATCCCTGATTATGTTTCTGCTGGACCAAGAAGCACAGTGTGCCCCTGGGGATAACTGGCCATCCCCAGGAATAGGGAGCAATTTAGAGTGACATGTAGCCTCAAGCCTGTCTCTTTCCTTTATGGTCAAATCTACATCAGAGGCCGTATTTCATATTCCTTCATTATCTTCTACAGAGCCTAGCAGGAAAGTGAGCACACAATACACACTCTTTAAAATGCATTGATTGATTTTTGTTGATCTTCAATTGTACAGAATGTATTAATTTGGAGTAAGGAGGTCTCTCATCCAGCTCAAGAAGCTTAATGTCGACCTCAGGAGCTAAGACATGAGCAGTTTGGGAGCTCCACCCCCTCCCCCCGGTGTCCCCCTTCCCCACCCCAGCTTGGAGCCTGCAGCCTTTTCTCATTCCACGGAGTCACATGAAGTTTCCCTTTGGTTCAAGAAACTGGCAGGACAGGACACCAATATTTACACCATGGATCTTAGATGAACTATACATTAGAGATTGGTGATACAGAACCCAGGGTGTATTGCCTGTGTACATGTCCTATCTTGCAGAGTTTTTAAGTCCAGACAAAAGTACAGTTACAAGTGCTGAATCAAAGCTCATCCTACTGATTGTGAGATCTTGAGTAAATTTCTTATACTCTACAGTTTCCCTATCTGTAAAATAGGAATACTAGTAATATGAGTTGAAAAGGTTGTGGTGGAAATTAAATGATATAATGTATGCCAAGTGCTTAGCAGAGCGGCCGGCCACCACGAAAGACCTGGAAAAAACGGGAACTACTACTGCTCTTATATATCTAACACTTCTTTGTGTTAGGCAGAGTAGAGGGGCTGGAAAATGGAATTTCTGTTCCTACTTTGTGGTTCATATTTAATATGCTAAGCACGAAGGAGACCCATTGTTTCCCACAGTGCTTGCTGTGGGTAGGAAAGGAAAACACAGATTTGTCTTGCTTCTTTTTTCATTCTTATCAAAAGCCCAAAGATGGAGGAGAAGGAGGCCAGCCACTGGTTCACTAAAGAAACTGTGCTTCCGATTTGACCTTCTGGTGTGTGTGAGTCTGGGACAATCCCCTTCGATACAACAAGATCCTGTTTGTGTTGGAACAGGAGCTTCTCTTGCGGGAGGGAAAAGGCACGGTGTTGACCGTGCAGCATGTTTGCCATGGATCCTCGGACTGCCCGTTAACTGTCAGCACAGAGTTGGTTTTCATGTCTGGAGCCAGGAAAACATACTCCTTAATGCCCACATATTTGCAGGGTGACACACCTCTTGGAAGCCCGTTACACAGATTGCAGTGGTCAACTGATTTGTTTCCCAGGAAAGATTGTCTTCATGAGATATTATTAGGGATGATTGCCGTGAGCCATGCGTGCCTTGGACAGGACGGCAGCCGCCTAACTTGAAAGGCTCCTCCCCGCCAGGCAGCCACAGACTGAGCCCTGTCATCAGCCGGCCCAAAAAAGACCTTTCAGCAGCAAGGGGACCGTGACTTGCCTGGTGGTTGCATTTGAGAATCCAAGGGCTGATTTCAGGTAACGATGTGCTGTTTGTCTGGAGACGGGCTTGGGGACTGCTCTCCTGTTCTGCTGAAGGAGTAGAAAGCAGCATGATTTCACACCAAATGGCTGGCTCTGGTGTGTTCTTGAACTAAAACCAAAGTAAACGAGGAAACACCCACCACTTGACCAATGATGCACTTGGCACCCTAAGAGGCAAACTAATGCAGGGGGTGGGGACTAGAGAGTGCTGAACCTGAAATCAACCAATTCTCTTGTTTCAGAAGAGGGCAAAGCTGGAAAGTGGCAATGCCAGGTAATGCCTGAAAAGAAGCTAAAAAAATGCATATTATTTACCTAGAAGAGCAAAAATCCAAGGAAAGGCTATGACAAAACTTTCTGTGTGTTTAACAAGCTGTTTCCATCACTACTGGACAGAGGAGGAGGATGTTGATTAGAATTAGGAATTCGGGCTAAGTCATGAGAACTCGGTTGCTGTAACAACACGGGAGGTGATGGGAGGTAATGGAACAAACATCTCAGTGCATCTTTAAGAAGGAGTAGTCCCCATGCATTAGGAGTAGCCCCAGGGCCACCCTTCAATTTTAGGCAGTGAGTTGCAGATATTATAGTGCATTCTTTTCTATATAATCCTTTGACCTAAAGAAACACTTTTGTTATTACCTCAGACAGCAATGAGGCAAGGGCAGGGTTTAAAAATAACCAAGGCAAGACATAAAAATATCAAGTAGCAAACAATGAATGAACAAGTATTTAGAAACAAGGAAGTATGAATCGGGAAAAATGGAAGATTGTGGGCATGTGTATGTTTATTTTAATTTTCCAGATGTGTGTTCTTGTTTGTGATATTCCCTGTCAACAATCTGGGGCTCACTCCAGATCCTTCCTGAGACCAGGCATCCACATAATTAGGTTAGGTCTCCCTCTGGCGGCAAGGAGCTAATCCAGCTTCCGGATAAAGTTTGTGTATCCCCTGCCATCCCTCGGATTTGAGTTCAATGTTCTGGCAAATAGCGTTTTCATATGTCGCAAATACAAACTCACAATTTTTACAGAATGAAGAAATAATGAAATACAAACTAATTATGATTCCTGTTTAATTTCTTGTAAAGAATTCAGGAAACAGTTTGGGACCTTGAAGAACCTAAGTAATAATCATTGGACTATTATCTAAAAAGAGGTGTCATTAATAGGGATTCTGTTACTGAGATTGATACAGAGTCTGATAAATAAGGTTTCACTGTTGATGGCAACTAAAACACTCTGGTTTAGAAAGAGATGTTCTCAGCCGGGACAAACTTCAAAAGCTACTTGAAGTGAACCTGAAAAGATACAAGGGCCAACAATTACTGAAAATAACCAGGAGATAAGAAAGATAATAATAATTGAATTGCTCGTCCTGATACTGTCGCTATCTGGTTCAGTGTTCTTGGATTTCGTTAGATACTCTGACAGTCCTAAGATAAATTTCCTCTTTTTTTCCTTAAAATATTTTCAATATTACTTGCAACCTAAATATTAACCAAAGTAATGTTAACTCAATGTTAATACTTTCCAGAAGACTGCAATCAGCATTGACCCAATAATATGTGCACACACATTATAAAGATAATTAAAAACAATGAATACATGAGGAAGGTTTCCTCTGATTATTTAAAAGACAGTGGGAAATACGGCAGAAGTGAGCATCAAAGTGGATACATTATGGACACAGCTACAAGGAGAGGGCCCAACATTTCATCTCAAACTCAGATTTTGAAGGAAGAATCTGTAAATGAGCTTTGGTCAGGGGCCCATCCAGGTTTACATAACTGTGGCTGTAAATAGTGTAAACAGGATAGGTTTGGGGGCTGGGGCAGATAACTCAGTAGATGTCCACTGCAAGGGCAAACTCTTACCACTCTAAAATAAGGAATGATCTCTTGGTTCGACCCCCTGCTATGTACATATTTACGCTGCGGCTACTGTTGTTGATAATTAACAAGGAAGTGAATCTTTTTTATTTATTTCATTGACTTTAGGTAGTAGAACTAAAGCTATATTATTCAGTTAATGTATTCTGATCCACACTACAAAAAGGTTTTATGTCTCAAGATTTCTTACAAGGAATATGGCATAGTAAAAACATTAATCTCTTAGATAAAAATGCATCTGAGCCTTAAATGTCTGCTATAAAATTCCATAATTTGAAAAAAAAGTCAAAAAAATTTTAAATAAATTTATTTGGTTTTATTTTTGGCTGTGTTGGGTCTTTGTTGCTGTGCGCAGGCTTTCTCTAGTCGCGGACAGCAGGGGCTACTCTTCCTGCGATGCACAGGCTTCTCATTGTGGTGGCTTATCTTGTTGTGGAGCATGGACTCCAGGCACGCGGGCTTCAGTAGTTGTGGCACCCGGGCTCAGTAGTTGTGGCTCACGGGCTCTGGAGTGCAGGCTCAGTAGTCGTGGCGCACAGGCTTATTTGCTCCGCGGCATGTGGGATCTTCCCGGACCAGGGCTCGAACCCATGTCCCCTGCATTGGCAGGCGGATTCTTAACCACTGTGCCACCAGGGAAGCCCCTGAACAGTTTTAAGTGAGAAAAAAATCCTCCTGATATTAAGCAAAAAAATCTTCACTTAATTTAATCTTTACTTGGAAAGCTATACTATTTCTTAAAAATTTTTTTTCCATGATAGATATTTTAACATTAAACACACCTCCTCGTAGGTTGTTTCTTTTCCAGGACAGAGCCTGAAAATCTTTCTGCACTCTGATTTGCCTCTTTTGGAAGAACTAAATTTGTATTGTCTTGAAATGTGATGTCCATATTGGATCTGATCTATTCGAAGTGTAATGGGGCCTCATCTCACGATATTTTTACACTTCTATTGATACTAATGAACTATATAAAAGTATGTGGTTTTGTAGCACCTGAAGTCAACTAAAGCCCCAGATCTTGCTGCTCCAGCCACCATCCTGGCCAGGGGAATTATAGTGTGTGGTGGGAGGGGAGAGGGAGCGAGGGAAGGTTAGTTAAGGAAATGCGTCTTACATTTGCTGGGTCCCTTGAACAGAACCTGAGCATGTGGACAGAGGAGTAAATCAGGCTGGCCCTGGTCCTGGGGTTGGATGTCCAGGCTTAGGGGAAAATGGAAAAGGGAGTCCTGAATGAGGGCAGGCCAGAATGCAAGGCAAAAAATAGACATTGAACATCTAAGAAGCAAGTTGAAATGAAAATCAAGATCTATAGTGAAATGGCTTCAAGCAGGAACAGGCAAGGTTGCAAAGCAGGTTTCAGAGGTGGAACCCACAATGGTGACTCGAAGCAATTTTAGGTCTTCCAGGAGTGAGCCCAGAGAATAAGAGAAAGCTATTAAAAAGACCAAGACTGTTCCAGCATCTTCACTTAATCACTATTTTCTGTGTGCCATGGCCTGGGCTAAGCACTAGGTATAAATGATAAAGAAGGTCTACACCCAAATCTCAGAGTTCTCACAGCCTCCTTTGGGAGATGGTCACAGGACATCTACCTGCTACATAATGTGATCAGTACAATGATGGACCAACCACAAGAACCACAGAAGAGGAGTAAGACTTCTGAAAGAGGTGATTGTCTGAGTCTTATAGGATGAGAAGGAGTTGGGTGAATGAAAGGAATAGGGAAGGACTTTCTCTATGGAAGAAAAAAGTCAGGTGAAGGCCCAGAGAATGAGAACCAGCGTGATGTAAAGAGGAGCTTCTTGTAGTTCTGTATTGCTGGATTGTCAAGAGTAAATCACTGGAAGTCAGATTTGTCCTTTCCTGTACTTGTGAAGTTACGTTTAGAACCTAAGAAAAAGTCATTACAGTTATTCATTTTAATCCTCATATTATTTGTTTGCCCTTTCATAGTAGTCTTAGAATATTCTCAGAATATCAAAGGTCTATAATTACTCTTTCCCCAGGCTACAGATCATCTGAAAATTTGATGAGTATTCTTCTTCTAGTTTCCTCTAGTCCTTGATTAAAAAATAAAAAACATTGAACAGTGCAGCACCAAGTCTAGAGTCCTTCAGTATTCTCTAGAGATCTCCTGCCAAACTGACATTGATCCAGTAATCAACAGCCTACCCATATGGTTGTTTAATTAGCTAACACTCTGTAGTAATGAGAGATAGTATGGTTACCTATTGCCAGGAAGGTCAGGCTAGGATAACTTGGAAAGGATCCAGATATAAAAGTGTACCTGCCAAAGGGGAGACCAGGCATCAGAAGACAGATCCACACATCAGTGCTGGAGGGAACCCGGTCCAACAGGCAGCATCTGGAAATCGTGGTAACAGATAACAAGCAAGTAGTCAAGTAGGGAGGGGAGGCAGAGAATGAAAATTACATAATATAATGGGTTCATCTAAAAGGTGAGTGGGACAGAGTGTTAGGGAGGCTATTTGGAAATCCAGGGGAACATTTAACATCAGGAATACAGTTTATGATCTACTAGAACCCAAGCTACTAGTCAAGCTCATGGGCAGTACTCCAATTCCCAGGGGAAGACATAGTAAAATCAAAGCATGGTCCCGGAGGTAAAAGAGGACCAAGAATGTAGCAAAGAAGAGTACTGGGGCATAGAAAGCCAGTAAGAACTGAATCTAGTTACTGGGACTTGGACAAGTCAGGACTTAGTTTTAGAAGCAAGAGAGCAAACCTGAAATGCAACAGAGTCAGAGCTGGACGGGTCACTAGTGTGACTTGATCTAGACCACCTAAGGCTGAACCTGCAGGTGAGGAATCAGTGGCACCAGGTTTAGGGAGAGGAGGGCTCCAGAGGCCAGGAATCTGTATGTCAATAGTAATAAGCAGGTCATATTTCTTCCCCTGCTTCACACTGCAAGACTTGGTCACATGCATCGCCCAGTTGGAGATTCTCTATTGCTCCCCTGAGCCTTCATCTCACAACCTTATCACGAAAGGGAATGAGATTACGCTGAGGCAGCTTACCCTCACTGATGGGAGCTGGCTTCTAGCAATACTGTTTCCTTCCTTTAAGTGTGCATCGACTTGTGTTTCATAATTCATCCTAATTTTGCTGGAGATCAACATAAAACTCTAATCAAAGCCTAGAGAATTTCAGTAAAGGGAGAAGATGATTCCATGACTGTGGAGAAAATATGAGTAGTTCTAGGTGGTATGTATATCCATTCTTGAAAGAGGAAGAGTAGTATCAGCTGGTGGAATGGGAGTGGAGAGAATGATGTAGTGTCATACAGTAGAGAGAAGGAGAAGCTTAAGAACACAGATGACTGTAGACTGTACAGTCCAGTCTGGCTTGTTATAAAAAGGTAGACTGGAGAAAGGAGAAGAGTCAGATCCTTTGGGACAGAGGATACGAACTTTGCTGGGGATGTAACAGATAGTAACTGAGGGTTACTGAGCCTCAGTGAAGCTTTAAAAAGAATGATGTGAATAGTGAGAAAGCACCAGGAAAAATCCAAATAAAGGGTACTCTGTACAGTAACTGGCCTGTACTCTTTAAAGTATTAATACCATGAAAGGTGAAGAAAGACTGTTATTCCAGAATAAAGGAAACTAAATAAACATGACAACTGAATGCAACAGGTGACTTGGGTTTTGTTTTGTTTTTTTAGCTATAAAGACATTATTGGGATAATTGGCAAAATCTGAATAAGGTTCATAGATTAGAAAATAGTACTGTGTCAGTATAATTCCTGATTTTGTATTATGGTTATGCATGAGAATATTTGTGTTTTTAGGAAATGTCCACTTCAGCATTTAGGGGTAAAAGGACATATATCTGCCAAATGCAACAGACAAATGGTTCAGAAATATAGATATATACACACATGCACACGTATATATCAACTACACATATATGGGGTATATGTGTATGTATATATTATATGTATGTATGTATCTATCTGGAGAGAGAGAAAGAATTTTAAAATGTGATAAAATGTTAATATTTGGAGGATCTGGGTGAAGGTATTCTTGAATTCTTTGTACTTTTCTTGAAACTTTTCTGTAGAACCAAAAATATGTCAAAATAAAAGTTAAAGGAGGAAAAAAGAAAAAGTTAAAGGAAAAATAAAATCCATAATGTAATGACAGAGTACAGTGGATTGACTGATTAGGAGGCTACCAAGGGGCTAGTGCAATTGTCTACATTAAACGTCGTACGTGCCAGGTGTCGGCAGGAATAGAAAGGAGAAAGAAGCAAGAAGCATCCTGCAGGTAAAGGTGCCCATACTGGCAACTCAATAGATAGGATACTGGAGCTCAGATGACTTGGAATTTTCACGTCAAGGTGCCAGAGAGAATGGTATCACCTTCACAGCTGGAAACATTTACTTGATGGTCATGGTAGAGAGTTACCAACGAGATTGCAGAATAAAAACTATAGTTTTAGGAAAGAGGCATGAAGGGGAATACATAACTTGGACTGAGACTATAATTCCTGAACACTTAATAGGTAAGCTGATCATTTTGTTGTTGTTGTTAAAGTATCCAATTAAATTTAATTGTGGCCCATCTGGTAAATTTGTATTTGTGCAACAAGCCAGAAAAGAACTGCATCCATCCCCAAGAAGATAAAGAGTACTGAATGCTGAAAGGTGAAAGAAGCAAACCCCCTAGTTGTGAGATAAGCTTTCATAAGAGCACTGGTGCTGGGCTGGGCTGGCCATCCCTCTCGGACTCAACGGCCATCTCATAGAGCCTGGCATCCCACCCACCTCTGTGTCGTTAACATGCCACTCAGGTGATCAGGCCCAATAAGAGAGGTCCCTGTCGACCAGAGCTTGCTGATGCCTTCTTGCTTGCCCTTCGATATCCTGAAATATTAAGGCTCCACCCTCTTAGGTTTTCCCCCAAAGTTTCTTCGCTTATCAACTATCGTAGTGAAATGTATTCTTCGCTCACAATTCTTCCTTCCCTTCTTTGTTCACCACATGGACTCCCCCACCTGTTGACTATGGACTGGGCCATCTGGAGGAAATGACAGGTGCAAGTTCTAAGCAGAAGTATCATCTGTTTCTGCTTCCCCTCTTGTCCTCCTGTCCTCTGCCAGGACCAAATGCCCTGGCTAATGGCTGCTCCAGTGGGACTCAAAAACTTGCACCCAAGTCTAGACAACCCAAGCAAAGCCACAAACGACCTAACAGACATATGACAAAGAAATGAAGGGTTATTGTTACAACCATTGAATTTGGGGCTTGTTTATCACACAGCATAATCACAACAAAAAGTGATGAGTAAATACCACTCTCTTGTCTATTTGGTTCGCAGCTTTGCACTCACCCCTTGGATGTGATGTTTTAGGAGCCTTCTTTAGAGCTGACCTCTGGCTTTTCCGGCCTCTCTGGCCTCCTCCTATAAACCACCCTGAATCCGTGGAGCATACGGTTTCTTGTCCCCACACCCCTTACAGCTCTGACCCATCATGGTAACTCCCTGGTACATGCAGCCCTACTGGATGTTTACAGGCCCCCAGATCAGGAAACAGACGTGAGGCGGGCAGTACTCAGAACACAAAGGTCCTTGCCTATGGGAAATTCAGTTCTTTAGAAAGCTTTCCTCTTTAGAACACAACTGAAAAGGAGTGAAAGATGATTGGGAAGAGTGAAAATCATAAATGCCCCCAAAGTTCATTTCTCCCAAGGGCAGAAATGTATTATTCAGAGAAGAAGTCCTTACTCAAAAATAATATGTTTTTATAGCGCATGCACTTTTAACAGACATGGTCATATGGTTTTCAAGGCCACGTCTGACTGGAGGAGGGGAGGAGGGCTGTAGGCAGGGACACCGACATCTGGGAGGAGGGACAGCTGACAATCTCATGGGAAGAGAGGAGATAAAAACCTATTAAAATAGGACATTAATAAAAAACAAAAAGCCCAGTGGCAAGTGTCCCTATGTACCATGGGCCATCTCTGTGGTATAGTAGATCAAAGTAATTGCTGTGATTTTCTTTTTTAGTATTACTTATTTGTATTGAAGTATAGATGATGCACAACTGGGATTTTCTTTTAAACCAGCATTTAGCTCTATGAATATAATTGTTTCATGGGGGGAATAAAAACTCTCAAGTTAATGGTGTCTAAGTGTCAATGTACAGCTAAGTTTGTTAGGAATGTTATCGGTAAAACTTACCGGAAATGAAATTCTGGTCAGTTGAATGCCTACTAAGTGACAAGCACTACGTGTTTTCTTTCTGGGTTTGGATGGGTGCGGGCAGGAGTGGGGTGCCATGAACATTTGTAAGCACAAAAGCAGCCCTGGGCTTCCCTGGTGGCGCAGTGGTTGAGAGTCCGCCTGCCGATGCAGGGGACACGGGTTCGTGCACTGGTCCGGGAAGATCCCTCATGCCGCGGAGCGGCTGGGCCCGCGAGCCATGGCCACTGAGCCTGCGCATCCGGAGCCTGTGCTCCGCAACGGGAGAGGCCACAACAGTGAGAGGCCCGCGTACCGCAAAAAAAAAAAAAAAAAAAAAAAGCAGCCCTCCACGGTCTCATTAAGGACAGGAAACTCTGAGCTGTTATCGCCGCTTGTGAGTTTCCATGCCTCACCCCCTATTGTCGTATCTCCCCCCACTCCTCCCACCCTTGCTTTCTTCTCTGGCCAACTCCTGCTTGTCCTTCCATGCTCAACCCAGAAACGGTCCTCTGGGAGGCTTTCCCCGGCTGCCTCCTCCTCCCCAGTTTTGGTTAAGCGTCCCCCTGGTGCTGCCACAGCCCCCTCTACCCACGCCTGTCGTGCGTGCATGGCCTTTATGACACCATGTTGTATTTACCTGTTTAGACGCGGGCATCCTCACCGGGCTCTAAGTCCTTGAAGGCAGGCTCCAGGTCTGTCTGATGCACCGCTTTCCTTCGTGACTCGCAACCAGCAAACTCCCAGTATATATTCTTTAAATGAGTAGCACTCCACACGGCTGACTATCCAACAGCAGGGAACCTGCATTACAACCATGATAACAAAATGAAAACACTCATTACGTATTATTTGGACAGGAAGGGCACTGAGCTGCATTATGTCAAATGGTTGGCAGTTCTTGATGGTGAGGTCAAGATTTTAGGCCAGATTCGGGGTGTATAGCCATAGGCTTCACCTTGGGCTCTCTAAATGCATCTTCGCCATTCATGCCCCTGGTCCCTGTAGGACTATTTGCATATATGGTGGCACTCCCCATCTAGTGCTGGGGGCAGCAGGACAGGGCTGGGCAGGAAGAAAGGGGGGTGAAATTGCTTCAGTCTGGCGGAAAGGGACCACTGTGCAAGCAGAATTAACAATGACCTCAGGGGAATAGGAGACCATGTTGGGACAAGATGCTCCCCCAAAGAAAGGCTTGTGAAGAGGAATGCTTCCTCAGACCCTGATCAAAAGACATTTTTCTGGGCAATCAAAGTAGCTTATTACAACCTTAAGATTATTACACTGATGTGCTGCTGGCAATTAAAAAAATATGGCTTTGGGTTTCCCTGGTGGCACAGTGGTTGAGAGTCTGCCTGCTAATGCAGGGGACACGGGTTCGAGCCCTGGTCTGGGAAGATCCCACATGCCGCGGAGCAACTAGGCCCGTGAGCCACAACTACTGAGCCTGTCCTCCGCGACAAGAGAGGCCGTGATAGTGAGAGGCCCACGCACCGCGATGAAGAGTGGCCCCTGCTTGCAGCAAGTAGAGAAAGCCCTCGCACAGAAACAAAGACCCAACACAGGAAAAATTAATTAATTAATTAATTAACTCCTACCCCCAACAACTAAAAAAAAAAAAATCCTTAAAAAAATATATATATGGCTTACAACCATTGCTGATGGCAGGTGAGTGGTCTCAATTTTATATAAAAGGTCAGAAAATTTGAGAAGATGAAAGGCATCAGGTAAAACAGTTTGTTAGAATGAAATCTAGAAGTCTACAGGTCTGGGCTCTTGTCCGTTTTTTTCACTAATTTCTCTGTATACTTAAGTCATAGCGTCTGCCTGGGTCACAACGTCCTTACTCATAAGCAAGGAAGATGTGCAAGGTGGTCTCTAACGTTCCCTCCAGCTCTCCCCCAAGTTCCCCAAACATAGTATGTTCATCATGATGACTAAGAGTTATTAAGAAAAAAACCAAAATACATTTTTTAGCGAAATAATGAAATGAGAAAGTGTTCACACTGCTGTGGCCTCTCCTGTTGCGGAGTACAGGCTCTGGACGCACAGGCTCAGCGGGCATGGCTCACGGGCCCAGCCGCTCCGCGGCACTTGGGATCTTCCCGGACCGGGGCACGAACCCGTGTCCCTTGCATCGGCAGGAGGACTCTCAACCACTGCGCCACCAGGGAAGCCCCATGATATACTTTTAAGTGAAAAAAGCAATTTATAAAATGGCATGTAGTATGTTCCCAATGAATATAATGGACATATGTGTGTGTGTGTGTGTGTGTGCATGTGTGTCTGCGTGGGTATGTGTATAGAAAAATTTCACGCATATAGAAAAATTATCAGACTAAGACAAAGCACATTATTACCAGTGATGGCATCAGCATTACTGCTGTTTTACTCTTGGTGTGTTTTTTTGGGGGGTTTTTTGTTTGTTTGTTTTGTTTTGTTTTATTTAATCCATCCTTTATTACTGTACATGCAGTTTACTACCAGTTTCTCACTCATACTAGACACATTGAATCCATGTGCATTAGTCTGTGTATGAGCCTGTGAGAGGTAATCATCTCCTTAAGATAAATTCACAGAAGTGATAGAGATGATTGGATCCCAGAAAATGAACATTTTAAAGGTTTTTGAAGCATAAGGCCAAATTTCCCCCCAGAAAGTTGTGCCAGTTTATAGTTCTGTCTCGGTGTGTTTTTGCATTTTATTCTTTTTCAGTAAGGTACAGGTTTTACATTATTAACTGGAAAAAATAAGGTTTTTTGAATGTTTTCTTCTGATCATTAAGTTAATATAGGTACCTTCTAATAGAGCTAATGTTTTGTAGCTATGTAATTGGAATTAAAATGGTAGTTGACCATTAATGACTACAGCGGAGTTTGTAGCTATAAAGTGAGCTATACCCTGTGCAAATAAAGTGCAAGTCATTTCCTTTTTGGCTCCAAATTATTAGAGTTCAAGTACCAGAAAGAACTGAGGCAAGCTGCGTGGTCCGGAGCTTAGGAGCCTCACAGACCTCAGACATGGCCTCGTGCTCTCTCTTCCCACTTCTGAACTGATCTCTGTGGTCCCCAGTTGCTTACAGATCCCGCTTCTTCCCGCCTGTTTTATGAGGCTTTGCATTTTCTACTCCAATAAATAGTTAACAATTGGTGTGATGGTATGATGCTATCGCCAACCAGCTTCAGTCGAGCTGCTGAGGAGAAACCACAACCTGCAGCTAAATGGGCAAAGCAAGGGAAGTTAGGCGGAGACAGCTGTGGGACGCAAGCCAGCACCCAGGAAGCAGAGGCTCACTCTCTTGGCACAATAAGCCTCAAATGTTAGGTGGAAGATTAGCTCCCACACTGAGAGATTCCTTTTTCTTTCTTTTTAAATGATCATGGTATCAAGAGAAAGAGAGAAATAAGTAGGGTGAGCTCTTGGCCGGAGTCAGATCTCCTCAGTGGAGTTCCCACCCTGCTCCACCCTCAGGACCTAAAGCTCCTCCCTCTCAGCATCAGAAGCTTCAACACCATGGATGGTATGATGCTAACAGCCTGAAATTTTCAGAAGAATTAGGGGACACCCCCTCCCAAAAAGTACCCAAGACTTCAAGGGCTGGGAAGAAATTACTCATCCATTGCTGAAGCTGGAAAAATGGGGAAGAGGGAGTGGGTATTTGTTGTTGATCCCACAATACCAATTTTATTGAAGATAGTTTAATTTCATCTTGTAATTCCATCACCCTTGCCAGCATTTGCCTAGGAACAGGTGGGTGACAAAATTCTGCTAATGAGACTTGAGAGAAGTCTGCTGAGGGCTTCTGGGAAGCACAGGAAGAAATGCTCTTGCTTCCTAAGGACGCTGTTACGTCTGCATGTGACTCTCGGAGCTGCCTCGGTCACCTTCTCCCAGTCTCAGAGTTAAGACAACACTAATAATAATAGACCAGAGAGTGGACCAAAACCAGAGACTGTAGGATGGTTGGGCTACTGAGTCAAACAAGCCTGAGCTCTCTGGACTTCCAGTTATGGAAGGTCATACAGGCCTTACTGTTTAGTCACTAGGAGTTAGGGAAGAAGAAGAGGTCCAGGGAGTGATTCGCTGGGGGTGAGACAAATAACTTTAAAGGGTAGACAGTGACCTGAGCTCATGGATGGGGAGGTGGGTGACTTAGGTAACCTGGGTCCACCCAGCCTTTTGCCTCCCTAAGTATAGTTTGCAATAAAGCAAAACTGAAGGAAAGAATTTTCTTGTGATTTTCATGTGTGTTTTTCTCAGCCAACGTAGCAGGGTTACAAATAACTCAGACTTTATACTCATATGTACAAAGAAGATGTAGTTAATATTCCAGAAGTCCCCACCCTCATAGGTATCAGATTATTCAAAGTTCAGTTTCCTAGTGGGTCTGGTATAAAGCATACATTTTGGATGACTTGGTCTCTCTGAGTAAATTCTCCGGTTCCAGAGTGCTGCTCTATACGTGTCCTCCTTCCTAAGAGATCTATAAGGCATTTTACTGGGTTCCTGACCCAGTTCCTGACATGGCTTGTCTGATGTGCACCTTGACTGGTAATCACCGCAGTGTGGCTGGTCCCATATGGCCCCCTCAGGTCACCTCCTGGTACCCATCCCTGGAGTCCACAGTCCCAGCCACCTGCTCCTACATGAAGACCCCTCTCATAGGAACCTCTTCATCCTGCTGCTGCCCTGGCTCCCCCAGCACTTTCCATCCCTTCAGCAGGGCAGTGACATCTCCCTAGGCAAGATGATACCAGAGGGGAGCCAGGAGCAGGGCCCCATGCTCACTGACCCAATCAGCTCACCCCATTCCATCACTCTCTCACCGCATGGGACGTGGAGCCATGCAGCGGACCAGGGCTCCCCAAGAAGCCCTAGCCTCCTGCAGGCTTCTCCCAGGAAGCAGCACTGAGTCTCAGGATCATGGAGGCCTCCATACCCACCTTAATGTGCCCACACACCCACTCGCTCAAGGCGTGGGCTCCAGAAGAGGAGACAACGCCTCCTTTCTTCTTTTCACAAACCTGAAGGTGTTGAAAAGTTCAGGCTCATCATTTCTGCATCTTATCTACCGGTTTCCCCTGACCTAAGACTCTGAGATCAACACCACCTGGCACGGAGCTGTTAAGAAAGCAAGGTTTGGGCCACAGACATCCCGTCTCTACCTCCATAAATCTTTGCTTTTAAGACTTATGAACTTATTAAATTGCTTAAGCAAAACCCTTCAGATTTGAAATTCAAATGGCCTTTCTTTCTACCCTGAATTAACTTTTTCCTCGTGTGGTAATAAGCCTCATGATTGCTTAGAGGTAGAAGGCCACAGAGTACTGGACTTAAAGAAAAAAATATATATATATAATTAGCCATACTCGATAGTAGGGAATAAATGGAGACATGGGGCAGGGGGTGGGGTGCTTGTCCCACCAGCTACCCAGTAACACAGAGTGCACTGCCCATTCTCTGCTTCCTCTGAAGCTCCATTGCCAAGATAAGAAATGCAAGTTATCTGGGCTTTTTGATCACCTTTGAATCCTTCCTTAATGATTTGATAAACAGTTAAAATCATTCTTACAGTTTTCTATTCCTCTCCACTGTCACATTAAGGAATTAAATTGAAAATGCTACAAGATAATCTTTGAATATATACTGCTTAAATGAAGAGGGGTCTGTAACCCTGTCTAATTAAATCTCAAATTAAGTGTAGAGAATAAGGAGGGCCATGCTTGTTAAGGAACTGCAAGGGGATAGAACCAATATCAAAATCACCATAGCAATAGCAACCCACACACTGTCAGAACTTGAGATACCATGGGCCCAGGAGAGAGTATGATCATAAGAAAGAGAGAAATCACTCACTTTTCTAGTATGGAAAGCAAAATCAGCGTTTGATGAGGAATTTTCATGTTAACGATTCATGAGTATCCTTTAAACCTTTTTTATTTTTTAACTGTAACCCATAATAAGAAATACCTTTTATTTTCCGTGATGTGTTCTTGTAATAGGGAAGAACCTTCTATGCTATTACAAGTTAATCACTAAAGGGATGTTGCCTATAAGCTTCAATTATATGTAATGGCCCATCTCTGGGAACACTGCCTCGCAGGTAATGAGCCTTAAGCTAAAACCTTTGTTTAGCTCACAGGAAATATCCTGACCAGGCCCAGCTGTGAATGGATGTAGGAAGAAAGAAATTAATACATCCCCTCTAGAGTCTGAGGAACCAGGGCTTTACCTTCTCCCCTTTTAGTATAAAAGAAGCTAAAATTCTAACACAAGGAAGATGATTCTTTGCAAAATTAGTCCAGCATTTTCTTGGTCTGCTGGTTTTCCAGATAAAGTCACTACACCTTCCCCCTACAACTCATCTCTCGACTTATTGGCCTGTTGTGCAGTGAGAAGTATGAGCTTGGACTCAGTAACACATCTAATCTATTCTGTTTTGTCCTGGTCTATTTTTCTTTTTTTTTTTTTCCACACTGCATGGCTTGTGGTATCTTAGTTTTCCAACCAGAGATTGAACCTAGGCCCTCGGCAGTGAGAGCACGGAGTCCTAACCACTGGACTGCTAGGGAATTCACTATTCATTATTTTATTTATTTATTTAACAATTTTATTGGAGTATAATTGCTTTACAATGGTGTGTTAGTTTCTGCTTTATAACAAAGTGAATCAGTTATACATATACATATATCCCCATATCTCTTCCCTCTTGCATCTCCTTCCCTCCCACCTTCCCTATCCTACCCCTCTAGGTGGTCACAAAGCACCAAACTGATCTCCCTGTGCTATGTGGCTGCTTCCCACTAGCTACCGGTTTTACATTTGGTAGTGTATATATGTCCATGCCACTCTCTCACTTTGTCCCACCTTACCCTTCCCCCTCCCCATGTCCTCAAGTCCATTCTGTAGTAGGTCTGCATCTTTATTCCCATCCTGTCCCTAGGCTCTTCATGACCACTTTTTTTTTAGGTTCCATGTCTGTGTTAGCATATGGTGTTTGTTTTTCTCTTTCTGACTTACTTCACTCTGTATGACAGACACTAGGTCCACCTACCTCACTACAAATAACTCAATTTTTTTATGGCTGAGTAATATTCCACTGTATATATGTGTCACATCTTCTTCATCTGTTGATGGACACTTAGGTTGCTTCCATGTCCTGGCTATTGTAAATAGAGCTGCAATGAACATTTTGGTACATGACTCTTTTTGAATTATGGTTTTCTCAGGGTATATGCCCAGTAATGGGATTGCTGGGTGGTATGGTAGTTCTATTTTTAGTTTTCTAAGGAACCTCCATACTGTTCTCCACAGTGGCTGAACCAATTCACATTCTCACCAGCAGTGCAAGAGGGTTCCCTTTTCTCCACACCTTCTCCAGCATTTATTGTTTGTAGACTCTTTAATGATGGCCTTTCTGACTGCTGTGAGGTGAGACCTCATTGTGGTTTGGATTTGCATTTCTCTAATAATTAGCGATGTTGAGCATCTTTTCATGTGCCTGTTTGGCATTCTGTAGGTCTTCTTTGGAGAAATGTCTACTTAGGTCTTCTGCCCACTTTTGGATTGGGTTTGTTTTTTTGAAATGAGCTGCATGAGCTGCTTGTAAATTTTAGAGATTAATCCTTTGTCATTTGCTTCCTTTGAAAATATTTTCTCCCATTCTGAGGGTTGTCTTTTCATCCTGTTTATGGTTTCCTTTGCTGTGCAAAAGATTTTAAGTTTCATTAGGTCCAGTTTGTTTATTTTTTTTATTTCCATTTCTCTAGGAGGTGGGTCAAAAAGGATCTTGCTGTGATTTATATCATAGAGTGTTCTGCCTATGTGTTCCTCTAAGAGTTTTATAGTGCCTGGCCTTATATTTAGGTCTTTAATCCATTTTCAGTTTACTTTTTATGTATGGTGTAAGGGAGTATTCTAATTTCTTTTTTTGGGACATCTCTGTCTGGTTTTGGTATCAGGGTGATAGTGGCCTCATAGAACGAGTTTGAGAGTGTTCCTCCCTCTGCTATATTTTGCGAGAGTTTGAGAAGGATAGGTGTTAGCTCTTCTCTAAATGTTTGATAGAATTCACCTTTGAAGCCATCTGGTCCAGGGCTTTTGCTTGTTGGAAGGTTTTTAATCACAGTTCCAATTTCAGTGCTTGTGATTGGTCTGTTTTTATTTTCTATTTCTTCCTGGTTCAGTCTTAGAAGGTTGTGCTTTTCTAAGAATTTTTCCATTTCTTCCAGGTTGTCCATTTTATTGGCATAGAGTTGCTTGTAGTAATCTCTCATGATCCTTTGTATTTCTGCAGTATCAGTTGTTACTTCTCCTTTTTCATTTCTAATTCTATTGATTTGAGTCTTTTTCCTTCTTTTCTTGCTGAGTCTGGCTAATGGTTTATCAATTTTGTTTATTTTCTCAAAGAACCACCTCTTAGTTTTACTGATCTTTGCTATCATTTCCTTCATTTCTTTTTCATTTTTTTCTGACCTGATATTTATGATTTCTTTCCTTCTGCTAACTTTGGGGTTTTTGTTGTTGTTCTTTCTCTAATTGCTTTAGGTGTAAGGTTAGGTTGTTTATTTGAGATGTTTCTTGTTTCTTAGGGTAGGATTGTATTACTATAAACTTCCCTCTTGGAACTACTTTTGCTGCATCCCATAGGTTTTGGGTCATCATGTTTTCATTGTCATTTGTTTCTAGGTATTTTTTGATTTCCTCTTTGATTTCTTCAGTGATCTCTTGGTTATTAAGTAGTGTATTGATTAGCCTCCACGTGTCTGTAGTTTTTACAGATTTTACCCTGTAATTGATATCTAGTCTCATAGCGTTGTGGTCAGAAAGGATACTTGATACAATTTCAATTTTCTTAAATTTACCAAGACTTGATTTGTGACCCATGATATGATCTATCCTGGAGAATATTCCATGAGCACTTGAGAAGAGAGTGTATTCTGTTGTTTTCGGATGGAATGTCCTATAAATATCAGTTAAGTCCATCTTGTTTAATGTGCCCTTTAAACCTTGTGTTTCCTTATTTATTTTCTTTTTGGATGATCTGTCCATTTGTGAGAGTGGGGTGTTAAAGTCCCCTACTATGATTTTGTTACTGTCAATTTCCCCTTTTATGGCTGTTAGCATTTGCCTTATGCATTGAGGTGCTCCTATGTTGGGTGCATAAATATTTACAATTGTTATATCTTCTTCTTGGATTGATCCCTTGATCATTATGTAGTGTCCTTCTTTATCTCTCATAATAGTCTTTGTTTTAAAGTATATTTTGTCTGATAGAAGAATGGCTACTCCAGCTTTCTTTTGATTTCCATTTGCATGGAATATCTTTTTCCATCCCCTCACTTTCAGTCTGTATGTGTCCCTAGGTCTGAAGTGGGTGTCTTGTTGAAAGCACATATACATGTCTTGTTTTTGTATCCATTCAGCCAGTCTATGTCTTTTGGTTGGAGCATTTAATCCATTTATATTTAAGGTAGTTATCAATGTGTATATTCCTATTACCATTTTCTTACTTGTTTTGGGTTTGTTATTCTAGGTCTTTTCCTTCTTTGTGTTTCCTGCCTAGAGAAGTTCCTTTAGCATTTGTTGTAAAGCTGGTTTGGTGGTGCTGAATTCTCTTAGCTTTTGCTTGTCTGTAAAGTTTGTAATTTCTCTGTCGAATCTGAATGAGATTCTTGCTGCGTAATCTTGGTTGTAGTTTTTTCCCTTTCATGACTTTAAATATGTCCTGCCAGTCCCTTCTGGCTTGCAGAGTTTCTGCTGAATGATCAGCTTTTAATCTTAAGGGGATTCCCTTGTATGTAATTTGTTGCTTTTCCCTTGCTGCTTTTAATATTTTTTCTTTGTATTTAATTTTTGATAGTTTGGTTAATACGTGTCTTGTGGTGTTTCTCCTTGGATTATCCTGTATGGGATTCTCTGTGCTTCCTGGACTTGATTAACTATTTCTTTTCCTATATTAGGGAAATTTTCAACTATAATCTCTTCAAATATTTTCTCAGTCCCTTTCTTTTACTTTTCTTCTTCTGGGACCCCTATAATTCGAATGTTGGTGTGTTTAATGTTGTCCCAGAGGTCTCTGAGGCTGTCCTCAATTCTTTTCACTCTTTTTTCTTTAGTCTGCTCTGCAGTAGTTTTTTCCATTATTTTATCTTTCAGGTCACTTATCTGTTCTTCTGCCTCAGTTATTCCGCTATTGATTTCTTCTAGAGAAGTTTTAATTTCATTTATTGTTTTGTTCATCATTGTTTGTTTGCTCTTTAGTTCTTCTATGTCCTTGTTAAACGTTTCTTGCATTTTCTCCATTGTATCTCCAAGATTTTGGATCATCTTTAGTATCATTATTCTAAATTCTTTTTCAGGTAGACTGCCTATTTCCTCTTCATTTGTTTGGTCTGGTGGTATTTTACCTTGCTCCTTCATCTGCTGTGTGTTTCTCTGTCTTCTCATTTTGCTCAACGTACTGTGTTTGGGGGTCTCCTTTCCGCAGGCTGCAGGTTCGTAGTTCCCGTTGTTTTTGGTGACTGTTCCCAGTGGTAAGTTTGGTTCAGTGAGTTGTGTAGGCTTCCTGGTGGAGGGGACTAGTGCCTGTGTTCTGGTGGATGAGGCTGGATCTTGTCTTTCTGGTGGGCAGGTCCACGTCTGGTGGTGTGTTTTGGGGTGTCTGTGGCCTTATTATGATTTTAGGCAGCCTCTCTGCTAATGGGTGGGGTTGTGTTCCTGTCTTGCTAGTTGTTTGGCATAGGGTGTCCTGCACTGTAGCTTGTTGGTCATTGAGTGGAGCTATGTCTTGGCGTTGAGATGGAGATCTCTGGGGGATTTTCGCCATTTGATATTACGTGGAGCTGGGAGGTCTTTGGTAGACCAATGTACTGAACTCGGTTCTCCCACCTCAGAGGCGCAGGCCTGACATCTGGCCAGTGCACCAAAACCCTGTCATTCACATGGCTCAGAATGAAAGGGAGAAAAAAAGAAGGAAAGAAAAATAAATAAATAAAATTAAGTTATTAAAATAAAAAGAAATATTAAAAATTTAAAAAAATTTAAAGTAATTAAAAAAAGGAAGAGAGCAACCAAACCAAAAAACAAATCCACCAATGGTAACAAGTGCTAAAAACTACTAAAAAAACAAAAACACAAGAAAAACAAGAAAACGGACAGACAGAAACCTAGGACAAATGGCAAAAGCAACGCTATACAGACAAAATCACACACAGAAGCATACGCATACGCACTCACAAAAAGAGAAAAAGGAAAAAAATGTATATATATATCGTTGCTCCCAAAGTCCACCTCCTTAATGTGGGATGATTCGTTGTCTATTCATGTATTCCACAGATGCAGGGTACATCAAGTTGATTGTGGAGCTTTAATCCGCTGCTCCTGGGGCTGCTGGGAGAGATTTCCCTTTCTCTTCTTTGTTCTCACAGCTCCCAGGGGCTCAGCTTTGGATTTGGCCCTGCCTCTGCGTGTAGGTCGCTGGAGGGCGTCCGTTCTTTGCTCAGACAGGACGGGGTTAAAGGAGCCGCTGCTTCGGGGGCTCTGGCTCACTCAGGCCGGGGGCGGGGGGAGGGGCACGGAGTGCGGGGCGGGCCTGCAGCGGCAGAGGCCGCCGTGACGTTGCACCAGCCTGAGGCGCGCCGTGCGTTCATCCGGGGAAGTTGTCCCTGGATCCTGGGACCCTGGCAGTGGCGGGCTGCACAGGCTCCCGGGAGGGGAGGTGTGGATAGTGACCTGTGCTCGCACACAGGCTTCTTGGTGGCGGCAGCAGCAGCCCTAGCGTCTCCTGCCCGTCTCTGGGGTCCGCGCTTTAGCCGCGGCTCGCGCCCGTCTCTGGGGCTCCTTTAAGCAGCGCTCTTAATCCCCTCTCCTCGCGCACCAGGAAACAAAGAGGTAAGAGAAAGCCTCTTGCCTCTTCGGCAGGTCCAGACTTTTCCCCGGCCTCCCTCCCGGCTAGCCGTGGCGCACCAGTCCCCTTCAGGCTGTGTTCTCGCCACCAACCCCAGTCCTCTCCCGGCGCTCCGACCGAAGCCCGAGCCTCAGCTCCCAGCCCCCGCCCGCCCCGGCGGGTGAGCAGACAAGCCTCTCGGGCTGGTGAGTGCCGGTCGGCCCTGACTCTCTGTGCGGGAATCTCTCCGCTTTGCCCTCGGCTCCCCTGTTGCTGTGCTCTCCTCTGTGGCTCCGAAGCTTTCCCCCTCCACCACCCGCAGTCTCCGCCCGCGAAGGGGCTTCCTAGTGTGTGGATACTTTTCCTCCTTCACAGCTCCCTCCACTGGTGCAGGCCCCATCCCTATCCTTTTGTCTCTGTTTATTCTTTTTTCTTTTGGCCTACCCAGGTACGTGGGGAGTTTCTTGCCTTTTGGGAGGTCTGAGGTCTTCTGCCAGCGTTCACTAAGTGTTCTGTAGGAGTTGTCCCACATGTAGATGTATTTCTGGTGTATTTGTGGGGAGGAAGGTGATCTCCACTTCTTATTCCTCTGCCATCTTGAAGCTCCTCCCCTATTCATTAGTTTTTAACGCTGGTAGTGACCCACTAAATTGATGTTATGGCCCACGAGTGGATTATGATCTGTAGTTTGAAAAATGCATATTGCCTTATAAAATGTTTTTCAAAATGTGATCCAAAGACGTCCCCCCAAATGCACACTATAACAGAATCTCCTGGGGTTCTTATTGAAATATGCAAATTCCTTTATTTCTTTTCTGGACTCTGAACATGAATACATTTGCCTGTGGCAATGGCTCCCAGCCTCTATTCTCATTCCATCATGGGCCTAGGATTAGGGTTGGGATGATCTCAAACCATGGGTTCCGAGGAGTAAGGATGGACTAAAGAAAGAAGCTAAGCTCAGTGCTGAAGAAGGCTTAACAGGCATCAGTCCTGAGGGCCCGGGGGAGAAGCTACAGGACAAATAGACCAGAGATCAGGAGGTAAGAAGAGCAGAAACAGACTGAGGAAAGCAGAACAAGGAGAGGGGGCTGAGCCTTGCTGGATTTGAAGTGCGTGACTGAGTTGCCCTGAGTTAGGGCCACTCTCCATTGTGCTGGCCAAAAGCAGAGTCTGAGAGTGGGGCCTGGGATTCCAAGTGAACTAACATCCCCAGGAGATCTTTATGCAAATAAAGTTGAAGAGACATAGTCCGTTGCCAGGCATAAATAATGTCGTTCAGCCTCCAAGAAGAAGATTAAAATGTGCAGCCGCAGGCGTGAAATAAATGTTAGCCATCCACCAAAGTGAGGTTTAGTTGCTTCCCCGTTATCGTAAGGCACATTTGCTTCTTTCAGTGGAGTCTCCCTTCTCTTGCTCACCATAGTTGCAACAAAATAGTTGATCTTTCACCAGGCAGCCATCATTGGGTTCAGCTGTTACCTGAAATTCAGATCCACTTCTCACCACCAGGTGAGACACAGAGCTCGCCTCCAGCCAAGGACATATGAGGGCAAACGTGTTAACCAGACTGACACAAGATTTCTGAATAAGATGGCTTTGAGGTTGTTCTCGGCAAAAAAATTTCATCATCTTAAAAACCAAATCCAGAAAACGAATACATTAATTTTTACTGAAGAAAATGTAACTCAGAAGACGAATGCTGTGTGCCTCTCCCAGTAGGCAATTTTCCTGGGATACTAAATTATCAGAATGCTGCTCGGTGATCATGGCGTCGCAGCAAGCAGAAGTAGTCAGGCAAGCCTCCTGCCCATTGAGGATGGAATGGATGCATTTCAGGCCCTGTCTAGGGGCGCACTTGCCCCCAGGGCAGTAGCTTCCAATCCTGGGGCACTTGTCATTCTGGACACTTTAGAGACACACTGCTGGCAAAAGAATCTCCAAATGTAACTTTTCTTTCTTATTTTCATAAAATAAAGTTTTCAAACCTTTTTCTTCTATTTGTTTATTACAGAAAACTCAGACAGGCAAACTACACAACATAAACGATACCCTCCCAGAGAAAACTGCCATTAATAGCCTGATGATCCTTCCAGACGCTTCGGTTTCCATCCATTGTTTTTCTGATCTTTTCTGAGCATGGTAGCCCCCTGACCCCTCCCTTCTCCATACAGAGGTCAGTCCTAACTCTGGGTGAGGAACAGGGGACAGGGCAGAGGGGCAGGCAGAGCACACAGTTCACCAGCTTCTCAGGGTGGAACTCAGATGTGCTGAACGCCACGACAGCAGCTTGAGCAGACAGCGGTGTGTGCCCCAAAACACAGACACCCTGGGAGTTTGCTTAGCCTACGTTCCCTTGTCACTGAAATTTCCCCTTGAATTTCTCCCTGCTCAGGGAAGCAAAACTGGTCAGTTGAGAGCAGGTGATAATTATCAATGACATTCATGGACCACTGATCTTGTGCCAGTCACTGAATATTTCTTGAGGAGCTACTTTGTTCCAAGTGCTCTCCCACACACTGAAAATGTAGAAACAAAACAAAACCCTGCTCTCACGAAACTTCCATTCTCACGTGGAGGCAATTTTTCAAACAAGTGAGATAAGTAGAATATTAAATAGTGATAAATGCTCTGGAGGATAATAAGTCAGGAAAGGGGGGTGGGCTGGAGGAGAGTAGGATTTTAAACGGTCAGGAAGACCTCTTGGAGAATGTGATATTTGAATAAGCACCAGAGAGAGGTCAGGCAGTGAGCCACGTGGAAATGCATTCTAGGCTGAGGGAAGAGCCAGTGCCAAGGCCCTGGCAGCCAGAGTGGCTGGTTTGGAGTGTGGCAATAAGGAGAATAGAGGAGACGAGGTCAGAGGCTAATGGGTAGAGGGAAGGGCTAGTTTGTGTTGGGTTTTGTTTAGAGGCGACCGTAATGACTTCAGCCTTTCCTCTCAAGTCAAATGCAGTGACTTGAGTCCTTGGGTGTGGGAAGTAGAACAGTGACATACTCTGATTTCCTTTTTAGAAGCTCCCTCTGGCTGCTGTGCTGAGAGCAGAGTGTTGGAGCCCAGGGTAGCCGAACAACTACTGTAACACCCCAGGGGGGCAGGCAATGGAAGCTGGGACGGAGGCAGTAGCAATGGAAATTGTTAGAATTTCCATTGACGGGTGGCAAGTTTTGGACATGTTTTAAAGATGGATCTGTCAGGATTTGCTGACCAGTTAGAACTAGGGTTCAGAGAAGGAGGGGAACCAAGGCTGACAGAGCAACCAGAAGGATAGAGTTGCCATTTCCTGTGACAAGGGAAACCGTGGGGAAGCAGGTTGTAGGGGGGAAGATCAGGTGTTCAGTTGGGTATAAGTTTGAGGTGCCTACTAGGCATAAAAGTGGAGAGAACTGTCCTGCAGGCATATAATTGAGAATGCCAGCGTGTGACATACAAAGAGACCAACTAGGGAGAAGTAGGTAGAGAAAAAAAAGGTCTAACGACTATCCCTGGGTCACGCTGTTGCAGGACAGAAAGGATGGTCACATCTCAGGTCTCAAAAGAGTCCCTGGGACGGCCACCAAGTGTGGGTTCTTGGATTTGCACAGGAAAGAATTCAAGAGTGAGCCATAGTTAAGTGAAAGAAGATTTATTCAGGGAGATACACACTTCACAAACAGAATGTGGGCCATCTCGGAAGGTTAGAGGACCCAAGGTAAGGGGTTGTCAGTTTTTATGAGGGTGGGTAATTTCATAGGATAATGAGTGGGAAGAGTATTCCAGCTCTTTTGGGGAAGGATGGGGATTTCCAGGAATTGGGCCACCGCCCACCTTTTGACCTTTTGTGGTCGGCCTTGGAACTGTCATGGCGCCTGTGGGTGTGTCATTTAGCTTGTGCTGATGTGTTTCAATGAGTGTATACTGAGGCTCAAGGTCTACCGGAAGTCGACCGCGACTGCCATCTTGGACTTGGTTGGTTCTAACCAGTTTATGTGGTGTCCTCAACGGTTGTGCTCTGCCCCCTTCCTGTCTCAACACCACTATTTAGAGATCTGGGAGGTGAAGAAACACCAGGATATGAAACTGAGGTTGAGAACCCAGTGAGATGGGGGGAAACTAGGAGTGGGAAGGCAAAGTGAAGGAGTAGGGGATGGTCGACCGTGACAGATACTGCAGATAGCCAGGGGAGACCAGCTGGGTTTGGAAATTGTTAAGAGCCTCGACAGCAGTAGTTTTGGTGGAGGCGTGGGGGGATGAAAGCTCGGTGGGAGTGGTTTCAAGGCAGTATGTGAGAAGAGGAATTGGAAACAGAATAGAAAATTCTTTCTGCAAGTTCTGGTCTAAAGGGAAAGAGATAAATGTGGTGGTAGCCAGAGGCGGATGTGAGGGTCCAGAGAGGGCTTTTGATTTTGATTTTTTCATGGCAGGATCAATTACACTTTGTTCGTATGTTGGTGGGCATGATCTACTAGAGAGGGGGAAATGATGATACAGGGAAGAGAGAGGAGTATCGCTGGGATGGTGTCCTTGTGTAGAAGAGAGGGAGGGGGCCTAACGTATGAGCGGAGGGATACACAGGCAGACCTCCTCCGTGGTACCAGGATGGCAGGCAGGGTACCCAGGCACAGACACTTGTTAGCAAGTTGAGGTCGTGGTGGGGTTTATGGACATTCTCTTTTCATTGCTTTTGGATTCGCAGTGAAATATAAAGCAAGTAAGTCATCAGCTGAGAATGAGGTTGGGGCAGGAAGCGTGGGAGGTTTAAAGAAAGAGAAACACTCTGAGAAGAGAGGATGAATGGATTAAAGAAATGCATGCTTGCTCTAAGTGCTTTTTAGTAACATTCATTAATCATTACAATAGCGGTATGCAGAGGAACTAGTCTCCTCATCTAAAAATAAGGAAGCAGGATGATAAAACAGATACGTCCCAGTAAAGCAAGACCTCGTGAGAGGCAGCCTTCACTAGCCAAGAGTAAAAGCCAGGCGTACGTGGTTAAAAGACCTGTCTCAGATCCTGACGACTTTCAGGGCTTGGTTCTTGTGCATCTGTAGGATTTGCCATTTTTTTTAAAACTCAGTGACTGAGGCTCCATCCCATATAATAAAAAGCGTCTAACTAGCACAGTATTATAAAATATGAAAATTGACCCAGCCCTTTCTGTCTGCCAGTCAAACCGTATGACACCAGGCAGGGGTTGTGTTTACAACTATCAGGTCGTTTCTGAGCCCTCCTGCCTCTTGGTTTGAATTCAGTTAGGCTTCCCACAAGCTAGCATATTTCTGGTTCTAGCTTAAGAACTGTTCTATTACTTACAGTCACTGCACAAAAGCATTGTCTGAGAATGATAAATATGGTCTCTCAGAGACCAGATCTTTCCTAAGGACTAAAAGAGGGTATTTTAATCAAATTAAAGAGAGTTCGAATATTATCATTTCAGTCCTTCAAGTTGATCATGTTTGCATGCGCCACCTCTCTGACTAATTTGAAAAGAGTTTCCTCTGTATAATTCAACTTACCAAATAATAAAAGACTTTACTGTCACTATTCATTACTTTTCCTTGAGCCCAGAGTAACAATTTTACCTTGCTGTGTCAATACAAATGGTGACAACTACTGATGGTGTTGACATTCAGTCTAGTTCCAAATACTTTTTTTTTTTTTAACTTATTTTTATTTTTGGCTGCCTTGGGTCTTCACTGCTGCGCGCGGGATTTCTCTAGTTGCGGCGAGCAGGGGCTACTCTTCATTGCGGTGCCTGGGCTTCTCATTGTGGTGGCTTCTCTGTTGCGGAGCACCGGCTCTAGGAGCACAGGCTCAGTAATTGTGGCTCGCGGGCTCTGGAGCTCAGGCTCAGTAGTTGTGGCGCACGGGTTTAGTTGCTCCATGTTATGTGGGACCTTCCCGGACCAGGACTCAACCAATGTCTCCTGCATTGGCAGGTGGACTCTTAACCACTGCGCCACCAGGGAAGCCTCCAAATACTTTGATCAAAAATATGTGGGGGCTTCCCTGGTGGCGCAGTGGTTGAGAGTCCGCCTGCCGATGCAGGGGACACGGGTTCGTGCCCCGGTCCGGGAAGATCCCACGTGCCGCGGAGTGGCTGGGCCCGTGAGCCATGGCCGCTGAGCCTGTGCGTCCCGAGCCTGTGCTCCGCAACGGGAGAGGCCACAACAGTGAGAGGCCCGCGTACAGCAAAAAAAAAAAAAAAAAAAATGTGTAACGATGCGTATCTTCCAAGTGTTAATTAAAATAATTTTTTTTCTGCCTTCTTCCCCATTTTAAGCAGCCATTATGACTTTGGCATATGTCTTTATCAGAAAAGGAAGTATCTACTTTTCTGTTTTGGGAGGAATACATGAGGAAAGATAACAAGTACTTTATGGCTTAAATAGCCTAACTAAAATCTGACACAAAGAGCCCTCATTCAGATTCTAGTTTTGAGATATCGACCCAAATCAATCTGAATTTGATTAGGAAAAGTGTTTTTTGGCTCACTTTGGCCTAGAGATACAGCATCGGAAGTTTCTGACAAATAAGGTGTGCAAATTTAACCCGATGCGCCTTTGGAAAAGAATGCTCTTTTGCATGAACCGAAACCCCACACCTTTTCTCTTCATTACCATTATTTTCTGGATTCCAAGCTAAACCAGAAGTGAGAAAAGAATATCTCAGAGTTCTCTTTGACTCCACTTAGATCCATCTGCTCTGCAAGAACACATTTTTTAAATGTGTTGTATCAATAATTTTATTGTATGACATTTATCACCAACAGCAAGATAGATTATGTACCCACCATTTTTTTTACATCTTTATTGGAGTATAATTGCTTTACAATGTGTGTTAGTTTCTGCTTTATGACAAAGTGAATCAATTATACATATACATATGTTCCCATATCTCTTCCCTCTTGTGTCTCCCTCCCTCCCACCCTTAAAACACTCAACTACTTCACTTTTAGGGTTTAGCTGAAAGGAGATATGGCATCCTTTTGACTCATTCACAGGATAGAAGACTTATGGAATGCCTAACCTATGTCAGCCATGGTACCAGTACCTGGGAATACAAAATAAGGGAGAATGTGTGCTCGTAGTGTGTATAGTGCACTCAGACAGAAATGAACCTGTTAAGGGAAAATTCTATAAGGAAAAATGCTTATCTGGTGGGCTCATTCTGAGCACCAGGATATTGATTACCTTTGCAATTTGTAGACAGGTAGAATCGATTGAGGTAGCTGTCTATAATATTTGAGAAATTTTTTCTAATTTTTGTAAAGTTAATCAAAGGATTGAGAATGCCTGAACTCACACTGATAAACAATAACTTACCATTCCTTTAACTCAATAGCTAAATGATAGATCGATAGGCAGAATAAGTAAAAACGTTATATTGTGGTGTTTGGGGATTAACGTCAATCTATCCTTACTGCAAATTAGTGAATTGTTCCTTTTTGGCTCTGCACCCTTTTCTGCTTGTTCAGATTCTACTGGGAGCTATTCCTGCTCCTTGCAGCTCTGGCCTTAAACAGCTGCTTCCTTGTATCAAGGCACTTGTTGCCAATTTCAGAGTTCTGTTTTTTGATTTGCAGAAGTACAGGTTCAGATGTTATAAAACAGGGTCTCGTCGATTTTATTTCTTAGGAGATTTGCTTTGTTAAGTAAGCTTGGCAAAATGCTTGCCAATATATACTCATTAACTGGGAATAGTTTCTCGATTTACATATTGCTGGTGCTTTCTATCTCTATTCTGAATGTTCCTGAAGCCTCTGTAGGAAAAATAACATATGGGTTGCATTTGAATTGGAAAAGAATTCTCCTACTGCACAGAAATTACAGGTGTCACAGTGCTTATTACATATCTTTCTTTTTTCTTTTTTGCGGTATGCGGGCCTCTCACTGCTGTGGCCTGTCCCGCTGCGGAGCACAGGCTCCGGACGCGCAGGCTCAGCGGCCATGGCTCACGGGCCCAGCCGCTCCGCGGCATGTGGGATCCTCCCGGCCCGGGGCACGAACCCGTGTCCCCTGCATCGGCAGGCGGACTCTCAACCACTGCGCCACCAGGGAAGCCCTGCTTTAGCTTTTTAAGGCAGCAATTCTTTATTTCAAAAGGTTCAAGATGAAACCTCAAAAAGTGGTCATAACCGTTATAGTACTCTTTCCAGGAATAATAGTAGTTTAACAGGTTGATTCTAAATGCAGAAAGGTTTACTGAAAATTAGTGAATTTTCATTTGTGGAATTTTTATCATTTTGGTAGATGGGTGGGGATATGTCTTAGTACAGTAACTTTAATGTCTACTCTCACAGCGTGGACAGAACTGTGTGAAATATCATCCCTCCCTTCAATAATCAGATGTTAACGTTGTCTCTTAGCCATGGTAACGTTTGTTTCATTTGCTCTTTATAACCAAGATTATATTTTTCCCAATCCAGGAGGAACTGATTTCACTGGAAGCTGTAATATCTTATTCAGACTTAATTTGTTTTAAAATGAGGAAGAGAGATGACATTTTGTTTTTAATGCAGAGAAGCATTTTACTCATTTAGCTGAACAAGATTGCATTAAAAGAGTGTTTTTCTTTTGTAATGAGGCTTAAAAAATGATAATTTACCTAACTTTTTTCACTTTTGTGAAAAGCCTCCCATCACTATTCTAGTTTCCCCACTAGTAAGTGAAAATGTAATGGGAATACATTAATTACATTTTCTAATAAGATTCTGTAGCTATTGGTCCTAAACTCTAGGGAAACCATAAGTCCCTAATTACAGCTTATCAGTTGCAATGAAGTCTTTCAACTACTCCCTAGACGGAGAGAAAAGGAAAACGAGTCGCTAATAAATTTTAGAAAAGATTGAAAGCTCTTTCTATGGCTGTCAAGGGGCTTCCCAAATGCAGGGTGGGATTGACCTGTGGGAGAAAAATCCCACCCTGCATTTGGGAAGTCTTTACTGTAGAGTAGCTCTTATTTTCCTGAGATAGCCTTAGGACTTGGGTTCTTGGTGTAATGGCTCTTGTGGCAGTGGGTTGGTCTTAGGCACAATGGCTCTGACTGCCTTTGCAGGCTCTGGGCCTGCTCACCATTCACATTTTCAAGTGCCACAGTTTCAAAAACCTGGAGTTAAGCACTTAGGGTGAGGCAGACAGCGGATGGAAGAGATGTGGTGTTTAGTGTGAAGGATGAGGATGGAGTGTAGGAAGCTGAATGGTTAATCCAGCAAAGCTCCTTGGGGCCACGCAGGGAGCCTGGGATGACACTCAGAGTTTCTCAGCTGCAGCCTTTCAGGGGTGGCTTCTGTGTCTTGATTATGAGGTCCAGTAGATGCAAAGAGCCCTCTGTTTAAATTCTTTTGGTCGGGTCCCTGCAGTTGTAGTATGCTTGAACTGGAACCCTATATTTGGTTTTGTGTCTGAAGGATTCTTTTTTTTTTTTAATTTTATTTATTTGTTTATTTTTTGGCTGCGTTGGGTCTTCGTTGCTGTGCGTGGCCTTTCTCTAGTTGCGGCGAGTGGGGGCTACTCTTTGTTGCGGTGCATGGGCTTCTCATTGTGGTGGCTTCTCTTGTTGAGGAGCACGGGCTCTAGGTGCACGGGCTTCAGTAGTTGTGGCACAAGGGCTCAGTAGTTGTGGCTCACGGGCTCAGTAGTTGTGGTACATGGGCTTAGTTGCTCCACGGCATGTGGGATCTTCTCAGACTAGGGCTCGAACCCATGTCCCCTGCATTGGTAGGTGGATTCTTAACCACTGCACCACCAGGGAAGCTCGTGTGTCTGAAGGATTCTAAGCACCTCACTCCTGGTTTCTTGCCTCCTCCTCACAGGACACCCGAAGGTTAGCCAGCATTTTGTTTATCTACAGCTGTGCAGCAAAAAACCACAAACACAGCTTAGATGCTTAAGACAGTTACAATATTTTCTTTTTTTTAATTGTTCTTATTTATTTATGTTTTGAAACTTTTTATTTTATATTGGAGTAAAGTTGCTTAACAATGTTGCGTTAGTTTCAGGTGTACAGCAAAGTGATTCAGTTATACATATACATGTATCCTTTTTCAAATTCTTTTCCCATTTAAGTTGTTACATAATATTGAGCAGAGTTCCCTGTGCTATACAGTAGGGCCTTGTTGGTTATCCTTTTTTTTTTTTTTTTTTTTTTTCTGTACGTCGGCCTCTCACTGTTGTGGCCTCTCCGGCCGCGGAGCACAGGCTCCGGACCCGCAGGCTCAGTGGCCATGGCCCACAGGCCCAGCCGCTCCACGGCATGCGGGATCCTCCTGCACCGGGGCGCGAACCCGCGTCCGCCGCATCGGCAGGCAGACTCTCAACCACTGCGCCACCAGGGAAGCCCGGTTATCCATTTTAAATATAGCAGTGTGTACATGTCAACAATATTTTCCTTTTTCCTTACAAATCTACAACTTGGGCAAGTGCCCGTGGAAACAGCTATTCTCTTCTCCGTGGTGTTAGGTGGGGCTGTTTGACCGGGGTCTGGAGGACCTGCCTTCAAGATTTCTCATTCACACGGCTGGAAAGTTGGCACTGGCTGTTGCCAAGCAGCTCAACCACGCCTGTGAGCCTAATACTTTGAGCCTTTCTGTGAGCTGCTTGGGCTTCCTCAAAGCATGGTGGCTGAATTCCAGGGGAATCAGGCAAAAGCTGCATGGGCTTTTCTAACCTAGCCTTGGAAGCCACTCAATGTCACTGCCACTGCATTCTATTTATGAAAACAGTCACAAGTTTGGCCAAATTCGAGGAGGAAGGGACTTGGACTCCTCACTTGATAAGGAAGTGGCCAAGTCCTAGAAAGACCTATTATTATGGCCGTCTTTGGAAAATGTAACAAAGTGGTGCCTGTCACTGAGGGGAGTCCTGTTCATGAGGCACCTGATGCTCTGTGTTCTCTCTATCCAAGTCCCACCAGCCTTCAGCCTCCTGATTCCTTCATGGAATCTTCTGAATATACTACAGCCCTCATCAAACCTTTTTTATGTGCCAGCTGCCTAATGAGATTATAATGTCTGGATTACTCTTTTAAAATTAATTTTAAATTAGCTTATACACTAGATTTCTCATCTGTAAAATTAAGCAATGTGGAATAATTTCACAGGTTCCTTCAGCACTAAGATTCTCTCTCTCTGTATCTTTCTTAGTATTAAGAAGATTATTATGTACTATGAGGAACATTCTATGCAACAACTGTCTTACACCCTTCAAAATAGCAGGGTCATGAAAGACAAAAGAAGGCAGAGCTGTTCCAAAAAAAGGGGACTAAAGAGACATGACAACTAAACGCAATGTGTGATCCTGGATGCAATCCTGGATATAGGAAAAATGCTGTAAAGAACACTGTTGGCACAATTGGCAAAATTCAAATACTATATAAACAATAGGCATTTTGCAAATATGCATAGAATTTAAATGAGTTTAATTGGAATATATTTGAATTCCAATACTTAGAGTGGCATGACTGACAGGACAGCTATCATAAAAATCAACACGTTTATATTCCAAATAAATAAACACCCATCAATCAACAGTGAGGCACGGTCAGGTGAGGCAAATAAGTGGAAAACGTTTAACCAAATATTCTCCCTTTTAGGACCTTTTAGTGACCCAGCAGCAGCTCAGCTCAGCGTTTCCCTGACTTCATCTGACCTCCTTCCCAACCACGAGAGCCTCCTGCCCCTGCAGGCAGTAGAGAAATGGAGAGAGCGCTCAGCTGCTGCTGTAGCTCTGATTGATCGCATCCCTGTTTGCACCAGCCTTACTGACTCCCTTTGGATTCAGGACATTGCCCACATCTTGTCTGTTCCACTGGCATCTGCTCATTTGCCCGCCCAGTTCTAAAATTGGGCAGGTCTCTCCTCTTTTTTTTTTTTTTTTTTTTTCGGTATGTGGGCCTCTCACTGTTGTGGCCTCTCCCGTTGCGGAGCACAGGGTCCGGACGCGCAGGCCCAGCGGCCACGGCTCACGGGCCCAGCCGCTCCGCGGCATGTGGGATCTTCCCGGACCGGGACACGAACCCCGTGTCCTCTACATCGGCAGGCGGACTCTCAACCACTGCGCCACCAGGGAAACCCAAGGTCCCTCCCCTTAATTCAAAGTCCCTACCTTCCCTCTACGGATTCTGGGTCTGTTGGATTCCATGCTATGGGGTAACCCTTATGAGTCCTGGATCCTCATTGCCCTGTTTCCGTAAGTAACGGCATCAGGTTCAAATAAGAATTCAGTCTCCCAGTCCCCACCTACTGCCAAATAGTGATTCCAATCTTTAAATTGTGTCTGTTATAAATATCAAATAAATTTTAAATATTAAGGAGGGGGTCTTATTTATTTCACGATGGAAGCATGCTGGTCTTTACCTTCCTGTCCTCCACCGGTTTCTTGCTTACCACCTGGTCCTCAGGCTGATTCACCTGTCAACCCACCTCCCACCCTCTTTCCACCCAGTCCCCTCTCCTTTTCACCCCTCCCCTCTCTCCCGCGCTTTATTATGAACTCAATTTGGCTTCTTTCCTTCATTTCCCCTCTCCTCCTGTCATCTGGGCTTTTTCCTCACCCATTTCTGATTCTGCTCTGGCATTTGCAAGTATAGGAATTGTTCTGGGACTGATAAACAGAGGGTGAGGAAGAGAGAGAAGATAGACTAGCAAACACAAGATTCTCTTTTCTAAATGGGAGGAGAGAGAGGGACTGGAAACATTTAGACGTTAATATTCTTTTTAACTTCCATCAAAATAGGTCATCGTAGGGCTTCCCTGGAGGCGCAGTGGTTGAGAGTCCGCCTGCCGATGCAGGGGACACGGGTTCGTGCCCCGGTCCGGGAAGATCCCACATGCCGCGGAGCGGCTGGGCCCGTGAGCCATGGCCGCTGAGCCTGCGCGTCCGGAGCCTGTGCTCCGCAACGGGAGAGGCCACAACAGTGAGAGGACCGCGTACCGCAAAAAAAAAAAAAAAAAAGGTCATCGTAAAACACCACATAAAAAGCATGAATGAATGTTCCCACAGTAATCAAGGTGCAAAAAAGGTCATATTTCTTTTTTTTCTTCAAGTCAAATCCGTTTCTCAGCCTACCTTTTCAAGATCAATGATATGGCCAATACCAGTATGTTTCTATTGCTTCCTCCCCTCGCCACCCACTCTTCCTTGTGTCATACCAGGATCCTCCGCTTTCGTCATCCAGGAAAATGGGAGAGGAGAGTTAGCCATCCATCATGATCCCTGCTGGCATTCCCCCCCGTCAAGCTGCTGTGAGGCCTGAGCCATATCTGCTGAACCTCATCCCTCCGTACCAGATCCATGCAGGGGCCCTCATCACGGCTGCTTCAGAGAGCGCATCACATAGCATCCAGCCTCCATGGGCATTCCTATGGCCTCTGCCGTACCCAGGCTTGTTTCTGGAGTACTAGAAGCAAAAGGGCCACATTTCTGTGGTCACAGAACCCACAAACCAGGTGCTGCTCATGCCTTCAGAGGTCAGTCCACTCACGTAAATAAGCAAGTTCGGTGTCAGCCAATGGGGGGTGATGAGAACCGTGCTGAACTGAAGAGTGAATATTCCATCTAAATGGGCACCCAATGCTACCAGGTTTGATTTTTCAAGAGGAACTGAAATTTAAGATTCTCATGTGAAATCTCATGTTTTGAAGTTGCTACCAACTAGCTTAAAAATCATAAACACATGTGGGTCCAATCATAAACACATGTCCATGGCCCATATGAGCCCCTCCCCACCATTGGCAGTTTGCAAACTCTGAGCCCCAGAACCAAGTCCGCCATTTTGGAAACAGGTGTTTCCTACTTCTGCTTAAATCCATGCCTGCCATTACTTTCACATCTTGGCAGACCCAGAGTGATTGTTTCAAACAGGCCTAGACTAGACTTGGATGAAAGGAAAGCCCGTTTTGGGGTTGCCTTTTGTGAAAGGGCCATTTCTGTTTCCTTCAGCTGTTACCTGTGAACTCTCCATCCTCCAACCCCTACACCTCCTGCGGATATAGGGAACTGAGACACTAAAAACATGAAACTAAAGTACCTTTCCTCTACAAGTTTTATTGAAGTAGAGAATAAATAAGTAGTGTACAAACACATGTGTAATGTCTAAGGAATGGTTAGTAGTCAACACTCATGTACCCAGGCCAGACAACAAAATATACTCCAGAACTTTCCTCTACCATATCCTGAACTCATCCCCTCTCTCCTCCAGAATATTAACCACTATTATGAATTTTAGTGGTTATATAGTTAGGTTATTTAGTTTTAGTGATAACTATCCCCTTGTTTCTTTTAATATATTTATTACTTACATATGTACTCTAAAATATATTGTCTAGTTTAATCAACTTTGAACTTTGTCTATCTCAAATTAGAATGCATACATTCTTCTGCGATCTGTCTCTTCTGGTCAACATTATATTTAGGGGATTCATCCATGTTATTGAGTATAATCACAAATTATTTCTTCCGCTGTATATCACAACTTTATTTCTCCATTATACTGTTGATGGACATTGGGTTGCTTCCAGTGTTTTGCTATTATTAGCAATGCTGTGTAAAAATTATTGTACATTCTCCCCTAGAGTATATGCACAAGAAATTTTTAGGATATGTTATATAGTGAGATTACTGGCTTGTAGGATGAGTGAATGTTCTATTTTGCCATTTGCGGCTTTCCAAAAGTGGTTTTGCTGAAGAGGTGGTTTTCTCCAAATTGTTTTCCATGGTTTTGTGCCAATTTACATCCCACTGGCAGTGTATAAGATTCTTGTTGCTGCACATAAATTATTAGGCCATAAGTAACATTGTCTAACTGAGATCTTCATTTTTTCTGTGAATCCAGCTAATATAAAAGGCAAGACACCAGCAAAGTTTTCAACAACACACATTATTATAGGTCTCCTTAGGAGAAAACAGATCTTGGAGTTTTCAAGAATCTGATATTGTCATTATTTTGATCTAAAATAATCCCACTGTCCTAAAAATAACCCAGTGATTCTTAGAGAATAGATCACTCCCATATATTAAGAATATCATGAAAAAAGCTTCTTATCATGACGGACTGGAAGGAATATACACACACACACATACACACACACACACGCACACACTTTTTTTTTGGTGATCAAGTCATTTATTATATTTTCAACCTGGTATCATAAATTTTGATTACGAATTGTGCAAATCCACCATTACCTTGTGAACAACTCTCTGTTAATGATGTAGGAAATTTTTATTTTATTCTATTAGTTTTGATTGACAACTTAATCTTAATGTTATGAAAAGTTATACAAAATGCAAATTAAGTGGATCTGTTCTAAATCTCAAAAGATTTCATTTTTCACATATCTGCATATAAAGTGAAGAATGCAAGATCTTTAAAATGTATTAAATCTACATATCTGATCGTCCAGGCATACAATCCAATGAATGAAAATGAATACTCCTTAATCAGAAGACAAAGTTAATTCCTGACACTGCAACAATTTGTCTTGCCATGTTGTGATATTTGTAGAGAACTAAAATAGCATGACAACACAAATCCTACTGACTTGTGGCATTTCTAAGAAAAAGGTTAAAACTGCGTTCTGCAGCCATGCAAATTAACATCCTCTATAGCCTCAGGTACTGGAACAAAACAGGAGCAGTTCTCAGTAAAACCAAGGTGTTGAGAATAAAAAGTTAGAAGTCAAAAAACAGTAAATAGGAGGCATCAGTTCTTTGTTTCCCGAAGCCGCTGAAGCTTAGAGCTCCCACTAGGGAGCTGATGCACCGCATCATTACAAATGTACTGCTAGGTGTCGGGAGGGCCATAGGAAGTCTAAAAAGCTGATCATTTTCAGATTCATTTTTTAAAAATTGAAGTGTTAAAAAGGTCTTTGTCATCTTGATACATATATCATTCTTTCTATTTGCTAGGATCACATGAATGGAACTATATCAAGAAGACATGAATTTGAGTATTTATCCAACAGCAAATGGTTCACATTCATGGATTATACACTGTGCCAGGAAAAAGTATGGGCCATACTTGTAAAAGTTCATATCTATGGGGACCCACAACTTCAAGCTATGTTATATGAAATAGAAAGATCCAAATACATCTTACTAATTAGTCATACATATGTGCTCACTACGGGCTAATAGAGTTACTTGAAAAGTCCAGAAAAAAACAGATTTAACTGTATATTTCTACCCTGCCACTGAAAAAGAAGAAATATTCAATTACAACAGCATTTGCCTAGGAGCTAAATGTTGTATCACCACAACTGGATCTAACCAGCAGAACCTACTGAAAGACCATGGTTTGGCCAATAGGTTTTTGACAAAGGTGCAAAAACAATTCAATGAAGAAAGGTTAGTCTTTTCAACAAATTGTGCTGGAGGAATTGGACATTCATAGGCAAAAAAAATGAACCTCAACATACACCTCGCTCAAAAATTAACTGAAAATGGGAGGTGGAGTCAAGATGGCATACTAGGGGAATGCGGAATTCACATCTCCTCACAACTAGGGCACCTACCAGGCACCACTGGGGGATCACAGTCACCTAAGGGGATGGGAGGAACACCACTTGACTGGCTTGTGGGATTTGGTTCCCAGGCTGCAGGTCAGGCCTGAGCTCCTGTGGTGGGAGCTCTGAGTCCAAGCTGCTGGACTAACAGAGAACCTCAGACCCCAGGGAACATCAATTGGAGTGAGGTCCTCCTGGAGGTCCTCATCTCAGGACCAAGACCCAGCTCTATCCAACTGCCTGCAAACTCCTGTGCTGGACATAACAGGACAGACAAGTAAGACAGGAATACAGCACCACTCATCAAAAAAACAAAAACATGAAAGGACAAAAAAAAATGTTACAGACAAAGGAGCAAGGTAAAAATGTACCAGACCAAATAAATGAAGAAAAAATAGGCAACCTACCTGAAAAAGAATTCGGAGTACTGATAGTAAAGTAGGATCCAAAATTTCGGAAACAGAATGGAGAAAATACAACATTTAACAGAATCTAGAAGAACTAAAGAGCAAACAACTAGTGACGAACAACACAATTCCTGAAATTAAAAATACTCTAGAAGGAATTGATAACAGAGTAACTGAGGCAGAAGAATGGATAAGTGAGCTGGAAGATGAAATGGTGGATATAACTGGCAGGGAGCAGAATAAAGAAAAAAGAATGAAAAGAATTGAAGACAGTCTCAGAGACCTCTGGGACAACATTAAAAGCACCAACATTCAAATTATAGGGATTCCAGAAGAAGAAGAGCAAAAGAAAGGGTCTGAGAAAATATTTGAAGAGATTATAGTCAAAAACTTGCCTAACATAGGAAAGGAAATAGTCAATCAATTCCAGGAAGCACAGAGAGTACCATACAGGAAAACCCAAAGAGAAACACACCAAAACACATATTAATCAAACTATCAAAAATTAAATACAAATAAAAAATATTAAAAGCAGCAAGGGAAAAGCAACAAATAACATATAAGGGAATCCCCATAAAGTTAACAGCTGATTTTTCTGCAGAAACTCTGCAAGCCAGAGGGTGTGGCAGGACATATTTAAAGTGATGAAAGGGGAAAACCTACAACCAAGATTATTCTACCCAGCAAGGGTATCATTCAGATTCAACGGGGAAATTAAAATAATTAGAGACAAGCAAAAGCTAACAGAATTCAGCACGACCAAACCAGCTTTACAACAAATGCTAAAGCAACTTCTCTAGGCAGGAAACACAAGAGAAGGAAAAGACCTACAAAAACAAACCCAAAACAATTAAGAAAATGGTAATAGGAACACATACATTGATAATTACTCTATACGTCAATGGATTAAATGCTCCAACCAAAAGACATAGACTGGCTGAATGGATACAAAAACAAGATTCATATGAATGCTGTCTACAAGAGACCCACTTCAGACCTAGGGACACATACAGACTGAAAGTGAAGGGATGGAAAAAGATATTCCATGCAAATAGAAATCAAAGAAAGCTGGAGTGGCAATTTTTCTATCACACAAAATAGGCTTTAAAATAAAGACTATTATGAGAGATATAGAAGGACACTACACAATGATCAAGGAATCAATCCAAGAAGATATAACAGTTATAAATATATATGCACCCAACATAGGAGCACCTCAATACATAAGGCAAATGCTAACAGCCATAAAAGGGGAAATCAACAGTAACACAATCAGAGTAGGGGACTTTAACACCCCACTTTCATCAATGGACAGATCATCCAAAATGAAAAGAAATAAGGAAACACAAGCTTTAAATAACACATTAAATAAGGTGGACTTCATTGATATTTATAGGACATTCCATCCAAAAATAACAGAATACACTTTCTTCTCAAGTGCTCATGGAACATTATCTAGGACAGATGATGTCTTGGGTCACAAATCAAGCCTTGGTAAATTTAAGAAAATTGAAATCATATCAAGTATCTCTTCAGACCACAATGTAATGAGACTAGATATCAATGACAGGAAAAAATCTGTATAAAGTACAAATACATGGAAGCTAAACAATACACTACTTAATAACCAAGAGATCACTGGAGAAATCAAAGAGGAAATCAAAAAATACCTACACACAAATGACAATGAAAACACGACAACCCAAAACCTATGGGATGCAGCAAAAGCAGTTCCAAGAGGGAAGTTTATAGCAATACAATCCTACCACAGAAACAAGAAACATCTCAAATAAACAACCTAACCTTACACCTAAAGCAATTAGATAAAGGAGAACAAAAAAACCCCAAAGTTAGCAGAATGAAAGAAATCATAAAGATCAGATCAGAAATAAATGAAAAAGACATAAAGGAACAATAGCAAATATCAATAAAACTAAAAGCTGGTTTCTTTGAGAAGGTAAACAAAATTGCTAAACCATTAGCCAGACTCATCAAGGAAAAAAGGAAGAAGACTCAAATCAAGAAAATAGAAATGAAAAAGGAGAAGTAACAACTGACACTGCAGAAATAGAAAGGATCATGAGAGATTACTACAAGCAACTCTATGCTAATAAAATGGACAACCTGGACAAATGGAAAAATTCTTAGAAAAGCATAACATTCTGAGACTGGACCAGGAAGAAATAGAAAATATAAATAGACCAATCACAAGTACTGAAATTGAGACTGTGATTAAAAATCTTCCAAAAAACAAAAGCCCAGGACCAGATGGCTTCACACGCGAATTCTATCAAACATTTAGAGAAGAGCTAACACCTATCCTTCTCAAACTCTTCCAAAATATAGCAGAGGGAGGAACACTCCCAAACTCATTCTACGAGGCCACCATCACCTTGATACCAAAACCAGTCAAGGATGTCACAAAGAAAGAAAACTACAGGCCAATATCACTGATGAACATAGATGCAAAAATCCTCAACAAAATACTAGCAAACAGAATACAACAGCACATTAAAAGGATCATACACCATGATCGAGTGGGGTTTATTCCAGGAATGCAAGGATTCTTTAATATACGCAAATCAATCAATGTGATAACCATATTAACAAATTGAAGGATAAAAACCATATGATCATCTCAATAGATGCAGAGAAAGCTTTCGACAAAATTCAACACCCATTTATGATAAAAACCCTACAGAAAGTAGGCATAGAGGGAACTCTCCTCAACATAATAAAGGCCATATATGAAAAACCCACAGCCAACATCGTCCTCAATGGTGAAAAATTGAAAGCATTTCCACTAAGATCAGGAACAAGACAAGGTTGCCCACTCTCACCACTGTTATTCAACATTGTTTTGGAAGTTTTAGCCACAGCCATCAGAGAAGAAAAGGAAATAAAAGGAATCCAAATTGGAAAAGAAGTAAAGCTGTCACTGTTTGCAGATGACATGATACTATACATAGAGAATCCTAAAGATGCTACCAGAAAACTATTAGAGCTAATCAATGAATTTGGTAAAGTAGCGGGATACAAAATTAATGCACAGAAATCTCTGGCATTCCTACACACTAATGATGAAAATTCTGAAAGTGAAATCAAGAAAACACTCCCATTTACCATTGCAACAAAAAGAATAAAATATCTAGGAATAAACCTACCGAAGGAGACAAAACACCTGTATGCAGAAAATTATAAGACACTGATGAAAGAAATTAAAGATGATACAAAGAGATGGAGAGATATACCATGTTCTTGGATTGGAAGAACCAACATTGTGAAAATGACTCTACTACCCAAAGCAATCTACAGATTCAATGCAATCCCTATAAAACTACCACTGGTATTTTTCACAGAACTAGAACAAAAAAATTCACAATTTGTATGGAAACACTAAAGACCCCGAATAGCCAAAGCAATCTTGAGAACAAAAAACGGAGCTGGAGGAATCAGGCTCCCTGACTTCAGACTATACTACAAAACTACAGTAATCAAGACAGTATGGTACTGGCACAAAAACAGAAAGATAGATCAATGAAACAGGATAGAAAGCCCGGAGATAAACCCACACACATATGGTCACCTTATCTTTGATCAAGGAGGCAGGAATGTACAGTGGAGAATGGACCGCCTCTTCAATAAGTGGTGCTGGGAAAACTGGACAACTACACGTAAAAGAATGAAATTAGACCACTCCCTAACACCATACACAAAAATAAACACAAAATGGATTAGAGACCTAAATGTAAGGCCAGACACTATCAAACTCTTAGAGGAGAACATAGGCAGAACACTCTATGACATAAATCACAGCAAGATCTTTTTTGACCCACCTCCCAGAGAAATCGTAATAAAAACAAAAATAAATAAATGGGACCTAATGAAACTTCAAAGCTTTTGCACAGCAAAGGAAACCATAAACAAGACCAAAGGACAACCCTCAGAATGGGAGAAAATATTTGCAAATGAAGCAAATGACAAAGGATTAATCTCCAAAATTTATAAGCAGCTAATGCAGCTCAATAACAAAAAAACAAACAACCCAATCCAAATATGGGCAGAAGACCTAAATAGACATTTCTGCAAAGAAGATATACAGACTGCCAACAAACACATGAATGAATGCTCAACATCATTAATCATTAGAGAAATGCAAATCAAAACTACAATGAGCTATCATCTCACACCAGTCAGAATGGCCGTCATCAAAAAATCTAGAAACAATAAATGCTGGAGAGGGTGTGGAGAAAATGGAGCCCTCTTGCACTGTTGGTGGGAATGTAAATTGATACAGCCACTACGGAGAACAGTATGGAGGTTCCTTAAAAAACTACAAATAGAGCTACCATATGACCCAGCAATCCCACTACTGGGCATATACCCTGAGAAAACCATAATTCAAAAAGAGTCATGTACCAAAATGTTCATTGCAGCTCTATTTACAATAGCCAGGAGATGGAAGCAACCTAAGTGTCCATCATCGGATGAATGGATAAAGAAGATGTGGCACATATATACAATGGAATATTACTCAGCCATAAAAAGAAACGAAATTGAGCTATTTGTAATGAGGTGGATAGACCTAGAGTCTGTCATACAGAGTGAAGTAAGTCAGAAAGAGAAAGACAAATACCGTATGCTAACACACATATATGGAATTTAAGAAAAAAAATGTCATGAAGAACCTAGGGGTAAGACAGGAATAAAGACACAGACCTACTGGAGAACGGACTTGAGGATATGGGGAGGGGGAAGGGTGAGCTGTGACAAAGCGAGAGAGAGGCATGGACATATATACACTACCAAACGTAAGGTAGATAGCTAGTGGGAAGCAGCCGCATAGCACAGGGAGATCAACTCAGTGCTTTGTGACCGCCTGGAGGGGTGGGATAGGGAGGGTGGGAGGGAGACGCAAGAGGGAGGAGATATGGGAACATATGTATATGTATAACTGATTCACTTTGTTATAAAGCAGAAACTAACACACCGTTGTAAAGCAATTATACTCCAATAAAGATGTAAAAAAGTAAATAAATAAAAAAATAAAATAAAGAGGGTGGGAGGAAACTTTTGGAGACGCTGAGTATGTTTATGGCATAGACTATGGTGATGGTTTTACAAATGCATACTTATGCTTTTTTGTATGTCAGCGATTGCTCAATAAAGTGATTTTTAATGGGGGGAAAAAAACACCCGGACAGACAGAACGCTTATCTTGGCTATTTTTGGCTCTTTGTTTTGTTTTTTAAATGTTTATTTTATTTATTTATTTATTTAGGCTGTGTTGGGTCTTTGTTGCTGCACGTGGTTTTCTCTAGTTTTGGCAAGCAGGGGCTACTCTTCATTGCAGCGCTTGGGCTTCTCATTGCGGTGGCATCTCTTGTTGTGGAGCACAAGCTCTAGGGCGCGTGGGCTTCAGTAGTTGTAGAATGTGGGCTCAGCAGTTGTGGCTTGCAAGCTCTAGAGCACAGGGTCGGTAGTTGTGGTACACAGGCTTAGTTGCTCCACGGTATGTGGGATCTTCCTGGACCAGGGATCCAACCTGTCTCCCCTGAATTGGCAGGCAGATTCCTAACCATTGCGCCAACCAAGGAAGTCCCTATTTTTTGGCCCTTTGAATTTCCATATAAATTTTAAAATTAGTTTTTCAATTTCTACCAAAAAAATAAAAACTTGCTGAGATCTTGATTGAAATTACATGGAATCTACAGATTAATTTGGAGGCTAATTAATATCTAAACAACATTGAGTTTTCCAAGCCATGAACATTATCATCCCTCTATGTATTTAGATCTTCGTTAATTTTTCATAAACATGTTTTATAGTTTTCTGTAGTGTGCTTGTGCATCTTTTATCATCTTTCATCAGATTTATTCTTAGGTATTTGATATTTTTGATTTTATTGTAAATAAGGTATTTGTTAATTTGATTTTCTAATGGATTACTGATAGTATATAGAAATACAATTGGTTTATAGATTCAGTTGACCCTTGAACAACATGGGAGCTAGGGACACAAATCCTTTGCACAGTTGAAAATTCATGTACTACTATCCCTCGAAAACAAAGGAATTGATGAATGACTCACCCAAGGGCAGGACGCTGAAACATTTTGAATAGATAGACTCAGGACTCCAACCCTGCCTTGGATTTTTCCCTTATGGTCTTAAACTCCAATCCCTTTCTCCTCAGCCACTGATGCTGCCACCTGCTCCTTGGACTCTATTCCCTGTACCACAAAGTGCCCTTGGGGAAAAGCCTAGAACTCATGAGGAGCTTTCCTCAGTAAGTTTACTTTGCTCAGGGTTTGTATCCCCTCGTCTTCTGACTGCATTCTTCAATGCATTCAAATGGCTTTTTTATGTATTTTGTCCAGTTTTTATAGCTGCTTGTAGAGTTGGACTAGCCTGATACAAGCTATTCCATCATGGCCAGAACATGGAGTCTGTGTCACTTCTCCCCTTTCTTCTCTATTTGATGATTACAAAAAGATTCCCATGTAAAGCCTAGTAAGTTTTTACTGGATCTGACCCTCCGGCAGGAAACAGCTCTAAACTCTGAACAACAAAACAAGAGAGATGAACGGACAGTTGGAAGGCACTGGAGAGTGAATAAAACCAAGCAGATTCTGGAGGGTGGTTGACACTTGGAAGAAGGGAAGGCAGGAGATCATTTCCCCATTTTATCACTTTTAGACTGAGGGCAAGCTAAACTTGGTGTGTGAGGGTCAACTAAAATACCTTGAGAAAACTTAGTCTGTCTGGGCTAGAAAATAGAGGACAGAGTTTGGGGTAGTCAAACTGCTGGATAAAAAACAGAGAGCCAGAGAGGGAGAGCCTCAAATTTTATCTAAACTTGGCCCAAATCGTAGGCTGACCTCCAAAACCACGCACGCCCAGGGCATTCTGTGAACAGCCCAGCTGAGGATATCAGACTCGAACTGAGGTTTGAACTGCCACCAGAAGACAGACATTTTGCAGTGTGAATCCAACATCAGGGTTGTGTCATGTTACTTTTCATTGATTGTCTTTTCTCTTGAGAATGGACCACAAGTTCTTGTTTCTTTGTACATTGACCAATTATAAATTTTGAATATTGTACATTGTGAATGTTATCAAGAATCTAGGAAATAAATCATAGATGTTGCATGACTTAGAAAATCCCCTTTCATCAGTCCCACGGATTATGTTACTTAATTCTTGGATCTGATTTTTCTCACCCAGGTTCAAAGCCCAGAACAACTCCTCCCATATAGTGAAACCGGGGTCAGTTCTGGTGGAGACCATCCAAAGCAACATGGTAAGTCTTCCTTGTCCCAAACTGGAGTCTCCTCTATCCCTTCCTCCTCTGGCTTCGCTCTTCTTGCCCCCTGCCCCCTCCCCTTCTTTTCAATAACCAAAGAGTTAGGAAATAATGAGGCTCAGTACCTTGCTTCACACCATGGCAGCTAGGACGTGGCAGAGCCAGTGACTTCTGGGTCAAGCTCTCTAACCACCCTGCTATACTGCCTCTCTGTGAGCACATGAACAGGCACCCCTGTGGCTTTTATTGCTTCTCACAGGAGAAGACCATCATTAAGAAACAGAAGAGAATCTTTTGGTACAGCAGGTAAGTGGTAGAATCTTGTTGGTTTCTTTGTTGTTTTTTTTTTCCTGGTCTAGGTCATCTTCACTCCGTAGAAGTAAGTAACTTGGTAAGAGCATATGGAGTGAGGATTAACATAGCCACCAACCAGAAAATATCAGGCAGCCCCAGATTTATCCTAACTCCTCCTTCCTTGTTTTCTGAAAACAGAAAGTGGCTATTTCTGAGAAGTTCAAGATGAAGCTTGCTGGTTGCATTTCTGTTTCAATTTCCATTCTTACAACCCATAGTAGGGCCCCTTTCTGTTTTTCAGATTCTAAATCTGATCATCTGCTCTCCTCTTTGCTGGAAAGAGAGTTCAGGGTGCATTAATTTTCTTAGTTCTTTTATTGCAGGCTGAAATTTTTTTTAAAAAAAATTACTTGAACTCTCCTGGCCTTTTCTTTTTTAAGTTTTGAAACAAGGACACTAACTCTAAAATACTCCATGTGGCACTTTAATGAAAAGCTTCAATTTATGCCATTTCAATATAGTTAAAGACTGAAAGCCTTAGGTTAGTTTTCCAGGTGGAATTTGTGGGTGTACACAAATTCCAAAACACACACACACACAGGTGCACACACACACACAATCTATTATTATTTAAGTTGGTTTCTTTTGGTACTTGTTGTTTAGAAAAAATCAACCTTAACCATTTTATGTGGATGTTAATATCAGAGATGGCCCAGACTTATTTCAAGTTCTAGAACTGCTTTCTACAGTGGGCCTGAAGAGGGCCACTGATCATGAGACTCACAAGTGTGACAGTCCTGAACCTTTTTTGACAACCTCCACAAAGGCCTGCGTATATAGTACCTGGAAGGTCTTATTCTTCTGTACCTTCAACTCTTCTATGTGGACACCTATTCTGTTGGAGGGCTTAAATGTCAGGAGGGCTGTATTCAATTCCTTACCACCACAACCATCTTTTTCTGTTATAACCTATCCCCTACCCTCACCCTTTGTGTCTCCATTCCCCACTTCCCCATCAGGTTGGCCTGAAGAAAGCAATTCATCAGTCATTTATAAGTGTGAAGTTGACCTCATGTGGCTGGATCCTGGGCTATCTTTTTCCCCCATGCTAACGATGAATGTCTCTTTGCAGGCATTTCAGGTATCTTGTCTTCATGGTCATGATCTTCATTAGGCTGCTGGGTTATGTGCTTTTCTACCTGCAGTACATAAACCCAGACCTCCTTGTAGATGCTCTACCCATGGTAATGAGCAGAGACACCTTGAAGAGGCTGAGGGACATCTTATTTCCCTTCCTCACTCTAGAGGTAGAAGAAGTTCTACCACATTAGTCTGGAGTGACCTGGGGGCTTCACACTGCACCCAAGCGGAGAGGGGGGCATGGCTGTGGCCCCAGTTGGGGGATGGGCCAGGAAGGAAGTGGAGCTTTGACTCAGAGCTGCTGCTTTGACATCCGACCTCTTCATTTCTTTCTCGTCCCTCGCGTTTTCTCTAGAGTGTCTCTCTTTCAAATAAAAAATATGTTTGATCAGAGTTCACTGTGTTGGTCTGTGAATTTGGTCTGTGAGTCCTTTAGGGAAGATAACAACGCATTATCTTCCCTAAAGCTCTTTTATTTTATATTATGCTATGCCTTCCAGGAGTGGGATATCCTGAAAAGCTGACCTTTTACATGTTCTCGGATGGTTACTCATTCTCAATCGAGAAGAAAATTACCCTAAAATTCAAGTGCTATAATAAATTCAAATCATAATTCAAATGCACCTTCTCTGGGCTTCCCTTACTGCCCCGCCCACTTGTGCCTTGTAGTGTTGTTGCTGTATGTCTTGACGGCAGGGCTTCTGACCCCTTGATTCTGTATCATCCCTCACGGCCCCAAGAACCGTGTCTTTACAAAGATTCCTTGAAGAATTTGTAAGTCCCTTCTGTGGCATCTGGAGGGTAACAGCTGGAACCATGAGCCTTGACCTGTATTATGAGAGCTCTTTCTTTTGCCGGTACAGCCAACTGGGCATTGGCAGTAGAAAGGGAAGGGGGAAAAAAGAAAGGGAAGGGAGGTAGGAGGATGTGGCACAAAACACGAGGCTGTGTGACCAGCTGGTGGTGTCTACTGGGTACCAGAGCTCAATGGCGGAGGTACCAGAGCTCAATGGCGGAGGCACCTTCGTTTGGCAGCTCCTTCCTCCTGTGCATTCCTGAGGTTCTTGCCTTCTGCTGACTTTTCTCCTTCCAAGACCATTCCTGACAAAGGTTTTAACCGAATTTCACTTGCACAGCAATGTCAGGGTGGAAGAGACATACTGTATGTTTGCTTTGGCTGCCGACATGACACTATCCCACGTTTTTTTGGGGGGGTCTAAGGAGGAAAGGGTGAATGTTCTCAGAAGGCTCCTAAAAAAATGAAAAGCTGATCAACACCACCCTCTTGTGGCCAAATCCAAGCTCTAGTGCATTTCAGAGGCTTCCCTCCAAAGGGCAGGAGTGTGCTCAGCAAGTTGAAGCAGAAAGATGGATCTTGGACAATTCTTTGAGCTCTAATAAGTACAGTTAGTATTCGTTCATTCATTCAACAAAGATTCACTGAACCTCTTCCTTGGGCCAGGCAGTATTCCAGGTGCTGGGATTATAGCAATGAATGGAACAGACAAAAATCTCTGCACTTGTAGTGGGTAGATACAGATAATAAATAATTAAAATATAAAAATATCAGATGATATTAGGATATATTAAAACGTTAGATGGGGGAGGAGGGTGGGAATGACGATGAGCAACAGTTACAATGCTCCCTTGAGAAGGTAGTGTTATAACCAAGACCTGAAGGTGATGAAGGAGGCATATGGATACCAGGGGGGTAGTACAGCCAATAGGGAGAGAGCAAGTATGTGGCCTTGAACGTGGAGTGTGCCCCTTGGTGCGTTTGAGGTTCCTTTGCTGATTCCCTGATCACACCTCATTAAACTCTCTTCATTGGAATCCTCCGAGCTGAGTTCTGGCTCCTGCCAAGACCCTGGCCGATCCACTGTTCACTGTCAGAGGCATGCCTTAGGCTGGAGGATCTCAGCATTTGGGTGATTCTAAACTAAAGGTGTATGCGAAGAAAAACACCTGCAACTGGCCGAGAGATGTATCCGCAGAGTATTATTTCCTGAGTCATTCCCTTCTCTGGTCACAGTCCCTCATAAGCAAATGGAAGGCCTAGGCTCTCCTCCACTACCCAGCCCTTCCCACCAACACGTTCTAGACAAATGTGGGTCCGTCCCAACATTCAAGACTGGCTAGGAAATACCGGCTTAGGAAGATTGCGACTAGGTAGCCCCTCACTTGCAGTCAGCGTTTCACTGGGGATTTGAAACCTTAAAGTTGTCTTGGAAATCCATGTTAGAGAAGCACAGCAGCCTTTTCTGCCACCCGGAGAGCCTGCCTCCAAGTAGGAAGCTGGCTCCAGAAGGGCCTGGATGACACTCAAAAGTCTGGGAAGCAGAAGAGAGGTTACTGCTGCTTTAAATGAGCAGTGCTAAGCCGAACATCCCACTTCCAGCAACTGGGAGCTTATCATACCCAAACCCCGCGCGTCCATCAGTTTCTGAAAGATTTTAACAAAATAATTAACTCACCTAGCACAACAGAGGGCACATGCAGAGCATTCCACAGCACGAGTTTCCTTTCTTAAAGTTTGCCTTCATGTAGCAGTTAATCTTATATAGCAACACAGCAAATTGACTGCCTCCTTTCTATTTTAGTCACTAAAATGAACAGCCTTCTGTTCTCCAAATGAACATTCCCAAGTCCTCTAAGCTGTCACATGACATGGCTTCTAGATCTTGTATTATCTTATTTACCCCTCCCTGGCACCGACCAAGCTGAACAGAATACTACAGATGAGGTCTGACTGGCACAGTACGGTAGCCCTATTCTCCTTTTAGTTTAAACGGTATCACTTTATTAATGCCGCCTAAGATTTCGTTAGCCATTTTGGCAACTGTATCACACAAAGATATGAGCTTGGAGTCAACTGAGATGCTTAACCTTTGGGGACATGAATTATTTTTATCCTATATCTTCTCTGTTTTGTGTTTGTACAGATTAAAAACAATACTGATAAAACCATATTAAAAACCATGTAGGACTTAACCACTTGCCCTATAACATTTCATTTGTTGGTGTAGATGCTTCCTTTCAGTCTGCTGCAATCATTCAAAACCCTGATTCTGTGGAGGAATTAACTGGCCCATTTAATGACCAGAGACACCTGGTAGAAGAGAAACTGCTGAACTTTGGATGGAGAGAGGCTTGAGTGTGAAATCTCCTTTGGCCTTGTAGCGGTTGTTGACCCCAGGCAGCTAGTTAACCCTTGCTTTAAAGTGGCGAATTATACTCTCCCCCAGGAAACTTACAGCAGCTGCTAAGTTTTTTGTTTTCTTTTTTCAGTGTTCTGAAATGGAATGTCTTTGGGTCTGAAGGCTTGAAGCACTTTCCTTATATCTTCTCACCTATCTTAAAATCTGATTACCTGTTAACTATTTTGGACTATCTTTTTTTAGCATGCTAAGTATCAATTTCCTTGATAGAGAAGGCTGCTGTGGAACAGGATTCTTACCTTTTAACATTACACCCCATGCCCTAAGGAGTAGCCTACCCCTTTCGTCTCTCCTGTTCCAAACATAACATTAAAAATGTCTTTTTTTTTTAATGCACTTTATAATATCTTTTTGCAAACCCCAGTGTTGTCTTGAAAGAAGCACGGAATAAGGAAGCAAGACTTGGAACGTAGTCCCAGCCTTTTTGTTATGTAGCTGATTTTCTACAAGTCACCATACCCTCTCTGGGCCTGATTTCTGAGTGCCTTCCGAGACCATTGTGCTGACATTCTTTGGTTTTACGAACTATTCCATTCAGGTCTTTGCATGAGTGGGAAACAACCCTCCTCCTAACCTTCTGCAAGCCTGCCAGGCTTCAGCTCTTCCAGTGATCTTAGCCCTTTCCTGGCCTTTCCTCTCCCCCAGGGAATCCCTCTGGAAGCCTCAAATTGCTTCCATCACTTTTCATCATGAGGAGTTTTCAGAGGGTGGTGCTTCTATAATTCTTCTTGAGAAGAAACAGTGTTTCTATTAACTCTAAGAATGAGTTAAGAAGTTTGGTTTAGATTGGGATTGATGTATATACACTGCTATGTATAAAATAGATAACTAATGAGAACCTACTGTATAGCACAGGGAACTCTACTCAGTGCCCTGTGGTGACCTAAATGGGAAGGAAATCCAAAAAAGAGGGGATACATGTATATGTATAAGTGATTCACTTTGCTGTACAGCAGAAACTAACACAACATTGTAAAGCAAGTATACTCCAATAAAAATTAATTGAAACAAGAAGTTTGGTTTCAAGTTCTAGTTCAACAAACATTTACTGAGTTCCTACTATGTGCCAGGCACTGCACAATCAGTGCACTGGGATGTGGAGAAGGAAGTGGGAACAGTTGAAGAAATAAGCAATAAAGCATGCTCTCAAAGACTCAACTGTGGGCTTCCCTGGTGGTGCAGTGGTTGAGAGTCCGCCTGCCGATGCAGGGGACATGGGTTCGTGCCCCGGTCCGGGAGGATCCCACATGCCGCGGAGCGGCTAGGCCCGTGGGCCATGGCCGCTGAGCCTGCGTGTCCGGAGCCTGTGCTCCGCAGCGGGAGAGGCCACAACAGTGAGAGGCCCGCGTACCGCGAAAAAAAAAAGGACTCAACTGTGTGGCCGATCAAGTTTAGATGTAACTCTCAAGTTTTCTGAACGATAAACACTGACTTAATGGGGGCTCAGAACTATCAGTAACCACAGGTATTGATCATCAACTGATCTACAGATATAGCATTAGATACTTCCTATGTTCTCCATTTCACAGTTTGGTGAACTGCCTGAGATTATGCAGATAGTAAATAGTAGAGCCAGGGCTCACAGGCCACCTCTGGATTCCCCCAGGAAACACAAAAGGCAAGTAAGAAAGAGTGATCAAGACCCTTGAAGTCATCTTCAAATATAATATTAATCTGCCAAGTGCTAGAACTGTTGAATCAGTGAGTGTAATCAGTTACTTTCCCATTACTTATTTTCCTCTCTCCTCTATAGTCAGTTTAAAGTTACTCTAGAGATCCAGTATCATTCCTTACACGGTCTGAAATTTTCCTTTGGAGCTGAATTATCCCTCTCGTTTAATGATTCCCATTAAAATTTAAAAAATGCCTTGGAAAAATGCTTTATCAAGGCATTGAGGGCCATTCATACCTTAGTATAAATACAAAGTGGAAGAACTGAGCTTTATAGGGGGAGGGGAGGAGCTGAAAGAAATATTAAGGCTGTTGTCACCTGAAGGTGGGTGAGGGTGTTGTATGGAGGGAGGAACAGGGACGCTGTTCCTTAGTCATTATTAGTCATTATTCTAAGTAATCATTAGGATAATGACTCTACCAAGAGCAGCTTTGCCTGAAATACCCCTTGAGGAGCCCAAGTGAAAGCTTTAGTTCTCACACATGGCCACACCACTCCCAGGTTACAGGTTTTAGTATAAAATAACTGGACCTGGAGGGAACCCAGCCCTGTCCAGGGGTGCCATTGTCCCCCGCAGATTGCTCTCTTGCAAAGCCCAGTTGAATTGTTCCTGGTGGGTCTTTCTCCCACCCTCCATATATACTCACCAGTTAGAACTGCATCAGATCTTTTGAAATCCTTGCCTTTACACCATGGTCATTCGCCCCCTGTGTGTGCGTGCCAACTTGAAAGCACAACGTTAGTTTCTTCCTCTGGGAGTTCAGTGAGTTTGAAACTAAGGGCTCTATGGTCCCTGAGCTCAAGAGCCACCAGCTCTGTTGCAGGAACCACGAATGGGCAGGTGATGCTCCCTCCACTTGCTCGGGCAGGTAGAAGACTTCCCTGCTGCTGTCCTAAAGGCTCTCAGCTAGCAAAGCTGCCCTAACGTACAGTTGCCTACTGTTTGCCATCAGTCTGTGGGAGACTGACCCCGGCTTGGGGCTCAGAATTTACTTTTCTTCTGGGACATTTGTTGGCAGGTTGGTGAAGACTGGATCTAGCCTGAGGCTTTCCTCAGCCCCACTGAACTAATTCACAGAGGAGTGAAATGAGCAAAGGCAGTGACTTTCAGCAGCTACTAAAAGTTACAATTCAGGGGGTGGTGAGCTGGGATGGAGGTGAAGGCTGGGGCAGCTTGGCAGAGAGAAACGTCCAAGAGGGTCTAATGAAAAGGGGAATGGATTTCCTGTCTACTGATCCCTCCTTTTGCTAGAATTTTCCTGCTGCAAATGTAGGTGGTTAGGAGATTCTCAACCTCCCAGGCCAGTTTAACCTGGAACGACATTTGCAGTCAACTTTAAACAAAACCACATGACACTGTAAACTCTGTACAGTTCACAGTCAGTGCTTCAGTCTGGAAATAAATAAGAGGTAAACTTGAGATAAGGTGCTAAAAGGTCCACCTGCTTCTCCAGGCAGGGTCTGAGCATCTCTGGTCTAGGAAATTGACAAGTCAACAAAAGCATGGAGCCCAGTGTACCCGTGACTTCCTATGTAATGAGAAACCTACCCTCTCCCCAGGGTTCTGTCCTGTTAGGAAGATCACCACTGACCAATCTTACAAGAAAAAATGTCAAGTCAACAAATTTTCATGTCCTTCCTACCTACACTACTGTGCTAGGAAAAATAGGCACAGCAGAATTGTGTATTTGATTATATAATTTCTACCTTGAAAGAGTTTATAATCTACTAGCAACTAATAAAAAGTACTTAGTAACTGTAAGGCAAAGCAAAGTGAGGCGAGTACCATTAAGAGGATACAGAGCGTTGGGCTTCCCTGGTGGCGCAGTGGTTGAGCGTCCGCCTGCCGATGTAGGGGACACGGGTTCGTGCCCCGGTCCGGGAAGATCCCACATGCTGCGGAGCGGCTGGGCCGGTGAACCATGGCCACTGAGCCTGTGCGTCCACAGCCTGTGCTCCGCAATGGGAGAGGCCACGACAGTGAGAGGCCCGCGAACCCCCCCCCCCCAAAAAAAAAAGGATACAGAGTGTCAAGGAGGCTCAAAGGAGATCGTTATATCTAGAGCAGGAAGGAAGGATGGGGAGGTGTCATTTGATATAAGCTTTAAGAGAGATAGGATCTCTACCCTCAGAGATAGAGGAGGAAGGGCTTTCTGAGGGAAGATGAGAAATGGTTATTCAAATACTCCCCAGGCTTTTAAATAAACTGATCTAAACTGCCCGGGGAGAGGGTAGAGTGCCACTAATCCTTTGAACACAGAAAGAAAATTCTCCCAGGAGGGAAAATCTTAACAGCAGCTTACTTGACTACTAATTGTTTAAGAAATGTTATTAATGATTCACTTACATTTGGTTTGCAGGAAAGAGTTCCAAAGCGGATTTGTCTTCAATGGTTAGATATTGACAAGATTGGAGGGAGAATTTCTCTGATAATCCTGCGCGTCCCCGTATGCAAAGGGCAAGGAGAGACCGAAGAGGCGAATCACTCCAGATTGGTAAATGGCAGTTTAATAAGCAAGAAATTTACATATGAGGCTTGTCTTGGGTGGTCACGAGATGAGTAGATCTCCGCACCCGCCCTCCAGAATCTTAAAGTTTATGTAGCGGCTTTAGCAGGGGTTCAGTCGTGTATACCATCCAGATGGTCTCAACAACACCTTGCATTTTCAAGACTATGTCCTTGAGGCATCTTCTAGTTTGGGAGTGGGGGGCGGGGGAGCAGATGAAATACACATTCCAAGGACAGGGGAGGGACGAGGAGCCTCTGATTGCCCAGGTCCAGCTCATGGGTCAATCAGTAGTCACCTCGTTTCAATGATCTCATCCAACACTAAAATTCTTTTTTTTTTTTTTTTTTTTTTTTTGCGGTACACAGGCCTCTCACTGTTGTGGTCTCTCCCGTTGCGGAGCACAGGCTCCGGACGCGCAGGCTCAGCGGCCATGGCTCACGGGCCCAGCCGCTCCGCGGCATGTGGGATCTTCCCGGACCGGGGCACGAACCCATGTCCCCTGCATCTGCAGGCGGATTCTCAACCACTGCGCCACCAGGGAAGCCCCCAACACTAAAATTCTTAAACCTTCAAGGCCCGTGATTCTAGAGGTACTCAGACCAAAGTGAAACATCATTTAGTAAAGAGAAGAAAAAGGGAAAGAACATTCTGTGAGTCTGTGGAAGAGCAATTCAGTTACTTCCTTTACACCAGAGACTCCCATTAGAGACCATTAGAGAGTAATACCTTAGAATCATCCGGGGATATTTTAAAATAGTAGTGCCTGGGCCCCAACCTCACATATCTTGATTTCATTTAAGGTCATTGATAGTTTTGAAAAGCCCTCCACCCTCATCCCAGGTGATTCCAATATACAGCCAAGGCTGAGAACCACTGGTCTAAAAGCATTTAGAGTAACCGTCCAGGCTCTTTATGCAAAGAGAAAGGTGGGGACAGCTATTTCCAAATTGGGAAAGTAAGTGAGAAGAAGCAGGGACATCTCTATGTGGGAAGACAGAGTTCACCTCAATTTGCAGCCACACATCTGATCATTCTCTCTTCATATTTACAGCTGCCCTGGCATCTTCCAACTGGGTCTACATTTGCTGCCACCTACCTCGAATTCATAAGAATAGTTTCTTTAGCACAGTGAGGTTTTTTTCTATTGCATAGAGAGAGTATAGAGATCAGGGTTAAAGCAAAACCTTACCCTTTCCAAATGTGGGAGACAGAATGATGTCCCCCAAGATATCCACATCCTATTCACTGGAACCTATAAATGTGTGACTTATATGAGACTCTGCAGATATGAATAATGGATCATATCTGAGGATCATATCTGAGGATCTTGAGATGGGGAGATTATCCTCTATTTTCCAAGTGGGCCTGATGTAATCACAAGGGTTGTTTCAAGTGGAAGAGGAAAGGAGAGTCATAGTTGGAGGAAATATGATGACAGAAGCAGAGGTCAGAGCAAAGGCTTTAAATATGGGAGGGGCCACGAGCTAAGAAACAGAGGCAGCACCTAGAAGCTGCTAAATATTTTACACATATTATCTTATTTAACGCTCATAACAACCCTATTCCACAGGTCCTCTTGTTGCCCTGTTTTATGGAGGAAAAGCCAGAGACTGTGAGGGTTGAGATTTGTATTTCTTAAAATCTGAAATGTCACGAATTAGAAGATGCACCATTATATCATGTGCCACCAGGAAAAAAAAAAAGATACTGCTGATTAAACTATGACATCATCAACACACACCATTTTCAGTTCTAATTCAAAAATCACAAAATAAATGAGATACGATTTTCCATGTGGTAACTTTTACATTGCATTGTAGAAAAATCAAATATCCAATTCTTTAAAACGTGCTTTACTTTTAAAAGTTTCTGTCTGGAGCCCTTACATCTGCACTGTTCAGCATGGTAGCCACTAGCCACATATGCCTAGTCCAAAATGAGATGTGAGGGAAGTGTAAAATAAATCAGATTTCAACGGCTTAGAATGGTTAAAAAAGAAAAAAAATTAAATATCTCACTAGTAATTTTCTGTATTGATTACACACTGCAGTGATATAATATTTTGGATTTATTGGATTAGATGATATATAACACTAAAATTAATTTTACCTGTTTGTTTTTACCTTTTAACGTGGTCTCTAAAGTATTAAAATTTTCACATGTGCCTTGCATTCTATTGCTGTTAGATAGCACTGCCTTAAACATGTGAGTAATTCACCTATTGGTAAAACAGCACAATACTGATGTTAGGTGCCACGGACCAGACGGACGAAGAAGACCAAACCGACCAGAGCGAGAAGGGAAGGGGTGAGGAACTGAAACAGCACCGACGACTGGGGTCAGACGGACCAAGACAACTGATGGTTGCAAGGCAAATTTTATTGCACTACAGTTGCAGAATATATAGACTAGAAAAGGGAAGGTTGCCGGACGGTGGTTTACATTATCTGAAGACTGTCTCGGCTCAAGGTTAACTTCCCTGGGAGAAAACCCATAAACCTAGAATCATCAAAAATAACCTGCACATCTGACCATTTGGTCTTTAGATGTCCAGGGGGAAGACAGCTTTGCTTGTCTCATTTTACATTCTCTCTGATCTCTGGGCCCTGGTGATTTATCTCCCATGGGATGGAACAAGGAGGGGGACAAGTAGGGACAGTCCCTTCGAGCAGCGGCGGCATGCCTGGCGTGTCCGCAGCCTGCTCTCATGGCTGACTGCTTCCCACAGGTCCCCATTTTTTATTTTTAAATTTTTGCTGCAAAATTATTCCATGAAGCTTAGTGCCGAGAGTAGTATATTGTTGCATGAGGATACGAAACAGACATGGGAAGATTATTATCAATAATAGGCAAATTATGGCCACGGTAATAAATCCTGACAACCCTCCAGTAATCGAAGACTGAGGGTTTAGCCACTTTAAATGATCCAGTAAAGTTTGAATTACATCTTCTGGCGAAATATCATCAAGATGTGCATTTTGCATATCCTGAATTTCAGCATTTAACTTCTTAAGATCAAGACTAATATTATTATCTGACCAAACACTCAGCAGATGCATTTTTACTTTTTCCCATTCCCAAATAGAGTCATTATACTTATAAGGAGTAACACAAATCCATGTGTACTTTGCATGACAAGCTAAACGCATCCTCAATTTTAATGCTGCCATCTGATCTCCAATCCCCAAAACTGCGTTTTAAAATTCATCTAACTTGTTATTAATCTGTAAATCTATGTGACTTTGTAAAGATAAAGCAAGACTGGTATTTTGAGATAATTGATTAACAAAGTGAGCATCATTAATACTCTGTGAAAGAGCAAGACCGGCAGCAGCCGTGGTAGCAGACAGAGCAGCCCAGGCAAGTCAACCTACTATTAGCCATCCAGTAAAGCGTCTCCTTCTCTGCAAGGCTTTAGAGAGTTCCACCCATGCCTGTACTCCGGTATTTTTATACCAAGGTTCATTTACGTGTACAGGTACCATGACGTACATAGGCTGTTTTAGTATTAATATAGATTGGGTTTCTGCAGAAGGGAATATGCAGCTATTAAAAATACAGTTAGTACAGCTAATGTCATAACCTCCATTAGAGGAATTCGTTAGGTTGATAGAACCAATTAACAAAGCATAAGGAGGTGCAACACAACTTATTACTGGTTCGTTGGAGTAAGATAAAGCTAATTTCCATAAATTCCAATTTTTGTGAAATATTAAATGTTCATTAGTAACAGGAACAGAAGAAACAAGTAAAGAACCCTTTCTAGAATCAATTGTACACCAAATTTGGGAATCATTCCATGTAAAATTACAAGGTTCAAAATTAGATTCAGGAAAAATGTTAGGAATAAAAGAGGGAAACTGATTTCTAGTTACCTTATTTTCAATTGTAACTTTATGACCAATGACAAGCAATCCTTGCCCTTCTACTGACAATTTTATGCATAGATAGTTTCCTGAATCGCTCTTAGTGATATTGCTTATAACAATAGAATGATTAGTGGGATCGTTGGGGCTAGCATAAGTAATCTTTCCTGAAATTTGTAACATTTGATGATTTGTATACCAATAGATGTTATTTGCTAAATCACCTGTGTCTTAGTGGCTTTGCAAGAAAGAGTGATATTACTACCAGAGAATTGCACAACAGTAGGTTGGCCTTGAGAGACATATGACATAATTTTTCCCCCATACTTTTCATCGTGTTCAAAGCCAATAACTTTCATACAACCAGATTCATAATTCAGTGGGCTTAAACAAACAGGATACGAATTAAACCAATTAGTATAGTTTACAGATATATTGATCGGTTTTATATTCCCAGTAAGAGGCCCAAATATCGTATCATTATAAAAAACAGGAAAGTCTGCTTCAGACCAAGATATGGGTTGTAATAGTGGAGGATCAGGTACATAGGCCCAGTAAGTTGCTGCATTAACAGAGGGAACATGTGAAATGGTTGCCAAAATAGCCAAAAATAAAGTTACAGGTGTAACAGGATTATTCTGTTGTTTCACTAACCCTTGAGCTCATGAAACCAGTTGTTTAATTTGTCCCCAAGTTGGAACATCACTCCTTTGAGTCGTCCTGGCAAGCGATCTCCTCTTCTCCTTTTTCTGAATCAACACTGTCAAATTTTCGGGAGAGATGCAGAGCTTCTTCATCTTCTAAACTAGTTGTGAGCTGTGGCAAGCCATCTATTTGCTTGACTAAGTGCTCAGGAAGCCAGTGAGGTCCAGGAGCTGACCTGGGAAAGATACACACGTGACCACGTCCTGAAATCAACACAGGATCAGGACCACGCCAAGTGCTGGTTAACGGATCTTTCCAGAGAACCTCCGGAGATTGAGAGGCCAATCGTGGCTCAGCCACCAACCTCTCCCCTGCAGAGCAGCCAAATTTGTCAACAGTGAGAAAATTTAAAATAAACAGAGCATGATTTATAAGGTTATGTGGTGTTGTTCTGTATAATTCCCCCTTTTTCATTTTTTCAATAGTTAGCTTTAAATATCTATTTGCACGTTCTGTAATACCTTGTCCTTGAGGGTTATATGGAATGCCTGTAATATGGGTAATTTGTAATGAATTACAAAATGTTGCGAAAGCAGCACTAGTGTAAGTGGGCCCATTATCTGTTTTAATAATTTTGGGAAGGTTCATGAAAACAAAACAGTGTAATGAATGAGTGATAACATGTTTAGCAGCTTCTCCTGTTTGTGCGGTAGCACAAAGGAAGCCAGAATAAGTGTCAATAGTGACATGAACAAATTGCAATTTCCCAAAAGAGGGGATGTGAGTAACATCCATTGGCCATAAATGACTAGGTAATAATCCACGAGGATTGACACCATAATGTGGAGCGGGAAGGTGAGGTCGACGTTGTGGGCATTGCTTAACAATTTGTCGGGCGGCTCCACGAGTAAGGGAAAATTGTTTGCGTAAGGTGGTAGCTGATTGATGATGTAAAGCATGGGAGTGTTGTGCTGCTTGTAAAGGAGTTTGATCATAACTCACCATAACGTAAGGGCGTGCTGGACATAAACCATGTTTATTTATAGTACGCAAGTAGCGAATGCAATACATTAGCCATTCTTGACAGCATGATGAACAGAAAGGAGTACGGTAAATCGGGATATATCCTGCTTTAGGGAAAAGAGATTGAGGGGGAGGAGTAACTTCAACTCTATTCTTGGGAGGAAAATGCACGGGATAAAGATCACGTTTAGATCGAGTTAAAACATCTGCAGTCGCATTAAGTTTAGTCAATGGACCAGGCAAGTTAGAATGAGCACGGATATGTAGGGCTGCGACAGGACCATCGTGGGAACGAATAAGCTGTTGAAGCAAACGAAAAGAGGGTGATAATTCAGGGTCATTAGTATGTCCTATGGTAGCAGTTTCCAAAAGAATAGATCAATAAGGTATTTACTATCAGAAAACAGATTAAGAGACACAGAAGGAAAATGCTCAAAAGCCATAATAACAGCATGTAGTTCAACACGCTGAGCTGAAGTCAATGAAGTTTGTTCAATCAATTTTGTCCCGTCATCCATGAGTACAATAGCCATTCCTGAGGAGGACCCGTCTGTAAAAACCAAAGGTACATGTGGAATAGGGTGTTGTTGGATTATAGAAGGAAAAATGTAAAGATTATTTTTAATAAATTGAATTATCTTATCAGCAGCATAATGACATTTTAGGTTTCCTGGAAATCCTGCAAGAGCAAGTCCCCATTCATTACTATGTTGAAAAAGCCAATTTTGTTGACTAACTGAATACGGGATAATAATTTGAGAAGGTTATATTCCTATAAGTTGTAAGCATCTAGTTCTACCTTGCATTATTAAATTACTAATAAGTTCATAATAAGGGTTAATAACTTTAGAGGGTGTAGTTTTCATATGAATCCATTCAATAATCCCAGCAGTTTGCCATAAAACAGCTGTAGGTACATGAGGTGTTGGACAAACAATTAAAGAAATTGGCAGGTGAGTATGTATTCGAGTTAACTGCACAGAGCTGATAGCTCTATTAACTATTTGCAATGCTTGGAAACCCTCTGGAGTCATGCAGCATAATGATGAAGGGTCTGAATTGCCTTTAACAGAGAGGCAAACAAGTCTTTGTTTTTTTTTGATTGTTTTGGAACCCCACTTTAGTTAATGCTGCAGCCACAGCAGCACCCTGTATATAAGTAGGCCCAATGTCTGCACAAAGGTGAATATAATCCTCAATGTTCCCCGTTTTCTCCAAGGTCGAATCGCAGCCTGACATGCATTATTAGCATTTGCAAAAGCAAGCTGCTTAACTACAATTGTACCAGTGGGTCCATCCCCAGTGAGTCTCCCCACCGCCTGTAACAATCTATCTACAATATCAGCATATGGTTCATCAGGTCCCTGTCTAATTTTTGAAAGATCTTCAGTTTTATGTGCAGAAGGTAATTTCCTCCAGGCTTGCAACGCCAGATGATTTATTTGAGGATAAGCAACAAACGGATAAGACAACTGATCTTGAAACGATATATACGGTCCTTCACCCACCAACATGTGATAATCTACAGGAATATTATGGGCAGCATTCTTTTCTGCTTGTTCAGCAGCCCGTTTATAAAAATCAGACTTCCATATTAAATCATCTCCACCATCTAAACAAGCTCGTGCAATGGGCTTCCAATCAGCGGGGGGAAGAGCTTCTCCTGCAATAGCTTCTCCCGTCAACCATAGCAGTAGTACAAGGAGCAGTGGGCCCATATTGAGCACAGGCAGATTTTCAATCTTTCAAAACTTTAAAAGGAAGAGCCCGATGCTCCCTAATAGCCTGTTGCGGATTATTGGGATCAAGTTTTTCTATGACGGGACAACAGAAAATAGGATCTTCTCCTCGTTTTATTGCTCCTTGTACAGCGCGCTGCAAGGGACTGAGCATCTTTACAGATGTAGATTTTTGAGGAAGACAGTCCTTATTAACCTGCAGCTTTTTCACTGACTTATCTATCACAGCCATTAGAAAATCATCCTCAGGATATTTCTGTCTTTCGTGTTAAAAGCCTCATCTGTTAAATCGAAATGTTCCTCTTCATCTGATATGTTAAAATTAATAAGTTCCCTAGATTTAGGGAGGGGCGGTGCAGAAGCCATTAAGGCAGTTTTATCTTCTGAAGAAGGCTTTTGTTTTCTGACTTTACATTCAAATCAACACTATCATGAGAAGAATCTAAACATATTTTTATCAGATTCCACAAACTAAATGTAACAACAGGAGTATGACCAGGCCCTCGAGGCTCGTAATAATTTTTTAAATCTTCTCCAACTTTCTGCCAGATTTCTATGTCAACAGAGCCGCCATCAGGAAACCAGGGAGATACATCATAAATATGCTGTAAAAACTCAGTCAGCTGTGAGGTAGAAATTTTATTACCCCGAGTTTTAAGCATCGAAAATAAAACCTGAGCAAAAAATTCACGCTCCTTTGAGCCCTTTTGCCCCATCTTATCTTACTTCTGACTATTGCCTTATGCCACTATTAGTTTCACTTTTACTCGTGGCCACACTTATTTTGCATAAGGTTCTCTTACCTGCACTTTCTTTTTCTTTTAATTGCCTTCATGCTTCAGATCCCTGTTCGGGCACCACTTGCCGCGGACCAGCCGGACGAAGAAGACCAAACCGACCAGAGCCAGAAGGGAAGGGGTGAGGAACTGAAACAGCACCGACGAATGGGGTCAGAAGGACCAAGACAACTGATGGTTGCAAGGCAAATTTTATTGTGCTACAGTTGCAGAACATATAGACTAGAAAAGGGAAGGTTGCCAGACGGTGGTTTACATCATCTGAAGACTGTCTTGGCTCAAGGTTAACTTCCCTGGGAGAAAACTCATAAACCCAGAATCATCAAAAATAACCTGCACATCTGACCACTTGGTCTTTAGATGTCCAGGGGGGAGACAGCTTTGCTTATCTCATTTTACATTCTCTCTGATCTCTGGGCCCTGGTGATTTATCTCCCATGGGATGGAACAAGGAGGGGGACAAGTAGGGACAGTCCCTTCGAGCAGCGGCGGCATGCCTGGCACGTCCGCAGCCTGCTCTCATGGCTGACTGCTTCCCACAGTTATGGAGCTATTTTGTGCCTTCTTCCAGAGGAAAAAGTATGATATTCACAAAATCAGGGTGAAGTGAGTGTGTGTGTGTGTTGTTGGAAGTAGAAGGTATCAGGACAAGATGACCTTTTAGGTTTTCATTTTGGAATTCACTTTAAATTTTTTTTATTTCATGAAGATGTACACAACATAAAATTTACTATTTTAATCTCCAGGACTTTTTCATCCTCCTGAACTGAAACTCTATACCCATTAAACAATACCTCCCCATTTTCTGTCCTCCCAGCCTCTGGCAACCATCATTCTACTTTTTGTCTTTGTGCATTTGACTTTATGCCTCGTATAACTAGAATTATACTATTATGCCCTTTTGTATCTGGCTTATTTCACTTAGTGTAGGGTCCTCAAGGTTCCATTTGTGTATAGGCCACATTTTGTTTATCCATTCATCTGTTCACGGATGCAGTATGTCACTTGGCGCTTGCTGTGTTACTTATAGCTGTTCCACTTTAGATGAAGGGCTTTAGCTTTGATTTATCTCATATTCTTTTGTAGTGTCTATTGGACATCTTCTGGCATAGCACCTCTTAATAGATTGGTTTTAATGATTTGTGCTTTTCAGAGCTCTTTACAAATTGGGCACTTTTGGAAGGAACCAGGAGTACATATTCTCTGCCACACTGTCAATAGATTTCATTAAGTTAGAAGAAACTTTGTTAGCAAATGATTTGGCACCAGGCCTTGCAGACAAGACAGTTCTATTGAGATGTTGAATTCTCATTTTAGAACTTAAGATGAGGAACCCAGTGCTATTCTACTATATTTATTCAGTGCCTCCTGTCTGCAGCCTTGGGAAACAGACATTCTACAAGGTTACTAGGCTCTGCTGAATCTGTGCCTAGCAAACGAGGAGCCAGGAAGCAAAACCTTTTCCTCCTGCAATGTCTCTCCGGTGTCCTCTCTTGACAAGTTGACACTTGGTCAGTTGGTAAAGGAACAATGCTGGAGAAGCCAAGATCTATTTTCACAGAGCAGGCAAAAAGGATGAATTTGGAACTCAGAGTCAATAATCTTTAACTGGCACAAAAACTTAGATGAGTGGTGGGAAAACACCTATACAAGCCATAGAGTGATAAATTGAGCAATCCTAGTCTCACAGACAGGAAGTGAAGGGAGTTTATTGGGCATGAAGGAAGAAAGCTCTAGTGATATGGAAAAGAATATTTGTTTTTTGAAGACCCCAAAATGCCCTTGGTAACCTGAAATGAATTAACAGGAAAACCTGGCTGCTATGAGCAAAAGTGTTTAGTGGTCCGTCTCTCCTGCCCAGTGGGTGAGACCATATATGTTCTTTCAGCAAATATTTAGTGAACACCTACTAGGGGCAACTATTCCTCTAGTTACCAGGGAGACAGTGGTAAACAAGGTAGATGTGGTACCCAACATCTTGGTCCTTAAAATAAGACAATGAATAAGAAGTAATTAAAGCAACAGACTATTAACAAGACAATAAATAACAAGCAAATTTAAACAGATGAGAAAGATGATTTTGCAGAAAACATTCTGGCTGATGTTATAACAAGTAACTGGGGAAAAGGGCCAGCTGAATTGGATGGGGTACACTGGAGAGGTCCTCTACCTTAAATTCTCTGACATTCAAATTCAGAATTAAAGGATGAGCAGGAGCTAGGCAATTGAAAGCCAAGGGAAAAGCACTCCAAGAAGAAAGAAGAGCAAGGGCAAAGGCCTTGAGGTAGGAAACAACTGGCTTTACTCAGAGTGGAGCTGGGAGGAAAGAAGAGATGGGGGGAGATGAAGTGGGAAGGAAGGGAAAGCATTTCTTATCAACAGTGGGAATACACTAAGGCCAGCTCATATCCCTGCAGCAGACAGAAGTATGATAGAAAGAAGAGCCTTAGGGTTCCATAAAGAGAAAGAAATCATCTGATTACTACAGCGTGGATGGTGTGATGTGTCTGTATCAGATTAGGTTAAGCTACAGCCAGCTTTAGCTGCTGTTCCGGTCATAATGCAGCTGGCCTTGAGGGTCAGCAAGCATCTACTGAGAAGGTCTACATTCTAAAGGCAACAACTCCATGCACTTCTCTTATCCATCACCCAATCAACACCAGAAGCTTGGGTAAAGAAATAAATTTCAAAAATGAGGTTATCTATAAAATTAATGACTAGTTAATATAAGGGTATGCAGTTTTGTGACTGGACAAATTGTTTTTTTTTTTTTTTTTGGATTTCCAAGTGATTTCTGAAGTCCAAAGGGCAATATAATGCATAATAATATTTTACAAAGGTGACTGAAACCTTATCTATTCTGTACAATGCATTTATAAAAGTGGGACATGCAAAGCAAGATGAAATGTCATCTGGAAATAATAAAAATTATAAAATAAAACTGCATTTTCTCAATTCCACCCCTTCATTATTCCCCCTTTTTTTAAGTATCAATAAACACTATTTTATTTTTTTATTATTTTTTTAATTTTTAAATTTTATTTTATTTATTTATTTTTATACAGTAGGTCCTTTTAAGTTATCCATTGTATACATATAAGTGTATATATTGTCAATCCCAATCTCCCAATTCATCCCACCACCACCTCCACCACCCCACCACTTTCCCCCCTTGGTGTCCATACGTTTATTCTCTACATCTGTGTCTCTATTTATGTCCTGCAAACTGGTTCATCTGTACCATTTTTCTAGGTTCCACATATATGCGTTAATATACGGTATTTATTTTTCTCTTTCTGACTTACTTCACTCTGTATGACAGTCTCTAGATCCATCCACATCTCTACAAATGACCCAATTTCATTCCTTTTTATGGCTGAGTAATATTCCATTGTATATATGTGCCACATCTTCTTTATCCATTCATCTGTCAGTGGGCATTTAGGTTGCTTCCATGTCCTGGCTATTGTAAATAGTGCTGCAGTGAACATTGGGGTGCATGTGAATTTTTCAATTATGGTTTTCTCTAGGTATACGCCCAGTAGTGGGATTGCTGGGTCATATGGTAATTCCATTTTTAGTTTTTTAAGGAACCTCTATACTGTTCTCCATACTGGCTGTAACAATGTACATTCCCACCAACAGTGCAAGAGGGTTCCCTTTTCTCCACACCCTCTCCAGCACTTGTTGTTTCTAGATTTTCTGATGATGCCCATTCTAACTGGTGTGAGGTGATACCTCATTGTAGTTTTGATTTCCATTTCTCTAATAATTAGTGATGTTGAGCAGGTTTTCTAGTGCTTCCTGACCTCTGTATGTCTTCTTTGGAGAAATGTCTATTTAGGTCTTGTGCCCATTTTTTGATTGGGTTGTTTATTTTTTTAATATTGAGTTGCATGAGCTGTTTATATATTTTGGAGATTAATCCTTTGTCCGTTGATTCGTTTGCAAATATCTTCTCCCATTCTGAGGGTTGTCTTTTCGTCTTGTTTATGGTTTCCTTTGCTGTGCAAAAGCTTTTAAGTTTCATTAAGTCCCATTTGTTTATTTTTGTTTTTATTTCCATTACTCTAGGAGGTGGATCAAAAAAGATCTTGCTGTGATTTATGTCAAAGTGTGTTCTTCCTATGTTTTCCTCTTAGAGTTTTATAGTCTCCAGTCTTACATTTAGGTCTCTAATCCATTTTGTGCTTATTGTTGTGTATGGTGTTAGGGAGTGTTCTAATTTCATTCTTTTACGTGTAGTTGTCCAGTTTTCCCAGCACCACTTATTGAAGAGACTGTCTTTTCTCCAGTGTATATCCTTACGTCCTTTATCATAGATTAGTTGACCATAGGTGTGTGGGTTTATCTCTGGGCTTTCTATCCTGTTCCATTGATCTATATTTTTGTTTTTATGCCAGTACCATATTGTCTTGATTACTGTAGCTTTGTAGTATAGTCTGAAGTCAGGGAGCCTGATTCCTCCAGCTCTGTTTTTCTTTCTCAAGATTGCTTTTGCTATTCGGGGTCTTTCATGTTTCCATACAAATTGTGAAATTTTTTTGTTCTAGTTCTGTGAAAAATGCCAGTGATCATCTGATAGGGATTGCATTGAATTTGTAGATTGCTCTGGTAGTCATTTTCACAATGTTGATTCTTCCAATCCAAGAACATGGTATATCTCTCCATCTGTTTGTATCGTATTTAATTTCTTTCATCAGTGTCTTATAGCTTTCTGCATACAGGTCTTTTGTCTCCCTAGGTAGGTTTATTCCTAGGTATTTTATTCTTTTTGTTGAAATGGTAAATGGGAGGGTTTCCTTAATTTCTCTTTTAGATTTTTCATCATTAGTGTATAGGAATGAAAGAGATTTCTGTGCATTAATTTTGTATCATGCAACTTTACCAAATTCATTGATTAGCTCTAGTAGTTTTTTGGTGGCATCTTTAGGATTCTCTATGTGTAGTATCATGTCATCTGCAAACAGTGACAGTTTTACTTCTCCTTTTCCAATTTGGATTCCTTTTATTTCTTTTTCTTCTCTGATTGCTGTAACTAGGACTTCCAAAACTATGTGTTTTTTATTTTTTTGCGGTACGCGGGCCTCTCACTGTTGTGGTCTCTCCTGTTGTGGAGCACAGGCTCTGGACGCACAGGCTCAGCAGCCATGGCTCACGGGCCCAGCCGCTCCGCGGCATGTGGGATCTTCCTGGACCGGGGCACGAACCCGTGTCCCCTGCATCAGCAGGCGGACTCTCAACCACTGTGCCACCAGGGAAGCCCCAAAACTACATTGAATAACAGTGGTGAGAGTGGACATCCTTGTCTTGTTCCTAATCTTAGAGGAAATGGTTTCAGTTTTTCACCATTGAGAATGATGTTTGCTGTGGGTTTGTCTTATATGGCCTTTATTATGTTGAGGCAGGTTCCCTCTATGCCTACTTTCTGGAGAGTTTTAATCATAAATGGGTGTTGAATTTTGTCAAAAGCTTTTTCTGCATCTATTGAGATGATCATATGGTTTTTATTCTTCAATTTGTTAATATGGTGTATCATATTGATTGATTTGCATATATTGAAGAATCCTTGCATCCCTGGGATAAATCCCACTTGATCATGGTATATGATCCTCTTAATGTGCTGTTGGATTCTGTTTGCTAGTATTTTGTTGAGGATTTTTACATCTATATTCATCAGTGATATTGGTCTGTAATTTTCTTTTTCTGTAGTATCTGCTGGTTTTGGTATCAGGGTGATGGTGCCCTCATAGAATGAGTCTGGGAGTGTTCCTTCATCTGCGACTTTTTGGAAGACTTTGAGCAGGATGGGTGTTAGCTCTTCTCTAAATGTTTGATAGAATTCCCCTGTGAGGCCATCTGGTCCTGGACTTTTGTTTGTTGGAAGATTTTGAATCACAGTTTCAATCTCATTACTTGTGATTGGTCTGTTCGTATTTTCCATTTCTTCCTGTTTCAGTCTTGGAAGGTTATACCTTTCTAAGAATTTGTCCATTTCTTCCAGGTTGTCCATTTTATTGGCATAGAGTTGCTTGTAGTAGTCTCTTATGATGCTTTGTATTTCTGTGGTGTCCATTGTAATTTCTCCTTTATCATTTCTAATTTTATTGACTTGAGGCCTCTCCCTCTTTTTCCTGATGAGTCTGGCTAATGGTTTATCAATTTTGTTTATCTTCTCAAAGAACAGGTTTTAGTTTTATTGAACTTTGCTATTGTTTTCTTTGTTTCTATTTCATTTATTTCTGCTGTGATCTTTATGATTTCTTTCCTTCTACCTACTTTGGGTTTTGTTTGTTCTTCTTTCTCTAGTTTCTTTAGGTATAAGGTTAGATTGTTTATTTGAGATGTTTGTTGTTTCTTGAGGTAGGATTGTATTGCTATAAAGTTCCCTCTTAGAACTGCTTTTGCTGCATCCCGTACATTTTGGATTGTCGTGTTTTCATTGTCATTTGTCTCTAGGTATTTTTTTATTTCCTCTGTGACTTCTTCAGCGATCTCTTAGTTATTTAGTAACATATTGTTTAGCCTCCATGTGTTTGTGTTTTTTATGTTTTTATCCCTGTAATTGATTTCTAAGCTCATAGCATTGTGGTCAGAGAAGGTGCTTGACATGATTTCAATTTTCTTAAATTTACTGAGGCTTGATTTGTGACCCAGGATGTGATCTATCCTGGAGAATGTTCCACGCACACTTGAGAAGAAAGTGTAACCTTCTGCTTTTGGATGGAATGTCCTATAAATATCAGTTAAATCTATCTGGTCTATTGTGTCATTTAAAGCTTGTGTTTCCTTATTAATTTTCTGTTTGGATGATCTGTCCATTGGTGTAAGTGAGGTGTTAACGTCCCCCACTATTATTGTGTTACTGTTGGTTTCCTCTTTTATAGCTGTTAGCAGTTGCCTTATGTATTGAAGTGCTCCTATGTTGGGTGCATATGTATTTATAATTGCTTATCCTCTTCTTGGATTGATCCCTTGATCATTATGTAGTGTCCTTCCTTGTCTCTTGTAACATTCTTTATTTTAAAGTCTATTTTATCTGATATGAGTATTGCTACTCCAGCTTTCTTTTGATTTCCATTTGCGTGGAATATCTTTTTCCATCCCTTCAGTTTCAGTCTGTATGTGTTCCTAGGTCTGAAGTGGGTGTCTTGTAGACAGCATATATGTGGGTCTTGTTTTTGTATCCATTCAGTGAGCCTGCGTCTTTTGGTTGGAACATTTAATCCATTTATGTTTAAGGTAATTGTCGATATGTATGTTTCTATTACCATTTTCTTAATGTTTTGGGTTTGTTTTAGTAGGTTCTTTTCTTCTCTTGTGTTTCCCACTTAAAGAAGTTCCTTTAGCATTTGTTGTAGAGCTGGTTTGGTGGTGCTGAATTCTTTTAGCTTTTGCTTGTCTGTAAAACTTTTGATTTCTCCACTGAATCTGAATGAGCTCCTTACCAGATAGAGTAATCTTGGTTGTAGGTTCTTCCCTTTCATCACTTTAAATATGCCCTGCCACTCCCTTCTGGCTTGTAGAGTTTTTGCTGAGAAATCAACTGTTAACCTTATGGGAGTTCCCTTGTATATTATTTGTCATTTTTCCCTTGCTGCTTTCAATAATTTTTCTTTTTCTTTAATTTTTACCAATTTGATTACTATGTGTCTTGGTGTGTTTTTCTTTGGGTTTATCTTGTATGGGACTCGCTGAGCTTCCTGGACTTGGGTGGCTATTTGCTTCCCCATGTTAGGGAAGTTTTCGACTATAATCTCTTGAAGTATTTTCTCTGGTCCTTTCTCTCTCTCTTCGCCTTCTGGAACCCCTATAATGTGAATGTTGTTGTGTTTAATGTTGTCCCAGAGGTCTCTTAGGCTGTCTTCATTTCCTTTCATTCTTTTTTCTTTATTCTGTTCGGCAGCAGTGAATTCCACCATTCTGTCTTCTGGGTCACTTATCCATTCTTCTGCCTCAGTTATTCTGCTATTGATTCCTTCTAGTGTATATTTCATTTCAGTTATTGTATTGTTCATCTCTGTTTGTTTGTTGTTTAATTCTTCTAGGTCTTTGTTAAACATTGTTGCATCTTCTTCTTTTCTTTTTTTCGGTACGTGGTCCTCTCACTGTTGTGGCGTCTCCCGTTGCGGAGCGCAGGCTCTGGACGCGCAGGCTCTGGACCCGCAGGCTCAGCGGCCATGGCTCACTGACCCAGCTGCTCCACGGCATGTGGGATCTTCCCAGACCGGGACATGAACCCGTATCCCCTGCATCGGCAGGTGGACTCTTAAACACTGCACCACCAGGGAAGCCCTGTTGCATCTTCTTGATCTTTGCCTCCATTCTTTTTCTGGGAATAGATCATCTTCACTATCATTATTTTTAATTCTTTTTCTGGAAGGTTGCCTATCTCCACTTCATTTAGTTATTTTTCTGGGGTTTTATCTGTTCCTTCATCTGGTTCATAGCCCTTTGCCTTTTCATCTTGTCTATCTTTCTGTGAATGTGGTTTTTGTTCCACTGGCTGAAGGATTGTAGTTCTTGCTTCTGCTGCCTGCCCTCTGGTCCCCACCCCCTTATTTTTAATGAAAGAAAATCTGGCCAAAATATTTTAAATCACTCCCTATTCTCTCATGAACAGAGACTATAAGAATCCAGTGAGGCATGTAGTCTATACCTTGTGTATGGAACCACAAGCTTGATTCCAAATTGGTTGTTTCCAGCCACTGAGGATTGCTAATCCTCAGCCACCTCACACTTTTCAGTGACTACGTTTTCAGTTTGTGTTGCTATTGTTTTGTTAAAAAAGAACCTAAGAGAGTTTACACAACCAATTTGGCTTACATCCATTTGCAACACATTCCCATTTGACAAAAAACTGGCAGCAGGCATTTAAAAGAGAGGAATTGGAGGAAAGCAATGTACTCTAAATACAGGTGAGAATTCTAGATTTAAAATCTGACCCATGACTGATGGCCTGAGAGCATACACATTTCCTGCAATTAGCAATAATTTCTCCAATATAAGGAAACTGTATCCCAGAACAGGAGTGGTGTGGCACAAGAACAGTACAGATCTAAGTAAGAGGCTCTAACACCCTTTAGGCAATGTTTCCCACACACGTAGGGTTGACATGTGGGAGGACTAAGTGTGGATATGTGAAGATGCATCCTTTTTGATCCTTCTCATGAATCTTTTCCATCTTCCCTCTGTGGTTCCTAGATTTTCGGGCTGTGAGCAAAGATCAGGCCAGGTCCAGCTCTTAAGACCTGAAGGAAAATATTATCTTAATACTCCACTCCCTTCTAACCTACTAAATAAGTGAGAATATATTTGTGACAATTTCTGTAGCCCAAAGCATTCTTACAAATTTTTCTGCAAGATGCTTTCAATCATGTTTCAGAGTAATTTTGTAAAAGATAGATCGATAAGGAAAGCCAACATTATGTATGGAAAAAGTTAATTCCAGAGGGATTAAGTGGAAATTATGGAATTAGAATTCATATTCTTTTTATGGATTACCTATAGGAGGAAGCCAGTAAAATGATAACTGGTACCCAGAGCAAAGACTTCTAAGATATTAAAAAGTCAAAGGAATATAAATTTGTGGAGGCCTTGAGCATGGGCTTCAAAGACCTTAATTAAGGGAACTTAATCAACCAAGGACCCCAACTCTGAATGGATTCCCATACTCTATCCCCCTTCCCTGAACACAGGAGGGAGACTGAAGCAAGTCTGTTCCTAAAGATAGAACTCTTCTGATGGCCAGCTTTGGTTCAAGGACCCCTGATGGTCTTGCAGAACCTTCCTGGGACTGTCTGAGAATCCAGGATGCTTCCACCCAAACTTCCTCCCCCCTTTCCTTTAGTTGTGGTCAAACCTGTGTCATAGTCTGATTGTTCTCCCACCCTTTTCTGGCTCCCTCCCCATTTTCTCTCATAGGTATGTCACCTAATAACGCCTTTGCCTGTTTAATCACGTTAGTGTTTGCTGCTTGGAGGACCTGGACACACAATCCTTTCTACCATTTTTTTCTTCAAATATTTCAAATGATGGAAATAGTCCTAATTAAACCAGAGCCAGTTTCTTCTCTCTTAGTCCTAATTAAATCAGAGCCAGTTCCATCTCTCTTAGTCCTTAGTCCTCAGGGGTCACTAAAATCTTGGGTGAAAATGCATTTTGGAAGTGGATATATAGTAATTTGGGTAATTCTAATCTGATGTTATTAAAGTTCAATGAGTGTCCTGTTTTTAGAAATAAGAATATAATTCACTTAAATGATAAATTGTAATTCTTAGAAATCTCCTTGAATACCTGTAGAGAGATTTTAAATGCCTTGAGGATATAGTACACCCACATCTCTATTTTCAAAAAACAAATTTTCACAGCCGTAACTCAAGTTTTACTTTATGCATTTGCACAGAATGAGATTTGAATGAGATCTTAGGAGTCTTTTGTTCTAACTCCCCTACTTCCTTTTTTTTTCTGAAGGAGAAATTTAGGCCCAATAGGGAAGGGTTTTGCCCAAGGGCACATATGCTGTTAGGTCAAAGTCAGGTTCTGACAACAGTGCCCAAATGCTCAGCACTCTGCAGTGGGCACCTCTCCACGCTGCTTCCAGCTGAAGGAGGCTCTAGGCAATGGAACAGCAGTTAAGAGAAGATTTGCTCCACATTTTGAGTGGCCCCATGCAAAGCCAGGGAAGTAGAAATAAGAGCAGATTTATTGTTAAGTCTTAAAAGGAACTGAATTCCGGTTTAATCTCTCCTAATAACTGCTGCTTGGCCTTGGGTAATTCCTGTGGCATCCCTGGATCTTAGTTTCAACCGTAAAATTTTGGTGTCAAACTCAGTAATCTTCAAGGTCCTTTCCACTCGTACATTTGATGTCTGTGCTTGGCAGACATCACGGGGGAAGGTGTTGCCAAATGATTAAATACAGAGTACAGCCAAGGGACGTCATGGGGCCAAGGAATATCTGACTCTTGCAGTTTAAGCTAAATATCTAAGTTTCTAAAGAAATTGAACAGCAGTGGTGGCTATGATACATACTACCCCAGGATACACGATGAGCACACAATAAAAATAGTCAAAAATGATGCAAATAAGTTAACCTGAAACTGAAAAAAATAGTTTGCTCTTCTCTATGTAGCAAATGATCTGATATAACCTGTTTGCAGGTCATTTGTTATAAATTACCTATTAGTTTACCAGCCTCTTCAAACGTCAACTCTTACCATAGTTAACACTTGGCATCTTATGGTTATTTAAGAATAACATTGCAGTCACATGGTTTGAACCCACCTTAGAAATTTAAGTGGTGCTAGAATGGGCATGATCAGAAAATCTACAAACAACAAGTGCTGGAGAGGGTGTGGAGAAAAGGGAACCCTCTTGTACTGTTGGTGGGAATGTAAATTGATACAGCCACTACGGAAAACAGTACGGCGGTTCTTTAAAAAGCTAAAAATAGAATTACCATATGACCCAGTAATCCCACTCCTGGGCATATACCTAGAGAAAACCATAATTCAAAAAGATACATGTACCCCAATATTTGTTGCAGCACTACTCACAATAGCCAGGTCATGGAAGCAACCTAAATGCCCATCAACAGACTTGTTTCGCAAAAGGCATTGGTGCTAACATTTCTATTCTTTGAGTTCCATAGACTGAAGATTCTTGGTTCTGGGTCATCCTGGAGACAAGGATTCCCATCTTGCACATGTGCAGTGCTGTCTCAGTTAAATAACTCACGGTTTGATTAACCAACAACCTACTTAAGGAGGCAAAACCAGTTTAAGCTTGTCAATGTTTCATCTGCTGTTTCAATGGGTGAGCAGAGACTAGATCAAAGGCATGGGTTAGAGGGAAGCATTTGACTTGAAAAGCTTGAGTTTTTAAGAACGGAAGCGGTGGGGACCATGTTCACAAACATACCTTTAATGGTCTTTGTGTACGGGAGTTGATGAAATTATTTCCCAGGAATATCTATGCTTTCTGTGAAGTAGGACGCTGAAGTTAAGGAATTAGAGGAAGAGATTTCAGGAAAGAGTGAAGTTTTAGCATCTGAGGAGAATGCGAGGCAGAAACGCTCCTTAGACAAGAAAAGAGAAGTCAGAGATGACTCAGCTGAGGCTGGATGTGGTGAATCTCCCTGTCTGCAGATGGAGGGACTGCTCTTAACAGCACAGGTGTAGAGAACCTTACCTGGGATTGAACAGCTTTGTGGGTTTTACCTCGTGGTTGCAGGTGAAGCATATGGAGTTGAGGGTGCTGACAAGAGAATGACAATGGACTCGAGACAGTGATGAAGGAAAATGTGATCAGTAGAGTGTTGATAGTGATGAAATAAAATGCGTATTTCAAGGCCAGATAAGAAAAATCCAAACAGAATTTTTTCTCTGCTCATCTGGGCCTCTTCCCTTCCCTCTAGCGTGCACTGTGCATCTGCATTATACGTTAACCAGACCACCCCAATGGCAGACATACCTGCTCAACCTTAAAGATCAATTTTTCTTCTTCTGGCGCCAGTGATGTAATGGCTTAGAAGATAATACTCCTTTCTCAATCCTGTAAGAGGTCATGATGACCAACCACTCACCTTGCATGTACAAAAGTCTTTGTGAACTTTTTACGTACAATGCCGATATATAAATTCCCTTAAAGATAGCAATTGATATGGAACCTATTGGGTCAGACCATCTGGGGAGATACTGGGCTGCACCTAATGAAAGTTCTTAGCTTAAATACTTTAGCGCCGTGGGACAAATTGGTGACTACATGCCTCCCAAACCTTGGTTGAAATTAAGAACAAAAAGGAAGGGATCGTGAAATAAAGAATGTTGCTCACCAGTTCTATCAACTCATTGAAGTCGCTGACCTATAAAAGGTGAACCCTGAAAGGAATGCAGGGCAAAGTTCAGGATGAGGTACTTTGTGCTCTGGGAAAACTGGCAGAACTGGTCCTCAGATGGTTAGGTATTTTCGGGAGAACATTTTAGGAGCCAAGTTTCTTGCATCTTCCCATACACAGAAGAGCAGTAAAACCATTAACTAACATATCTCTTCCTCACAAATAGCAGTGACCTTCTACCAAGATGTGTGCTCAATTGCACGCACCCCTTCACCAAAATCTCGTCTATACTGCCCCCCTCACCTTACTTCTTCAGAATGGTCCTCAGAGCTTTCTGAAAGACTGTCTCCCGGGTTATAATCCTCAGGTTGGCGCAAATAAAATTTTCCATTTCTTTCTTAGATTGACTATTGATTAATTCTTTTGTCGAGAATAACTTCAGGAAAGTGGGAGAAAAGAGTCTCATAGGGGTTTCCTGAGAGTTAAATTTGATAACATACAAAACTGTTGGGAACTGTGCAGACAGGGTCTGTAATTTTACCCTACTTATAAGCTACCAAGTCAGCGTGCTGCAGGATGCTGGCAGAAGACACAAGACTCCTAAGTCAAAAACAAAGAACTTCATTACTCATAGTAGCCAGCGCTTCCTGCTCATTTGGACTGGTTCTCTATGTCCCCCAAGTCCCATCGGGGCAACTGAAGGCCTGTGATAGACACTCGCACACACAATGGGCTAAGTTGCAGGATTTACACTAAGTTAGGTTTGGGGATTTACCACTTTCTTAAAAGCAAAAGCAAACTTGCTTGTTGTCCAGGGGGAGACCCTACCTCAGACCTCAAGGTTATGTGTGGCAAGCACAACTCTGAGAAATGGCCTGACTAAAGAGTGGTCAGAGCTTTGCATTCTTGGCACACCCAGAAGAACATGCAGGGGTGCTCAGAGCACATTGCCAATTGCTTCTTCTATTAAATACAGTGTCTGGCTGATGGTAGGTTTTCAACAAATATTAGCCATAATTGATGACCATGTTGCTATTCGTGATTAAGTTGAATTCTAGTTAAAATTCAGGGGAGATAAATGGAGCAGCCAAAGACCCACAGTCACGGGTACACATATTCCACTAGCAGGGACTTGATATCAAGCTCCAGGAAAATGAAAACTCTGGCGTGTTTGACTTATTTGTAGATGAAATGCAAAGAAAATAAGAACTAGAAGTCTGAATAAATTTGTTATAGAAAATTATTCTTCTTAATACTATGTAAGTAGGAAATGTGAAGGCAGAACACATGATGAAATGGCTAAAGTAAATCATAATGGAATCACATTTCTGAAAACATAGTAGATACATGTGAGGTGCAGAGAAAAAACTCTGCACAAAATGTGGCTGAGAAGGTTAATCTTCATGTACCATTTACTTAAAAATTCAAAAGGAGACAAGTAGAGATACCAAATTGGAAAATTTTTTCCAGAATGTTTCCAGAGTCAAGGGAATGGACTCAGTGAGCTCCCCAGACAACTAAAATAAGATTTTTTTACATGAGCTATGATCTAATTTGAAGGTTATATAAAAAAAACACGTAACACTTTTAAACCCAAACACCAGCTCCTTTTCCTTGGATTTCTTCTCCAACTTCACAAGACGATAGGCATCCTCTCCACTCTGCTCTTATAAATTGGTCCAGCCTGTACTTTTTTCTTGTCCCTTACTCTCTGATGTCAAATTCTTTGAGATTGACAAGGTGTTCCCAATCAGAGAGAAGGAGTTTCCTTATAACTGAACATTCAATGAAACCATTATCCTTTACGTGTTCTAATATTCATCTTAATTGAGGGACTATTTTCTCAGGCTCTCTGGGTGAGAACATGGGTTCTGGAGGATCCTGGGAACTGCTTTTGTTAACACCATGAGATTGCCTCTTCCCCGTCTCTCAAATAAATATTCACTAGTTACGCCCTTGTACAATCCATAACTTTACTGATCTAAAGTTACTCAGGTTTTTATCTCTAACTACAACTGAAAAACCATTTTTTTTTAAAAACAAAACTATTCACAGAAATGACACAGAACGGAGCCTAGCTCCACCCAAATGAGTCAAATCATGACACAACTATCCTCTTAATTGTATCATTCTGGCTAATAAGTCTTTGCCCAAGTGACTTTATTTCAGTTTGGGGCCAACTTCTGAATCTGGTTTGTGAAGGATTTGGGACAGTTGACTTAAATTTCCACTGGATTTGCTAGCTCAGCTGGGACACTGATTGTTGGTGTGGTTAAATGTCCTAGACCTTAGGACTGCACGTGCAGTTTTACCAGGTTCATTTCTGGGCAGATCCCAGGTTCCCAAGAGCTCAAAGATCAAATGCAGCATCCCCTCTTATACATTATTATGAGGGTGAAGGGAAAGTAAGAAGGATTGATTCCAATTGTATCAAAATAAAAACTTCTGCCTAGGGCAATGGTGGGACTTTCCAATCTTTCACATACATATTATGAGAGGTTTATTTTTAGGAAGATTCAGCCTACTATTATGTAAATGTCTTTTGTTTACATGGGGCTTTTTAAAATTTATAAACCTCCCCAGCTATTTCTACCGAGGACTCAGATTGCAAGAAATCTTTTAAAATTAACTTAATCTCTGTAATTTGTCAAATATAAACCCATTAGCTTGTTGAGGGAAATTACTGAAAAACAAAACAAACAAACAAAAAACCCAGGCAAAACAAGGAGCTTCCTCCCAGCCTTCCTGTTTTCTTGAATGTAAATATATGTCATATAGTGAAGATAAAGTATCTTAAGTCTCGATCTTGTTTTATAGCTTAAATGATCAGGATGAACTAATTCTAGAATGCTGCCCTAAATCAATGATACACAAATCTCTAAAATAAAACTTGATGAGAAAGGAAATTCTAAGGGTGAAGACTGTCTTCCTATCAATTAATTTCATCTCCCTCTTTCATATTCTAGAACTGTGTAAGATGTGGATATTTCAAGTCACGTGTCCTCTGGCAAGGAGCCAATGAGTCTCTGCTCCAGCATGGAGCCAGATGTGTACTAGGGAAGATAATAAATCCAGTGATTAGCAGAGACATCTGATCACCTTAGTCCTGCCCCCGCTTCATGTGTGAACTTGCTTTTATTTTTAATACTTTGAGACATGACACTCAAGAGTTGATTGGTTCAAGAAGATGTGTTTATATATATATATATATATATATATATATATATATATATATATATATATACACACACACAATGGAATATTAGCCATTAAAAAAAGAACGAAATATTGTCATTTGCAGCAATATGGATAGACCTAGAGAATATCATACTAAGTGAATATGAGAGAATATCATACTAAGTGAAGCAAGGCAGACAGAGAAAGACAAATATTATATAATCACTTATATGTGGAATCTAAAAAAATAATACAAATGAATCTATATATAGAACAAAAACAGACTCACAGACATAGAAAACAAATTATGGTTTCCAAAGGGGGAAGAGGGGAGGATAAATTTGGAGTATGGGATTAACAGTTACAAACTACTACACATAAAATATATAAGCAACAAGGGTTTATTGTATAACATAGGGAACTGTATTCAATATCTTGCAGTAACCTATAATGGAAAATGATCTGAAAAAAAGATATATATATATATATATATATATATATAATTGAATCACTTTGCTGTACACCTGAAACTAACACAATATTGTAAATCAACTATACTTCAGTTTTAAAAAAAGAGTTGATACCACACAAAGAACTGCATTTTTGTTAATGATCACATTTAGTAAAACAGCTGGCATATCAGTATCGCAGGAACAAACATTCTCCTTTCACTATAGCAGAAAGCTAAACCACCTGCTGGCTTAGAGGTGGCAGTGCCCTAGAGCAAGCGTGGACGAAAGGAAAGATCAGATCCCCATTATGCGGGCCTTGCCTTTGCTCCTCTTTTCTGTTTTCCATAGGGAATCGTTAAGTTCCAGCTCAGTAGTCAGCATTGTCTTCTTCCTGGCTAGGAGTATCCTCACACCTCACATGACTCCAGTGTCTAGGCATTAGATGCTTCTGGGTTAAATGAGAAAAACTAATTTGAACAGCTTATCCTAGAGAAGGGCTGTTTTGAAATCACAACAGACCAAAAATCTAATAAGTAGGAGCGATATCTGTTGGTGAATGAATTCGGTTACCAGAGGTGAAGCTGAGTTACTAAAGCAGTAAGCAAATCAAGAAGAGAGCCATCTGGAGGGCTGGGAATGTGACGTCTGGTTCCTAAAAAGCAGGATTAGCACTGAACAGAAAAATCCAATGAACCTTGGCCCATTTTCATTTTAGCACTGATTTTGTGTACAGGTGGGATGGTAGAGAGGACCCTGGTCATGGAAATGGAAGTTCTTTGCTCTAGTCTCAGTTTGGAAATCTTATCCCAGATTTTCTCTCTGAGCTTTAAAGAGTTGGTGTGAGATTAAATGATAGAATTAATGTTAAAGCACTTGTGATTTTGCCTGCCTCTACAAGACATTTGATAATGTCTGGAGACATTTTTGGTTTTCACAATTGGGTGGTGAGTGGTGCTCCTGGCATCTATCTAGTGGGTACAGGCCAGGGATGCTCCTAAAATTTCTGCAATGCACATGGCAGCCCTCAAGCAAAGACTTATCTGACCTCAAAGGTTAATAGTGCTGAGGTTGATAAATCCTATCTAGGTCCATCTTCTTGGTTCTGTTTGACCCAGAGAAACTGATAAATGAGAGCTTTACTAAGAATAGGTAGCTGATTTGGGGCAGGGTGGGTAGAGGATGTTGGGGAGTGCAGAATCAGGTGATAACCTGGGTCCCTTGTGGTTATATATAGATCTGGTTGTCAGTTTTCACTGGCCTCAGCTCCCCAGTTGGTAGATGAATAGAGTGGGAGGGCATTGCTGTGGAATTTACAGAGATAGTTGGTACCTATGTCAAAAGGTCCCTCTGAGTGGCTGGGCTGTAAGCATAAGCTTTAGATGGGGTGATATATTGGTGTCTTATCAGTTTGTTGGATTTACAAAGACCCTTCCAGCTCATTTAAGTAAAGAAGAGTCACTTATTAAAAGTTATGTTGGTTATCCATTTAAAATATAGCAGTGTATACATGTCAGTCCCAACAAGGACCTACTGTATAGCACTGGAAACTCTGCTTAATATTATGTAACAACCTAAATGGGAAAAGAATTTGAAAAAGAATAGATACATGTATATGTATAACTGAATCACTTTGCTGTACACCTGAAACCATCACAACATTGATAATCAACTATACTCCAATATAAAATCAAAAGTTAAAAAGTTATGTTTAAATTTATGACGTAAGTTCTTATCTTGGTTCTGTCACTGGAAGAAGTTTGGAAAAGTCAATATCCTTTTTTGGGAACTCATCTACATGTGATTCCAGACTCTGACTTTTATAGATGTGTTCAGATGCAATGAGGCTAGAATCCATAAGATGAAATTATTCAGAAGATTGTCAGTGACAGAATTGAAGAGCTTAATATACAAAAAAGCAGAAATGGAGAGAAGACAAATATTAATGATTGATTTAGGGGTACCCAAAGGCATAGAGAATTGTTTATATAAGAGATCGAAGTGTAAGTGTGCCACAAATCCCTTTCTCTATGAGAAGCTTCTCAAGTACAATACCTATAAGAACTTCTCTAGATTTCCACTTATGCTCCCCATCCGGGTACCTCTACTTTACATTCTGCTATTGATTCCTAACCCCTTTCTACTTCTCCACTCAGGACCGTTGACTGATGCCCCTACTGGACCTCTACTTGGCTCCAATGTTTTCTTTGCCCTGGACACATCACTTGTGCCTTGCCTCCCCCTGTACCCACAGTCACCAAGCCTAGGATCCAGGAAACAGTCACAGCTGCCTAAACACCCCCTTGGCTGGGAAGGATGTTCGTGAGATCAAGTTCAGAGTGACCAACCCTGAAGAAAAAGGGACTAGGGAGAGTTCTGAAAGGCAAAACCTCAGGATAGTAAAACTAAATTTTGATATCCATATAAGAACTCTCAGCAAGAAGCTATATATCAAATAGATATATAGTCTTAAGGACTTTTATGTCTTGTAACTTATACAAAAAACAAGGCAATAGTGTTCATAGCAAATGTTTCTTGAATGTAGGGACTGAGTCATATTTGCTCTTAGGGCTAGAGACTAGCACATTACATGAAATACGGTAGGCCCACAACACATGTTTTTTTGGATGAAATCCATTTCTAACTTGTGTTTGTGGTTTGTGTTCAGTCATTATGGAAAGATCAGGCAAGTTGATGGAAGAATCATTAGTGCAAAAAGGAACTTTTTTCGCAGCTGTCTCTTCTCACATTCTTGCAGGGAAGGAGAGATGAGTGAGCAAGCGTTGACTTAGAATAATAAGCTATTACCGTCTATACAAATCCAAGAAATCCTGGTGTCAGGTTTTGGAGGGGAAGCAAGGTACTGTTGGCTGTTCTTAGAGAAAGGACTTGAAGAGGAGAAGGAGAGAGTTTTAAAATTGTTAATATCCAAGAAACGATTCACCAAATTAATTTGTTCTACTGGAACTATGTACACATAAGATGCAGAACTTCCTGGAGATCACCAGCCCTTAAGAATGCACATGAGGTAGACTTCAAATGCTGATATCACAGTATTTCGGGACTCTATGTGCTGTCCTTCCTCTTCAATAAATCTCACCTTACCTCTAGACACTCATTCACTCACTCACTCACACCCATACACACAGATCCCTGACCCATTCTGGTTCAGGAAGGGGTGCACAGGTACTTTATTACCCAGGATAACAGGGGTCCCAAGGTAACAGTGTACCTGATTGGGTCTGTGTAGAAGGCATTTTTTAATTTGAATCATTTAAAATATACTAGTAGAACGTCTTTGTAAATTCTTAATTATGTTTGAGTCATGAATCTTTTTGAGGACCTAATAAAAAGCTATGAACAATCTATCCAGAAAAATGAATATAAGGATATAGGCACACTATTTTTCAGACACATATAATTTCAGGAAATTTATAGATACTTCTAGGAGACCCTTAAAGTCTTCATGTCAAAAATCTCGAGGAATTGTGGGAAGAACACTTTTTTTTTTTTTTTTTTTTTTTTTGCGGTACGTGGGCCTCTCACTGCTGTGGCCTCTCCCGTTGCGGAGCACAGGCTCCGGACATGCAGGTTTAGCGGCCATGGTTCACGGGCCCAGCCGCTCCGCGGCATGTGGGATCTTCCCGGACTGGGGCGCGAACCCGTGTCTCCTGCATCGACAGGCGGACTCTCAACCACTGCGCCACCAGGGAAGCCCGAAGAACACTTTTATGAAGTGAATAATCCTTACATAATCAATCCACTGCTGTGTCTATTTGTGACAGGGATTGCTACTCAGCTACCTCTGAGGGTCGGGCAGGAAACCTAACTGAGTGACTCAGGGAGGACATAAGGCAATGGAAATGGTAAGGGTGTGGAGACCTGGTGAGCTCACACCCCTGGAAAAGGCAGACGCTCCTCAGCCCACCACTTGGCAAGTAGGTTCAGTATTACTGGAATTTAGATTTTTTTACAGAAAGATAAAAATCTGGGTTTTACTACATCCCCTGATTTTCAACAGACTACACATGCAAACAAAATATGACAAGTTGCACTCCCCTTGACAACATTTTATTTTAATTTTTTAATGTACAGAAAAGAAGAAAGATTTATGCAGTGAATACTCATACACTCATCACCCAGTTTCTACAGGAAACTTTTGACTTTTTTGCTTTATCGCATGTCTATCCATCCACCATCCCTCTACCCACCCACCCACCCATCTTAATTTTTATGCATTCTGGTACACTCCCACTGAAACACTTCTGGTTGCTCATTTTTGGTCCCTAGTTTGATCTATTTTTATTTATTTCTCTGTATGTATGTGTGTATGTGTAGGTGTGTGTGAGTATGCACATGCCCATGTGTGTGTTTTAAATAAAGCTTCTGTGTCTGAGCTTACACATTTGGGGTATGAAATAATTAACCAGTAATGCCGCTGTGCTGCTGCGGCACAGGGCCAATCTTGGGTGGGAGCATGACATTCAGATACTTGCTGCACCTGGAGCAACAGGCCAGAGTGAGAAGGTGAGAGGAGGGGACCTGCCAGGAAGGACCAGGTGTGCCAGGGCTCCCGCTCTTACACTGCCTCATCCCCGGCCCCACTGGTGCCTCCCAGGAACCTGGCTGGCACCTTTGCTTATCTCCTCTATCAGTTCTGAGCTCAGAGGGAGAGAGGCAGGATTATTTACCACTCCATCACTGCAGACACACACTCAAAAACAAGTAAAACCCCTCTGACAGGGCATCAGACAGAATCCGAGCCCATCAGGAGCTCACCTGTTTAGCAAGCCAGGCGGCGCAGCTGAAAATATTAAAAAATAAAAAAAATACAAAATAAAGGCAACTTCACTTACAAAAAAATTAAATTTCTCTTCTTATTGTTTCATAAAGTTCTTAAGTTAAACAACTATTCCAGTGTTGCTGTAGTGGGTCCTCTGGACTGAGTCCCTCCTGAGCAACGGCTATCAAGATTCTGCTGTCCCAGGGGGTGAAAATAAGTAAACTTCCCTGCCTCCCTCCTATAGCTCCCTGGTCCTCTCCCACAGCTGTGGTTTTTGCCAGCCATACTGTACGATTTCAGTCCCAGAAGATGCCACCTATGTTACATCTGATTTATGTATAAGCCCCTGCAGCCCTCACACACCCTCAATCACAGTCTTGATCTTCCCAGATCAAGACCTGTCTGTGCAGAAGGGACTTAGGGATAGAAGGGAGGCCAGTGGGTCTTTGCATGTGATGCATGCTAATGAATGCAATGATCCCTAGGCTAACGGCAAAGCTGTCAAACTTGTGTCCAAATCGCTTCTCTCTGCTGCCCCACTCTCCTACTGGCCATCCTTTTCTCCTTGGCATGCAGCCTCCTCATGGGGCCCTTTATTCCCACTGTTCCGTTCCCTCCTTCAGATCGGCTCATTCCCTGTCAAGCCCAGACCTGCCTCTTCTCTCCTCTCAACAGGTCTTAACTGACTTCCCTCTTTCACTCAGGGCTGTCCTATGTGATTGGCCAGGAGGAAATTAATCTCATGCTTTCATTTGCTCTAAGACTAACGGGAAACACTAATTTGATGGATTGCTTTCACATTTTAATTCCTTAGCTCGAGGATGACTGATGTGGGTCCATTAGGTACCCAGGCTGAAACTTTGCAAGAGATGTCTCCAACAGAGGGGCTATTCGGGCTGCCTTTGACTGACATTGACAATAGCATACTTATTTCACTGAGAGGAAAGTCTCGCTCTCTGTGAAGCAAGTGAAAAAAACAGCAGGCAATACATATTTGTTCACTGTTAAAGGAAAACTTCAATGATATACTTTTTGCTTATCAAATGTTGAAGGTAAAAAAAAGATAGTGAATGTTGCTGAAGAGGAAGTGAAATTGACACTCATATCCAGTGCAAGAGAATAAACTGGTGCATACGCTCTGGAAGGAAGTTTGGCGGTTTGATGGTGATGATTAAACCACACACACACACACACACGCATGTGCGTGCACGCACACACACACACACATATGTCGTGTATATGTATATATACGTATACACATGTATATGTGTACATATATACATATATATGAATAAATAAACTATTTGAAGAATTTAGATGAAGGTCAACAGTGCCCTGTGGGGTCTGACCCTGCCTGCCTCTCCAGTCTCATGTCCCCCTCTCCTTCCAGCTCTGAGTCTATCCACACTGGCTTCTCTCAGTTCTGCAACACACCTCATGTTCCTTCCCACATGTTATTCTTTCTGCCTGCGTGGTTCTTCATCTTCCTTTTCACTAATCATTTCCTGCGATCCTGTGCACCCCAGTTTAAGAGTCACCTCCCCGGGAAGCCTTCTCAGACCACCACTCCTCTCCCCCAATCCCCCAAAGTCTGGACAGACTCTCTTTTGATCTGCTTTTAAGGACTATATTCCTTTCCTTGTGCTACTTAGCCTAGTAAGTCCTGAGAGTCTCCTTTGTGTGGTTATATTATTCATCTGTCTCCCTTCATGAACTATACACTCAAAGAGAGCAGGTTTGTGTTCACCTTTCCATCCCCCGTGCCTAGAAAAGGACCTGGTATTTAGAAGGGGCTCAAGAAATACTTGTGGATTAAATACATGAATAAATACTTGCTGAATTAAATAAATGAATGATGAGATTATAATCCATTTTAATTTTCTCCTTTGTGCTTTCTTGTATTTTTCAAATTTCAACAATCATGGGATACTTTTATAATAAAAAGAAAGTCACTTTTAAAAAGCTTCTCCTTTCCTTTGAGCCTACAGCTGTTCTCTGCAGAGCCTGCTGCCTTTGGCACTGATCCTCTGACTGCTACTGTTCCAGGCTAGCCTGAGCAATGAAACAGGATTATGCTACATTGTCTGAAATTCTGCCCCAGCTAGGGACAGTCTTCCCAGCCCATCACCTTTGGGTTACTGGGCACAAAGCAGTGGATTTGGATTCCTGCTGTTATCTCTCTCCTGCCCTCAGAGCTACAGCTTGGTGGCTTCCATGACTCAGCAGATGACTCTTGGACAAAGCAGTGTAGTAAGCCTGTTTTGCCAGGTAACGATGAGACAGTGGGATTTTACTGAGTGCAAGTTCTGCTATAGCGTCTGAGGCTGTATCTCTTGGCATGAAACAATCATACATTACTCCACTCCACTACCCTTTATTCAGAAGAACTATAGTCATTATGACTTTTCCTGTTGAGTCAAGCCTGAGTTTTTCCATGGAATTAATACAAGAGATTTAATGGTTTCATCTTGAGACTCAAGTTCTTACTTTCTTCCTACCCGCTGACAGCATAAATGCAATAATGGTTGTATCTCAGTGAGAGTAATTTCTCCATATGGCGCTTCAGGTGGCATCCGAGATATTTTTAACATTTCTGTAGGCAAGTTAAAAATACCTTGCCAGTCTGCAAACATTTTACCAGCCTCCGCAATGCTCACCTACACATTGCAACATTCCAAGGATAATTTGTCATTTCAAATCCTTTTCGGAATGAGTTGGAGAATAAATAAATATGGATGATGCATCAGAAGGGACAGAGCCCACCCAATCCAAATAGCTATTATTCTGGTGGTCTGAACGGGCGTCTAAGTAACATTCAATTGTTATTTGAGTTCTGGGCTTTCCCATGGTCTGATGAATCCTTTCTCAGACTGTGCATCTATATTAAGTAACAAAGTTGCAGCACAAAGCCTTGTTTTTCTGTGTCTTAGATCCCTGGATATGCTAGGGAGACTGGCATCTTAGCAGCACTAAGTATTTTCAGGAAATTTGGGGGTGATGAGTAGTTACTGATTGACAAAGTAGCATCTATATTAGGATGAATGTGGCAGCGGGCAAAATGCATTTATCCGGTGTTGAGATGAAAAGCTGATTACACAGCCCGGGGCAAATGAGGTGGAAACATCTTGGAGATTAGGTTTGCTCCCTGTGTCCTACATTTCAGAGGGATGCAATCATTGGTTTAATGTTTCCTGTGGACAGCTTTTCCCGGGGTTGAAATAAACACAAAATCTATCCTGGAGAACGTTGCAAGTAGAAATTTAGCTCAGTCAGGACAAAAAACAACATTAAAATTAGTGGTCCTACGACAGGCACTCTGGGATGACTGTGTCATCCCCTGTCCGTGACAATGAGGTCCAGATTGGTTAAGGTGATTTGGGCCATACAGTGTAAGGAGATATTGGATCCTTTCTAGAATTACCTGTTATGCTGTCATATCCTGACAGAGCACGGTCCTTCTCTGTGGGAGGGCAAGTCCACCCCGCTGGGAGTGCTCACTGGGGGGCTCTTCCTATCCATGTTCCCATCACAGCTCCCAGAATTCACTTGCAGTGTCTAGTTCCCATGTTCGCTCCAGCTGGTCTCCCCTTGGCATATCCATACATGGGTTCTACAGATGTCCGTTCCCTGACATCAGCTCTTGGATAGAAGAAACTCCTTGCTCCTGTCTGGTCACATAATGGGAAGGTGGGACTCTTGAGGCCACAGATGATGCCACCTACTACATCTCATCTCTTTGTTCCCTGCCTGGGTTGGAGTCCTTCCAAAGGGAACCACCAAAATGTCTGTGTCCTTTGCTCTGTGTCTGCCTTCTTTGCTTCTTTTTCAAACACCTCTTCTGCTTTTTCTTTGACATTGAAATCACCTACTTCAGGGAAGGGCAGAGATGCAATTAAACACAGCAGATCACTTATTTTATGCAAGGCATTATGGGGATAAAGTGGTAAACCACAGCTAATCCTCTCCCTCAAGTCGCTTTGAACCCAAAGGAGGAAACAAATATGTCTGCAGCCCTTTACGAGGGACAAGAGGATAAAAGAAGTACAAACAACATGCTACAGAAGCGCCAAGCTGGAAATGAACTCTGACAGGGCAGGAGGGAAGGCTTCAGGGAGGAAGTGGCTTGTGAGCTGGAGCTTAATGGAGGAAGGACCTGTTTGTTTCATTCTTTGAAAGGAAGCACTTAGTGGTTGAACCGATATCTGTGGTTTTCATTGGCTGTAGAACGTCACAGCAGCAGGACTGAGAAGCTGCAGGTATATGGAGGATCCATCTAAGACCTAGAGCCTGGCTTAAGTCTCTCTTTCTCCCTTTCTTGTAGGAAAGGGATGGTTTAATCTTTTGAGAGGAGTTGAGAGTTAATGATCTGTGAGCACAAGTAATGTTTCTTGCTGTTAGAGGTCATGGTAGAAGCATAAGTGAACGTGTGCATTGCAGATGTTCCCCTCCCCAGTCCCAGGTCAGGAGCAGTCCTCTTCCGGCAGTAAGCTGATGGAGTTATTAAATGCATTTCACACAAGCTAAACAATACTTGAGTGCACAGGAATCACCTGGGATATTTTATTACAGTGCAGATTCTAATTCAGTAAGTCTGGGGTGGTCCTGAGAGTCTGCATTTTCAATAAGCTTTGAGGTGAGGTGGATCCTTTTGGTCTACTGACCACATATTGGAGTGAATGTCACTGTCTCATTTCACTAGAAGTGAACTAAGAGGTAATGAAGAGAGTTTGGGAATAGATGGGGAGTTACATGAAAATTTTCTACGTACCACTAAGGGCTTAAAAAGAGGACATGTAAACATTACATGAAGCCCAAGTAGGCAGGAATCGTCTTTTATATTTTCTTGGTTCCATTTAGAAAGTAGAGTGCTTTGATAAACAAACTGACCAAATTCAGTATTTAAAAATTCATACCATATATTTCAGAGAGGGGTGCATTCTGTGGGGATCATTAGAGCCAGTTTCTTCCCTTAGGAAGGCAGAATGGTGTACTGTAAAAACGTGGGCCTCCGAGTCAGAAGAATTTGCGATTAAGACTTTCTCAACTATGTAACCTCAAGTGAGTTATCATTCTCTCTAATCTCAGTTTCTCATCTTTGGAATGAGGATAATACCTACCCTGCTGGGTGGCTATGAAGACCAGTGATGATATTTACAAAGTGAGCTCTTCAAGCCTGATCCAAATTGTGTGTCCTCAACTAAGTTGTGTTTCATCGAGGTCATGAAATGGGTTTTATTGAAATGGATATCCCCAGAGTCTGGTACAGTCACTAACACATATTAGGCACTTAGTAATTGTTCATTAAACCAGGTGAGATGTACAACTCTAAATGTCTATACCGCTAACCTGTTAATTGGTATATACCTATCTATTACCTATGACCTTTAACTTACTTATATTTTGTCTTTATAAATAACCTTTTTGGAAAAATATTTTTCTTCTCTTTCTCTTTAAGCCACTTCCTACACACCTCTCCCTCCCAAACTTAGAGCGATTCCATATTTCTAAGTTTGATTAGAAGGTTAGAAGAGGATTATGAATCTCTTCAGAAAGCTTTAGAAACAATGCTAAAATAAGACTTTGGGTTATATCCTCTTTTTTCTTTCTAGGACTAAGCTCTTATGGCCATGATGTTATTTTATCGGTTTATTTTAAAAGATTCCTACTTCTGTTAAAATCTAGTTAGACTCAAGCCCTGGAAAAATTTACTTCCTACCCATCAATATCAAATCACATCTCTTTTCTATGAGCAAAGCTGACTTGCAATTGCTCCTAACACATTTCAGAGGCGATGCTTCACTCTTGGAAGTGCTTCTGAAGTCGCAGTTTCAAGAAGTGTGAGAATTGGGTCCCTCTAGTATAGTTTTTCAGGTAAACAAAACAAAACAAAACAAAAAGCTTCAAAGTAATGAGTTGCCTTAATGCTCTTTGTTCTTCTTCTAATTGATAATAACGAGTTTTAAACAGAAATATTGATCTAGTATTGACTCTATTCCTAACTAATTATATGAACCTGAACAATTATTTGCCCTCTCTGAGCCTCAGTGTTCTCATCTAAAAGGTGGAATTTACATGAGATAGATGTGTGGCTTGAAGGAGACAACTATATATAAACTGCTTATTAGTGTTTGGCTAATCTGAGTAAGAATATATCAAAATGTCCATAAACTATTATCTAGAAAAAAAAATTGAGGAAAAAGTCACTTTAAAATATCTGCCCATTTTTTTGACATTTATTTATGATTTGAACAGAATATTATTTGTACAGAATCTGTTCAGGATAGATTTCTCTTCTTACGTGCCAGAAGGATGATAAATTTTGCATTTATCAGGAAGTAGATTGAAGGCAATGCCCTTTCTTGCTTACCTACCTGGAACAGACAGAAATGCCACCCAAATCACAGACCAAATCACTGTATCATTAAGGCCTCAAATCCTCTTATGAAACGTTTGAAGGTAGTTCATTCCAGTAACGATTACACACTTCCTTAAGGGAAAAACAGTTTACCCTGGCATCAAACTGTACACCGATTAACTGCACAGAAACAGTGGCAACCAGATCTTGAACGCCAAGGTTTTCCAGCAAGCAGGTAGCTTCCATTGTGAGGCCCAGGCCTCTTGACATCTGGACTCAAACCTCCTTTCCCGGTTCACCAAGGCCCTAGCTCACACTTTCGCTCAAACCTGTTTAGCTCTTAACTGCAAGTAGTCAAAGTAATTTACCTGCCATAGGTTCTGGCTAAAGAGCTATATGGAGCGGAATTGGGAGTGTGAGGGAGACTAACATAAGAGTTTGTGTTTACGTGTGGATTCTGTTTCCTGAGTTCTCCTCCTTGGCTCCTTTTAGCACTTATGATCGAAAATGGCTAGGCTGGGGGTGCAAGGGTAGAGGCCGTTGACCTGACCACGGGAGTGGCACAACCTTGCGGGGTCTCCGAGGCGTGGGAATCTCAGGAACCGTGGGAGCCACGGACCTGCTCCCTTTCCCCGCATCGCTTCGAAGCAGTCCAGGGCGTGTGCTCTGAGAGGCGCCCGGGAGCAGGCAAGCTCGGGGCTTGGGGCCTGGGATTGGCTGTTGCCTTGGCTGTCTACCTTAGATCTAGCCTTGCGACCACCACCTCCTACCCGGCTGCCTGGATTTGCGTTGCCCAATAACCTAACCCCGCCCTAGCCAGGCTCAGCCGCTCTGCTGATTGAGCGCGGTCACCTCCCACCCGACTTTGCCATCCGCCCGCCCAGGAGCCGCTGTGCATTCCCATTGGTCGTCAGCCCTGCCGATCAGTCCACAGCTTGCCTCCCCTAAACAGCCCGTCTGGCCGGCGCGTGCTAGGGAGGCGGGGTCTCGTGGTTGTGGGTGGGGCTGGGGCGGGGCCTCGACGGAGGCCGGCGCGGCGGCGGCTTCAGGTTCTGGCTCTGGACTCGAGCGTAGCATCCTCGCTGCAGCCGCTACCGCTGCTGCACCTGGTCAGGTAAAGAGAACCTTGTCTGTCCTGCTGGCGGTGTGCCCCGCCTCTTCTCCTTCCCGACCAAAGGTTGCCTGCTCCGCCTCCTGGGGCTTCAGGGCTCTCGGAAAGAGGCGTCGAATCTGTTTTGCCCGGCTACCTTATCTTCCTCCCCTTCTGCGTCCGTTCCTCCAGCTCCACAACTAAGAGGTTCCGAAGTGCGTTGTTGGCCCCCCCCCCCCCCCCCCCAGCCGGGTCTTCCTAACGCTCCTCACTGCAGAACTGTCTGTTAACTCCCAGCCCTCTTGACCCGCCAGGGCTGTCTCATTCGCAGCTTGGCACAGGGAGGGTGGAAGGGCGGGTGGGGGAGGGAGGGATGCAGCGCTTTATTTTGAAGCTGGATGTGTTTAGTTCTGAGGGGGAATACTTCAGTGGGCTTGGTTTGGGAACGGAAGCTGCTTCCTGGTTATGAATGGCAGTGACCAGAAGGATATCTATTGCTGCTTTGTGCTTATATTTGTAGGTGGCATTCACCATCACTGTTTTCTTCTTTCATCATCATCATCAACAACACCACCACGACCATCACCATCAACATTTCTCTTCCTCCATCAGAGCTCTCCAAGTTCTGCAAAAGCAGTCTCTGTTCAGGCATGTAAGTGCTGACCCCCAAATAATAAGCAATGACCTTGCCCCCCTGAGGCCAGAGCCAAGTCCTCCTTTAACTCAAGCACAGGCAGCTGGGAGCAGGGTGTGCATGGGAGGAGTTTCCTTATCCCCCTTTGCTGTTGAGATTGCCACAGAAAACCCTTTGTTTTAATCATTCACACTGCTGCTAGCTGACTCCTGAAGAGTTTGACACTGGCATTCATACGCTCCGGATGGGCAGAATGCAGAGTCCAGGACCAGTGGTACAGCCCTGTGCAGTATGGGTGCTTCATTTATGGAGAGGTGAATGTCCAGACCCAAGCCTTTAAGAGGACCAGGTCAAGTAGTTTAACATCTGACTTTATTCCACAGTGGCTCTAGTTGTACTAAAGCGTGATCCATGTTTGCGTATGGGGTATGTGCCATCCATGTGCTGTGTGCCTTCTTGGGGGAATCTAAGTTCCTGGAGAGAGAATTCGGTTGTGTTGTTTACAGCAAGTAGCATCTTATGGGCACACCATTGGTATTCAACAGCCGTTGCTCAGCTGTTCTTAGGGCTTACTACAAGATCATTTGGATCACAGGCTTATTAACCCTTATTCAGGACGGAAAACAGTAAGGCTGAGAGTTGCATATCAGATTAACTGTCATTATGGAAGGAAGTACCTCAATAGTATATAAAAGTCCCAGGTCTCCTTGATCAATGATATCTAACCATTAGTCTCCTTTTTCTCAGTTGTGTTTATAGTGCAGTAGGACCCATGAATTAAATGCCTTTAGATATCTGCAGGAACAAAGGAGCAGTGGCTTCACTGGAGGGAAACAACGGGTAAAAGTCAGAGGGCGATATATCATAATGGTTAAACTCATAAACGTGTCACCTGGGTTCAAGTCCTGGATCAGCCACTTACTAGCTGAGTGGGTTTTGGCAAATCACTTACCCTTTTGAATTTTAACTTCTTGTCTATAAATTGGGGATAATATTACGTGCCTCATAGGGGAAGTTGTTGCTGAAATGCTCAGTAGTTCCTGGCACATAGTAAGTGGAGAATGAATGGTAACTCTTATTAATAACACTTGCCAACAAGGATAATAAAGGCCAGTGTTCTGTCCTTAAAATGTACATTTTTACCCCATTGTCTTTCTCCCTCCTCTTTAAGTCTCAAAGATGATTCCAGTGGGGGATGGTAGTCTTTGGGGTCCTCCTAAGACTCAGAGAGGTGGCGTGTGTTTGGACAGATATTTCTCTCACCAGCTTGAGCAAATGCTTAGCAAGCTCTATTAAAATACATTAAAGATGTCGCTTTAGAGAAGGTTTCTGGACCTCTGGGCCTGTCCTAGGCGGCTCCTCTCTCCGTGGGTGTTCAGTGCGCTGACTTGGTAAATTGTGCTTTTTACAGAATCACTAGTGAATGCATTGGCTTCTGCCCAGGAGAAGCAAAACTACATCAAAAATGCCCCTGGTAATTGAAGAAACTCTAGCTTGCCAGCATGGAAGAATTTGTGTTTTACAATATTTTCATTCTCTAAGAATAATATGTTTTCCTTTGCCCACGTAGAAAACGGCAAGCAGTCACTGAACATCAATGTGGTTCAATTTTCTTATATAGAAGGAGAGGTTAACAGTCTTATCTGCTCTTTGGGGATACTTTGAAATTTAGAGTGTATTGTCAATTATATTAGTTATGGTATTTTTTGTTGTGCAGGATGGAAACCCAGCAGAAAGAATTCTAAGCAAAAATGAGCAATTTTGGCTAATGTAACGGAGCCACAACCAGAGTCTAGTTTTAGTAAGGAAGCTGGTCTGCCCCAGCTCCTGAGATTCAGATGCTTTTCTGGTTGCTAGCTTGTTTTCTGTCTCTTTGTCTCTATCTCTTTCGATTCTTTTATTTCTGCTCTTCTTTCTCTGTCTTAGCCTTATTCCTTCCCATCACAGACCTTGTCCTCTCAGTGCCTTCAGGAGCTCTGGATTCACATCCATCTAGCTCTGTAACCTAAGGATAACCCCCTTCTCCTCTAGTTCCAAAGTGAATCCCAGGGAAGAACTGTGATCCATCAGTCCTCGATCACAGACTTGATTAACTCTGTTTAGAATGAAGGTTTCGGCTAAGGGGATGGGGTCCCCTGGGTCCTATAGTTGTCTGGGGGTGGACCTCCTATCCTAACCTTCCTTCCTCTTTAGACATAAAATTGGTAGAGCTGTCTCCAGAGGAGGAATATGGGTGGAATGGGAGCAGACTGGAACTTGATGTGATGATGGTAAACATCCTTGACAGAAGATTCAGAAACACTCCTCTCCTACCTCACATACGGTGCTTCAGTCATTTTATGTCAAAGCTTTGGACTCATGTGTGTCATCCCAGGCAGTGGTATTTTAGATGATCTTGCTTTAATGGTTTTCCTGTTCAAACCCGACATGTAGGATTGTGAAAATTTATCAGGGATATTTAATAATATGCAGTGATTCCACTGTTGTTAGGTCATGTTTGGGGATGACTCATAACCTCTCGTTGGGACTTTGTTTAACAGGAGCCATTATTTTTAGAGTCACTGTGTTAAAAATCAGCTTTCTTCTCAGCAGGTCCCAGCCTGTGGGTTCTTAAAGTTATAGGCACTAATCTGATTTGCTTGATCTTGTAGAGATGCTAAACCATGGGAATTGTATCCTCATGGAGCAAATACGAGCTTGCACCAACAGGCTGGCCTTGGGAGGGAATTGAAACATTCCTGTGTTTAGTGTCTGCACAGAAGCGCTGACAAAGCAGTCATTTGTATGCCCTGTAATATAATTACTAAAGTGGGAAGATGGGAAGGAGGCTACGAACAAGGACATGGAGGCTGCCTTGTCAACATATGAAATCAAGCCTCTGGGAAATGGACCATCCCCTCCCACTTAGGTTTCTCAAGATGTCTGGCTAGATGTATAACAAGTCCCTGAATAATCTGAATTTCTGTATTTCTTTAGGCTTTGAATGTCTAATACCATAGTTACCTATGGGGGTTGGGGAGGGGCGAGAGTTGGTCTCTCTTTAGGCCACTTCAACTCACCACTTTCCTGAAATGCCCTCTGTAATTCACTGCTGCAAGAAGTGGGCTACTGGCTAGGTTTTCTGTTCTTGCTTTTTTTTTTTTTTAACCAATTTATCTATTTCCTTACCTTAATTAAAACTGACCTGTATTGTATTCCATCTTGTTAGGGCTGTATCTGTTTCTCCTTTCTCAAGTGTCATAGATCATTGTTAAAGACCAACATCTTTCAAATTAAGCACTTTTTACCTTGGTCTTCTGAGTCACAGGCTATTGGGGGAAATATTTTGGAGGTAGACAGAACTTTTTTTTTTAACGAGAGAAAAACAAACAGAAGTTGATTAGCATGTGCGTGGAGCTTACATGTGGGAGCACCCCAGACATGAGTAGCTCCAAGCGGTGGTTAGAAACTGGGCTTAAAATCATTTTCGGCTAAAGGAAGAGGAGTTTGGGGCTTCTGGGTGCGGGAGGCAAGTTATGGGACTGTGACCTGGAAAGGTGTGGTAAACAAGGGTTGTTTAGTAAGGCTTGTTATGTGGATTTCAGTCTGTGACTTCTCCATTGATAAGAGTTAAGAGTTCTCTTTAGGGCATGGGAGAAGGAGACAGCTTTTACAAATAGAAATTTCTTTTATAAATGTAAATTCCCTTTACAAAAGGAAAACGTGTGCACTGTTTTTAGAGCTTTTCCTGCATCTGCTGCTACTCAGTCGTATTTAACTCAAAATAATCCATACGCCAAAGAGGCATAATTTGCAGTAGCACATTCTGGTACCCCTCATTTGGCCCTTTGAAACTTCCCTTTTTCCAGGAAGTTTTATATCTCAAAATCGAGCGGGTAGCTGTAGAGAGATTCTGGTTAGGGTTTGTAAGATAAGACATCTACAAAGGGAGAGAGAAAGCAAAAGCAACACCATGGATTGGGACAACCTGCGAGAAAGCAGCAAAGGACAGATTTCAGCCATTGCCCTAGCTCGTTGAATCAGCCTCTCAGTCTTGAAACAGGTCAGTCCAGTTAAGCAGCTGTGTCTCATTTCAGGGGTCGGTGGTATAGATGGGAATAAGGTGCCCCCTAAGTTAGGCCTCCCTGTGGTGTGAGAAATGAGGCACTTAGTAATGGGCATTTCACTGGGAACAAAAAGAAAACAAAGATTGATGGTGAGAACAAACTACAGACCCCGTTTTTGAGTCCACCGGGCAGTTGGTCAAGAAGATTTCTAGATGCTGCGCTCAAAGCCTCCTTGATGGTGGAGTGAGGACAGGCAGTGGCAATTTGATGAATCTGCTAGTTTACAGTTTCAGTGTCTCTGGTGATGGCACTGGGTTTTCCAGTGAACATTCTGAGTGCCCTATCCAGCAACTGGAATGAAAGTTGCCTAGGCAGGACTTTTTAATATTCATGTGGGGGCTTCCCTGCTGGCGCAGTGGTTGTGAGTCCGCCTGCTGATGCAGGGGACACGGGTTCATGCCCCGGTCCGGGAAGATGCCACATGCTGCTGGGCCCGTGAGCCATGGCCGCTGAGCCTGCGCGTCCGGAGCCTGTGCTCCGCAATGGGAGAGGCCACAACAGTGAGAGGCCCGCATATCGCAAAAAAATAAATAAATAAAAATAATATTCATGTGGGTCATCAGAATGTAGGCATTAAAGGACAAGTAGCAGATGCAATCAGAAGGCTGACTGAGGGGCAGGGGGTAGATAAGTCTGTAAATGTAGGGCAGGAGACACCATTATGTTGCTACTGTCAAGGTATTAATACCAACATCCCAGTAGGAGCGCTGTAGTGCATGTTTTTGTGAAAGAAGCGCAGAGAACACGAGATGACGTGCAGAGCAGTGTTTAGCAATCCAACCAACAGAACAGGGCATGGCTGCTCGTCTTTTGCTGCGGTTGCCTTGTTTTTGCCCACAGGAGTGTCTGTCCACACTCCTCCATGCTCAGATGCTTTCTTCAGTGATTTCCTCTGTGAAACACAGAAGGAAAAAGATGGACGTTTCAGAGAGAGGGAGAAACTGTCTACTTATGGGTAGAAGCTCACCCCAGTGATCCACTCAGCATGGTAGTTTTGGTAAACCATCAAATTCCCCGAGCTTTGACATTTGCACAAAAGAAGTTCCAGTGAAATTCTCTGAAAGAGCGGCATCACCTGTGGCCAAGAGCATACCCTTGTGAGCAGCACATAGATGATCACGGTGCCGCCTCGTGCTCCCTGAGAGCTCTTTCCGGTGTGTCGGTTTCTCTGAGTACTACAGAGCTGCTTTTCTGCTCTTCGGTGTTGTAAAGATTGAGCTGGGATGGGTAAAGTATTTTTGAATGACAGTTGCTGTCTTAACGTTGAATGATCTTTTTCTTCTGTGAGAGTTACAACGGGGCAAATGTAGTTATGTTGAATGTGTTCAGTCCCTGGGATGTGGTAACTAAAAGCTTTATTTGTCGGTGTTTTCAACGGGTACATTGCAGCTGTGATCTGCTGACTGACTGAAAGCTCATCCCTGTGGTCTGAGCCCCGTGAGTACTAATGAAGTCAATGTCTCACCATTACCCCATGGAGCCATATAGCTGCTTGATGCTCTATTCTGAGAAAACCGTTCCCAGAGTCTGTTCGAAGAGCAGGCAGTGAACATGAATGTGCTTCTCTGTGTCCATCCTGTGCTTAATACAGGGGATTTAAGCTCCTTCCCTTGGTTACCTCTGTGCAGCAGGTAAGTGGTACTATGCCTCTTCGCTAGATGAGTGAATCAGGGCTAGGAGAGGTTACCATGCTTGCTTAAGGGTACGGCTGTAAATGGAACCTGGGTACTATTTACTCTACCTGCTGGACTTGCATTCCACCTTCTGTCTGTGCCCTCATAAGCCACAAAGAACATTCCTGGCTTTAGAATTTTTCAAACTTTCAGAGCAGAATAAACCATAAGTATAGTGCAGTATTCTGGGTATGGATTTAGTAAAAAACGAGGGTTGCCGTTTTTAGGCATTAAAATGATTATCCTTTCTCTTTTTAGATAAAGGCAGCCACTTTAGAAAATTTTCTAAGCCTAGTTCATATTTGGAAAGCTTTGCACATAATTTTTTAAAAGCCCACAGGTCTGCAGAAAACAGAATTCATCTGCAGAATTGGCATCCATCCTGTCCCCATTTGCCAGTGTCCTCGTCTCCTTCTATCTCTGTTTCTGAGGTAGCATCTTCTACTACAGGAGATCAACCGGGCTTATAAATCCACTCTTTCCTACCCACCCAACCCCCAAATAAATATGAATAGAGTACATCACATGTAATAAGGGGCATTGTCCTTGTGTTAAGGTCACTTTCTGATTTGTCTTAAGCTGGTCCTGATTTCTTTTAAGCTCTGAAAACATAGGTTAATGTTAATTTTCACGATGATTTGAAGAACCGAAACTCCACATACCCTAGTGTCGTTAAGGAAATTGACAGATTGAAAAAAAATAAACTTACTGTTTCCTCAAGCAGCATTCTCTTCTTTCTTACTCTACAATTCTTGTACCCAAGTTGTCCTCTAGGTGGTTGACAAGGTATTTTTCTAGTTGTACAGTGGAGAAAACTGAGATAGGGAGATAAAAAGTGACTTGGCCAAGGTCACTTATGGTCAGTCAGCCGCACAGCCAAGAATAGATCCAGGTCACCTGACTCCCTGGGCTTTGTTCATTACATCACTCAACCTCTCTTCAGGAAGAAATAGCCCTGCCAACCTCAAAAATGAAAGGATGGTCAACTCTCAGACTCAATTTTGGGGGCTTGGTCTTTTTTTAAATATTATTTTGGGTTAAAACATACATCAATAACTGCTAAATTGCAGCACTGTTAGCAAGATTTAGGATCTTAACTAAGGCAGAATTAGTTAAGAAAAACAAAATTCTGTATCTGTGGTCAATAATACTGTATTGTACACTTAACAATTTAAGAGGGTAGATCTCACGTTGTATTCTTATCGAAATAAAGAAAATGTTGTAAAAAGATAAACAAAGTTCTGGTATCGTAGTCACAAATTGGGCAAATGACAAAGCAAAAGGGGAGGTAGCTGAAGACTCCAAAGTGGTTGCTAGGGAGCTTGTGCTCAAACCACATCTGAGAAGGAAGAAATATACAGAAGAGGGGAGAAGGGGTGTGTTGTCTAAGACAACACATATAGAGGTATGGCATGAACCCAGGAGAGCAGCATCAGGAAAACCAAGGTCATGAACACGAGGATTGAAAAAAATAAGGCAATTTTTAGGAGAGAAGGTTTTTAACATTGCAGTCAGTGCATGATGTGTAGATCCTGCTGCTTGAATACGATGAGGTCAGATTTCACAGAGAGGGAGGAAACAGCTACTCAATTCTCATTTGGCTCCTGTCTTTTCCATTCAAGTGTAGCGGATGGGAATCTCCATCTACAAAGACAGGTATACAAAATATCTCATCTCTTTTTTTTTTTTTTTTTTACAAACCATATTACTGTCTGTTTCAAGCCTCTTCCTTCTGGGAAGGTGAAAGACTTATTCTCAGTCCTTCCTAGGGTCCTAGACACGTATTCCCAGAGTTGTGTCAAGGCTCCCAGGAGCTGACAGTGGGGCAGCATGGGGAGAGGGGACCCTCTGGTCACTGAGGCATCTGACCACACAGGTTACACTGTAGCACCCAGTGTTTCTGCTCACGTGGTTCCCTCAGTTGCTGTTGCCCAGGTCATCTTTAGTTCGCAGAATTATTTTGGTGACAATCGTATGGTTCCTTCTGCCTAGGTGTACCACACACAGCTCAGGGGCTTGTGACCTCCCTGGGGACACTGCCAGGAAGCAGGGCCTGGATCCCTCCTCCTTCGGGATGCATAAGCCTACCTCTCTCCTTTGCCAACAGCCATCAGGGCTAATCCTTCATGTTTCTTCCAGATTCTCCATGTCCGTAAACCTCATTCCTTTTTACCTCCTTCAAGCACTTCCCTATGTTCTTCTAAGTGTTTGGGATTTTGGAAAACAAAATCCAGAAGTATTCTAAGGCTATTTCTCTTCTTCTCCTTGCCACGTGCCTCTCCTGATGCAATGAACACCAATTCTGATACCTGCCTTACTGGGGGAGGTCAAACAAAAGGGGAAAATATAAGGAGGAAAGAAAAAGGAACATAGATTAATATCTCTGAATATTACTTTCCTTTAGAAGGACAGTAATTTGGGGTATCTGTCTTGTTCTCATTCATTTTCCTTTCTCTGAAAATGACCCCAATGAATATACAAGCATGGGCTCCGTATACACAAGACCATGTCCCTGGTCAGGACTGCTTAAATCAAGGATAGAAATCTGATCCAAGCTGGCCCAGTTGGAGTCTCTTCCCCAGGAATTAGAGTTTAGGATTGAAAGGTGGCACTGACTAGGAGTGAGTGGATTTAAGTCACAGAGAAGTGCTCCAAGGATGGCCCTCGAGCGCTGTCCCAGTGGATGTTGGAAGGCTCTGCTTCCTGTTCTTCCTGCTCTTGGCTTTTCTACTGTTTCTCTGATTTCGTGAAATTGCCCATGAATTTCATGAAACTGGATATGCTTCTCTTTGTTAAGGTAGCCAAAATCAGTTTCAGTTGCTTGCAACCAGGAGTAATTTAAGAGTGCTCTTCAAAATTGCAGAGGCAGAGAAACATGGTGCAGGGGAAACTGAAACTCAAGATAGACAAAGAGATAGTAAGATAGAATCTAGGTATTTAAGATGTGTTCATCTAATGATTTAAAGTGACCGTTGCAAGAGTTACATTTGTAATCCCGGAACAACTTTTGGCATTTGTTGAGGAGCCGTTTTTAACTGCGTGCACGGCTTTGTAGTGGAACCTGTGGCACATTAAAGAACAGGCAGATGGTATGCAAGGTTTTCAAGGATGAAAGTGTTTCCATTTGAGGGCTTCTTGAAGAGACCAGGGTGGTTTAGTCAGGGTGAGATGTCTCAGGAAACAGGACTGGCTTTCAGGTGCTTAAAGGACTATCGGAAGAGAAGTTGTATTTACTCATTTCGGCTCTGGAAGTAAGAACAAGCATCCACAGAAGGATATTAATGGAAATGGATTTTAACTCAGAATAAGGGGATTTTTTTTTTTTTTTAACATATAGAGCTGTCTGGCATGCTGTGAGATTTCCTTGTAGGGTAGAGAACAGTTTGCCATAGAAGAGTTCAAGCTGAGATCGGATGGCCATTCACAAAGGTTACGATGAAAGAGAGAAACCAGAATTGGGATGGAATGGGTAACTTCTAAATTTCCTTTAAATCCAAGATTCCATCATTTTCCATATAAATGTTATTAATTCCTCGGCTTGAAAAATGCCAACCCACATTTTGACAGCATGCAGTAGGATTTAAAGCACTTTGCAAATATAGTTTTTATGAAAAATTTCTTCCTTCCTTTATTAAAAAAAAAACCCTAAAGGCTACAAGCTGTCATTGAAGGAAGACATTTCCAAAAAGTAAGAGAAACAAAAATGTATTTTCTCTTCTCTAAATTGGAATTGACAGTGATTAACGGTTTCACAGCCAGGTGCTTCACTGAATTGAAAAAACTCTCTGTGATATTAACATAATCATACAAAACCCAGGGAATACTGAATTGCATTGTCTCTAGATTTCTAAGCTATAAGAAACTGAGTAGATCCCTTGAGTTATTTTAGGGAATAAATCAGAATCCCAACTCTTACCCCCCAAACCTTTAGAAATGAAAAAAATGTTACCATAGCACATTCTGTTAAACCTAAACAGCTCAGATATTTTATCCACCACGCTCCACAACACTCTAATAATCTAGTTCCTTTCACAACTCTGTGACCCTTTGTGTATTTAGATCATTATTCTTAACTAGAGGGTAAGAACTGGGTTATTCTAGTTTATCATTTACCATAGCCAGCAGATGTTGACATTCAGTAATCATGTCTTAAAGAAGAAGGGACAAGGAAAGCCACTTAGTTTGAAATCCTGGTCTTACAGACTCCATCAGACATAGTCTGACATCATGAAGCTTTTCATAATCTCTTTCATAATCTCTTACTCTTCACGTAAAAACCTTTGAAAATGTAAACACACATAGAACCATTCATTAGCTTTCTACTCTGTTTATTTAAGTGGATTACATTTATAAAGAGCATTCAAAAGAATCCAGTCTTTTCTCTTTGCAAATTGGATTCTCAAGTCATTTTAAAGACACCGTTTCCAACATAATTAAAAAACATGCTTTCTACCTATTTTAGAGTCTAACTTAAAAGGAAAGAAACAATCATGAACGCAGACTCTGTTGTACAACTCTTTTAAAACTCCTATTTGGAAATGTAAAAAATACAAAAGGTACCAAGAAGAAGATAACAATGACCCATATTCCCACCAGGAAGAATTAACTACACTCGGTATATTCTCTCCCCCTGTTTTAGGAAACACACTGAAAAATATCATATATGTTGATTATTAAGATTTTAAATAAGGCAGAAAGTTACAAAGATGACAGTTTTAAAAACTCATCTCCAAATTACAATTCCCATCATTAACCTTAGTGAATATCATTTCAGACATCTGTCTATCTATTGATCTATCTATTAGAATGGATGGATACTTAGGTAGAAATACTTTTATAAAGATGAATAGAAAAAAAAGATGAATAGAGATGCTATTTATAACAAAATGATTAATTAAAAAAAATTCAAGCAATTAAAAGAAACAATTGAAACTAAAGAATGGTCAAGCTTCAAATAATTTTACCCCTTTTCAAAATACATTATTTCTTTAAAAAGATCTCTCTATGGCTAAAGTATCATGAAAAGTATTAAGAAATCGGAGTCCTTGTTATTAATTATAGTACCGTTTATATGAGCTTTCTTCCTCAGACAGTATCAATTGACTTCCTTTTTCGAAAGGTTAACACTTCAGAAAGTTCCTCCCTTCCTCACCTCCAGAGTGTTATTAGATGTTATTATTATTTCTATATTGTTCAGGTCATATATTCCATTTTGCTATGGGAATGTATTTTGAGAGTTGTTTTGTGCTTAAATGTTTGAATGTATACAGCCTCTGGGAGTGATATGTTTTTTTTTCTGTTTAAAATTTATTTATTTATTTATTGGCTGCTTTGGGTCTTCATTGCTGCGCACAGGCCTTCTCTAGTTGCGGCGAGGGGGGCTACTCTTCATTGTGGTGCATGGGCTTCTCACTGCGGGGGCTTCTCTCGTAGCGCAGCATGAGCTCTAGTAGTTGTGGTGCACGGGCTTAGTTGCTCCGCGGCATGTGGGATCTTCCCGGACCAGGGATCGAACCCTTGTCCCCTGCATTGGTGGGCGAATTCTTAACCACTGCGCCACCAGGGAAGTCCTGGGAGTGATATCTTTGTGCTTTACTTTCAGTTATTTTATCTACTGTCTGATAAACAACAGCCGCTAACTGGACACAATGATTCATCATCCCCAATACTTAGGGTCTCCAAAGCAGTGTGAACCATTATCACTCATCACCAAAAAGGCGTTGAGTACCGTTTGGTGGTAGGCATTGCTGAATGCTGAAAATTCAGGGTTGAAGAGCACATATTCCCTGCTCTCGAGAATTGAGAGCAACCAAAGTATTTTAAAGTCCTAGTGTGTTGGCTCCTTGAAAGTGCTTCGATTACTTCTTTAACCTAAGAGCCCATCCTATGGCCTGGTATTCCATAGGCCCGCAATTAATACTTGTTCAGTTAAATGGGCCTTTATGTGCCAGAAACTGTGGTGAGTTAAAAGTTATATCTAGGGCTTCCTTGGTGGCACAGTGGTTGAGAGTCCGCCTGCCGATGCAGGGGACAAGGGTTCGTGCCCCGGTCCGGGAAGGCCCCACATGCCGCGGAGCGGCTGGGCCCGTGAGCCATGGCCGCTGAGCCTGCGCGTCCGGAGCCTGTGCTCCGCAACGGGAGAGGCCACAACAGTGAGAGGCCCGCGTACGGCAAAAAAAAAAAAAAAAAAAAAGTTATATCTAATTTTTTCTTGACAACAAATCTATTAGGTAGGAATTTATTGTCTCCATTTTATAGATGAGGAAGCTGAGTCACAGTCAGTAATATCCCAAAGTTATACAACAGGATTTAATTGTAAAACTCATTCTGTTTTCATGACATCTGGTCATGTATGTTGGAAGTCATAGAGGAAAGAGGCATATGAACTACTGATTATAATACAGTGGGATGAGTAATATAATAGTGTATATACAGTCCAGAGGTTAAGAGGCTGCTTGGTGGTGAATCTCCACTCTACCATCTATTTGCTGTATGACATCGAGCAAGCTCCTTCCCTTCTCTAAGCCTCTGTTTCCCATCTGTAAAATGGGATGAAGAGTGGGAATATTAAATGAAATGATTCAGGTCAAATGTATAGTGTAATACTTGCCACAAGTGCTTGAGAAAAAGTAGCCTTTCATATGATGTTTACAAAGTGCTCTGGAAGCTCAAAGGCATGAATCATTTTTTTTTTCCCCCTGGATTTTCAGGGGAGGGGACACTTGTGCTTGGGTGTGCTGGCAGCATAGGAATTCACTGGGGGAGAGGTAGGCGGAGCCTTGGAAGAAAGAGAAACATTAAACATAGGACTGGAGATCCTGCCGAGTATTTGCATTACCCTATTCAATTCCTGAAACTTCCTTCCTTCACTTGTACATCTCAGGAGTGTCCAAATAGGAGTATCTGTGTTTAGAAAGGCTGACTTACAAATAGTCCATTGTATCTTACTGGACCATCTTCCCATTGAGAAGGTGAATTAGTCAGTGTCTGTACAGCTCTGAGGAAATGTGAGGTGACAGGGAAGTTTCAGGGCTGCTGGTCCAGGAGGCCAGGGGCCATTCCAGGCCAACTTAAGAGCACCTGTTGGTCCTCCGAAGAAGCCTGCCACCTGTCTGATATTCCGGAACAGTGTTCCTCAGCCTTGTTTTCATTGTCCTTCTCCTTTAGACTTTTCTCTAATTGCTCTCTCCACCCCTGCCATGACATGTTAATAGCACAGATAACTGCATATCTGGTTTTATATTAGTATGTGTTCTTCCCTACTTCATACATAAAAAGAGTAAGATTTTTCACCCTCTCCCCAAGAACCAACTTGTGTGAAACAGACTTCAGAGGGCATTCTCAGGTAAGCTGCTGGGCTGGAGCTGACCCTGAACTTGAAGGCTCTAACTGCTGTATTTTTCATTATGCTTTCAGTTGTACTTCCTCAGCGATCCCTACGGCACCAGCTTCCCAACTCGTCTCTCTCTCTGCTTCCTCGCGTGCCCTTTCACAGTCAATATTCCATATAGCAGCCCGGGTGACCTTTTAAAAATGTAATCAGATCACGTCTGTCCTCTGCTTAAAATTCTCAAATACCTTCCCATTGGACTAAGAATAAAATCTGGACTCTATTTCATGGCCCCCAAAGTCTACCTGATCTGTTCCTGCCTCGCACTCCAGTCTCCAAGTGTGGGGGAGGACGCTCATGGACAGACAAAAGCCATCCGGCAGGAAGTCACAGGGTTTTGCAGCAAGGAGCTCTCGGGGTGTGGGGATGACCGCTGGGAGGGTGTGGGTGAGGCTATGGGCGAGCAGGGACAGCAGTGGCTACCACACTGGAGGGCACAGAGAAGGGAATTTGTGTGCTCGTCAAAGTCAGGAAAGACTTCTCTGAACAAGTGACAGTGATGGAACCATGATATGAAAGATGATTATGCGTTAACTGGGTGAAAGAGGGATGGCATTCATGGTCTGAGCAGAGAGAACAGCATGTGCAGAGCCCACGCAATGGGAGGGAGTGGTCGGCACGTGAGCCACTGGCAGGGAACTGTGGCTGCAGCAGGATATGAAATGATGCTGCAGAAACAGGTGGGGTCCTCTTCACACAGGGCCTGTCCGGCCATGTTAAGGGCTGCAATCTGTCTTAAGAGAAAGATTGCCACTGAAGGGTTTTGACTGTGTGACTAGTTGAGGAGGAGACGAGGTCAGATTTTGTTTTCAAAAGATTGCTCTGGTTGCAGTGTGAGTGTAGACCAGTTGCGAGGCACTGCAGTGGGAGGGTGGCCAACTGGTGCTGGTTTTCCTGGATACCTGGCTGGGTTTAGCACTGAAAGGCTTGTATCCAAGAAACTCCCCCATTCATGGGCAAGTCCACCCGGCTAGTCACCCAGTGCTGGGCAGTTGTTCAGGTGAGAGATAACGGGTGTCTCATGAAAGATGCAGGATCGTCTCTTCCCTAGATTCACATCAGAACAGAAAAGGTCAGCACCATGAATCCCTATTTCTGAAAGCCCCTTAGAATAGGCCTTGCCAAATATACAGGCAACACAGCAATACACACACACACACACACACACACACACACACATCCCTAATGTGCAAATTGCTTTAGGTAAGCCTCGATTATTTTTCCTATACAGGCTGAGTGGCATCACGTTTTTGACATCTCAAAGCCTGGAGCCTGCCCAAGAGAAGGTCAATCTAGGTAAGAAGTGGGGCTAAGTCACTGCTGCGCCTTGAACCTCTGCTCACTGTCAAGCTGTACCCTTGCCCTGGGCTTCTACACCGTCTCTTCACCCCCAACTTCCCGGTTCTAGCCTTGCTTTCCCACGCATGCTGTTAGACCCCCAACCCCACTAAAGCTTGTTCTCTGACCATGCTGTACTGCAGGGCACTTTCGTGGTCCCCAGTTGCCCCCTAAAGAAAGTAAAGAGCTCCATGCTTAGATTTCAGAGTTGTCTTCCCCCACCCCCTTATCTGACCCTTCTCACTTTTTTCTAGCCCCTGGAGGCAGAAGATGTTTGTTACTAAAACATCCAAAAGAATTGAGGGAGGAATGTTGCTACTCCTACTCCCACTATAAATAGCTGACTGGGCCCACTATGTGCCAGGCACTGTTTTTAAACACTTTATATATGTAGTTACTAATATTTGTATTAATAAATGGATCACTCATTGGACAGACCTTTATTGAATACCCATGATTTTCTAGTTAATCGCTCAAGGATAGGACATAGCCGGGAACAAACTCCTCTTTCATGGTGGTTGTGTTCTACAGTATGTGGGGAGAGACTGAGTAATTGATGGATGTGTAATGTGGCAGATGGTAAGTTCCATGGGAGAGAGGCATCTGGGTGAGGGCTGGAGAGTGACATTGGCCGTGGGCACTTTTTCATGTCGAGTCACCTAGGAAGCCTTTTCATGAGTTGTCATTTGAGCAGATACCCGAAGGCAGCCAGAGACTGAGTCATAAAGATTCTGGAAAATTTCAGGCAAAGGGAACAACAAAGTGTGTATATATATATATATATATATATATATATATATATATATATATATATATACACACACACACACACACACACGCACACACACATACACACACAAACACACATGCACACACACACATATGGTTTATGGTGGAATCCTGAAATCATACCTTTCATTCTTCTCTCAGGCACTAGTCAAGGTTTCATGAATTCATTTCCCCCCTTGTTTAAACTCCTGGAGCATCAAAAAAAAAATCTCTTTTCTTCACTTTTTATATTTCCAACTGTCACTTTGATCTTTAATGGAAATTTTGGTATTAATCTAGTCTTTTACTCTCTAATCTTTTTGTATTTTTCATATTTTTCTCTTCTTGATACACATTTTAACGATGGAAAGCCAGTTTTGTTCCTGATAAGGATTTTTTTGGTCCACTTTAATTGTGTGTTTGGAAAGCAAAGCTCAAGCCATCGTTGATCATTATCTGGCTACAAATAATGTGCTTGAATTTCCAGGCAGAGACACGGGTTGGACCTGTGTCTTCACATAATGATACTTTAGTCCACTATTTACTGAATATCTTCCATCTTTGAGGCATGTGCTGTAGGGAATACAAAGATGGTGATGACGACAGTCCCTTCCCTTAGAGAGCTTTTGATCAAACAGGAAAAATGAGTCACAGAAGGTTAATTGGCCATTAGAGGCAGGGGGCGTTGGGAGTCTATTCCTGGATAACGTGGGTCTGAATCACAAAATAATAATCGCAATTACTTTTATAGTGCCTACCAAGTATCAGACACTGGGTTCTCAATGCCAGTAGGTCTACCAGGTGTCATTATTACCTGTACTTTAGGGATGAGAAATTGAAGCACATAGAGATTACATAGCTAAGGTTACCATGCTGAGTGGAAGAGCTGGGATTTGAACCAAGGCAGTATCGGTCCTAAAGCTGTGCTAAGGGAGGGGTGCCTTGAAACTTAGAGCTATGAGGCAAGGAACCTAAGGACATCTGAAGTCTGAGTTCATGGACACCATTGTGATTAAGCCAGACATTCTAACAGAGAAGGCCAAACAGGTTTGAGCCCCAGTGCAGGACATGGATACATCGTAATCTGGTAAGAGCCCAAGAAGGGCCTCAGGTTGAAGACTTTTGCCTTTGTGCATGGGCCAGGAGAGAGCAATTAAAGCACCTCTTCAGCTGATACATGTTAAATGCCGAATAAAGGGTTTGGACCAAAGGAGAAAAGGCTTTATAAGTGCTGAGTGGAGATATCACTATGTCCTGGGTCTCACTCAAGCTAATAATGAATTTTCTTTTATAATAGAGGTGGAAATAGTAAACCTTGATTAATTCCTCTATTTCTCACCCATGTTAATTTTACATTCAGTCCTACTTATTTCCCACACTTGCCTTGCTCTCCTTCTGGTTCTTGCATGACTGATGGAAGTTTGGTTTTTCCCCCTACTTGTAAATTTCTTATTCTGTTTCCTTTGCCTACTTTCACTCCTTACCATCCTGTGGTATCTTTTGTCTCCAGAAGTCTAGGTTCTGATTCCACATGTGCCCTGAATTTATTCTACCTAGAAAAGTAATTTGGAGAGTGGGCTCCATTTCTCTGCAGGGGGATTATGAAATTGCATTGAAAATAGGGAGAATAAAAAGCTATTTTACAGATGAAGACCCTGAGGTGAAGAGACGTTTAAGTGACTTACAGAAGATCATTCTCTTAGCAACTGGCAAAGCTGGATTTGAGCCCAAGCCTTCTGACTGTGAATTCACTGTTTTTTCATCAGTCTGCGCTGCCCGGGTGGAAACTCTCTCACATGAAGATTGATCAGTCCTGGACGAGTTGTACCATGGGGCGGGTGCTCCATATTCTATGACTAAAAGAAGAAGAATTAGTGAATGAGTGGTCTTCGGAATGAGGCTTGGTGTCCCTGGTCAGTCCTGTAAGGGATTTTCAGAGCTAGGGCTCTGGGGCAAACCATTCGGGTTAAAATCCCAGCTCAGCCACTTACCAGCTGTGAGACCTTAAGCAAATTACCTACCCTCTCTGTGCCTTAGTTTCTTCATTACAAGAACAGGGATAAATAATAGTACCTACCTCATAGACTTTTTTGCCTGTGTGAAAATAAATGTGTTAAAACAGATAAAGCCCTAAGAAGAGTGCCCAGCACGTGGTGGGGCTCACTAAACAAGTAATTACCTATTTAATTAACTAATTACCTATTTAATTAACTAATTATTTAATAGTAATTAGTTATTGAAAGAGCTAAAGCTATTTACCTTAGGTATCTAAAGCTTTTGCTTGAGAACCAAAGCTTACAAGCACTCTTGGTACTCCTAAGTTGTGTCTTAGCTGCAGGCAGAAGCATTAGGATTTTGTCAGTGCTGGGAAGACCTCTGACCGAATCAATACCGCTTCTATTTAAGTGAAGCTGAATTCCCTAAATTGGCTCTAGAGCCTGTCATTACCTTTGACAGGGCAAGCCTGCAAATGAAAATACTGTGTTGGCTAACCCATGTAGTCAAAAGTTGAATGATTTCTATCTGGTCCTATTTTGAAAGTGACTTTTCTTAGGGACAGGAAAGAAAATATATTACGAGCGAGGGGAAGGGAAGCAGAAGAAGGGTGGTTAGAGGTGCCAAAGACAAATTCTCCACCCAGAATGGTGTAGAGGAAAATGTCTGACATATAGTTGGCCTCCAAGGAATGATTTTTTAAATGGAAAATGTGCCATTTGTTTTGGGGACCCTCCAGCCAGGTAGTTCTCTCAAAACTCCCTCAGCGAAGTCCACTTATCTCTCACATCTGATCAGATAAGTTGCTTATTTAAATAAGATTATGCCTGTGAGATTCTTTGAAAAAGTATAAGGCGCTGTGGGATTTTAAGGCACTGTAGCCTCAGCTCAACTCTGACAATAATAAATAAACATTCCAACTGGGGCAGGACCTCTCGTTTGAGGGGATGCTATATGGGTAAGAATTTCTTGATGCTTTTGACATCTGTGGGAGAATACGGCTAAGTATGTGTGTATGGGGTAGGCAGGTAGGTACTTCCAGGGCCTCTCTGCTTTGGTATGAACTAAATTTTGACCTCACTGGGGCCATACTTATCTTCTGGTTTCTAGTTCCCAGGCCAGCAGATATATAGCAAGCACTATGTGAAGTGTTCTAAGCTTAGCTTTTGAGGACTCATTTCTTCATTTAAAAACAAGGGAAAGGGCTTCCCTGGTGGCGCAGTGGTTGAGAGTCCGCCTGCCGATGCAGGGGACACGGGTTCGTGCCCCGGTCTGGGAAGATCCCACATGCCGCGGAGCGGCTGGGCCCGTGAGCCATGGCCGCTGAGCCTGCGTGTCCGGAGCCTGTGCTCCGCAACAGGAGAGGCCACAACAGTGAGAGGCCCGCATACCACAAAAAAAAAAAACAAAAAAAAAAAAACAAGGGAAAGATGTGGAAAAATAAGGGCTACCTGCCTTCTTGAATTTCTTATGAGAAGAAGTAATAAAAGAAGGAAATATAAAGCACTTAGAAGATTGAGGAATTTTCTTCTATAATGTCAATTCTCTCCCTAGAAATAACCTAGACAATCTCTATGATTGAGACTCTAGTTCTTAAGAAAGTTCTTTCCTTTGAAAGTAATCTAGTTTTATTAATTAAAGCAAGTATGTTGTAGGAGAAATTCTCTCCATCTGAAAGATCTGCTCAGTTTCACAGGCTCCTGATCTAGCCCCATGGGTCCGTTCCCAGATTTTGAAACAGAAATCATGACACAGTAGAACTGTTACAGTTTGCTTTTTGAAGCACTACAGTGTGGAATGTGGAAGTGTTTCTGATTGCCCAACCATTCTGTAAGTCCAAATATGGGTCAGTTAGCCATACACAGGGATATTGCCATCGGGAACGTTCATATAGTATGAGAGTTGGGAACATGCAAAACTACATGATATTTGCTCATTTCATCTCATGCCTCACAGGAATCTAGATATACTAGATTGATCCCTCAAATACCAGTAGATCAAATTCTGGGTTTTATGGAATTCAGTGGTCTAATTAACTGAACCAAGAACATTTTAATGATTATTGGGATCTACTGTTTCTGTTGGAAATGAAAATTTTATGATGTCGAATATTACGGAACATAGCTTTAAAAGAGCAAAACCTCTTTGCCTTTCCAAGAAGAATATGTACCATAATATTCTTACGGTACGTATACAAAAAAATAATACTAGCTCAGGATGGGAATATTCTGAAGTCCAACTCATCCAAGTACCCAGTCTTCATGGAGGTAAAACCAAGAAGACCAGGTAATGGATTGAACTCTGAGAAGGGGTAGATATTAAGGAAGACTAATAGGTCTGTGGTACTGGATTTATAATGGTTTAATTTCCTCAGAATCTCTATCAAATAGTCATCAACATGTACTTAAAAATGTCCAATTATAGCAAGTCTTCCAAAGAAACCCACTCCATTTGGATGACTTTGATTTTTCCCTTCTTTGGGGTGGGAGCCGTATTTATCATTGAGTTTCTTCTCTTCCTTATCCTTTCTGTATCATTTCCTTCTTCTTCACCCTATGTGGACTTAATAACCCAGCAGTCACTTGTTTATGGGTTGAAGTGAGGCCACAATGATAACACCTTAATATGGTGAATCTTAGTTTTTCCTGTTTACATAGGACTTCTTCTACCTCTTAAAACATCCCCAGTTACTTCCTGGAGCCTCATATGTGCTCGGCCATCAGACCAGTCATACTGTCCCACAGCCTTGTCCTGGCCTCTTCTGCTGGTCCCCTCTGTTAAAACGACACCCTGATGAACACAACAGGCTTCTGTGATGGCCTTCTGGAGTTCTCAGGGCACCGAAGGAGATGGTGCATGGGAAAGAATGGCTCCTTTTCCAACCCTGGCCATGCTCTCTCACCCTGGCCCTGAAGCAGCACTGCTTGGTTTCACAGTCTTACAAAATCTTTTATGAACACAAAGGATTCTCCTACCTCCTTTCCTCTGTGGGTCAGATATTGTCCCTTTCTGTCTGTTGTCCTCATCTTTCTCTCCCTCTCCTCCTGTCCCTTACCTACAATTTCCCCTCTCTCTCCAGATTCCTATAACTAAATATGTCCCCTTCATGCCTCTTGTTCCTCTGACCCCCAAAACTTCTTCTGTATATCCACTCATATAATAAACGCATGAGGGATTCCTGGTCTGTCAGGTTCACAAAAAGGTGGACTGGATATCCCAGGCCAGCCGCAGGTTGGTCACTCTGCTACACGACAGCTTTAGACATGTTTTTCAGCTGCTCCATCATTTTCCTGTGGGATGTGTGGTGTTGCTCTTTTATTGGAAGATCTCTGGGAAGGTCATCCTTGTACTAACTGCATTATTTCAGTGATATGGCTCCTCGCGTCCACACTATTCTCTTCCTCCTCAAGGTCACATTCTTCCATTCTCCATCCTTTATATTTTCCTCCAGCTTTATTGAAATGATTTGCTTTCTCTTTTCCATTTCCCAACGTTTAAAATCCTTTCTAATAAGCTAGAGTATTGAGAGCCAGTCTTCAAGCCCCTCCTACTCGAATTTTCTGTACTGAAAAGACTGTGGACTTTGGGGTTACACTGACCTTGTGTTGAAGCCCAACTCTACAACCTCCTTCTGTGAACTTCATTTATTATGATGTATAAAATGAAAATAACAACCTTATGAGGCAGAAGATAATTGCTAGAGTTAAATGCGATAACAAAGGCAGACTTTCTAACTCAGTGTCAAACCGCATAACCAGTGTCAGTCTCCTCTCCTTCCCTTTTCCTTCCCATCGCTTGGTGACAAGTTGCATTTTGTTGTACACTGGCTGTGGTCCATCGCTGCGTGCTAATCCTCATAACACTCCCGCGATATGTGGCGTGCTTTCCTCATCTTGCCATCCTGCTTCCAGGCTACTAAGTATACAGTGGCCTCTGCATCAGGTTCGCCATGGAACCTCGAGTTAGTATGTGCACTGATCATTTAGCCATAAATCCACATGTTCCACCTCTTTGTACCTTAGTAGTGGTGTCAGTTTTTCACTGATACTGTAAAACCTGTGAGCACCTTAGATGCATCATACATGTTTCCCATTTGAATCACTGTGTTTTGCACACTATACATATCCGTGCGTTATGATGACAGCTAGTGATATAAACACACAATTGTATAAACGACCACCTTTCTAACCACATTTGTGAATGTCTTCAGTGTACAGATTTTACTGAAACACCGTAGAATTGAAGAAGAACTAACTGTAATTATGGTTATAAGAGTGACATTTTGGGTCTGGGAATGCAGCTGCAACTGAAGAAGAGGCATGGGGAAATGTTGCATCCTGTCTCCCAACATCAAGATTTAAGAAAACCCCATAGTTCATTTTCCCTTCATTAATAATTAGATTCCAAGACCCATCGGTGGAATTAAATTTACATGCCCAGAAGTTATTTATATTATAAAAATGTTGGTATTTACTGAAATATTTCATGTTCCAAAACATACTTTTTAAAAAAATTTATTTATTTATTTTTGGCTGTGTTGGGTCTTCGTTTCTGTGCGAGGGCTTTCTCCGGTTGCAGCAAGCGGGGGCCACTCCTCATCGCGGTGCGCAGGCCTCTCACTGTCACGGCCTCTCCCGTCGCGCAGACTCAGTAGTTGTGGCTCACGGGCTTAGTTGTTCCGCGGCATGTGGGATCTTCCCAGACCATGGCTCGAACCCGTGTCCCCTGCATTGGCAGGCAGATTCTTAACCACTGCGCCACCAGGGAAGCCCCAAAACATACTTTTTAGAAGAATAACTCGAATGCTGTAAATCCGTTTGTCTCAAATAGGCCACCCATGAAGCCATCGGATGTTTCTCATGATGATGTCAGGCCCAAAAGGATTTTCTTTCTTTCTTTTTTTTTTTTTTGCGGTATGCGGGCCTCTCACTGCTGTGGCCTCTCCCATTGCGGAGCACAGGCTCCGGACGCGCAGGCTCAGCGGCCATGGCTCACGGGCCTAGGCGCTCCGCGGCATGTGGGATCCTCCCGGACCGGGGCACGAACCCGTGTCCCCTGCATCGGCAGGCGGACTCTCAACCACTGCGCCACCAGGGAAGCCCAAGAAGGATTTTCTTGGCAAACGCTGATCTTCTTAATCCATACAGAATTCCCCCAACTGTAAAACTGATTTATCATGAAAGTACATGCCCACTTTAGAGAACATTTTTACTTACTCTGATGACAAAAGAGTATTTAATAGTGTGCTCCCTGGTGGCCTCATCTGATTCACAGATTTACTCTGCAATTTGTGAGATAGAAATTTGGGCTAATTGCAACTTTTTATAAAAGGCTGCAAAAAAACATTATGGAACTCCAGGCCTTTGTGTCCTTGTAATTCTACATTCGTATTACCATCACAGACCTATTTGCCGTACTTATTATATATTTGCTTTTATCTCAAATTGTTTTTGAAACTTGTCACAGACAATGTAAACTCTTCCTGACATCAGAACTGTGCTCAGAGTCCTTCAGTTCCCAGGGGTTCCCTTGTGTGCTGGTAAGGCGGAGGGATCTATCTTTCTGTTAGATAGAAAGTAGTGAAATTGAGAGATTTCTTCATGAAGACTATAATTTTATGATTTTCTATGTATTCCTACAGTGTCACAATGTCAGAAGGGAAGCACTAAGCTAGTCTACACTGCAGAAGCAGAATTTCTGCCTTTAAAACTCTGATTTGACTATGAAACCATAAGCACTCCCATCAGAACACTAGCCATTTGTCCCAACATTCAATTTCTGTTTTTTGTGGCATACATTTATTTGTTCAGCCTTGAAGTTTTAGCCATCTCAAATTCAGAAATGGTCTTATTAAGTTGTTTTATGTTTTTCAAAGGATTTTTTTTTTGGATGTTATTTGAATTCCAGGAACACAGGAGATTTCTAGAAGCAGCATGAGACTGCTGTAACAAGTTATTTTGGGCAGCCATCTATACCTCAAAACTTTAGCTTTCCATCAGTTTCATAAGTATATACTTATCTTCACCTTTATTCTCTCTAAGCCTGCCATTTGGATAGGTGCGGTCTTTGACTACTGATACAGTAATATGCTTTTTATGTTTCTGCCTTTCAATTGAGGTCAGTTGACGGATGGTTGAGAATGAACTTGTGGAATCATCCTGAAATGCTTTTACAATTATATGCAAATGGTGTGAAAACTCTTAGACCCCTGTGTGACATCCAGCTGTAGGAACTGTGGCCATGAGAGTTTTGCATAAAGTAGTGAAATTCTGAATGGCAATCAAATGGGGAATTCTCAGAGCAACACAGTTTATTAAAGGAAGATATGTTTTGAGCCCAATATGGTACTTTTCCCGTTGCCGAACCTTTGGGTCCAACTGTAGCTGCTGTGATGTGGAAAATCTCTGTCTGAGGACCTGTTGAAATTAGGGATGACACTTTAATTCTTTTAAATTCAGGAGTCAGAAAATAGGGACTAGTTAGATATTGTTTAAATAGTCCCGTTAGAAGTTTCCAGCCTTCTGCCAAAGGTGGGATTGATTTAAATGTTTGAGCAGACATAGTTCCAAGTGTCCATACCCACAGCTAAGCTCCTAATCACAAGGGGGACTGCTTCAAAGTCTGGGGGTGCTCTGACTTTTTTTTTTTTTTTTTTTTTGTGGTACGCGGGCCTCTCACTGTTGTGGCCTCTCCCATTGTGGAGCACAGGCTCTGGACGCGCAGGCTCAGCGGCCATGGCTCACGGGCCCAGCCGCTCCGCGGCATGTGGGATCTTCCCGGACCGGGGCACGAACCCGCGTCCCCTGCATCGGCAGGCGGACTCTCAACCACTGCGCCACCAGGGAAGCCCCGCTCTGACATTTTTTATTACACCTCCTGCAGTCAGAACTTACTGACATTCAATCATAATTCTCTTAACTTCACCTGAGGCAAATTTAATGGTGATGTCCAATTTTAACCTTCCTCACCTTCTCTGGGGCATTGTGGGATAAGTCTTTCTCTAGGCCCAATAGAAACATTAGACCATGAACAGTAGCATACTTTTAGGACAAAGAAGAATTCTCAGTAGGAATTATGCAAACTTTACATGCTCTTTTTCCTTTCTGCCAGATGGATAATTAACATTCTGGCTGAGGGGCATGGCATTCACTTGCATGATCGCTGTAATCTCTTAACCATCTTTTAACAAAGAGAAAAGAAATAATCCTATGTAGAGGTGTTAGAGGTCTCCTGCGAGTGTCCCATAACAGATTCATCATCTCTCCATGAAGTTTTGGAATATGCAATATTTTGTAACTTCTACATGCAAACCTTTAAGACATTCAGGCTTGGATTCAATTTTCAATTCTTGAGACTTTGGGTAAGTTACTTAAGCTTCCGTGGTTCTCATGGGTATAGAGGGAGTATTGTTAGTACTCTCATAGATCTGTAGATCGCATAGATCTGTGAGAATTAAATGAATGAGGCATAGAAGCACTTAACTAGGGCCTAGCATTGGGTAAGAGCTCATGAAATGTTGGCTTATCTCATCTTCCTCCTTCTCAACTGAGTATGAATCTACCTATCTTATTACCACACCTCTTTTTTTTTTTTTTTTTTTTTTTTTGCGGTACGCGGGCCTCTCACTGTTGTGGCCTCTCCCGTTGCGGAGCACAGGCTCCGGATGCGCAGGCTCAGCGGGCATGGCTCACGGGCCCAGCTGCTCCGCGGCACGTGGGATCTTCCCGGACCGGGGCACGAACCCGTGTCCCCTGCATCGGCAGGCGGACTCTCAACCACTGCGCCACCAGGGAAGCCCCACACCTCTATTTTTAATTTTTGTGGATTTTTACTGCTTGTCCGCAAAGTGTTATCTTCCTGCCTCTTCATTAGTCAACTAAGGAAAATGAGCTTGCCAGACAGCAGTGATGATGCCAGCTGTCTTTGCTGAAACAGACATAAACACTGGGTTGGAATGCAGTGCTGGGTTACCCTGTCCCTTTCTTGGGAGAGCCTTTTGTTTAAACATTGCTACATAGAGAATTACTGGTATGATGCAAAAGTCATCTCAAAATAACTAACTCATGGCAGATTTTATGAAATGACACTAGATTAAGATGAATAAGGGCCTTCCTTGATTCCCATGGTAAGCATCAGGATTTGTGAAACTTTGATACTGGGCTTCCCTGGTGGCGCAGTGGTTGAGAGTCCACCTGCCGATGCAGGGACACAGGTTCATGCTCCGATCCGGAAAGATCCCACGTGCCGCGGAAGGGCTGGGCCCGTGAGCCATGGCCGCTGAGCCTGCGCGTTCGGAGCCTGTGCTCCGCAACAGGAGAGGCCACAACAGTGAGAGACCCGCGTACCGCAAAAAAAAAAACAGAAAAAAAAACAAAAAAAAAAACTTTGATACCAACGTGTCTTTCTCAACAAAAACAACAACACAGAAAGGAAGCAGATGCATCTTATGAAACCATTGCCTATAAATTACACTCCTCTGTAGGATTCTGAATATTTAATCAGGCATAGAATTCTTCTAAAGATCATATTTGCATGAGAAACCCTTACCAAAGAGTGGCTTTGAGCCCACTTGCTTCATTCTGTGTAGTACTACAGTGCATTTAAAATTCTATCCAACAATACATTTTTTATGGCATTTTGTTTCTTTAGTCTTTTTTTTTTTTTTTAATGGTTTTCAGCTCTAGTAGTGTAGTAGAGAGAGCACCAAGCTAGGAATCCAGAAACCTGGATTTGAGTCCCACTTCTGTTGCTCAGTAGCTGTGTGACCAGGGGCAAGCCACTTGGAATTTTCTGGTGTCCTTTAGCCTCTCTGTGTGTAAGTGACAATGACAACATCTGTCATACCAGCCTTAGAGAGTGTTTGTATGTCTCAAAAGGAAGTTGGAGCCACACAACTTCTCTTGTGGAAGTTTTATACAAATCTCGTATTATGGTGATGTATGAAAGTATTTGGGGCATTTTATAAAATTAGAACACATAATGTGAGACAGTTAAGTTCTTTTTTTTTTTTTTCCCCCAACGGAGGGACTGTAGGGGAAAGGGAAACAGCAGAGTAGCTTCATCTCTGAGAGTCACCATGCTCCTCCCTTCTTTCGTGAGGGCTGTGCTCCGGGATGGATCTATAAACAAGAGAGTGCCTTCAAAGCACCCTGCCTGGGTCCTTACTCCTCTCTAAAATGTAAAAGCCTATTTAAATCCCTTATTCTGCATAATTGGAAAGTCATTGTTCAAGAGCAGAGTCCTTAATTTGGAAATGCAGATTCAACTTAACATATGCGATGATTGTTCCTGATCTGAAGTTCTCCTAAAAGGAAACTCCACAAATTGGGTTCACATATTTAAAAAGACAGTCCTGATTTTTGAAAAGGAAGCTATCTGTCTTACCAAGATTGTACCAAGCCCATTTTTGACGGATGCTGTGCAAACACTGACCTTTGAACCTTAAGCATTCAGTGAGTAAGAATCTCGTATGTACAGATTCTTTTTTATAATCATGAGGAAGGGGTTTATTCTCTCTGTATACTCCTATATCTCCCATAGATTATGATATAAACCAGATAGTGACACGAGCCCAGAGATGCGTTGAGGATCTCAATATCTTATATTCTCATGGAGATCATGTGGTAAGCTGATGTTTGTTTATGTAGTAAAGTTTGGAAGAAGTAAGGGAGAGGTGAAGAAAGGATTCTCTGAAGTCTTTGGGGGAATCGTCAATGCTCATACCTTGTAGTATGTCTGGGTATATGAGTGGGTTGGTTTAGGGGTCAAAAAAACAAACAAATGCAAAAAGGAGCCATTTTTCTTATTCTTTGATAACCAGCTGTGACTTTGGCTAGAAATTTATTGACCAAAATAATTCTATCGACCAAACTTTGCCTCTATTTAATTATTTTAGCGATTCGCCAGTATGTTATAAGGCCCAGCTTGGAGTGCTTTTCACTCATAGTCACATCAGAGTTTTAAAGGCAGAAATTTTGCTTCTGCAGTATTTTGCTTCCTTCTTGTGACATTGTAGGAATACAAAGAAAATCATAAAATGATAGTCTTTATGAAGAAAACAAAAATCATTGTGGTAATATGGAAACTCTCTCAATTTCACTACTTTCTGCTTATAATTGTCTTCTTCTCTTTATCTAACCCTAGTCTGATCATGCAACAGCTCTCCTTGTCAAGGCTGACCCTCCTCATTTGATCTTGAGTCCATGTCTTCATCCTTTGGGGCCTTCCTTTATCTATTGTCCCATATTTTATCCCATCTTTCACTTGTATCATCAATATCTCCTTCTTCACTACTTCTTCTCAGCATAAAAACATGCCTAGGTTTCCTTTGTCTTGAAAAACAAGACAAAATTAATAGCAAAGTCAAAGCCTTGATACCAGTATAGGTTATTACTCATTACCTTCTCTTAACTGTCTGCCTTTTCTCTTGCTCTTTGCAATATATTTTGGTGTTCTATTGCTTTGGTAAAATTCCTATCTAAAACTGTTCCTCTAATCTCCCCTTCAAATTTGTTTCTTTTTCAATCTCTTTGCAGTTTTCCTGAGTTCCTTATTGATGCTCTTTCTGATCTCTTTCTACTCCATTCTGTTCTGATATTACTGCTAAATTCATCTTCCTTAAGTTTAGTTGTGAACATATTACTTTCCTGATCAAAACCCATCAATGGTTTCCTGTTTTTCTGTGAAATAAGCATGAATTTCCCACCAACCTGGATTCAAATTTTTTTTACAACGTGACATTACTTTATCTTATTTCTCCTGACACGTGTCTAAAAAACAGACGAAGCGTAATTTTTCCTTTGTACAAATTTAGCAAATTTCCCAGTCTTGTATAATGCTCCTCCTCTTGGAATTCCCTTTTCTTTTTCTTTTTTTTTTTTTTGCAGTACGCGGGCCTCTCACTGTTGTGGCCTCTCCCGTTGCGGAGCACAGGCTCAGCGGCCATGGCTCACGGGCCCAGCTGCTCCGTGGCATGTGGGATCTTCCCGGACCGGGACACGAACCCATATCCCCTGCATCGGCAGGCGGACTCTCAACCACTGCGCCACCAAGGAATCCCTGGAATTCCCTTTTCTTAATCTCTACCTGTTGAAATCTTACCCTTTAGTGAGGGGCAATTTCAAGTGCTTTTCCTGAAGGATTTCCTGATCCTACAAATATGATATACTCTGTCCTTTCTTTGACCTCTGATTTTTTGTTTGATGTCTATTGAATGGGTCTCTTTCTGCTTTGTATTGTAGTAATTTAGTTATCACTTCTGTACTCCTACTCCCGCGGTGTTTAGATTCTTTGGAGAAAAAATCCTTCACAGGGAGAAGAGCTAGAAAGCTATTGCAGACCTACCTTTGTGTTTATATCTTCTATCTTAAGAACAGTAACACTGCACTCTATCCTAGGGTGGGTGGGAGGAAGACAGGCTGGCACTAATGTGTCCAAAATCACACATAAGAGGCAGAATTCAAAGCTACCTAGGCCCGAATGAGCAATGGGAGGGAGCAGTAACTGGTATCCAGAAGAAGTAACTGTAGCTGGAGGAGGGCTCCCCAAGAGGATCTGTGGTCTTCATTAGTAGAGGACACACCTATTGCAATACCATAGCCTAGGAGGGAGGGAGCCAGGGAGTAAATATCCTGACCCTTTTCCCATTCTCCCTTCTGATCTGCTGCTAGTGTTTTCCAGTGGCTAAACCCAGTAGAAGCCAGAGTGCAGGGGAGCTTGTTGATCTTGACTGAGCCCAAAAAAGTCATTCTCCTAGTGCTTAGTGATGTGCAGAAGGGTAGAGTGTGAATCTGAATGGACAGATGGACAATTTCCCGTTAAATAATGGAAGTTATAGATAATCTATCTTAGCAGTATTGGGCTCAGATGGAGTCCCAGGGCATGGCCGTGCCAATGGCTGAGCAAAAAAGCTTTGCATTGGCCTTTTAGGTCCAGAATCAATTAGGAAATCTATAGTAAGCAGATAGAATGACTGCAGCAAATTCTTGGATCTTATTTTAGGCATTGGTGAAATATGTTATGAGCATTGAATACCATCTGCTAAAGGCAATAATTTCCTATTATGGTGAGGCACAACAGATCTTTCCATTTGGGATAGAGTAAAATCATGTGCTTGCTTACTGGAAAAAGAGTCGGAGGAGAAATCACCCCAGCAGTGTTGTCGTGGAGAGAATGTCTGTCTGGAGTTTGCAAGAGGAAATGAAAGACCTGAAGACTTCCCAGGAAGCAAAGTGCTTTGACACTGAGCACAGCCAGAGAAGGTCACTTGGTAGAGCAAATTAAGATGTATAATTTAGTATGTGGCACCTGCAGAGCTGCTGCATTTTAGTCAAAGCAGAGTGAGGCACTGCTGCTTGAAATAGTCCTGTGAACTCAGCATAGAATTATATTTAACCCCACTCCATAGTGCTTTCCTTGTTATTTTGCTTTTCTTTTTTTCCTCCGAAGACTTACAGTTCTTTTTCCTCTGGTTTCTTAGATGGAAAATATGTGCAATGATTCAGCACTGTACCGCACTCTGACTTGCTAGTGGATTGTCACAGAGAAGTGTTTGTCCTTCTCTGAAGCCTTCTTTTGATGTGGAGCACACTGGAGTGCTGAGGTTGAAGTTCATTTGCTCAGGGCAGACTTCTTCAAAGAGGAGGAGTTTTATAGTTTCTTGGTCATCTAGTAGGTATCAACAAGTCGTATTTTGAGTTAGTGGATTGGAAACTTAGAGATTAAATTTCTCATGTCACAAAGGAGCTGAAATTTGAAGGATGAAAGTACATGAGGTATGTTTATACAGATACAGACACTGGCCAGGGTGCTAGACTGATGGCTGAATTCTGACAATCTGTCTTTAGTTGAGAGAGGGAGATTTGGGAAGAACCATGGATAGTTATTCCATGCTCCAGAGGCAGTGCTATAATTATTCATTGATGACAGTGGAGGATGTACACAATGAGTTATTTCGATAAAAATAATTTCAAACTGTGGAAGAGAATGGGAAATAAGTTTGAAAATGTTTGTATTTGTTTGCAGTAATCTGTCTTAAATTTGTTGGCCAAATGATTCTAAAACTCATCCTAGGACCAGAAAACATGAAATTTTTTCTTTTCCATAAGTTTCCTCTAAGATGCACCGTGGTTGCCAAATTCGAGCCAGTTGGACTGTCTTTGTGTCACTCGTGTATCAAAACCTGTATTCTTGTGCATTCAAAGGAGAAACTTGTTCTTTTCAACTGACACTACCTTATAATTAAACTACAATTCTCAATTCCTACCTTCCACTGCAGATAATGTTTTTGCTTGAAATTTTTTGTTAAATGATAAGGCCCAGTGAAAGAGATACTAGGAGTACCTTCTTTATTTGTTTATATGATCATCGGAAACTCAGAAATTATGAACACATGGCATGAACATTTGCATCTGGATTTGGACCCCCAGAACCTGGTAGAATAGTATTTCATCTTGGAAGCAGAGAAACCTCTGTGACATTTAAAAAAAAATTTCAAGATTCTAAGAATGGAACACTTTTCTTTTACAATTCCTGGGGACTTATTTTTGCCAAGTATCCTGCCACAAACCACATGGCCGATGTTAATATCTATGGCCCCAAAGTCACACTTTTCATCTTTTATACCCTATGGTTTGATCCCTAGTTGACATGGTCTTCATCATGGTATGATACCATGGTTGTGATTTTCACTGTTTTTTCAGTATTTCTCTGCCAAAGAAAATGTAGCAAAGAAAATTATAGAAGGAAAATGTAACAGGTCTTTAAGAAGGGTTGATGGATAAGGCTGAAGCTAAGACTTTAAGGATATAACTGTGTATGTGACTCCTGTTACTCTCAGGGGAGGGAGGAAGAAAGGCTTGCTAGTATTATGGAAGACCTATTGTTTAATCTAACATGAACTGCTGAACCATGGCCTCAGTTTGACTACACTGAAAGATTTTAGATCTAGGGTTTACAGACTTATAATAAAAACATAATAAGAAATTAAACTAACCTTAATTTCTTTAGATACAAAATATGGGGAATTATCTTACTACCTTTTTCTTTCTCAGCTTCTTTTGAAGTCTTTCCTCCATTTATTCCTTGAATATCTACACTATATCCTTGAATATCCAGTACTGTACTCTGTAACCTTTGCTTTCCTCAGGCTGCATACTCTTCTTGAGTAACTTCATCCAACTCAGTGACTTTAACTCTGTATTGTTTGCATTCTGATAATCTTTGTCTTTTAATGTTGTGTTTAGACCATCTACATTTAATGTAATTGTTGACATGTTTAGATTTAGGTTTTCCAATTTTTTCCATTTGTCTTTACTTTTGTTTGTTGCCTTTTTTTGTTCCTCTCTTTCATTTCCTTTTTCTCATTTTATTTTTAGTTATTTGAACATTTAATATTATTCTGTTTTAATATACCAGTTGTATTTTTGATTATATCTTTATATTTTTTAAAATGTTTTCTCTATTACAATATACATGCTGAACTCTTTACAGTGTACTTAGAATTAAAATACTATTTTACTTCATACCATGGAGGTCCTGGTAACCACTCTCTTATGTTGTAGTTGTCTTGTATGTTATATGTACATACATTGCAACCCCACTGAACGATATCATATTTTTTTGCTTTCAACTGTCAAACATCTTTTAAAGAATTCAAGAGAAGAACAATATTATATTTACACAGATGTTTACCATTTCTATTACTTTTTCTTCATTCTTGATGTTACAAGTTTCTTTCTGGTAACATTATTCTTCTGTCTGAAGAGTTTCCTTTAGCAATTCTTTCAGAGCAGGTCTGTCAGCAACTAATTCTCTTACTTCTCCTTCATCTTTATTTCATCTTCATTCTTGAAGAATATTTTCACTGGGTATAAAATTCTGGGTTGACAGGTCTTTTTTTCCTCAGCACTTTAAAAATGTTCCACTTCCTTTTGGCCCTGATGGTTTCTGATGAGAAATCCTCAGTCACTTAAGTCATTTCTCTATAAGCAATGCATCATTTTTCTCTGGTTGTTTCAAGATTTTTTTTCTTTGTCTTTAGGTTCCAGCAGTTTGAATGTCGGGTCTGGGTATAAACTGATTTGGGTATATTCTGCTTGGGGCTCACTGAGCTTCTTAAATCTGTAGGTTTATGTGTTTCACCAAATTAGGGAAGTTTTCAATGATTATTTTTTCAAATATATTTTCTGTACTAGGCTCTTTCTCTTCTCCTTCTAGGACCCTGGTGAGATAAATGGTAGTTATTTTTTTTTGTAGCATGGGTCCTTGAAACTCTGATTGTTCACTTTATCAGTCTTCTCTCTCCCTGTTGTTCAGATTGGGCAATTTCTATTGATCTATGTTCAGGTTCACTGACTCTTTCCTCTTCATCTCCATTCTGCTATTCAGCCTATCTAATAAGTTTTTTCATTTCATTACTATATTTTTAAGTTCTAAAATTTCCATTTGATTCTCTTTTATATCTTCAGTTTCTTTGCTGAGAATTTCTGTCTTTCCACTCATTTCAAGAGTGTTAACTCTTACTTGCTGGAGCACTTCTGTTACAGCTGCTCTAAGTCTTTGTCAGATAATTCAGCATCTGTGTCATCTCAGAGTGGCATCTGTTGATTAATTTTCCCAGGGGAGTTGAGATTATCCTGGTTCTTTGTATTGCTGGGTAGTTTGGGGTTGTATTCTGAACATTTTGAGTACTATAAACTCTGAGTCTCGTTTTCCCTTTTTTCAGGCAGCCAACTTGGTTTAGTTCAGGCTGAAAGTTCTGATGAGCCTTCTGTTTGTTGTGGTTTTAATATCGGTTCCATTTTCAAAGCTTTTGCTGGGTTCTTTGGAGCTGTCACATTCCTGTGCCCCCCAGTTGCCACTGTAGGAGGTCTATCTCTTAGTCCTAAGGTCCATCTGTTAGTTTTTTTTCAAACTCTTTTGAATACTGCTTAGGATCAGGTCCACACATACACAGCTTGGGGGTGAATTCAGGAGTTGATAAACAACTGACTGGGTCACTTACTAAGCTTCGCGTATTTGGGGGCTCTCTAGGGGTCTTCAGTCCTCTAGCCATAAATCCGAGACTTTATTTATCCACCTCTGCTTCAAACTTCCTGCATCTGTGCTGACATCTGGGGCCAAGGAGGGGCAGGACAAAGAGAGAAAAAAAGGAACAGGGTTTGCCCCACGGTATTGGGACTGCAGTTCCTCTGATCAAAGAGGAATATTCTCATCTCATCTCTTAGAGTTTTAGTTGCCAACAGGCTCCTACTTCTGCTGCTGTCACTGGCAGGAGATGTCTTTTCTACTTCTGATTCTGAACTAGAAGGTTTCCCCTAGAACTTTCTCTGTTTGTGCTGATACTCACTTCCATCTTTCAGGATAATTTGAGTCCAGGCTAGGGGACTACTGGAGAGAAAATGGGCAAATTTAACTGCTTTATTGTTGGGTGACACTTCAAAGTTTGGTCCTTTTTTCCAAGTGGCTTGCTACTGTCTACTTTTCAGAGTACTCAGATAACTGCTCCATGCATTCTGTATAGGTTTTTAAGCTGTATTCAGTGATTGAGACAGGGTGGAATGTGTTTACTTTATCTTACTTAGAACTCTTTATATATTATATGGTTACTCCTAAATGTGTAACTCTAGTCTATATCTCCTTCCTAAGCCCTACCGTGTTGCAGCTAGCAGTTTTGTGCACGTGTGCTTGAATGTTAAAATTCAAAATTTCCAAAACGGAACGAATCATCTTCCCCCAAAGGCTTCTTGCCTTTCTTATCTTTGTGAATGGCATCGTATTCCTACCCAATCACCTATCTAAAATCATGGAAATAAACTCTTTTCTACTACACATATCCAATTAATCACTAGGTCCTATCAATTCTATCTACTTAAATTGATTTTCTCTTCTCTATTCACATTACCACTGCCCTGGTTCTGACTATTAACAATTCTTTCTGAAATACTGAAAGGGTCTTTCAGTGACCTATAACCTAGTCTTATCCCCTGTTGGTCTAGTCTCTACATTGCTTCTGGAGTGATCTCTCTATAATACAAATCAAAATAAACAGCATGCCTTGCCTGGGATTCTTCAGTGATTCCCCATGGCTCCTGGGATGTTCAGGCTCCTTAGCCTGTGTTCAGTACAGTCTCTTACCACACTTCTGGTCCCCGGTGCCCTGATCAGAGAAAATTTAGTCCTAAGAGCATGGGGCAAACCCCCGTTTTTTTTTTTTTTCTCTCTCTCACTTCTGCCCCTCTCTGGTTCCAGACGTGGCACCAGAAACAGCATTTTGTATTAAAGTTTATGTGTGGAAGACGCAATACAGTGAAGCGGTTTATTCTTAATAGTAGTTTCATGCCTTGAATTGTGGCTTTATTGCTGTAAAATCCAATCTCATAATTTCCTAAACTTTGGCTTTAGTTTCCCAACCATGACTAACATACCTAATACTAACCATGACATTTTCTCCATGTATATAATCAAGACTTATAAAGACAAGGAGAAAAAAGTAGTTAACCCTATGGTAGAGCACTATATGTCTATCATCTTTACCAAAGATATACCCTTCATATGAGTCTCCTCTTTATTTTCTGTATTGGAATTTTCATTGAGTTCTGCTTGACAGGTACAGATGTAATGAATTTCTGGTGCCCTGACCCTAGATTATGTTGTTTAAGGGACAGCCTTAGAGAAAAGCATTTTGTCTGATCAGAGGTGCCGAAACTAACCAATGAGTGGTACAAGTAGCAAGATGTGAGACATATTTGAAGAAACAGTGTGAGTAACACCAAGCTAGCAAAATAAAAGAACTCTTCTATGCAGATTTCTTGGAAAACTAGTTCATCAGTAGAAGGCACTAGATGAGGAGCCACTTTACCTACAAAGCCATGAAATGAGACAGACCTGGGTTTTTATCCTTGCTTCTTCTAAGCCATACGACCTTAGACCAGATCCTTGATGTCTCTGAATTTCGATCTCTTCATCTGTAAAAGGGAGATGTGTTTATTAAATGAGATAACAAAATAAAAGTGTGCACATGTATATGTTCAATACATTAAAAATTCCCTCTCTTAGGGAATAAGCTTTTAGAAGAAGCAGTCATGTTTTCAGCTGAAATCATGGCATCAACTTCGTGCTGCTACTTTGGACAGATTATAAAAAACTTTAACTCTTCCCCTTCTCCCATATCACGCACTTCTCCTAATCCAGGGAAATTGAGAAGATAAGAAAAACTGGAGGAGAATGATGCTTGAAGGCAAAACTAGGCCTCTCCCATTTTCCTGCAACTTAAAACAGCACTTCTGCAGCTTCACTTCAGCTTTTCTGACAGTCCCTAAACTGAACTGGTGATGCTTGGCATCGTGAACAGTGGATATGGCAGCTGTGCAATGGCTTTTATAACTGGTTGTTATAAAACCACCCCCAATAAAAAACCACCTCCAAAGTGAGTTCTTGGATATATTCAGAGAGTGTGTACCAATAAGTATTAGGTATCTATATACATGTGTGTCTTTTAGGAAAGGCAAGGAAGGAGCATTTTAGAAAAGTTTTTAGAGATAGGCTAGTTGAATGAGAACAATCCCACAGAAAATTGTGAAAGAGGCAAGGCCTCTGCTGGCCTCCCATCTCCTCTGTGCTTCCTCTCTTCATGCCCTTCTAACCCTTTCTGTGAGGACCCTGAGTCCTCCTGGAACTTCTGGGTTGACCGGATTCTTGCATGCTTTTCTTTTTACCTTCTATTACTTTTATCTTCATCTGTCTTCGTTAAGAAGTTTCTATTGGAAAGCTTCCTCCTTTCTCTCTTCCTTCACTCAAAATGTTCTTTTATGTAGCTTTTGACTGTTTAGACCCATTTAGGAAAGACCTGAGGTATCACTAAAGAAATCAATGGTTAACAAAATGGTTATTGTGTTACCCTTCCCAGGGAATTTCTTTTAAGCTTGGAAATATTGAAGACTGGGCAATGCCTTCATTTAAGAAATGAAGTATCATAATATAGCATTCTAAGCTCATGATTGTGTGGAGGGATGTTAGCCACCGAGACACCCCTGGGATACTTCACATCGTACGAGGGAGCAGACACCTTCACTGCCCACGTGACACTTCAGCCACTTTGATGGCGAAGACACTGGAAATCCATACAGGACCAGCAGTAGCTTCCAGATTTTTCCTTTTTCTCTGCCATTCCATTTGGCTTCAGATAGGCAAGAACTAGGAAAAGAAACAAAAAACTTGATTAAGGCTTCTGGGTTACTTCTTTAAATTTTCACTTTTCACTCTTGGCAAAATATATGAATTGTGTCCAGAAGAGACTCAAAATTTGTGACCTATTGTCTTCCCCCCTCCCCCACTGCTTTCAGTTAAATAGATAATTAATGTCAAATCTTAGAAGGTACTTCTTGGAGAGTAATGTTTTCTAAGGACCTCAAAGTCCCCTTTCCTCAGGATTTCTGGGAGGTATGTTAGCTCTGTTTTATAGAAGAACCTAAACTGAAGCCTTGAGAAGTCAAGAGACCCTGCTTAGGGTATACATCAAGTTCCCATGTGGGGAGAAGGGACTTTTGTCCTGGGGCTAAAATTAGAGCACTCTCCCATTCTCAGCTGTATCAAAGCTTTGCTAGTCAAGGGTGAGCTGAGAGTGGGGAGGAGGTTGTGATCAGCCTCCTGGCTGTTGCCTTGAGTTGCTTGAGGTCAGCCAGAGAGGAAGGATAAGTCCAGTTATGCTTTGATTTATGCCGCTGTGTGATTCACGCACTCCGTCAGACTAGCTTCTTTCTTCCCCTGTTCCTCTAACAGGCCGTCTCATTGCTGGAGATGACTGTCAGATGCTTTCCCTGCTTAGCCACCATCACATGGCCCACCACCGGAGCCTGGGAAGCCTCACCACAGACCAGCATCTCCGAGGCATGAATAATTAGGTAGGCATAATGGAAGGCACTCACTGCACCCTCCAATTGCGTAAGCCCATTACCGAACTCTGCTACATCAGCTTCTATCTTCCGAGGGGGGAAGTCAGAGGATTTTCGTACAAGGGCACCATAACTCTAGACAGATCCAGTAAAGCGTTTCATAACTGCTACCAAGTCAGGGCGGGGTCCGACATCAACAGCCTCAGCAGGCAGCCCACCGAACATCCAGGCGACATATTTTTCAAGCCAACTCCCACCAAAGACATTCTAACTGAGCTGTACAAACTCACGGCCGAGAGGGAGAGACTGCTGGCCAATCTGCTGAGCTCAGACCACATCCTGGGCATTACGATGGGGAACCAGGAGGGGAAGCTGCCGGAGCTCTCTGTGAGCCTGGCCTCCGAGGACGACTGTTTCCAGAGTGGTGGCCACTGGCTGGGGGAGACCCCCGTGGGCTCTCTCAATAAGAGGAGCTCCCACGGGAACAAAAAGGCCCGGAGGTTTGGTGGAAGGAGAGAGAGCTTTGAGGGGCTCTCCCAAAACTCCCTGCAGAAGAGGACAAGACGAAAGGGGCATGGGGGCCAGGGATTGCCCCCTCTGATGGGGAAGGACCAGATCTGTTCCAGCAACACCCTTCCTCTTTCTCAAGCAAGGCCTCATCTTTGGCTCCCAGAGGAGAAAGGCAACTTGCTTCCAGGTGGAGCACTTACCTCTTCCCTCCAGAGGAGAGGGAGCTGCACCCCAGAGATCCCCAGGACACTTGATGCTGACTCCGCCTTGGGGAGCTTCAAGAAGGCTTCTGAGGTTGCGGGGCACGGAAGAGGCGGGCTGCCCCCCGAATACAGCTCCACAGAGCCAGGAGATGCTGGTGCCGGGGGGCCCCAGAGGGGCCCTCGCAGGCTGGCGCATCTGCAAACAGGTTCGACCGAAAGTCACAAGGAGCCCGAGAAACATGCAGAGGCAGAGGGGGGCCGGACAGAGAAGGCTGCTGAACGGACTTGCAGGAAGAAGCCTATTTCCAAAGTGGTGGCCAAAGTCCAGGATCTGTCTGCTCAGGTGCAACGAGTAGTTAAAACGCATCCTGAGGGTGAGGAAAGGGTTGCCGTTTGCCCAGCAGCCCAAGCTGAGTTCATACCCAGCGCAGACTTGCTCACCCTCCCGGAAGCTGAGGCTGGGGCTTGGGGTGTCAGCTGCTGGGGCAAGGAGCAGAGAACGGACAGGTCATGGCAGCCATCCGCTGAGGAGTGTCCCCTAGCCAGCATTGAGGGGGCTGTGAACAAGGTCCTCCTGAAGGTGATAGAGAGCGAGAAATTAGATGAAGCCACCGAGGGGAAACGGCTGGGATTTCCCTTCGGGACGACAGCCACCCATACCCTCCCAGAAACCGGCAGCAAGAGGGGAGCTGGGCTGCTTCTGAGTGACCACAAAACCTTGTTTCTGGATCTGCCCCGCGGTGTGGACCCTGGAGGTGATGAGAAGAGGCCAGCACCCCCAGCACTGGCAGCTCTCGGCACGGTATTTAATAATTCATCCTTTCCGTCCAGCACGCACAAATGGATGTCACCTGTTCCCTTGCCTGTCTCTCCAAGGCTCCCCAGCCCTCAGCAGCATCACAGGATCCTCCGGCCCCCTTCACTGCCTGCTGAGAGGGAAGCCGCTCTTGATGACTCTCTTGGTAGAAAGAGCCGTGCTTTCTCTGGGTCACCCTCTGCTGACACCTTGGAGCCCCCACTCTCTGCAAAGGTCACGGAGACCAAAGGAGCCAACGCGACCTCCCTCAGAGCGGGCCAACCTCGGTTGGTGCCTGGGGAACCTTTGGAAAAGAGCTTGGGGCCTGGGAGGACCGCAGCTCAGCCCCAGCACCGGTCACCTCCAGGTTAGTCCCGGTTTCAAATGCTTTACATGTGTTCCTGGGCGACCCCACAGTGTCAGTCTGCCCGTGCTATTCAGACACTCGCTAATTAACGATGAATCGAAATTCCTCGGCCTGTCAGTTAATTCACCTTGTAACAGGACAGCCGGGAGTCGTATACAAGAGTGTGGAGATGGTGAGGATGGTGTTGACTTCTGGGGTCAGGGCTGTAGTTGCTTCCAGAAGCAATACTTTGTAAATGTCTTTTTAAATGTTTTGTTTTGGAATGCTCTAAAGCTGCCTCCATGGTTGCTTAATACAGGACTCTCAAAGGAAACAGGACTGGGCAGAGAGAAGTAGTAACTTGTCGCTGCCTTTGATGCTAATTGGCCCCTTGACCTAAATTCTGCTGTCCATGCTGCTGGGGTGCCTCGGATTTGTAAGCAGAAGAGCAGAAGCATGCTGTGTCTTTGCTCATCTGTCTGTTGTTAGAGGTTTGGGGGTTTTTTTCTTTTTTTTTTAGTAATCACTTTTATAAGCACCCTTATTTTATGACAAAAACTTTTTTTTTTTAATACTAGAAGAGGGATGAATTCCTTCTCACTTGAAGAAACTTGATTCAGATTTTCTTTTTTCTAACAGTATTTTATTTCCCAAACAAACACGAAGTAATGTTTATTCTGAAGTTATGTTTTATGTATGGGTTTCTACTGTTACTGGTATAACATCATGTCTTATGCAAAAGGTACTAAAGAGCCAGTTTGGCTCGTGTGTTTCATGTGATTTAAAATTTTATATGAAAATAATTTTGGTGGTTCTATAAGTAGGATCAATAAGACTAAAAAAGACAGTATATAAAAGTGCCACTCCTGTATTCACTACATTTTCCAGGCCAGCGCGGCCAGATGTTTAGGGTCGTGTATGCCATTGTGTAGATAATGGGTTCTTTTTCAGTGGTCCTTTCACGGCATATGGTCAATGCTTTGTCTAGGCTCGTAATATGATATATAGTCTCTTAAAGTTTAGAGAAAACATCATGTGCAATTTTTAAGATAAAAATATCTGTCTAGGAAAGAGGAATTTCAAAAGCTTCTGTTTATTTTGAACTCTTGCCATTTTATAAATTTCTCTATATCATTGATCCCAGGGTGTGTTTCTTTTAAAATGCGGTAAATGCTCTTCATTTTGTGTTTGTAATGTATTGCTCTTAGTTTGATGAGACTTGCTACTTCCTAATATAACCAAACTGCTTCATCAGGAAAGTCAGAGAATTGTAGATTTTATATCATGTATCATAGAATCCTAGTGATGAAAATCCTTTCTCCCTGTGAATGCTGGAGCCTTCAAAATACTTTGAAAGGAAGCTCTCTGCAACGATTAGATAGAGACTTCTGGAGAGATGGGCATGCAAGAGCTGCCTCAATTCCGAAAGGTCTTTCTAGAAGTCACGCTAAATCCTGCGACTTGGTGTGCCGCTCCTCCAGAAACTGTGCATTAAATAATACACTGAGCTTCAGTAAATCTTTTCTCCCCCCCCCCACCGCCCCGATTTAGAATTATCCTTTTATTTTATTGTCTTTTTTCTATTAAAAAAAAAAACCCAAAACAATATTATAAAAGCTCCATCGTATCTGGCTCAAGGTAGGCACACAGAGGACATTCAGTTTCTCTGATGACTGACCTTAAGCTCACTGAGGGGCACGTTCAACAGATGGTCACCCTTTCCCCGTGACCTCTCCGTACCGTTGCACAGAACCATTCCCTTTACTTTGGCCCTAGTCTTCCACTGGGATCTTCGTAGCACTTTAGGAGCCAGTCATTAGAATCACATGGATTCCTTGGTAGGGAGGCTGCCTGTGCTTCTAATGTTACAAAAGAAGGCATTGGAAGGGAGGAAATAGGAGCAGGAGAAGCCTTTTTTTCTGTCATGGATAAGTTCTCTTCTGCTGGGACCTTCCTCCAGGAACGTCCAAACGTTATCTCTTATCATCATCCCTCTTTGAAAAGCATGAAGGGAGGGAGTTCTCCAGATAGTATCTTTGATCTGTATCTTGTGTTCCGGTCTCCTGCTTTTCCTTTAATCCCCCTTCTCTGTGGCCACGAGTCATCATCATATTATGGATCCATCAGGGACTTCCTGCAGCTGGTGGGTCCACACAGGAAGAATTTTGCTACTTCCAGCTGCCTTTGTCTTTCAATTAATTTCTCCTCCCTCCACCTCCCACATCCACTGGCCTCAGACAGTCCCAGACGAAGGGTGGATCACTCATTTACCATCACCCAACAGTAGCCCTTTATCTGAGTCCAATTCCCACCTTTCTCCCACGTTAGCTATTAACCAGGTTGAGTTTATGGTCTATGGACATTTATTTCCTGTGGAAATAGCGTCTAGGTATTTTACTGAAGTGATGTGATTAAGATTATTGAAAGCACTCATTAACTGCTCAAGTAAGAGATTAAGTCTGGCAAAAGTAATCAGATCCATTTCCAGTTGGAAGACTCTTTAGTGTTATGGGCAAGTAGTAATTCCCAGGAAAGAGTAAAATCCTCTTCTCATTCTCACAATGAAAGCCAACATTGCCATCCACACAGGAAACAGCATGAAGGCTATTGGTGTACCTCCTGTTGGCTTTGTAATTTTCCTAACTCTTTTTTCCAAGGTTTATGCACAGGAATTTCTTGTCTGGTGGTGATGTGATCAAACAGAGAATATGCTAACAATGAATGGTGGCCAGATTTGTCTTCTCATGGCCCTCCTCTCCCCACTTCCCCATCCCCACCCTGACCACCACCTTGGTTTTATGGAAACAGCTGTAGAATGTTCCCAAGCCTTTGTGGAATGTGGTATTTTCTCAAGCCTGAAGGACTCTAGTTGTGCTAACCTGAATAGCAGTGTCCTTGGGTCTGGGATTCCCTTCTGTTTTTTCTGGCCTACTTTTACCTTTGATCTGAAATAGACCCTTTTAATGCCAGAAAAATCCCATGTAACTGGGCTCACCATACTCAGGAAGATCCCCAGTGCTTCAGTGTGTTTCTCAACAATCTCATGATCTTTCCCCTTTGAAGTCACTGAGGTGGTGATGGAGACATATGCCCCAGGCATAGTTCCTCTTGATATCGTGAATCATGTTATCAGTGCTTGTGCCCATCAAAAGATGTAGTTAATGTCAACTGATGAAGGGTTGAAAGGCATATTTGTAACAGATTTTATTATATCTAATGCTGTTGTCAAAGCTTTGATTTGTCTTTGGGCATGTCTTATGGGGAGTAGAGAGAAATTCTCCCTATATTAATACTGAGGTTTGATACAATCCCCCCAAAATTTTAAAGAAGCTCCACAACTTTAATGGCTATACCCAGCCATTTAAGATTACTACAGAAAGTATATAGTGCGTAGACAGTTATCTGTAATTCATGTTAAGAAAGAAAGATTAAAAATTGCATATACCATAGTATATCCGCATAAAACATATATAGGACTTAAATTGACAGGAAATACATTGCTACACACTTTTGAGAAAGTAAGGGGATTGTCATTGAAACTATATGTAACTTTGACCTAGCAACCCTATTTTAGGAATTTACGTCACATAAATAGATGCACTAGTAAGAATATATGCATAAGGTTGTTTACTGCAGCATTGTGTATAGTGGTCAAAGCAGCTGGAAAAAAAAAAATGGAGTGTCAATCAGTAGAGAAATGGCTACATAAATTAGAGTATATTTAGTCTCCGTAATATTTTGAGGCTATTTAAAGTATGGAACTAGATCTCTATCTAGCAATTTGCAAAATAATGTAGAATAAGCTCTGTTTTTGTAAAGACAAGTTTCACCCCTCTCTATATATGAGTATATATGTTTGGTATGGGTTTGAAAGTTTGAATATCATGGAGACAGGTGTAAAGAAAGACAGGCCAGGCTGTTCACATTCTTTATGTAGGGCTAGACAGGGTGAAGGTGGGGAATAAGGTGAAGGGGAAGGATCCAAAAAAAAAACAACCAAAAAACCCCCCAAACAAACAAAAAAACAAAATCACTGGGGAAGAGCATTAACTTCTTTTCTTTACATATTTTTACATTGTTTCACTGGTTGTGGTAAATGTGTCACTTTTATGATTTTTAAAGAGTTACTGAACTACATTTTAAAGAAAAAAATAAATACCCCACCTAGAGGGGTTGTGTGTGTGTATGTGTGTTGGGGGGTGTAGGATTATAGCTGAACCACAATTTTCTGTGTCTTCCCCATGTCCTTTAATGAAGCAAGAAGCTCAGTATTGAGACTAGAGCATTATTACAAAGGGATATGTAGGTTGCTAGAGAGCTATAAAAGCAGCACTCAAGAAGGACAAGTCAGGGAAGCAGGATTATATAAGGAGGGAGCAGTATCCAGAGACCAAGAGAAGAAGGCAGTTAAGAAAGGCTTCTGACCCTCCTACACAGTCGGTAGGAATGTAAATTGGGGCAGCCACTATGGAAAACAATATGGAGCGTCCTCAAAATACTAAAACTAGAGTTGCCATGTGATCCAGCAATCCCACTCCTGGGTATATATCCGGACAAAACTATAATTTGAAAAGATACATGCACCCCTATGTTCATAGCAGCACGATTTACAATAGTCAAGACATGGCTAGCAACCTAAATGCCCATCAACAGATAAATGGATAAAGAAGATGTGGTACATATATACAATGGAATATTACTCAGCCATAAAAAAGAATGAAATAATGCCATTTTCAGCAACATAGATGGACCTAGAGATTATCATATTAAGTGAAGTAAATCAGAAAGAGAAAGACAAATACCATATGATATCACTTATGTTTGGAATCTAAAATATGACAAATGAACTTATCTACAAAGCAGAAACAGAGATGTAGACAACAGACTTGTGGTTGCCAAGTGGGAGGTGGAGTGGGAGAGGGATGGACTGAGAGTTTGGCATTAGCCGATGCAAACTATTATACAGAGAATGGATAAACAACAAGGTCCTACTGTATAGCACAGGGGACTATGTTCAATATCTTGTAATAAACCGTAATGGAAAAGAACATATATATATATGTATATGAAAAAGAATGTATACATATGTATAACTGAATCACTTGGCTGTACAGAAGAAATTAACACAATGTTGTTAAATAAAAGAAATTAAAAGAAAAGAAAGGCTCCTGGGTTAGACAGTGTCCTGATAGGGAACAAACACCCAGGCCTGAAGGAGCAAGGGAAGCAGGGGTCAGTGAACCCAAACAGGGGAGCTTCAAGGAGAGGACCACAGGGCAGGAACGGTGGCTTGTGGTAGAGGCCCTTATCAGAGAGGAAGCTGTGGGAATAAATACCCTGGCTTCACTCTCCTTTGGTCTTCTGCCTCGAAACTTTCTCGAACTGAACCAGCCAAAAGGCAGAGTAAAAGGGAGTGGGTAGATGTTTCCAAGCTCAGCCTTCCAGGGCCCAGGGAGGGATGGAGAAGGGTCAGAGTAGATTTGGAGGTATAAGTTGATGCAGATAGGCTGAGCCACGAAGAACAAGAAATGTAGAAAGAGTGGAATTTTAAAAGAACGACAGGGTAAAAAAGAATGTGTATGTGCAGTGTTTTGATACTGAACAGTGGTTATCTTGATAAATTATTGCAGTGTTTCATTTCTTTGTCGTATGACCGTTCTACCTCTGAATTTAATTTGGTCGACTGTCCTTTTATTGCTAAAAGTACAAACTTGAGGAAGTAAAAGAAATAATTGGGAGATCTTGTGATACAGTTTCAACCTGTGGATTCAGAAAAAATTATCTAGTTTTTAAAAACAAAGCTCTTATATTTAACAGTGATTGATAGCACATTGTACCCGATGGCTTTTTGTGAAAAGCACAAAAGGAATTTTAAAATATCTTCCACAATTATCTCAAATTAAGAATAACTAATTAGCATATGAAATATGAAATAGATTTTCTACTAATGAACAATTTGTTTTTTGAGGTCAGTTTCCATGTAGAATAAATGGTGTTTCTCTCATTCACATTTTGTTTTTTGAAAGGGAATATGTTTCAAAGGCCAGGACCATGACCACGATCTGATGTTTTAAAACTCCAAGCCAGTTCTAGATATGTGAAGTTTTCCCCAAATTAATGTCCAATTGTGCTTTGAGCGTAGCACCTTCTTGGAAATGGTTTTTACTTGTTTCTTTTCTATTCTTGGAGTCAGAGCACAAGATTTAAAGCGCCCGTGGCAGTCTATGGCCCTAGGCCATATCCATCAATCTAAAGTAATTCCAAAGACCTAGAAACGGCAGAATTAACACTGCGATTAAAAGTTATATATACTGAAAAATCTTAAAAGAGAAAAACATTTTATAAATAGGTATTAAACTTTGAAGAAAAATTTATCGCATACTTTATTTACATAACTCAACGATTCTGGCTCATAGCGTCATTGGTTGGGGTATTAAAAAAAAAGACTCAAACTTTTAGTTGTAATTGGATTAGAAGCATTTTATCAAACTGAGAGAGCAAAGTACTGAATATTGAGATTGTGTGTTTTATTTCATTCCTCCTGGGCTTTCCTGGAAGAGGGTGCATTTTGAAAACAGTAAACTCCACCCTGGGGCCACTCTTTCCCTCTTGCTGGCTTTTACAGTATCAGGTAAATGATTGTTCCTGCTTATCTTACTTCATCCTCTTTCTGATCACTTACAAGAAAGCAGCTTCCGTTAGATAGTTCTTCAATGGGCATAAAGCCATATGTAAAACATTTTCGTAGCCTCTGGGCTGTGATCTTAGGCCATACCACCCCCGTAGAGTTCCTCTGTGTGCCCTGGCATCTCAGCCTCCTGCCATAGCAAGTTCTGGAGTTCCTTCCCTCTCACAGAAGGACCTAGCAGGTTTTCCCAGTCATGGATTGTTCTACTACATTGAACCAGATGCTTGCTATCTGTCCCAGAGCCTTACAGGACAGAACTTGAACTAGAATTGGGATTCAGATATGTATGAGATGTAGAGGGACTTGTGGGGACCTTGGGATCATCCAGGTTTCACGTATTTTTCCTAAAATATTCTGATATGGGTTTTTTGTTTGTTTGAAACCTAGGTTAAAGTTTTAAGGTTGCGTTTTGCATTTGGAGGGAGAACCCCAGAATAATCCTGTGGCTGATGAAAGCTGTTGGTTTCCAGTTTAGCCCAGAGAAACTGCGGAGAGAATAAACACCACGTGAGGCTAGAGCCTCAGCACTGAATCCCCAGGATTCAGACAGGTCTGGGCATATCCGGTTCATTAGATGGTTAGACCTGTCATGAGTCTTTTGCTCGAGTGCCCAGAGGACGGTCACCAGGCAGAGTCCCTCCAGGGGAAAGCAGGATTTGGGGCACAGGAGAGGTTACCAGACCTTTGGGGTCAGGGTGGGAGGGAGGACACTGAAAATAGCATAAGTTGTGTCCTCCTGATTTTCTGCTGACTCGTGTCTGGATGGTAGGAAGAGAGGAGAGCAGTAGGAAAGCAGTGTGAAAACTTAAAGAGTAATTTGACTAAAATGTCCTTAAGATAGTGAAGGCGGGGTCTGCATAGTAGAGTGTAACGAACTTGTGGGTGAAGGGGTCCTGCTTCAGGCGCTGCCGGGGCAGGGTGCGACAGGGCACATGGTGGAGGGAACCGGATTTGACCTCATCCCAGAGAGGAGAGGGGAGGTGGGGAAGGTAGGCAGTAGTGCCTAAGCAACGCACCTGGTACCTTAGCTGCAGCAACGCGGTGACAATTCTAGCAGCGTCCAGAGACACCTTCAGCAGCCAGAGAAGTGAGGACAGCAGTGTTGATGAGGGATGAGGAAGATTAGATCCATGCGTTCACGTGCTTCCTGGAATGATCTGGAGAAATTGGTGTGTAGGGGGAGGGAAGCCCCCAAATTGGTAGAGCCAGAGAAATTCTGATTTTGCACCATGTTATTACTCCCCTGACTGCATTTGCTAGGAGTGTCAAATTCACAAGGTTGTTTTGAGTATCAAATGAAATAATGGCAACGAAAAATGCTTCCTAACACATTAGAAAATGTTAGCTTTATTATAATTACAGATCATTATTGGCTCATTGGGTCAGAAAGCATTCTTTTTTTAATATTTATTTATTTATTTTTGGCTGCATCGGGTCTTAGTTGCCGCGTGCGGGCTTAGTTGCCCCGCGGCACGTGGGATCTTAGTTCCCCGACCAGGGATCGAACCTGCGTCCCATGCATTGGCAGGCGGATTCTTAACCACTGGACCACCAGGGAAGTCCCCAGAAAAGATTTTAATAATCTACTCCTTTTGGTGTTTTCCGGTGATGAAATGATGCTACAAATAATAGGCCACAACTGGTTATTGTGAATTTCTTGATTTGCTCTCAAAGCTTCTACATTTGCTTCTGTTAAGTCACTTGCTATTTTTGAAGTGACATTGGTCTCTTATTGGTTTTTTTTTTCCCTTCCGGGTTCACTGAGATATAACTGACATACAGCACTGTATAAGTTTAAGGTGTGCAGCACAATGATTTACATAAATCATGAAATTATCACAAGGAGTTTGGTGAACATCTATGCAATGTTAAAGAAATAGAAAAAAAGAATTTTTTTCCTGTGACGAGAGCTCAGGATTTAGTCTCTTAACAATTTTCATATATAACATACAGCAGTGTTCATTATATTTATCGTGTTGTACATAATATCCCCAGGACTTATTTATCTTATAAGTGGAAGTTTTGACTTTTTGCCTGCCTTTCTCCAATGCCCCTTACTCTGAGTTTGTTTATTTTTGAAGTATAATTGACCTACAACACTATGTTGTTTCCTGTTACACAACATAGCAATTCAATATATCTATACACTCCAAACTGATCAGCATGAGTTACGATCTGCCACCATGCAAAGATGTTACATAGTTATTAACTGTATTCCCCACACTGTACACTTCATACCCCTGGACTCATTATTTTGTATCTCTAATCTCCCTCACCTATTTATTTCCTCCCACATCCCCCTCCCCTTGGTAACCACTTGTTTGTTCTCTGTATCTATAACTCTGCTTTCTATTTTGTTTTGTTTGTTGGATTCCTTTCTCTTTTTTGTGTGTCTATTACAGATTCTTGGTGTGTGGTTATCATGAGGTTTATATATAGCTCTCTGTTGATCTATGTTATCTATCTATCTACCTATATGATGCATTTTTACTTCCCTCACAGCACGTTTACTGTTTCCGACAATATATTTTACATCTAATTGTTTTGGGTATCCCTTAACTACTTATTGTGGATGTACACGATTTTATTACTTTTGTCTTTTGACCTTCCTACGAGCTTTGTAGGTGGTTGATTTACTACGTTTACTGTATATTTGCCTTTACCAGTGAGATTTTTTCCTTTGATTTTTTTCATGTTTCTAGTTGTGGCCTTTTCTTTTTCACTTAGAGTAATTCCTTTAACACTTTTTGTAAAGCTGGTTTGGTGATGCTGAACTCTTTTAGCTTTTGCTTATCTGTAGAGCTTTTGCTTTCTTCATCAGATCTGAATGAAAGCCTTGCCAGGTAGATTATTCTTGGTTGTAGGTTTTCCATTTTCATCGCTTTAAATATATTGTGCCACTCCCTTCTAGCCTGCAGTTTCTGCTGAAAAGTCAGCTGATAGTCTTATGGGAGTTCCCCTGTTTCTTCTCCCTTGCTGCTTTTAATATGCTCTCTTTATCTTTGATTTTTGCCATTTTAATTAGAATATGTCTTGGTGTGGTCCTTTTTGGGTTGATCCTGCTTGGGACTCCCTGTGCTTCCTGTGCTTGGATGTCTGCTTTCTTTCCCAGGTTAGGGAAATTTTCAGTTACTATGTCTTCAGATATGTTCTCTACCCCTTTCTCTCTGTCTTCTCCCTCTGGGAACCCTATAATGTGGTGTTAGTACACTTGATGTTATCCCAGAGGTCTCTTAAGCTGTCCTCATTTCTTTTTATTCTTTTTTCTGTTTAGCTTCAGTGATTTCCACTACTCTGTCTTCTAGCTCACGGATCCATTCCTTTGTATCATCTAATTTACCGTTGATTCCTTCTAGTGTATTTTTCATTTCATTGATTGTATTCTTTGTCTCTGTTCAGTTCTTCTTTGTATTTCCTAATTCTTTGTTGAAAACTTCTAACTTCGGGCTCTGTTCATTCAGTCTTCTCCCGAGAGTGCTTTGAACATCTTTACAATCATTGTCTTCAACTCTTTATCAGGTAGATTGCCTATCTCCACGTCACTTAGTTCTTCTGAGGTTTTATCTTGCTCCTTTATTTGCAACATATTCCTCTGTTGCCTCATTTTGCCTGATTTGCTATTTTTATTTCTGTGTATTTGGTAGGTTGATTATGTTTCCTGACCTTGGAGAAGTGATCTTTTGTAGATGTCCTATGGGGCCCAGCAGCACACTCCCCTCTGGTCTCCAGAGCTATAAGATCCAGGGGTGCCCCCAATGTGGGCTACGTGGGTCCTTCTGATGTGGTGGACTGACTACTGTGGGTCATCTGGTAGGCCTCTCTGGCCCCCTGGTTTGGTTGGTTGCCAGGCCCTGCCCTGTATGGAGGCTGCTGGTGGTGGCAGGGCTGGGTCATGAGGCAGCTAACTGCTGAGCCCTGTGGCAGGGTGGGTGTCCCAGGGCTAGTGCTGGCCCATTGGTGGGCAGAATCAGGTTCTGGGGTAGGTGGTTGTGGGGCTGGTGTTCCTGGATCTACTGTCCGCCTGCTGATGTATGGGGCCAGGGTGTGTGTGTGTGTGGAGCTGGGGGAGGTTCCAGGGTTAGTGCCTGCTCACTGATGGGTGGAATCGGGTTCTCTGGTCTCTACACCAGGGACCCTGAGGGTCCCAAGGCTTGCACTGGCCTGCTGGTGGGTGGGACCAGAGTCCAGAGGATCCCAGGGCTGGTGCCAGCGCGTGTGTGGGGTCAGGTCCTGGGTCCTCTGGTGGACAGGGCTGGATCCAGGGGTTTCTGTGGGTTCAGAGAGTCTTAAGATAACAGGCCTGCTGGTAGGTAGGGCTCTATCTCTCCCTGGCTAGTTGCTTGGCCTGAGATGTCCCAGTGTTGGTGCCAGCAGGCTGGTGCGCAGGGTCAGGTCTCAGAGCTAACAAGCTAGAGGAGGGAGGACTCCACAATGGCACTTGTCAGCACCAGTGTCCACGTGGTAGAACAAGCTCCCCCAGATGGCTGCCACCAGTGTCTGTGTCCTCAGGGTAAGCTCCAGGTGGCTTCTGCCTCTCCAGGAGGCTCAAAGATCAGCAGGTGGGTCTGACCCAGGCTCCTTGCAAATGACTGCTTCTTCCCTGGGTCTCAGAGCATTTGGAATTTGTGTGTGCCCTTTAAGAGTGAAGTCTCTATTTCTTACAGCCCTCTGTCTCTCCCCAAAGCAAGCCCCACTGGCCTTCAAACCAAATATTCTAGGGGTTCCTCTTCCTGGTGCAGGGCTCTCAGGATGGGGAGCCCAATGTGGGGCTCAGACTCCTCATTCCTTGGAGAGAACCTCTGCAGTTGTAATTATCCTCCCATTTGTGTGTCGCCCACCTGGGGGTACAGGTCTTGACCTTCACGCGTCCTGCCCATCTCATTGTGGTTCCTTCTTTTTATCTTTAGTTGTAGGCTTCTGGCCTTTCTCATCAACAGTTGCTCTGTAAATAAATAGTTATAAGTTTGGTGTGCCCATGGGAGGAGGTGAGCTCAGGGTCTTCCAACTCTGCCATCTTGGCCACTCCTCCAGTCGCTTATTGTTTTATGTAGGTTAACTTTGGATTTTCCACCTAATTTGTAAAAAAGTTGAAGGTGGTGATCATATATGATACGTCTGATGCACTCTTCAGAATATAGCTTAAAACTAGTCTACTCAATAGCTTTTGAATCAGGGGAGTTTTTTTTTTAATTAAAGTAATTAAAAAGAAATTGGAATTGCATTTCCAATACTAATGTCATTCCAATATGAAACTGTAAATTAAAGAATGATATAGCGGGCTTCCCTGGTGGTACAGTGGTGAAGAGTCCGCCTGCCAGTGCAGGGGACACGGGTTCAAGCCCTGGTCCGGGAAGATCCCACATGCCACGGAGCAACTAAGCCCATGCGCGACAACTACTGAGCCTGCACTCTAGAGCCCATGGGCCACAACTGCTGAAGCTGTGTGCCACACCTACTGAAGGCCACTTGCCTAGAGCCCATGCTCCGCAACAAGAGAAGCCACTGCAATGAGAAACCCATGCACCGCAGCAAAGAGTAGCCCCCGCTCACCTCAACTAGAGAAGGCCCGTGTGTAGCAACAAAGACCCAACACAGCCAAAAAATAAATAAATAAAACAAAAATCTTAAAAAAAAAAGACATCAGAATTGGTGAATTAAAAAAAAAAGAATGATATAGCAAAATAAAAGAAAAATAAAGGTCCCCTTTCATTCTACAGATTATTTCTGAACTACCTGAAGTTGTAGCTTCTCTCTACAAAGCTTTGTCAATTTCTCTCCTGATTTCTATATCATATTTTTGTCAAGACGATGGGTCTTGAACCTCGATTATTTGCATCTTATTATGTTAGTACATATTTTCCATAATATTCTTTCATTGTTCTGCCTGTCAATCTTGAGTTCCCATCAAGATTTTTCCTGTCTTATATTCTGGTTGGAAGATTTGCAGTTCCTTAAATAGCATGCCACCAGGTAGTCAATATGTATTGGTTTAGGTAGATTTTTATGGTTGTTGACTTTAATTAAAAATAGGCTTCAATGTACAAGTGACAAGGCAGTGACTGTTAGTGACAAATTTCCCTAAGACGAGTTAGAGAGAATGGTGGGAAATTCCTTAAGCTGGTATGCCGTATCATACGGTAGAGTAGAGTGGGTTTGTCCCTGCCATTCTCTTGCTGTCTCATCTGCATTTGGAAACTGTTTCTGCTGATGATAGAACATGTCAGAATTAAAATAGACATTTCCTCATTTTTATTTTTAATAAAGGCCTCTCAGATTCAGGAATGGTGTCACATTCATCATTATTTCCCTGGAATCAGGTTTAGTAAATGACATATGGCATGTATTCAGTGAATGTTTTTATTGAATGAGTGAATAAATGGATGGATGAAAGATGAGAAAACTTGGTCTGCAAACTGGTAACAGGGGCAATTTTTTCCCAAGTTAAACAGAATGAAACTGGTTTCATGCCCTATGTTGTGATTACTATCATGTTTGGGGTAGATAATTTTTATTTATTTATTTAAGGTTACTTTATTTTTTTAAAAAGTAACCTTAAAACCATTAATCTCTGCATAGGTTTAGGAATCTGAATGTACCCAGAGGATGGAAATGATATTAAATGAAACCTGGGTCCTCAAAGCCAAGTGTTTTTGTGAACAAGTAGACCGTTCTTTTCATTGAAATAACTTTACAACATTATCAATTTTACCAGAACAGACCTTTTTTTTTTTTTTAAATCTTAAATGAGGCTTAACTTTTGTCAAAGCCAGTCACTGAGGGGTGGTCAAGTGATCAAACTTGAAATGGAAGCCAGAGGCAGCTTACTGTTTCGTGTGTTTTTCTGGTCACAAATTAACCATGTTTCATGGTGCGTGATCAAAGACCAGCACGTTTGCACCAAGATACACTTTATGACCCAACACACTGGTGAACTAGAAGGCTGGGCAGGTAACATTGAACTCTTCTAGGCTGTGATTCAGGGGGTCTGAAAAGGCTCACCTGCTGGGTGCCTGATGCCCACTGTTGAAGTTTGCCTTCAAGCTTCAAATAGTGAAAGCATTGTTGTTGGAATAGTTGTGCATAATACACATATAAATTGAGGCCAGGCGATTGATTTCCAAAATCTGTGCACAAAACTCAAGTCATGTTAATTTACCCATAAAGCTCCTGTTATTACCTAGCAGAGCAGGACCCTTAAAGAATGAGTTATGGAACAGGGTTCCAAGAGTGGACGCAGAAGTCAAGGCCAGGAAAGGAATGGGCAGGCCTAGGTAATGGCATGAGAATTTGAGGCCCTGAACCAGTGGGCAGTGTGATAACACCAGGGACCTTCATTACATCAGCAGATTCCTTTGCCTTTACCATGTAACTTAACTGAGTCATGGACATGATGAGATACCATCATATTCATAGGTTCTGCCCTCATTCAAGGAGAGGGGATTATTCTGGGCGCGTTCCTCCAGGAGATAGAAGTCAAGGAGACTATTGTAGAATTCTGCCTACCACAGTATCCTTCCATTATCTAGGAGTTTCCATTCACTTTCTGTCTTGTCTTCTGCTTCCACTATCAGAACCCTGTCCCTACAACTTTCCCTAATGGAACCTAATCTGTAATAGACCGTTCTCATTTCCAGATCATAATAATCATAGTATATTGCTTAAGAGTGTGTGCGCTAATGTTCAACATTTTAGTGTTAAATCCCAGTTCTGTTACCTACTAGAAGATTGGCGATGGCCTCAGTTACCTCATTTATAGAGGGAGTGATAACAGTATCCACATAGTAGATATGGGTTGTTAAGAATTAAGTGAAATAAAACATTTAAAGGGCTTGGCAGAGTGTCTAGCATATAATTCTCCAAAAATGTTTAGATATCATTTTTAGTATATCCTGTCTCAACGGTTTTATTCATATATTATTTCTATGAACGGGATACCCTGACAAGATCCCGTGCATCCTTCAAAATTCATCCTAATCTTGGTTATGCAAAATGTCAAGGTTTGCATAATGCTGGGAAACTGAATGAATAGTATAGGGAACTCTATTTTTTAACTTTTCTATAAGTCGAAAATTATTGGAAATGAAAAAGTTTCTAAAAAGTCCTAAATGTTATCTCCATTATAAAGCCTTCTGATTCCTCTCATTGTAGAATGAATACTTTCATTCTACTCTCATAGAACTTTACACATGATGTGTATCACATTATATCATATTATTTGTTTACACATCTTTCTAGAATATAAACTCCACGGACGCAAAGGCTAAGCTTTATTCATCTTTGTATCTCTAATATATGACATCACATCTGGTATCACTTACAGCACGTATTACATAAATGCTGGCTCAGTAACTAATTCTTGAATGAATTTGTGTTTACTGTACACAAGAAATTCACCCATGGCAAAATTAGGTGTGACGATAGGAACTTACGGGAGAGTCAGTGTGGTGTAGAAACAGTGGTTATCAAAGTGTGGTCCCTGAGCAAGCAGCATTATTAGCCACAACTGGAAACTTGTTAAAATGCTGTTTCTTGGGCCCCATTCCCCCAGACCTACTGAATCAGAAATTCTGAGGTTGGAGGCCAAGCTGTCTGTGCTTAACCACTTTAGTGAAGACCAAGATTAAAAACATAAATTGTTGGGGCTTCCCTGGTGGCGCAGTGGTTGAGAATCTGCCTGCCAATGCAGGGGACACGGGTTCGAGCCCTGGTCTGGGAGGATCCCACATGCCGCGGAGCAACAGGGCCCGTGAGCCACAACTACTGAGCCTGCGTGTCTGGAGCTTGTGCTCCGCAACAAGAGAGGCCGCGACAGTGAGAGGCCCACACACTGCGATGAAGAGTGACCCCCACTCGCCGTAACTAGAGAAAGCCCTCACACAGAAACGAAGATGAAACACAGCCAAAAAAATAAAATATTTTTTAAAAAAACATAAATTGTTATACTGATGTTTAGCTACATTAGATGAATTCAGAATCTTTTAGGTGTAAATACTTATTAGAGGGAAATGATATAGATGAGTTATCCTTGAGAAATAATTGAATTCCCACTTAGCCATTTCTATGATGATTTTGAATAATTATTGTAGAATGTATCAGATAGAGGGATCTATAAACATGGAAAAGTTTCTTAATTTTTTTATTAGCGTTCTTCCAACCAATTCTTGCACATTGATTTCATACAGGAAGGTAGAATGCTATTCTTGAATATTTCCCTGTATGACATTTGTTGCTGTGATTACAGCTTTTTTTCTGTTAATCATAATATTAACCATTCTTGCCTCAATGCAGATGTCTTCAAATAACTATTGATCCCTGCCAAGTGCCAGCTGCTGTCATGTGGTCTAAGATGCTACTTCTCCAAATTGTATTTAAGCATCCATTAGGCTTTCAGTATGTAGCTTTTGTTACCAGTTTTATGTTATCAGCAAATATTGGTGGAGTTATAGGATTTCATCTACCAAGTAATGAAGATATTACAATCACGCATCTGCAGCTTTATTCTAAAGAGCAGCGTGCTATTTTGTTGCCATCTTTCTAATTCCTTTAAGAGCAATATCTTAGAAAATCACATGATAATGTATGACTAATCTCCCAAAGAGCCTGAATCTGGAAATCGTTTGCCTCTTTGCTGCAGAAGCTGTTAAATTTTAGCCTCTGTGTGACGAGGAAAATCACTCCCTTCTGTCCTTTGGGCAGCATTTTTCTTTTAGAGACTTGGAGGCTGCCCTTTCAGAACTCACCTGCCTTTAGATACCTTTGTTCCTTCTCAGGCTAACTAGGCCATCATTCACACAACTGTTCAGTTGAGCTGGGTTGGGGAAGAAGACCCTGCCTTGAAATCAGGAAACCCAAGTTCTAATCCTGCCTCTGTCAATTACTAGCAATGTGACTGTAAGATACCAGCACATCAAGTCTCATACTTAACGATGGATTAATAACATCACTCTTTCAGAGTTGCTGTGAGAATTAAACGAGAAAGCATACATCAGAGTGCTTTACAATTATAAGGAATTCCTTTTATGATTACAGATAGCAGCCTTGAAAAGAGAAATCACTTTTCAATGATTCTCAGCGGTCCTAATAGTCTCTATGCCAGAGAGGCCCAAAGTTAAAGGGACATTCTCTGCAGACGACATCCTGAGAAGCTGCATTTATTTCCTCATCCCCCAGGGACACTATTTACTGTCATCTCTTCCAGGTGGGGAACCAGTAAAAGGTCATAACTTTCTCAGCTTTGTATTTCAAGGCAAATAGGTTTGGCAGTAGTGAGAACGTGATCAGCTGAAAACAGAGCTAAGAATCAAACAGCTCTGTGATGGTCTTGGTGCTCATGGCAACAAGGGGTATATTCCAAAGTACTGTGGACTCAAAACTAGACAAATTTGGTTGGATGTGCAGTTGAAAGAGAAAACAGAGTCAGGGATCACCGGCAGGTTCCTGCCCCAAGTGACTGGGAAGACAACTCTCTATTGAAACATGCTGGGTCTGCGACCAGTCATAGAGTGCTGATGAATGGACCTGTGTCAAAATGTAGACGGGAATCACTGGCACTGGCATGTCATAGACTCATCACTGTCCCCTGTCCTGTCCAGATCTTTTCAATGTCTTGCTGGCATTCTTTTTTTTTTTTTTTTTTTTTGCGGTACGTGGGCCTCTCACTGTTGTGGCCTCTCCCGTTGCGGAGCACAGTCTCCGGACGCACAGGCTCAGCGGCCATGGCTCACGGGCCCAGCCGCTCCGCGGCATGTGGGATCTTCCCGGACCGGGGCACGAACCCGTGTCCCCTGCATCGGCAGGCGGACTCTCAACCACTGTGCCACCGGGGAAGCCCCTTGCTGACATTCTTAATCAACTTTGGAGAAAAACTGAGGTGGAGAGAGGTGTTCGGTGACAGAACAAGGCGTGCTAAATTCTTCCTAAGCTAAATGGAACAATATTCAAGTCAAGAGGATACTGGAAACGTCCTGCATTTAGTTTAAAACATCCACTTACAAGTAAAGGACATAGGAGAATTCGGTTTCAGCCTTAGCTGACAACATATTGATTTTGAGCCAGTTGGGTAAGGGGGCTGTTTAAAATAGAAAGCCAGGCTACATTAGTGATAGATGTTCATATCAAGGGAGAAAATGTGCTACTGTACTCTATAGAGTCTGACAAACCTGGAGGTTTTGGTGTAATTAGAGGTCCACATTTGAAAGGGGCTGTTGACACATTGGATTACATGCAGGCGACCAGGATGGAGACCTATCTGGAAATTTTTTCATAGGAAAAAGGATCCAAAAGAATAGTGAGACAGTAAAATTGGAAAGGGGGTACCTGACAAAGGCCGTGTAGTGAATGCTGTGTGTGACACCCAGATCCCCCTGTCAAGATCAAAGCCCTAGTTCCCTCAGCTACCTAGCTGTCTTGCTGGCTGGTGGCTGACAGCTGAGTCCCTCCCAGGCCATGCCCTCTGCCTTAGGGAGCTGCCTCACCAGAGATTCCACCCACTTCTCAGGGGCAGCCCTATCCAATGACCAGTCTATGTGTGAGGGTACCAAAGCCCAATCCTTAACTTGGGCAGGAAACATCTCTGAAGAGCCATCCCAGCTTCCGTGCTCCCCGTGTGACCAGCCGAGGCCTCTGTTGTGGCTGCATTTCCTTCTGCCCAGCCCTGCATCCCTCACTCTCTAATAGGTGTGTGCCCAAGAGCACCCTCCCGCCAAACCTTCTGCATGGAAATCTCTCAGTTCATTACCCCGAGATTCCTGCCTGCAACAGCTGACGTTACAAAGACTGTGAAAGGATAAATTATTCAATAAACGATGCTGGGCCAATTGGTTAGCCATATGGAAAGAAAAAAATAAACCTCTGTGCACAAAATCTATTTCAGGTGGATTTAGAACTGAGATGTGAAAAGCAAAACCTGACAGCTTTTAGTAGAAAATATGCAAGGATTAGGAAAGGGTTGCTTGAAAGCACAAACCATAAAGAAGATTATTGGTCAATTTGTCTGTATTAAAATAATCTGAAATTTAAAATCATTTGACTATGACAAATGATACCAATTTTAAAGAGTAATAAGGAAAGCTGGGAGAAGATATTTGCAGCACTTATGGCTAACAAGGAGACTATATAAAGAATTCATGTAAATTAGTAAGTAAAAGGCAAACTACCCAGGAGAAGAAAATAGTCAATTCACTTAAGAGAAAATCTGAATGATGAGTGAGTTTATGAATGAGTGAAAATATGCTTAGCCTCACAAGAGATTAGGAAAATGACAGTGAAAGTAAGATCCTAGTTCAGACACGTCTGATTGGAAAAAACTATTTTAAATTTATTTTATGATACTTTTCCTTCCCTTTTCCTTCCTCCCTTCCTTCCTTTGCTTCTATGCCTTTGCACGTGCTGTTTCCGTGAGAAACTACCTACTCACCCATTAAGACCTAGCACAAATGTCATCTTTTCCAAGAAGCTCTCCTAACCTTCCTAATTAGCGTTAAGCATTTCCTCTTATATATTCCATATAGTACTCTGTGCTGCTTTCATTTCAAAACACTTAGCATTGTCATAATTATTTATCTGCATGTGAGTCTCTGGCACTAACTAGATGATGAGCCCCTGGATGGCAGGAGTCATAGGATGTTTCTCTGCGTGCCTCTGGCATTTATTATAGTGTCTAGCACTTGACTAGTAAGTATGGATTAGAGAGACAAATGAACAAGTTGCTTGCCCCAGTGGCTTTTTCTGAACATCAGACCCCCTCAAAATGAGGGCTGAAAAGTCAAATGCTCTGCAGTGGTTGCTTTGCTTTCTTTTTGATGTATCCACTAAAATGCATTCCAGATAAACTCTACTTTTGAAAAGAGTTTTTAATTTCTCATTACCTGCAGTGGAGCATATGGTTAAATGTGGTCCTCACCCTCAATTTAATTAAAGAGGAGAGCAGGGCTTCCCTGGTGGTGCAGTGGTTGAGAGTCTGCCTGCCGATGCAGGGGACACGGGTTCGTGCCCCAGTTCGGGAAGATCCCACATGCCATGGAGCGGCTGGGCCCGTGAGCCATGGCCACTGAGCCTGCGCGTCCGGAGCCTGTGCTCCACAACACAGGGAGAGGCCACAACAGTGAGAGGCCCGCGTACCGGGAAAAAAAAAAAAAAAAAAGAGGATAGCAGATAAGCTGGTTCTTTTTACCATAGGTAGAAAGTTGCATAGGGACGAACTAAATGTTATTTTCCTTTGTTTCTTATTGCTTTCCTTCCCGGCATATTGCTGCTTTAGTGGTATTATCAGGATTTATTTATTTATTAAATTAATTAATTTATTTATTTTCGGCTGTGTCAGGTCTTTGTTGCTGCGCGCGGGCTTTCTCTAGCTGTGGAGAGTGGGAGCTACTCTTCGTTGCGGTGCATAGGCCTCTCATTGCGGTGGCTTCTCTTGTTGTGGAGCATGGGCTCTAGGGCACACAGGCTTCAGTAGTTGTGGCACATGGGCTTAGTAGTTGTGGCTCATGGGGTCTAGAGTGCAGGCTCAGTAGCTGTGGCACACGGGCTTAGTTGCTCTGCAGCATGTGGGATCTTCCCGGACCAGGGCTCAAACCCGTGTCTCCTGCATTAGCAGGTGGATTCTTGACCACTGCACCACCAGGGAAGCCCCAGGATTTATTTTTAATCCTGAAAAAATGAAAGAAGTATACTTTGCCTAGAGAGATAAAATATGTTGACATATTTTAATAAATAAAATATCTCCCTCAGGAAATCTAAGTTTTTGGAATCATATGCCCTCAAGGCATTTGAAAAAATTTCTTATTTCAATTTTAAAAACCAGGAGCAGTTCTACAAACTCCACAAGGGAGTATATGACTTAGTTGGTATTTGTCGCCTCTAAACAGTGATTATAAAATATTAAAGTTGGGAAGGATCCTTTGACCTAGTGCTTTCACGGTACAGGTAAGGAAAGTGAGGTTCCATCTGAAGAGTTGTAACTGTTTAGTGATAGAATAGTCCAGATCTTCTAACTTCGATTTTGGTTCTTTCCTTCTCTCCCTATATTGTCCCCACCACGGATTTGAAGGTAACCAGAAACTTATTTGGATTTTCAGGGAATTTCTGTTACAATCGCTACTTAGGTGTTTACTTTGGAGCCCTTGAAATTTCCCCAATAAGCAATTGCCTGGTGGCCTTTGTTCCATCAATAATTAACTTTCATTAGCACCTAGACTCAAAGGGATAAAGCAACTCAATTCCAGAGCACTATAATTATTTAGGCTTAAGGTCAATATGGAGTAAGAGGTAAAAGTTTGAAAAATAAATTAAAAATTTACTTGCTAATTAAGTAACATAATAAAGAATTAGTTACATGTAATAATCTTATATGATAATTGAAATATAATTAGTAGTATCCCAGGAGTTCCATTTGCTCATTGGTAAAAATGAATAACTTAGAATAAACCTCTGAGGACAATACATCTTTGAGGATCTTTTGCCTCTAAATATTTTGGTTCTCTGAGAATTCACCCAGACTTTGCTTGTCTTGCAAAGTTAACTGATGCTTGAAGTATTGCTTAACAAAGAAGGTTTTCTTCATTTTTTTTTTTTTTTTGAAAAGGGATCTGTGACTAAAATGCTGTCTTGTCTTTCTGAAAGGTTCCTGGGAATCTCATTCATTAATCTGCATATATGTGTTCTCTCTCCTTCACGTACTTGGTAAGACTATGATTTATAGAAACTAAATACATTATAGTTGTTCAAACCATGTGATTGAATGGATGCACAGTTTGAAGGAGGCATCGTGGAAGGACGTGGGTAGTCACATCTGTGCTTGAGCCTGAACTCTGCTGCTGTGGTCTAATGCAAGTTATACAACCTCTCTTAGTCTCAGTTTTCTCTGCTCTGCATTATGAATAGTAACAAAATGACCTCATAGGGTTCTTATGAAGAATAAATAAGATGCGAGGCACAGTCAGGCACACTGTAAGCCATCCTATCACTGGGGTATACCAAAAGAAACTGTGACAGCTAATGAAATTTTTCTTTTTGGTGCTGACATCTACGTTTCCTATTGATCTAATTGAAGCTTTAAGTACCTTGCTGTTACTGTCCTGCAGTATGTGCTTTAAAAAACTTACTTTTTGATTGTATATTCAAAACAGTTGGTCATAATTTGATGTGCCAGTGAAGGTAGGAGAATATGTTTCTCATTTCCACAACAAATTCTTCTGCCTTTTTTCCCCCAGTACTCTTCTTTATAGAAACAGCATAGCAAAATGGGCAGATTCTCTAGAAGCTAGAATCAGTAGACTGTGAATTTCTTTAGTACAGGATCTGTCTTTTTCATGTTTGCATTCCCAGTACCCAACCAGCATGAATAAATCCAGTAGTGAATAAATTTGGTAGTGAGCGAGCATTTTATAGAGCATATGGGAGGGAGAAAACCTCCTTCCAAATTATGGTAAAGATTTGGTACTTAACAGGAACTTTAATCAATTTCAAAAGCAGAAACTGATCATTTTCTGCCCATATTTATAATGTTTCTCGTACAAAGGAGCAACTAAAACCAGTAAAGGCTGGCATGGGACCACAGCAAGGGATGATCACAGTACCTGAGCAATGGATAAAGTATATTCTCCACTAGCTTTGACCTTAACTGAGACTGTTCTCATAGACACACTGGCAATGGGTTTTCAATTGTTTTTTTATAAAGAAGATTTAGAACTTTCCATCAAAACCCACTGTATCATTTATAATGTGTTGCATATATTTATGCAACTGAATTGTATATAGTTCTTCATTGTCAATTAATTATTTTATTTTCACTATGAAGTCATAGCTTAAAGGATAGTCCCTGCCCTGGGCAATGTTATAACAGATTAAGAGACCTTACCTAATTATTGTAAATAATATTTTGATGCCTAGGACAAGTGAAACCAGAATAAACGGTAGCTCTTACAGAATGCTGCTTTAATAAGGATTATTTCCAGCCAAGTGTGTTGTGCGTTACATCAGTACCAAAGTTTTTTTTAATGAATATAAGAATATTAAAAAAATGCTCATAACAAAATATTTTTTTCTCCAGCAGTACTGTTTACTGGTTCAACAAATATGACCTTGCCTTACTGAAGCATTTCATTCCTGCCCATGAAAATTATTATTTTTTTTTTTCTTTGCGGTACGTGGGCCTCTCACTGCCGTGGAGCACAGGGTCCGGACGCCCAGGCTCAGCGGCCATGGCTCACGGGCCCAGCCACTCCACGGCACGTGGGATCCTCCCGGACCGGGGCACGAACCCGCGTCCCCTGCATCGGCAGGCAGACTCCCAACCACTGCGCCACCAAGGAAGCCCCCGAAAATTCTTATTTAAAATGAAGTTTTTGATCAATGCCCCACTACTGCTCAGAGTTGATTATTATAACTTAAAGTTTTTTTTTTTTAATGACTACAAAACTTTCTCCAGTGTGCACAGTTTATTGTATCTCTATTTACATTGACTGATGCGTCCTCTCACCTTTCTTATTCCTCCATTTCAACAGGAGAAGAGATGAGAAGAATCTATTCTTCAATAATCAGTTGACTGCCAGAACCCAGTTCTTCTTTACTCCCTTCCCTAGGCATAGAATTCTAGAAAATCCAACAATAAGGTTCATAAAATAGAGTGAATGAGACATGAGGAATTAACATTAATTACAGCATCCCCAGCTGTGCTAGGCTAATTACACAGAATTTCATTTAACCCTTAGGAGTCTGTGCTTTTCCCACCGTCTCACACCTGTGTGTGAAAAGCAATGGGATTGGGTGAAGATACAGCTCCAGGACAGTATAGTACGTCTTCTGTGTATTTATCCTTTGAATTTTTAAAAAATTGCTCAACTAGGTAAGTGTTCTTTCATGACTGAGAAGGTCATTTTGTCAATATAAACCATTTTGATAAAAGTCTAATCCGCCTAAATGCCTTAGAATGCCATCCATGCTTGTCAGATGTTAGGAATTGGGATTTATTCTCAAGAATTCTACTTGCAGGCTCATTCTTGTCAGTTTTATCCATCAGATCCCATTTCATCCCCAAACAGTCTGTTTTGTTTTTTCCTCTGCTCACCGGTATGCCGCCTGTTGGTTTGAGAGGCAGGCCTCTCCTGTTTGGTGCGTGCCAGAGGACACTTCTGGTGGCATCTGAGTAGCTTAGAGGTGGGTTTCAAGACAGTAGTAGCTACAAATAGCAGCCTTGGTTGTTTAGAAACTAAATGATTTTCCTCATCAGATTGCAGGCGTTTCATGCAATAAATGTTAACTTAGGTAGGGTTTTATTATACTTGGATTGAGTGTTTAAACTGACCAGTGTGATCAAGAACTGGGTCCCAGGTGTGTGGCTTACTGAGGAATCTGAGAAATTATTTCTTTTCTTTTGGAAAAAAGAGGGATCCATAAAGTTTCAAGGGAGGAAGAGCTGCTTTAGTATAAAGAGCATGAATTACTTTAAAGTGGTTTAAAAATAGTTAAGGTGGGATTTTTTAAATGCATGTTCCAAACATATAGAAATGTATGTTTCAGATCTGAGTTTAAGATTTAAACCTTGATTTTACCACACACAGCCCTGTCTGTGGGGCTATGGAGTGTTCTTGCCAAAGAGCTGAATCTATAGGTGACCAGACATTCAGGGCTACCTTCCAGTTCATAGGACATATGGAAACTAGAGGGTTAAATGAAGCAACACAATGAGCAAGCAAACAGCTAAGTCCGTATGTAGGTGGGACTGTACTGGGTTCTTTCTTCTTTTTTTAATTGAGATATAGTTGACATAGAAAATTGTGTACGTTTAAGGTGTACATTATGTTGATCTGATACATTTATATACTGCAGTATGATTACCAGCACCGTATTAGCTAACACCTCTATCACATCATATAATTATTGTTTCTTTTTTGTGGTGAGAACAATTAAGATCTAGTCTCTTAGCAGCTTTGATAAGTTTATAAGGCAGTAAACAAGAGAGACAGGTTAAGAAGGGGAGGGGAGACTGATTGGTCTGCAAATATATATAAGAAACTTAGGAGACGTAGCAACCAAATGTAATGTATGGACTTTGAAAAATGATTGAAATAAGCCATCTGTAAAAAGTCGTTTCTGGGGCTTCCTTGGTGGCGCAGTGGTTCAGAATCTGCCTGCTAATGCAGGGGACACGGGTTCGAGCCCTGGTCTGGGAGGATCCCACATGCCACGGAGCAACTAGGCCCGTGAGCCACAACTACTGAGCCTGCGCGTCTGGAGCCTGTGCTCTACAATGAGAGAGGCCGCGATAGCGAGAGGCCCGCGCACCGCGATGAAGAGTGACTCCCGCTTGCCACAATTAGAGAAAGCCCTCGCACAGAAACGAAGACCCAACACAGCAAAAATAAATAAATAAATAAATAAATAAACTCCTACCCCCAACATCTTCTAAAAAATATATATATATACAGCAGACCTTCCAAAGGTAATTATAATTTCAAAAAACAAAGACATTGCTGAGGCAAGCAGGAAAATTGAATATAGATAGATATTTGATGATACCGAGGTATACTGTTAAACCTGTTAGGTATGATAATGGCATCGTGAGTATGTAAGACAGTGGTTCTCATGGCGTGGCTTCAGACTAGCGTCACCAGCATCACCCAGGAATACGTTAGAAATGAGAATCCTCAGCCCCACCCACAACCGACTAAATAAGAAACTCTGGGGGGTGGGGACCAGCAAAACGATGAGAATCACTGCTGTGAGAAAATATCCATATTTTTAAAGAGATACGTACTGGGGTGTGCTGGGTGAAATGGTTCTGGGAGTGGTTTTACAATGCTGAAGTTAAAATAAGATAAGGATTTTATGACGCAAGTGTGGCAAAATCCTGATGGAGGCTTTGTTGGGGTCATGCGTTCATGTGGCTGTATCATACGGTCCTCGCTATTTTGGTGTATATCTGGGGATATTCATTAGAAAAACATTTGAAGACCTTACAACACACACACACACAAAAGGAGGAATCTGTCTCAGAGAAAACAAACAAACAAAAACTTGATTTTAAATTTTATAGACGCTTCCAGTTTGCCCAGAGCAAACTGGGTTTTAGTCTTGACCTGGCCACTGACCACTTTGCTGGGGGGTCTCGATAAGTCAGTTTCCCAGGAACCTCATTGTTCTTGTCTGCTAGATGAGGAGGTACAGTATGTGGTCTGCTCTAAATTTTCTCCGGCTTCCATCCATTTGCCACCTCAGGGGACAGTGACATTCTCCGGGATGACTGAAGCCCAAGCACCTCACCCCCCAACAGAGTAGAGTAGGGTGTGACATTTCCTGAAGAAGATCTCTGGGGACTTGCGATGCGAGGCGCCTTTCAGGTTAGGTGAGAGGTGGCGAAGGCCCCCAGCAGAGTTTGGGACCTGCACTCCTGGCGTTGCCCCTGAGCCCGTTCTCTTGCCTCCCTCACTGCTATGCCCATGACCTCCTCATACAGGGAGGGACATAGCCATAGCGGGGTAAATTCTGAGTGGGTTCGGGAGCCCTAATTCGTAGCTCTCATACTTCAAGAACTCTTGTTGATTAGAATCATCAAAGCCGTGTATCCAGTTGGACAGACAGCAATGGTATCCTCACAGCTAGGAGGAGTCATGCTAGTAAACCATGAAAATGCAGAATTTCCAGGCTAATTCAAGCTCTGTGTGTCCACATGGAGGGGCGAGACAAGAGGAAGGCAGTATGGCCCTGGGCAAGGCTTTGTGGGGGGGGAGGCACACGTGTTCGTCTTGAGGAGAGGATGGCAAAGGAGGAAGTGATGGGGATATAGGAGCATAATGTGTGCATAGGCTGCACGTTGCATTGGCAAGAGGGAAGAAGAATGAAACAGGAGGCAGCTCGTGGGGAGAAAGAGCAACAGCTGCAGAGTCCAGCCGCCAGCAGGCGGTGATGCATCCTGTATCTCCTTTTTAGATTGATTGCCTGATAGAAACCTAATTCTGCAGTGCGGTGATCAGTGATAGCGTTCCCACCGCCTGAGCCATTCCTGGAGGCCTTTGCTGAGTGTTAGCGCTTGCTTATTTTCTCTTCTCATGTTCCTTCATTCCTTTCATTTTCCTCTAGTGATCTTGGCCCTTCCTGGGCCGTAGCAAAGAGAACATGGACACTGGCTAAAAACAACAGTAACTGCAACAACGGCTGTTTGTTGAACACTTAGGCATCAGCCACTGAATTGGATACTTGATAAATATTCCATTTAATTAAAACCACAGTCTCTGCAATAGCTGTTATCTGCATTTTACAGATGAGGGACAGAAAGTGAGGGAAGGGAAGCCAATGGCAGAGACACCCAGCCAGGAAGTGGCAGAGCCCAGACTCAAACCCAGGTCTGACCAGCTGCAAATGTTGTCCCTGATCACCCTCCCTCATCCCTGGCCCTTCTGTCATTGGTGGCAGGGAGGGGACTGAAAAACTGGAATCAGAGCAGTAGGGTAACCTGTTGAGTGGGCCCCGTGGTGGGGGCCCTTTAAGAGGCTGCAGTCCCCGAGGCTCCCCTAGTTTCCCTAAGACCCGTGATCACATAGAGAAGCCATTCCTCAGTATAAAGAAACGTGCGAGCATCTCACACGGTGCCCGGGAAGGAAATACATTGTCCACTTTCGGTAGGAACATTAATTTATTGAGTGAATTATGACCAAAAACCAGAAGCCTCCCTGGGGAGAAATGTGGACGCCAGGACATGTCCTTGGTAATATCAGTAAACACCGGCTCATGAATGGGGGACTTTTATGACCAGCGTCATACTCCTTGGGAACGACATTAGTTCAGAATCACGTAGGTTTCTTTTTTCTTCTTTGAAATATAGAGCTACCCCTCTCATTCAAAATGGGCAGAGAGAAAGAAGGTAGAATTCCAGAATGCTTCTGAAACTCCTACCGTGCCTGTCTCTGCCTCTCAACCAGGAGAGGCAAATGTGCGGGAGCGGCTTAGGTGCAGGGTGGTGGCGACAGTGAAGGGTCTCACTGCAGCAGGGTATGGGCAAGGCGAGGGTGGCGTCAGCTAAAGAGAACCGTGGACAGGAATCACCAACTGAAGTCACGTCTGTGGGTACGTGTGATTGCTTACACAGAATGTCCACATGCGTTATCGTCAGAGCCTCGTAAAAGCCCCCATGAGATGGGTGGGTATATTTCTACCTGTTTGTTTTTACGTCACTTATTTATTTAATTGTCTGTTTCCTAGCTTCTTCCAGGAAGGATTTAAGGGACTCTCATTCAGCATAGCAGATAAACTGCATTCAACACAGGTGCTAAGAATTAGAGAGGAAGCATTCTTTTGCTAGGGTTGTATTGACCTTCCCCAATTTTGGATGCAAAACACTGTGGAGCCTTTAACATTGACCCTTGCTCTGTTTTCAGAAGGAAATAACTATAACATTGTTCGTCAAGGAAATCACTTGCTTAGACGTATCCTGCCTGAACTATCATGGTATGCAATTAGGAAGCAGCAGTTTAAGAACTATTTCCAGACACTGAGAAGTGGGCACTCACTTTCCATTCCTATTTGAAATTGTGCAAGACTGATGTTGAATTACCTGTGGCCATGGACCCCTCTTATCTGAACTGTAACAGTGAACACAGCTCTGTCACTGTGATTATTTGTATTTATATCTGTGAGGCACACAAAAATCATTTCTTCATTTAACAATATTGATTGAATACCTATGGTGGATTCATCACCATTCTAGGTAGAGTGGACACAGCGATAGACAAAACAGACCAAAAATAAAGGCTCATCCCCGTCCTCATAGAGCTCACATCCATCCTAGAGAGATGAGGACCAAAATATAAAGTCATCAGTAGGTTCTGTACTATGTTTGCAGGGCATATGTGTGAAGGGCTAAAACAAGGCAGTTCAGGAATAGGTAGTGCCTAAGTCTGTTCCGTGGTTTTATGGTCCATAGAAGAGGAACTTAGTATTGGTATGTAACGCACAATGGTAATTCTATCCGGTTTTAAGTAATACATTTTAGAATATTGCATCACCCTGGGAAGGTAAACTAGCCGATTGCAATAGCATTCCACAGAGAGTCACTTCTTCCGGCAGGCCTTGCCAGCTAAGTTTTTCGGTTTCTGAGCTTCACCCACCACTGCCAAGAGGCCTCCTTGTCCCTCAGGGAATTGCTTTCTCATATTTCAGAAGGACAGTGCATACTTGTGTCAGGTGTGAAAGGAATCTTTCCTACTTGATGCCAGCAAGAAGCAGCACCAGGGAAGGCCGACGGACAGAGCACACATTCACCTCTCTAACTGGGTTATCCTGTGCTCCGCTTATCTTCTCGCGAGATCTTCCCATTGGTGTTCGGTTTGTACCACGATTTAAAATCAACATTCTGATGTTCAAGTACACAGCCCTACAAGAGAGGACTTAAGGGTAGGGGGTGCAATTCAGAAGATTCTCAAAACTTGTCACTGGCCTTTTAAAATAAATATGTTGAAAAACTTCTGGGATAAGGTCCTCAAACAGTTGTCTCTTTAACATCTAAAGTGCTTATTGGGCTTGGTGTGTGCAGGTCAACCAGCACATCCTTTGGATTTTAATACTTAAAATTCCTCAGATGGGCTTCCCTGGTGGCGCAGTGGTTGAGAGTCCGCCTGCCGATGCAGGGGACACGGGTTCGTGCCCCGGTCCGGGAAGATCCCACGTGCCGCGGAGCGGCTGGGCCCGTGAGCCATGGCCGCTGAGCCTGCGCGTCCGGAGCCTGTGCTCCGCAACGGGAGAGGCCACGACAGTGAGAGGAGCGCGTACCGCAAAAAAATAAATAAATAAATAAAATGAGTAGAATTAGTGATCTAGTTTAGTAATTTATTAGGTCTACTTATTAATTCACAGAAAGCAGTGGCTTCCTGGCTGTTTTGTAGCAGGGCTTACATAAGCTTTGTTGTTTGATGGTAGTGCCTTGGACTAATGTCTTGTCCGTCACACAGGTTGGAAGGAAGCACATCTGCTTGAGCTCTTGTGAACTCTTAAACAAGTAGTTTGATGTATTTATTCTTAGTTATACTTATTATAAAACAAGTAGGAAGGTTAATGGCTCCCTACTTTGCCCAAAGATGTATAAACATGCCCCTGTGGCTTCCGGATCCTTTGAAGACAGCATCGGTGCCCACAGTTATCATTACTCATAATTGTAGAAACTTAGGGGTTGAGAAGCTATAATCTTCTTCCCAAGATCATCTAGCTTCATCCCTTTGCAGAAGACAGAGTTCCAGAGAGATGAAGTGACTCTCCTAAGGTCAAGTAGCTAGTTGCTTCCAGAGCCAGGATTAGGATGGGGTCTTCAGCATTCCAGTTCATGTGCTTTTCTTTCCTTTTCCTTTTTGCCCTCTTTCATCTGCTCGTGTACAGTCATAGACCTCATGGGTTCATATTGTGAGAAGCTCCCTTAGAGGCTCATCTCTTCTAACTCTTTCACTTCACACATGAGGACAGGGAGTTCCAGAGACTTTTATGTGTCTTGCCCAGAATCACAGAGGTCGTTGGTGCTAGAACTGGGACTAGAGACCATGTCCTCTGACTCCCAGCCCAGGACTCTTTCAACCAGCACCTTGCTTCCTCATCGATGGCTGCACCTTGGAGAGTGTTTTAACTCAGAACCTAGAGACCCCCCACCCCCCGCCACGAACTCAGTCATATAGTCCTCTCTTCTTGGGAGTCAAGCTATTGAAGAACACAGAGTAATGATGGTGCTTACCATGAAGGACAGAGCTAGAGCTTCTGCCTCCAGTTCCTTCTGTGAATCTGTTGATTTATGGCATGTCTTTCTCTTGTACAAAGTGAGGACAGTGAATTAGATGTTCCTGTTGGGGAATTCTGTGGTCCCTTCCCAGCCGTGTACATGTCTTCGTGTTTTGTCCAGTAGAGGGGGGTGTGTGCTCACAGACCAACAGCCCCCTGGGCTCCTCCAGGTTGGGTTATTGTGAAGACATCTCTAGGGTGTCGTGAAAGAGATGCAGATCTGGGCAAGACACCACGTGGGAGGAGCGGAAGACAGTGGTGGAGGAGTTCAGGTGGCTGTGCTGCTTGGAATTAGCTAAGGAAATTAAAGGTTGCCCTAGAAAATAGATTGCCAGGGCCCCAGAAATTCTTTTTAGGTTAAGGCCACACCAAGGAGAATGATAGACTGAAAAGCTGCAACTTTGGATGTTCCTGTTGCCATGTTATCCTCTGCTCTTAAGTGTGATGAGTACCCTGGGTGTAATGTATGCATAGCATGCCAGTCCTGGTGTATGGTTCCTTTTACAAATGACACAATGAGGCTGCCTTAGGAAGAGATGGAAAGACCCGCTGATTCTTTCCTCTTTACTTGAGATGGTAGACCGCTGTGGATCAAGGTAGACTCTCAAGAAAAACATGAAATACCCACTTCTCCTAAACAGAGTATGGAAGGGCAGGAAGAAACAGACGTTATAGTATTAGTTCGAGAAGCTGAAGGTATAGAACAATTTTGGAGAAATGCTGTTTTATTGAAAATATTCAGCTGCTCCATATTTTGGACTATCAGAATTGAGACAAACATTTACAGCCAGGAAAGAAGGAGATGGGGAGAGGAAGAAAAGGAAGGAGGGGAAAGTTTGGGAGTTAGAGAGGTAGTGGGGTTTGGGGGGGGAGAAAGGAAGAAAAAGAAAATTCTAGACTTCTTTCTTCTGACCCAGCTGTGGAAAATATGATTTCAGGTCCTTGCCTACCTGGTCTGAACGATTGCCCTGGGGGGCAGAGGTCATCTCAGGTACTTCCGAGGACCTGCGTGTCCTTACCTTCAACCTTTGTTTCTTGTGGAGAGGGTCTAGGCAGGCGTGGGAAAATCTTGATAACATGCTGCATGTGATCAGATCAGTATCTTTCTCCCAGGATCTGAAAGAGCTTTTCTCGCATCTATTTAAATAACACTCAGTGTCAAGGTCGAGGTGTTTCCGTCACTTGAGGCTGAATCACTGCCAGGGGGCTTTTACCTAGTAAATGTTGACTGCATTTTTCCCACTTTTCCATGTTCTGACCTGCCACCCTCATGGATTTCCTGATGGCCTGGCCTCCTGGCCACTCAGGCAGTGGCTTTGAGGAGGTGGACTACAATGACTTATCAGCTGCCTGTATAAAGCTCACTTTGGTCGTGTGTCTATGAAGGATATTTTCTGAGGTAAGCCCTTGGCATTGGGCATTCCATTCACAATCTATGAGAAACCATCTCGAATATATGTGATCCCTGCCCCATAGGAGCCTACCTAACATGGTCTGGGCCACACTGACACAGAACGAACACATATTGATGACCAGTTATGATTAGAAGTTTTTCAAAACCTATTTTTATCTTCAACTGACATTGACTTGTTCAAAAGAGCACCATATAAGTCAATAAAAATAATAACCATCCTCATCCTACTGTAGCTCTTTATAGTTTGCAGTGCACTCTCCCAGACATCTGATTTGATCCTCCCATCTGCCCTATGATGGTCATTGCAATTATTGTTGGCTTTAAAGAAGGAGAAATTGAGGCACAGAATTTAAGTAACTTCCACTTGAGAAATACAGCTAGTAAGAGGTGGAACTAAAACTCAGATCTAGGTTTTCTTAGTACAAGTATAATTTTTTAAACTGATAACAGCTTATTGATGTATGATAAAGCTAATGCAGGTAGTTTGGTTCTAAAAACTAGAAGAGCTACAGTATGGTTGAAAGAATCAGATAATTTCCCAAGCCTTCTAGAAAAAAAACATTCCTTTTCTCTCATTAAAAATATGTGTGTGGGGCTTCCCTGGTGGCGCAGTGGTTGAGAGTCCGCCTGCCGATGCAGGGGACACGGGTTCGTGCCCCGGTCCGGGAAGATCCCACATGCCGCGGAGCGGCTGGGCCCATGAGCCATGGCCGCTGAGCCTGCGCATCCGGAGCCTGTGCTCTGCAACGGGAGAAGCCACAACAGTGAGAGGCCCGCGTACCGCAAAAAAAAAAAAATGTGTGTGTGTGTGTGTGTGTGTGTGTATATAATTATAATAATTATATTTATAATTCTAGAAAACTTTGGAAACATAGAAATTATTTTAAAAACTAATACATAGAAACTGTCCAATTCTATAAGCCTGAAATAGCCACTTAATATTTTGAACTTTTAAAACTGCCTATCTATATTAACAAAAATTATAATGGCTTTATATTATATCACAGCATTTTCCCATGCCACTAAATATTCTTAAAATCAATTTTAATATTCACATATATTCCACTGAATAAATTCAGCATAATTTTTTAAACTATTCTATTCTTACATTCTTAGGTTGTGTCAACCTTTGTTATCAGAGACTAGTGCAGCACACAACTTTTCACCTAAAATTTTGTTTACATTTCTAAATGCTTTCATGAAACCAATTCCTAGACCTAAGCATTTAAAAAAGCGTATATAGGTTTAGTTTTTGAAGTAGAAACAAAATGCTAGCAGAGCAGTAGCTGACTGGCATAAGAGGAATGTTTTCTGAATTTCGGGGAATTGGAATAAGAATAGAAAGATATTTGGTCAATGGAAATTGGAGGCTCTTCCAGGTGTAAGGGAGAAATCTTTTTAGATCTCAGCATAGACATCACCTTCTTTAAAGTTTTGCCAGACATCCTCTCCCATATACATACTATATATCAAATGACATGAGCTTCTCACGTGCTCCCCAGCACTCAACACCTGCCCATTTGTAGCACTTACCGTGCGTGTTCATTCTGATTGCCTGCTTGCTTCTGAGAAGCCCCTACGAGACTGCAAGCTCTTGAGAGTGGGGACCCTGTCTTACTTACTGTAACATTCTTGCACTCAGCACAGTGTGTGGCGCATCATAGGAACTTGTATTCGTCTGCTTCAGCTGCCATAACAAAATGCCACAGGCTGTGTGGCTTAAATAACAGACATTTATTTTCTCACAGTTCTGGAGTCTGGAAGCCAAGATCAAGGGGCTTGCAGGGAGGGTATTCAGGCCTCTCTCCATGGTTTGCAGGTGACTGCCATCTTTACATGGTCATCCCTCTGTGCACCTGTGTGTCCCTGGTGTGTCCTAAGCTCTTCTTATAAGAACACCAATCAGATTGCATTAGGGCCCACCCTGATGGCCTCATTTAAACTTAATCACCTCTTAAAGGTCCCATCTCTCTCTCTTTCTTTCTTTTTTTACTCTTTGGCTGCACTGCGCGGCATGTGGGAACTTAGTTCCCCAACCAGGGATCCAACCCGCACACCCTGCAGTGGAAGCGTGGAGTCTTAACCCCTGGGCTGCCAGGGAGGTCCCTAAAGGTCCCATCTCTAAATACAATCCCATTCTGAGGGTACTGGGTGCGGGGGTCAGGGCTTCAACGTATGAATTTAGAGGAACATAATTCAGTCCATTACATTACTCCATACATATGTTTTATTGTGAAATACTTGACATGTTTGTAGATGAATAAGAAGATAACATTTATATTCCAGCATCCTACTTTCTGGGTGCTAGTCAACTCCTTACTGGCCAGAGATAGGAACGGAGGCAGTCTGGTATCTTACAGGAGGTACCAGACTTGGGGTCAGAGCCCCAGGTCCACATCCTGGCTCTGCCAGTTCCCAGCTGTGTGACCTTAACCACCCCCAGCGTCAGTCCCCTCATCTGGAAAATTGGGTTAATAACACCTACTGCAGTACAGTTGTGAGACTAGATGAGATCAGGCATGTGGGTGTATCTCGAATAATACGTGCCATGAAGTAGACATCGGAAAATGCTGGTTCGACCTGTCAATTGAAAGGTATGTTAGAAATAAGAAGTATTTCAATTTAGCTGTGAGGGAGGGCACAGATGCTGACAAAACTCTGGAAGTTACTGAGTTTTAAACAGGGTTCTGGTGATCTCACCATGGTTATTCATACACACTGCTACTCCAGCCTCAGATTTATTTCAGCTCAGTTAAGACGAGTGGTTTACTAATATTTTTTCATTTGAAAAAGAAATGACATTATTTATGTGTAAAGCAATTATTTATAACCAACAGCTTCCAGATTTCACTAAGTAATTTCAATTCTTGCTCTAAAATTCTAGCAGCTGATCACACTGTGGTGTTGCCTGATTGCTGTTTGCACTGAGAGTTATGTTACTCGAGCTTTAAAATATGTCCTTACATAAAATATCATGATGCCTCCATGTAATGACCATGGTAACTTCAGTGAGATGTTTTATAAATGGACCTTGAAATGTCGTAGGAATATAAATTCTCCGTGTAGGAGGTAGAAAGAGCATTTTCACTGATGCACAAACGGCGGACTATGAGAGCACGGACCGAGGCTGGTCAATCTTTAGGACCCTTCAAGAACCAGTGGCCCAGAGTCAGAGCCCTCATTGCTGGTCTTGTCTGAGCAACAGCCATGAACCAAATTTTCACTTGATCTGCATCTTATCGCCCGTCTCTGAGGATGTTAGAAACGATGGTCTTTGATTGTTCACTAACCTGCCTTTTACTCTCTTTTTCCAGGGCAAGTTGTTTGCGTTCTTTGTTGCTCCATCCTACTTCAGTTATGCTTCTCTCTTGGTCCCATCACCGTGCCCTCCTTTTCCTTTTTCCTTCTGCCTCATTTCTGGATTCTCTTCCAATAAGCCTGCAGCCTCCATCTGTCCTCATTGACCTTTCTTCTGTCTCCTGAGCTGCCCTCGTGTCTGGACATTCTGCCATGATCTCTTCTCTCTCATTCTCTCTCCCTCTCTCTCTCTCTCTCTCTCTCTCTCTCTCTCTCTCTCTCTCTCTCTCTCTCTCCCCCTCCTGTCCTGTTGCTGCCTCTTCCCCTTCTCCCTCCAAAATCCTCCTGTAGAATGAGCAGAGGTGTGAGGTCCCTCAGCGGCACATTCTTATTAACCTTCAGGGAGACCTGGGAGAGGGTCTTGGATTTGTGGCACCTACTTCTCCACAGAGACTGCTAGTGGACGTAGCAGCAGCATCCTCGTAAGCATCACTACAATAAAACCTTCCTGAAATCATCTCCTGGGCTCGGCAGAGCCTAGACCTGAGGAGGAAGCTTCATAGCCCCAATAAGGAGCTTGATCAAGTGAATGAGAAGGGAGCTTTGGTTGGCATGGAGCTGGGTTTGATTTGAAAACATTTTTACTTCAACTTTTATCCTGGTCGAGTAGCTTTAGGACGCTTGCAGATTTGACTTCGGTTTTAAAAGGTTCACGAGTACTTAAAAAAATCTTTATTCCATTTATAGAGACAGTTACACTGGATTTCATTTAGTAAGCAATCTGATTTATTTGTATTGTTTTGTTGACAGATCTCGATTCACTTATTAATTCAATTTATTAGTTGTTCTGGTCCATCCTTTGAGACTGTGGTTAAGTGGATGGTCCATGTGAGGACAGAATCGAGTCGTTAGAGGGTCTTAGGGTCCGGGTTGGACCCAGATGAGCATTAACCGTGGCATTACTGAAAACAGTGGATATCTGTGGTTGGGTAATGATGATCCAGCCAACAATCTGATTTATTTTGAGACCGTACTCCCAAAGGAACGCAGGTCCAGCCGGACCTCCTGTCTGTTTGAGGGAACATAAGATGTGAACTCTCCTCCTTGCTGACAGCACTCCATCTTGTTTATCTCTCCCCACCCAGCTCCTAACCTCTATGTTTCTTTTTTATTTTTTTGCGGTACGCGGGCCTCTCACTGTTGTGGCCTCTCCCGTTGCGGAGCATAGGCTCCGGACGCGCAGGCTCAGCGGCCATGGCTCACGGGCCCAGCCGCTCTGCGGCATGTGGGATCTTCCCGGACCGGGGCACGAACCCGTGTCCCCTGCATCGGCAGGCGGACTCTCAGCCACCAGGGAAGCCCCTCCATGTATCGTTTTGCAACATGCATCTTGCGATTTTCTCAAACTCCCACATGTAACCGTGCAGGTAACCTCTCTGCAGAATCACCCAGCCACAGTTTTTCTTTGTCAGGAAAACCACTTTGCCTTTAATCAAGATGAAGCATCTATCCCACTCTGCGGTTACACAGCCAGTTATTTATGGGTATCAGTTTTCCTTCCCAAAGTTCCGGAGCCAGAGGACTCTCCAGGAAGGCGGATCCAGGAGAGTTCAGGTTTCACGGCCCTGCAAATCGGTCGGTGGTTATGCCATTTGTCTTCCTTCCTTTCCCTGGTTTCTGCTCCAACCTGCCTGTAGCCTACGTGGCTCCTCTCTTGCCCTCTCTTCCTGTCTGCTGAACCGTCTCCGGCGTGCTGCCAGGGTCTGCGGCTCTCTTCCCTTTCTCTGGCCTGCCGCAGAACGAGCAGAAGCGTAAGAACCCTCAGCCGAATCCATGGGCCTTTCTAATGAGTTTTGGAGGTCGATATATAATCACATTGAATATAAGTAATATACATACTCAGCGACTAATAAGAGTAGATGTAGGGTTGGTTTTGTCTTGAAAAAATTCTGGACATTTTAGGCATCGACTCTCCACCATCTGCACCCACCATCCTTTCTAGCTTTATCTCACACTCGGCTCCCCTGCACAGACTCTGTGCCTCAAGGCGCTCTGTTTCTGAATACTCCGTGCTGCTTGTCAGACCGCCTGCCCATGGTATGTGTCTGCTTCTTCTCCATCCAACTCTTGCCCATCGGTGAGGCGGAACCCCCATCCTGTCTCCTTCAGGGTGTTACCTCCGTGATCACTCTGCCTTCTCGTCCTCCTCTGAGTCTAGAACTCTTTGTATTTCTCCTTGGTGCTTAATCACACCCAGTGTCTCCAATGAGGATGGATGCTCCTTATGACCAGGGATGAACTTTTAGCCAGCAGCTGTGGCAGCCGCAGCTGCAGAAACATAACATTTACACAGGGCTTTAGCATTTGTAAAGCCCTCTCATCTATGTTACCTCCTCTGCTTTGCAGAATTGCACTGTGATGTTGGTATTATTATGATGATTATTATCATCTTGTATGCAGATCTTCAGAAGCCACTGTCCCAGCTTAGTGATTTATTGCAAAGGAGAGCCTTTAACCATGAATTAGTAAAAAGAGATGGTTTGGGGGACTTCCCTGGTGGTCCAGTGGTTAAGAATCCACGCTTCCACTGTAGGGGGCGCGGGTTTGATCCCTGGTTGGGGAACTAAGATCCTGCATGCCCTATGGTGCAGCCAAAAAAAAAAAAAAAAGTGAAAATCAACAGTTAAAATATTTTTAAAAAGAAGAGAGAGATGTTTTTTAGCAAGAAATTTTCCATTTTTCAATGGGTTTTAAATAACCAATCAATCACACTTTAGAAGTTAAACATATAGACATTTAATTGTAATGAAACACTTCCTTGATAAACTCATGTGAAGATAACAAAGCTTCAGTCACTAAAACTGTGGGAGCTTACGAAAATTTCACCTACAAAGTTGGCCATTTAATGAACCATGTTCGTATTTTTTTTTTTTTTTTTTTTTTCGGTACGCGGGCCTCTCACTGTTGTGGCCTCTCCCATTGCGGAGCACAGGCTCTGGAGGCGCAGGCTCAGGGGCCATGGCTCACAGGCCCAGCCGCTCCGCAGCATGTGGGATCTTCCCGGACCGGGGCACGAACCCGTGTCCCCTGCATCGGCAGGTGAACTCTCAACCACTGCACCACCAGGGAAGCCCCGTATTTTTTTTAACTCTAATTTATTTATTTATTTATTGCATATTTGCCTCTAACATGTAACAGCTTTTAGTACTGAATTTTTTTTTTCCAGACCATTTTTTTAGAGCAGTTTTAGGTTCACATTAAAATCAAGGGGAAGATACAGAGATTTTTCTTTAACCCCCTGCCCTCCCGCATGTACAACCTCCTCTCCACCTGTCAGCATCCCCCGCTGGAGGGGGACATTTGCTACAATTGACGAACCTACACTGACACATCATGATCACCCAGAATCCACAGATTACATTAGTTCACCCTTGGTGGTGTACATGTTGTGGGTTTGGACACATGTATAATGACACCATCATATCCACCATTATAGTATCATACAGAATAATTTCTCTGCCCTAAAAATCCTCTGTGCTTTTTATGATTATCAATTTGCCTCTAACAGTTAACAGCTTTTCTTTTTTAAAAAAATTTATTTTTATATAATTTTTAAAGGTTACTTTCCATTTACAGTTATACAAAATATTGGCTGTATTTCCCACGTTGTATTGTTATAATACATCCTTGAGCCTATCTTATACTCAATTAACTCTAATTTAGATATTTAAATTCGAGAAGTATTTGTTTGACTAGCAAACATTACTAATTTGTAAACCTCATTTAATATTTCCTTTGAGTAATCATTTACATGTATTGTCCTAGTGTCTTTGTCTTTGTAATCCAGGAAGAATCTGACTTTCTTCATTTAGAACTAATCTTCAAGATTGGATTGTAAGACAAAATTTCTTTCCCAAATGATAATAGCTAACAATTATTGACAGCTTATTATGTGTCAGATGCTTTCTATGTATTATTTCTAACCCCTTCAGGAGTCTTTGAGAAAGGTTATTTATTGCCTCTGTTTTATGCATGATAAAAATTGGATTTAGATTAACTTTCTTAAGCTGAGTGCCCACAGCTAGGAAGTATTGGATCAGGGATTCAAACTCTGCATTCCACCATATCATGTGGCCTCCCTGGATGTAATCTTATTGTATGACATCATGCTGTCATGCTGTTTTAGAAAGATGGGTGATACAGAGAAACTCGATGATCCCTTTAAATTATCTCAGAATTCCATGACAGGGTAGAAGTGGGCTTGAGAAGGCATTTGGTATATTCCAGAGATATAACCTCTTTGCATCACTTCAGATTTCAAAGAGGGCAGAGCCTCAGTAGATGAGAGTGGCATGTAGGACCTTTAACATTTTCCCTCGTGGCAAGCAAGTCTCCGTTATTTGTTTCTCCTCCCCACTCCCCCACCCCCAAAAATCTGAGAAATAAAAATTAAGCCCACTTTTGCGCTTCTCTCCCCATCTAGTGCTGAATTGATCTTGTGCAAAGAACATAATGAAGGGGGCAAAAGAGTGCTGTTGAGTCTAGTGTCTGATTTATGGGTATTACTCCCTCTCCCTCCAAACTTTGTGGGTCAGTTTCTAAAATTGAAAGCAACCGTCTCAGATCTGTCTTTCAGAACACAGATTATCAGACTAGACAAAACAGATACTATAAGAGTTAAGTAATATTTGTACGTGTCCATGGTGAAGACCACGGGCTTTTCTACTCTGGTGATTCTCAACCCTGGCTACACATTAGGATCACTTGGAAGCTTTAAGGAAATCCCAATGCTCAGTCTCAGGTGGTGTGTCAAAAGGCCACTACAGCTGCCTCCTCCTGCCCAGGGGTAGGGCCATGGAAAGCATTGCTGATGAAGAAGCAAAATGACAGGGGCGGGTGAAATGTGCCGAGGGGCCCCCCTCATTGGTCAAAAGCCATGAATGGCACAGAGAAGCCGTAATAGCAAAGCAAGAAGCTGACTACCTCTGTCTCATGTCTGTGCGTGAGAACTTTTACAGTGAGCTTCAATATGTTTTCCCACATGGCATCCATTTCCCCTCTGTCTGGTCATAGTACCCACTTTTCCTTTGCGGACCCACCTCTTACTTTCTCACTTTATGTGGTAAGGATGAGGCTGATCTCCTGGATCTCGAGTTTTGAGCAACATCTGTAAAGCATTTAGCTCAGTGTCTGGTACGTAGTACATGCTAAATAAATGTTAGTTTCCTTTCTTAAGATTGGAGAGCTTGTACCACGCCAATCTTTTACTACCCCTACAGATAAGAAATATAAGTGGTTCCGTCTTCTTTTAGATTACGTAGCAAAATCATGGCAGCAGTTGAAACCAAGACCCTGATTCTCAGCCCTTTGGAGGAGCATACTTGCAGGACAGGCCAGCAGGAGTCAATTCAGCATTCGTGGATTTCACACAGACGTTGAGGTTTCTCTGTCACACATTGTTTATGTTGCTAGTGGGCCTTAGATTCGAATATTGCTGGATTATCAAGTGGAACTATTTAAGTGGTATCAGGACTTTGACCTGGTTTTTTATCCTGTTGTGTTTTATAAACTCAGGATGCCCAGAAGGCATGCGTGAAATTTACTGTGGAATAAGCTTTTAAAGAGTGAGCCTAATGTGTGTGCATAGTCTAAAGCCCGTGTTAATTTTATAATACCTATTCTGAACTACTTTACCTTCCTACTATTGTATGTACCTTTGGGGGAGAAAATTGTTAATAAATAACTGAATTAAAATTATTTTTTTTCTTCTTGAAGAGCACAGTTACTTGGTTACTTGAACTTAGAGAACACAACAATATTTTAAGAAGCGATGGAAACAAATGGAATTGGAATATGACAGGAATAAGACTTCTCATCTTATCCACTTTTTTGGTAATGAGAGCTAAGGGCTTTCAGAATCTTTTAGGATTCATATGACCAAGAACATTGCATTTCATTCTGTTGGCAAGGTAGTTTTTTTGGTGTTTTTGTTGTTTGTTTCTTTGTGTAGTTAGCTATAAAACTTTCCAGGAATCCTTTCCTGAACTTCCGGAATATTAGTCTTTTTTTGCCTATTCTCTTTAGTCTATGGCCCTGACTATACTGTCAGTTCCTCAAAAGCAGGGATTATGTCTTATTCACATTGTTGGCTTGCAATACATAGTAAGTGAACAAATAAATGAATTCATAGGAAAAACAATGATGGTGATCTAGTTATAGTCTAGATTTGTCTTGTTGTGGCTCTAAGTCTATTGCTTTCTTTTCCTTTTTCAGTCTTTAAAATAGAAAAGTAATGCTTGTCAACTATAATGCTTTATTGGGAAGTAAGATAATAGACACAGGATATCCATGTGGAAATATATGTGATACTAGTGTAAACTCCACTAGAAGTGAAGGAATAAAGCACTGCCTTGGGGCTCTCACTTTACAGACAGTCCAAAACATTGAAATGATATCAGTATTGAATTGAATGTGACATTGAATTTCCCATGTGGTCTGAGGGAACAGAGACATGAAGTATTCAGTCATGTGACCACTCAAACTCAGACTTAGGCATATGATCTAAGTCTTATTCATAAAATATATACTTTTTTGTTCCAAGACATAGGACCTACCACTCTGTCTGTTGGTCAAAAGCCAGGATTTAAATTTCTGTTGAACTAAGTAAGGCCTTGGAGAAATCAGGCTGTGAATCAGAGATGGGTCATTGTAATGGCTCTCCTTCCATCTGTCCCATGTGGAATGTTTTCCAGTTCACTTTTCTGGGTCATATGGGTAAAGGCAGGGCAGTATCCTGCAGATAAAGCCAAAACCTCTGCCAAGCAGTGATGGGAAGAAAGAGGGGCACTGAGTTTTCCATTCAAGGCTACAGGCTCACAATTCAATCAGCAGCTCAGCGTATAGAGTGACAGGTATATTTTCATAAGCAAGAGTTCTGGATCGTGTGAAAAGTAGGTAGTAGATCCAAAAGAAATATTCAAAAAACACATGAAGTTAAACGCAAGGATATTTATTGCAGTTTATAAAACAACAAAAACAAAGGAAAAACCCAAAGGTCCAGTAAAAGGGGATTGAGTAAAATGAATTGTTGTGTATTCTTGTACATATATCCATAAAAATGGATATGTGGCCGCTTAAAAGAATGATGTAAACTTACACAAACTGACAAAGAGCGATGACCGAGGAATACTGGGAAATTGGCCACCTAGAGGGGCGGATAGGGAGGGTGGGAGGGAGATGCAAGAGGGAGGAGATATGGGGATATATGTATATGTATACCTGATTCACTTTGTTGTAACGCAGAAACTAACACACCATTCTAAAGCAATTATACACCAATAAAGATGTTAAAAAATAATAAAAGGAAAAAAAATAAAAGGAAATAGAGGAAATAAAAAAATAAAAATAAATAAAAATTTAAAAAAATAAAAGGAAATAGAAAAAAAAAGACAAACAAACTGTAGAACAATTATGTTTGGTTATCACTACATGTGTATATTCATATATCCCCACATATAACAATGGTAACCTCTGGGAGTACCAATATGAGATTTTTTTCCTCTCACATTGTACAATTCCATACTGTTTGACTGTGTCACAGTGAACGTGCACAGGATGGCCAACGTTGAAAACTTCTTTCCCCCAGTGCATGGAAAAAAGTGCACTGGCTAAATAAACATTCTGTATGAGCACCAGTGTGTGGCCTAGTCCATTGATGGGGAAGATGGTGGTGGCCCTTGGAAAGGGTAAGGAGGGGAATAAAGTGAATGGAGTTAGCACATCTGCTATTTTTCACACCTGTGCCAAAATTTGCAAAGATAAAATAAAATTTATTTGCCTTATTTTTATGTTCTGTAGAGCCTTAGAACAAAAGAACAGATTCTTTCTGAGAAGTGAAATTGAATTTTCATTTCACCATGAAATGAAATGTTAGTCCGATATGTCCTTGGAAAGCCAATTCAGAGTCTTGAATCAAACTCTGCCTACAGCTAGCATTGTGACCTCAAATTGTGTCATTTAATTGGTAATCTCTCAGTTTCCCCACCTGTTAAATTTGATAGTATTAATCCTTACCATCACATTCCTGAGTAGGGTGTTGTGAAGCTTAGTAAGATCATGTTAGCAAAATGCTTTGAGCTCTTTAGATAAAAGACGCAATATAAACACAAAGTCTCATTAAGATAATTATACAGCAATTTTTTCATAGTTCAGGTTTACATCCAAGGCTAAATGTAGTGATGAAGGTCATTTTATGGGGGCCGGAAAGGAGATTAGCTTTCAAAATCTGAAAATAAAATCCCTAACACATGCTGAAGACAGATACAGTAGAATCACTAGTTCTTAGAAGAGGAGGACTTTGTTTTGAATCAAAACTTGAAAGTTAAAAAAAAAAAAATTAGTTGTTTCTATGTTTAACTGGAACCATCTTTTGAAAAGCAAAAGGATCACTTCTCCTATCCCCTGAAAGAAGAAAATAAAATGAAACTCTTCAAGAATATTGCTGGTTTTGTATCATTCATAGGGCTGTAAAGTGGTGAGACATGTCTGGCCCACTGTGTGCAGGGAAGGTTGACTTATTTATGCTGGGCAGGGTTTCTTCCCATGGCTGTGTACCAGTTGCTCCTTCGATGGAGCAGGGGAAGTACACCCTCTACCTACCTGGTCCTTCGTCTCCAGCTCTCCTGAGAACCCATCATGTTTGCCGAAGGGTCCCCACCCTTTGGCACCATGGGTGCCTGCTAACACTATAACCCAAGACATGGTCAGTCAATTTCAGTCCCCAAGATTTGGAAGTGCCGACACTGGAAGTCAGTAACCCCAGAAGAAGGTAAGCTTGAAAGCAAGAGTGCATGTTTTTGGTTGCAGGTGGGGAAAGAGAGAAATCTATTTAGATGATCAGAATTGAAATTTCTCTTTACTTAATAGGCGCTTTTAATTTGCTCATTTTTACGGGCTGAACTATGAAAGAAGAATTTTTGATGAAAGGTCATGGTTTGGTACATGACAAGTTGGTTCAGGTGTCTTCCAATTGTAACCTGCAGAGCTGCTGATCTCAAATTGTTAAAATCATACCATCTGAATTTTATATATCTACATAAAATCTGAATATGTTGATTTAATTATGTTGAACAAAACTAAGGATTAGCACCTTGTTTTGTTTTGTTTTTAATTTACTTAGTAAAGGAAGGTTTAAAAATAGTCTTCCTCTAGATAGGTTATTTTTATCATAAGGACTTTGGAGTATAAATGTGACAATTTGTATTTTTGAAATATGAAGATTTTACACAGTTCTTTAAAGATGGGTTGCTGTAATAAAATGCTGCATCAATATCAGGAAAAATTTAATCTGTATTATTTAGCCAAGGTAGGTGAAAACACTTTGTATCTAATCCTTAATGTGGACATTGTTTAAATAATACCCTTTGCATTTAACATCGAATATGGACATTAAGATGTGAGAGGTTTTAGATTTCTTCATTCCTACAAGAACTGTCCCTTTTTCCTATCAAACAAGTTTTGTGGTAATGAGGTAAATACTTCCTAATTTTATATTCAAATTAGAGAAATTACCTAGGAAAGATAAGTTATGTAAAATAATTTCAGCCTTAAGGGAGATATTGACTTTTTTTTGCTCTTCTGTTTCTTTCTATCTGCTGGTGCTTGCTGAGTTGACCTCATAATCCCTGTTTTTCTGGTTTTTTCTAATCTTTTAGATGGACTTCTTAGTTTGCCCTTGAGAATCTCTGTGTTTAGATTGGGAATCACCAATCGTTCCAAATGGAGTTGGTACTAAACTATGAGGAAAGTTGTTAATAAAGCAAATGAGAAAATTCTTTAGTTATAATTGCTTAGTGCGAACTGATAATTAAAACAGAAAAAGCTAAAGTTTCCCATACAGGATAAATGAGTCAAACAATTGAAATTTGCAAGCTATGTTTTGTGAGCTAAGCATTTCTTAAAGAGATACATACACATGTATTCCCATTTACTCAGAATTCGTATGATTTCATCTTAGGACAAAATCAGAAACAGTTTTAGAAAAAGTCTGTCCAAATTCACAACGTGTTATATCATTTTGATTTAGGACAACAAAGATTTTCTTTTTAGGAACAGGAAGGAGTATTGTTCATTCCCCTTCCCTACGACCATTTCAGCACCAATAACCTAGAATAGATGAAGGATAGGCATTGGAATGCAGGGTAAATCCAAATTTTATTTCTAATTCAAACACTAATTTGCTATATGGCCCTGAGTATGTTTTATAACCATTGTTTGCTTTAGTGGTTCTTCCTTTAAGGACATAAAGTGTGTCCTATCTCATCAAAATGATGCAAGAATGCTGTTTACAGTGTGATGACTATCTCTAGTAGATGCAGATGAAACACACATCAGAAATTAAGGTTGTTTACTTATTGGAATCATTTGCAAAACATTGATTAATTTCTTTTTCTATGTAGCAATAAATTTCGGTCTCTGAAGGGGACTTAATAAATTTCCCGAGGTACAAGGAGCGAACACTCAGCTCAATCTGTAGTTGAGATTTTCCAACAGCAATTGTCAAGGTAAAATACTTTGTTTTGGAGAAAAGATGTCCAATAGCATATCCTAGTTAAATAAGAGTACTCCAAGAGTTGAACGCACCTTGTAATTCTCACAGCCCCTGTATTTCTCAGAATGCCGGTAATCAAAATGCAGCTGTGATTTCTATAACCTCCGGATTTTGAACTTCTCTAAAGTAGATGCAGGATTCTGCATTGTCTCCTTTACTGCAGGAAATTACAAAAGCTTTTGTTGGTACTGCCAGAATCTGAGGGCGTATAGCTTCCAGCAGTGGCACCCGGGTTTGTTTTCTTTCTCTGTCTTTGGGAATGTGGGGTGGGGGCTGGTGAGAGCTGGTGGAGGGTAGTAAGTTCTTTTCCAGCATTCAACAGTTAAAACATTTTTCATGTATTAGCCATCCAGAAACTCTACTAATAAAGACCTGTCCCCTTTGAGTGCTGGAATAGTCCCCAAATTAGATCTTTTATTTTCTCCTTAGACTGTACTTACTCCTCCAGGTATAAGTGATATACCTGGATCTGAGACTATCTTTAATTTCAAATAGATTATTTCTCAGTCCCTGTGGTACCATCCATTAGCTCATCTTATAGTTGGGTCATTGACTTGAGTGCCATATTTTGTTGTGGTAGTAAAAGTAATAGTAGTAGGATTGATGGTAATACAAGTATTAACAACCATTTACTGAGGGCTCTATAAAATACTTTAAATATTTCATCTTGTTTAATCCTCACAAAACTCTTGGGGAATCTCTGTTATCTCCATTTTGCAGATGAAGGACCTACCCAAATGGATGGATAGTAACCTTTCTGAGTCCAAGGTCTGTACTTTTCTCATTCTGTGTGAGAAAAAAATCATACCTGGTATTATTTGTCTTTGCAGCTTATAATCCTGCTTAGTCTTCAATATGAATTCTCCATCCATAACTGCTTTATCACAGGCAGTTTTGCTGGGAGAGGTTGGAATGCAGTGCCAAATAATGAGCAGAAATAATTTAATCCTAGGAGACTGAATGCATATCTAGGTTTTGCCAAGTTTTGTCCGTGGGTGAAGCAAGAATTGGTGTGAGCCATGGATACTTTAGTATAGCTAGAGGGTTTTCCCAACCAGATGTAAATAAAAGTAGAAAATTAGGCTTCCTAGTCTGTAGGTAGAACTCCAGTGAGAAAGTTGTTCTAGCTCTCCATTTTTTTCCTCTATAAAATGAGGGTTGAAATGACTACTAATAGGGCTAAGGAAGATCATAGCACTAACTAGACACCAGGGACATAGCTAAAATTTGGGATCCCCATTTTTATGGTTAGATCTCTAGTCTTCCTGAATATGCCTTTAACGTGAGACTGTAATCCCCATTCACCCCAAGAAAGCTCTTTAACATACCCCAAAGCAACCTGAGAAGCTTATGGATATTATTATTACAAGCAGGGTGTGAGAAAATTCAATTGAAATGAGTCACAATGCAGATGCATCTGCTGGTTGAGGGCCCCAGGTTAAGGTGGTGGGGATGCCTGAAGCTAGGGTGGAGAAAATCACCTGCACCCAATGAGCTAAGAGCAACCACAAGTTTGTTTTCTATATCTGTGAGTCTGTTTCTGTTTTTTTGTTTTTTGTTTTTGCGGTACGCGAGCCTCTCACTGCCGTGGCCCCTCCTGCCGCGGAGCACAGGCTCCGGACGCACAGGCCCAGCGGCCATGGCTCACGGGCCCAGCCGCTCTGCGGCATGAGGGATCCTCCCGGACCGGGGCACGAACCCGCGTCCCCCGCATCGGCAGGCGGACCCCCAACCCCTGCGCCACCAGGGAAGCCCCTGTTTCTGTTTTGTATGTACATTCATTTGTATTATTTTTTAGATTCCATGCATAAGTGATACCATATAGTATTTGTCTTTTTCTGTCTGACTTGTTTCACTAAGCATAGTATTCTCTAAGTCCATCCACACTGCTGCAAATGGCAATATTTCATTCTTTTTTATGGCTGAGCAATATTCTCTTGTGTGTATAATACATCTTCTTAGTCTAATTGTCTGTTAATGGGCACTTGGGTTGCTTCCACATCTTGGCTATTATAAACAGTGCTGCTGGGCTTCCCTGGTGGTGCAGTGGTTAAGAACCCGCCTGCTAATGCAGGGGATATGGGTTCAAGCCCTGGTCTGGGAAGATCCTACATGCCGCAGAGCAACTAAGCCCGTGCGCCACAACTACTGAGCCTGCGCTCTAGAGCCTGTGAACTACAACTACTGAGCCTGAGTGCCACAACTACTGAAGCCCACGCTCCTAGAGCCCGAGCTCCACAACAAGAGAAGCCACCACAATGAGAAGCCCGCACACCGCAACGAAGAGTAGCCCCTGCTCGCCGCAACTAGAGAAAGCCCGTGCGCAGCAACAAAGACCCAACACAGCCAAAAATAAGAAAGAGTAAATAAAATTAATTAATTCAAAAAAATAGTGCTCCCTATAAACATTGGGGTGCATGTATCTTTTAGAATTAGTGTTTTCATTTTTTCTGGATATATACTCAGAAGTGGTATTGCTGTATCATCTGGTGGTTCTATTTTTAGTTTTTTAAGGAGCCTCCATACACACATGTGGTTACCAAAGGGGTGAAGGAAGTGGGGAGGGACAAATAAGGGGTATGGGATTAACAGATACAAACTACTATTTATAAAATAAGCAACAAGGATATATTGTATAGCACAGGGAATTATACCCGCTACCTTGTAATAATCTATAATAGAATATATTCTGCAAAAATACTGAATCACTGTGTTGTACACCTGAACTAACAGAATGTTGTAAATCAACCATAGTTCAGTTAAGAAAAGAAAAGAGTAAAGCGGTCGCGTAGAAAGGGAACTCCTAATTGGTACCTAAAAGCATGGCCAGAAGCAGCAAAGTGGGAGCTGAGAATAGTTTGGGGATCTAAGAGGCACGGAAGGGTGAGGAAGAACAACAGGTCTGGAGGAAACAGGTAAGCCGTTCCAGACAATTACCAGATGCAGGTGCTGTCCACAGCTGGATGTCAGGTGCTCAGTGCATTGTGGCTTGTGGGAGAACCATTTTGCAAATAAAAGGCAGAGGTGAGGTGGTGAGGAGGGCTGGCCAAACAAGTTTCTCCCCGATCAACTTATTTTCATGACTTGCGAATGAAATTCAATCTCCTGAGCAAGGCTCTGCGCAAGGGCCTTTTCCACCTGGTCCTTGCCTGTCTCTCCCACAGGTGGCACATCTTCTAGTCACGTTGAAACGTGTGCCACCTACTGAGCACGTATGTTATTTTATGTATACTGTGCCTTCTGGTTTGTTAGGTTAAATCTTATTCATTCCTCAAGTATCAAGTATTATTTCCCCTGAAAAGTAGCCCATCCCTGAGGACTGCCCCCGCCCTCCACAGCCCTTTAGGACCACCTTAATTCCCTTCGTACCCTCCTTTTAACGCTTACACATTCCAAGGATTTATTTACTTCTTCATTTCCCCTGTGGGATATTGAACTCCTTGAAGGCAAGGACTTGTCTTAGTTATCTTTGTATCACAAGATTCCGTAGGTGCTTAATCAGTATTTTGACTGAATGGGTTATTGTTTCCATGACGGTATACACGTTACTTGTGAAATCGATACACTGATCCTACATTGAATTAAAGATGAGTGAGTCACTTACCTTGCAAGGTATGTTCAGCCACCAGACCCCTAAACTTTTCAGTGGCTGGTTGAATGGCAGCTGTAGAGATTTGCATCTTTTTAATCAAACACGGATGGCAAATTAAGGGAGAGATAAAAAGGATAATTTGCAGAAGTGAAAGATCTTCTTCCCTTTATCAGCTAAAGTAGGATCATTTTCATTCTTTTAATTGTGGTGCTTTACAGGTATTTGGGATGTGCGTTCAGTCAGGTGATGAGAAATATAGACTTGGTAGTGTAGGTCAGACACTGCAGCAGCCATTACTCTTTATTTACTAGCTGCGTCCAAGAAAGGGAGCATTGTTGGTCATGTGTCAGGGAAGGGAACCCTAAGTGCTTTCGTCATGAGACAAGGAGGGACTCACGTTTGCGTGGTGTCCTTGGGGTGCTCACAAGCAGTCGGATGATTCAAAAGGTTCAACCAACAATGACTTGTTCCAGAAAAAGCACAGATGTGACAGAGACAGGTGTCTGGGGATCAAGGACCACACATTACGTGTTCAACTCTTTTCTGAACACTTCTTGGAAGATATTCAGATTTTCGTGATTTCTGTATATTTAGGTTGAGGTTCAAATGTTCAGGAAGCAAGAGGGCAGTTATTCCTTCTTACGTCATCGCCCTGGCGTCAGGCTCTTACGGTGCTTTACTTAACATCCTGGGCTGCTTGATTCCTCCTCCTCGGACAAGCAGGGACTCCCAGGAGTAATACTCTACAGGCCTGCCCTGGGCAGACGGTGTGGAGCCTCCTGTCCACACTGGCAGAGCATCGAGCCGAAGGTCAGGCACCAGCAGTGGGGTCCCGCAGGACCTCCAGGTACAGAGTGAAACCAGGTTGACATTCTAAAACAGAACTGCAAGAAGACAAGGAAAGTTGGAAACCAGTTGAGGAGACCATTCACGCAGAGCATTCAGGGAGGAGCTGGAACTTGATCCTCACAGGGCCAAGCCTGGAGCAATTCCTGAGCTCAGGAGCAGGCGGGTGGCTATTTCTCTGATTTCTCACACTTGTTGGTCAAAGCGTAATGAGAATAATTAAACAGACAGTAGAAGCAGTTTTCAGTGAGGGTTTTATTATTAATGAAGGCTCTGCTTTGAAGTAAGGTGGTACCTCAGGGAGATGGTCTGGAAGGAGTCCAGGCTGGAGGGACTGACCTGGTGGTGGGGCTGTGGACAGTGTTCAGCATGGCGTGGCACAACTGGGTTTGATTGTGGCTTGTGTCCTTATCCAAGGGGCTCCTGTCTAGAAGGGGGAGTGGAATAACGGCAGGTGGGCAGTGGTGCTATTTAAGTTGGAGTGGGGCATGGGCTGTGGAGGAAGGTCCCTCGGTGTGTTGACACAGGGTGATTTTTCTATTTTCTGCAGGAGCTCAGGTGTTGACTGGAGGTGGGAGAGCAGGGCTGTGCTTCATGGAGATGCAAGCTGTCGCTGGAGACAGGAGGCTTCATAAGTGTGTATACCTATGTTCCTAGCCAAGTTGCCTAGAGAAATAAATAGGATACCAACAGAAATTATGCATAGAAAGAAAGACTAGAAGAAAATCCACTGAGATAGTGTGATATCTCTGAATAGGGTGACTGTGACTGCCTGTTTTTCCTTCTACTCATAGGTATTTTTTAAATCTTCAATATAAGCAAATTCTACCTTGATAATGAAGAATAAAACAGTACATTTTGAAAAGGGTCATTGGGAGGGATCTTAAATTTGACTGGCTTCACAGTTTTGCTTCATTTTTATTAACTTACTAATTGAAAGGATAAGATGCTTGGGTAATTCAAAACAATAGACGATTCAAAGTTTGTAGTGGACCTAAGTCACAAACCATGGGAATACTCGTTTTGTTCAATTCCTATGTGGAAGTTGATTGAATCCATGTCAAGGAGCCACCTGTCCTTTGGGGCAGATTATGTCAGAAAGTAAATAATCCATTAACAAATGATTGCACAGGATACAGGACAAGCTTTGGGACTGAGGCATGTACACTAGTGAATGTAGGCATTAGAAACATAGCATATTTAGAGGTACATGTGCCTTGGGGGTGCTAAACATTTTGATTATACTTTACCCATAAGAATTTTGTTCCCTTGTGCCTTGCACGCTCTGAGGCACTGTGAATACTTATATCTCTGTTGTCAATGTGCCGAAAAAGCAAAGGTTCCATTAGTGTAGCTCTGCCTTCAGCTGATTCCTTGTACACCCTGCCATACACCTGCTGAGGGCAGCTGTGATGAGGAAGCTAAACCTTTCTGACAGGGTAAACACAGTCGCAATAGCCTTTGAGGTTGGTGTACCTGTGCTCTGAGTGCCCTTCATTTCCTACCACTTCCTGGCAAACCACGTTCATGGCACCTGTGTGCACACTCGTATTACTTAAGTATTAATTAAGTTTTATGCTATTACTTAACTTTCAGGTGTGAGCTCTAGGAGGACAAGGATGACATCTTAAGCTTCTAGTGATTGAGGAGTGATGACTGTTACATGTACTGGAAACAGTCCAGAAAAATACTGGAAAAAAGATACCAGATGTACAGCTACAATATGTGCCGGTCACTTAATGAACTGGAGTTTTCGTAGCCACCTGGTTGCCTCTAATATCACTGGATTGCTTTTTGTGACAGAGTTTAAACACTGGTGTCTGAAACTCTCCCCCACACGTACCAAGTGGTCTTTCATTAGGCGTCTCCAGGGAACCTTTTAATTTTATTGGGTTGCTGCGCTTACCACTGGTTCAATGGAGCAATTTTGATTTTTTTTAAATTGAGAGGATTATATAACAAAACTCCTACAGGGGTGTGGTGGTGTTGGGACGAATTGGGAGATTGGGATTGACATATATACACTAATATGTATAAAATAGATAACTAATAACCTGCTGAATAAAAAAATAAATAAAATTTTTTAAAAAAAGAAAACTACTACAGTAAACAAAGAGACAATGATAAAAATCTTCCATAATCCAACCACCTCAACTCTTTCCATAGAGATAGGTCTTTTTAAATGACCAAGTTTATTTATTTAATATTTTGTATACTTCCCTATCTACCTAAAATTATTTTGAACTTTTTATATTTATATACAGTATTATTAATTATAGCTTTATAATTTTAATGGATGATAATATTTTATCATGTAGATAAACCATAATACCAAATCCCTTGTTAGATATTTAAATTGTTTCCAAGTTGAAACAAATAGAAAATATTGTGGTTAACATCTTTCTTCACATAGCTTTTCACTTCCGTTAAATGCTTTCCTTAATGTAAATTCATAGAAGTATTAGTAAAAAGATATGAATATCTTGTTACTGCCACAGTTCTTTCCCCAGAATTACACTAACATACACTACCAATTCATAGAAAATGGTAACTCACAGGGTCTTTTTTAAAAAACAGCTTTATTGAGAGTTAATAACATGCCATATGATGCCCCTATTTAAAGTATACAATTCAACAGTTTTTAGTATATTCACAGAGATGTGCACCTATCACCACAATCAATTTCAGAGCATTTCATCATTCCCCCAAAACCCAGTACTCGTTACCAGTCACTCTCCCCACAATTCCCTTCAGCCCTAGGTTACCACTAATTTACTTTCTGCCTGTGTAGATTTTCCTGCCTGGAAATTTTATATAAATGAGATCATTCAACATGTGGTCTTTGTAGCTGGCCTCTTTCACTTAGCACAATGTTTCCAAGATTTACCCTTTGGATTGCCAAATAACAGTCATTGTATAAATGTAACACGTTTTGTTTATCTATTCATAAGTAGGGGACGTTTGGGTTGTTTTCTACCTTTTAGCTATGCTGTTATGAACATTTTGTACATAACAAGTACATTTTGTACAAGTTTTTGTGTGGACATATGTTTTTATTTCTCTTGGGTATATAGGAGTGGAATTGCTGGGTCATATTGTAATTCTTTATTTCACCTTTTGAGGAAATGTCAGGCTGATGCACCCTTTTACATTCCCACCAGCAATGTATGAGTATCAGTTTTTCCATATCGTTGCCAACACTTGTTATTATCTGTCTTTTTTATTATAGCTACCCAAGTGGATGTGAAAATGATATTTCACTGCGGTTTTGGTTTGCATTTCACAGGGCCCATTAACATTTTTTGGTATTTTAATTACCTGTGTAGTGTTTAAAGCATTTTACAACATATACTAAAAAAAAAATCAATACAATTTGTAGAGGGCATACACCATGCAGATACCATGGAAAACGTACATAAATGAAACAGCTCATAGATTAGGAGGGAAATATCCCATCAGAAATACATAAAACTGAAAGCATTTCCTCTAAGATCAGGAAAATGACAAGAGTGCCCACTCTCACCACTATTATTCAACATAGTTTTGGAATTTTTAGCCATGGCCATCAGAGAAGAGAAAGAAACAAAAGGAAGCCAAAGTGGAAGAGAAATAAAACTGTCACTGTTTGCAGATGACATGATACTAGACATAGAAAATCCTAAAGATACCACCAGAAAACTACTAGAGCTAATCAATGAATTTCGTAAAGTAGCAGGATACAAAGTTAATGCACAGAAATCTCTTGCATTCCTATACACTAACAACAAAAAATCAGAAAGAGGAATTAAGGAAACACTCCCATTTACCACTGCAACAAAAAGAATAAAATACCTAGGAATAAACCTACCTAAGGAGTCAAAAGACCTGTATGCAGAAAGCTTTAAGACACTGATGAAAGATATCAAAGACAATACAAACAGATGGAGAGATATACCATGTTCTTGGATTAGAAGAATCAACATTGTGAAAATGACTATACTACCCAAAGCAATCTACAAATTCAATGCAATCCCTATCAAGTTACCAATGGCATTTTTCACAGAACTAGAAAAAAAATTTTACACTTTGTATGGAAATACAAAAGACCCGGAATAGCCAAAGCAATCTTGAGAAAGAAAAACAGAGCTGGAGGAATCAGGCTTCCTGACTTCAGACTATATTACAGAGCTACAGTAATCAAGACTCTGGCTCAAAAACAAATATAGATCAATGGAACAGGATAGAAAGACAGAGGTAAACCCATGCACATATGGTCACCTTATTTTTGATAAAGGAGTCAAGAGTATACAATGGAGAAAAGACAGCGTCTTCAATAAGTGGTGCTGGGAAAACTGGACAGCTACATGTAAAAGAGTGAAGTTAGGACACTCCCTAACACCATACACAAAAATAAACTCAAAATGGATTAAAGACCTAAATGTAAGCTGAGACACTATAAAACTCTTAGAGGAAAACATAGGCAGAACACCCTATAACATGAATCACAGCAAGATCCTTTCTGACCCACCTCCTAGTGTAATGGAAACAAAACCAAAAATAAACAAATGGGACCTAATGAAAATTGAAAGCTTTTGCACAGCAATGGAAACCATAAACAAGATGAAAAGACATCCCTCAGAATGGGAGAAAATATTTGTAAACAAAGCAACTGACAAGAGATTAATCTCCAAAATATACAAGCAGCTCATGCAGCTCAATATCAAAAAAATAAACAACCCAATCCAAAAATGGGCAGAAGACCTAGATAGACATTTCTCCAACGAAGAGATAGAGATCGCCAACAAACACTTGAAAAGATGCTCACCATCACTAATCATTAGAGAAATGCAAATCAAAACCACAATGAGGTATCACCTCACACCTGTCAGAATGGCTGGCATCAAAAAATCTAGAAACAGTAAATGCGGGAGAGGGTATGGAGAAAAGGGAAGTGGGAATGTAAATTGATACAGCCACTATGGAGAACAGTATGGAGATTCCTTAAAAAACTAAAAATAAAACTACCATATGACCCAGCAATCCTACTACTGGGCATATACCCTGAGAAACCATAATTCAAACAGATACATGTACCCAATGTTCACTGCAGCACTATTTACAATAGCTAGGACATGGAAGAAACCTAAGTGTCCATCAACAGATGAATGCATAAAGAAGATGTGGCACATATATACAATGGAATATTACTCAGCCATAAAAAGGAACAAAATTGAGTTACTTGTAGTGAGGTGGATGGACCTAGAGTCTGTCATACAGAGTGACGTAAGTCAGAAAGAGAAAAACAAATACCATATGCCAACACATATATATGGAGTCTAGAAAAATGGTACTGAGGGACCTAGTGGCAGGGCAGGAATAAAGACGCAGACGTAGAGAATGGACTTGAGGACATGGGGAGGGAGAAGAGTAAGCTGGGATGAAGTGAGAGAGTGGCACTGACATATATACACTACCAAATGTAAAATAGATAGCTAGTGGGGAGCAGCTGCATAGCACAGGGAGATCAGCTCGGTGCTTTGTGAACACCTAGAGGGAGGGGATATGGGAATATATGTATACATATAGCTGATTCACTTTGTTCTACAGCAGAAAGTAACACAACATTGTAAAGCAATTACACTCCAATAAAGATGTAGAAAAAATAAAATAAAAAGCATCTATCTTCCCTGAAAAAAAAAATACATATAAGGTAAGAAATGTCATGCCATAAGAAATTTAAAACTATCATTTTAATAGCAGTTTATAATTAGATAGCACTTATTCACACACACTATCTCATCTACTCTGAATAACTATTATTTTAGGTGCTATACAAAGACAACTTTAAGAAAATATAAAGGAGTTGTTTCTAGAACTTCATTGAGGTTAATAAAAATATACTATATACCAAGGCATTAAAAATTATTTTAATGTAGACAATTTTAATCGACTGAAAGTACTGACAGGTTGTCTCTGTATTCTTTAATGGCAAATAGAAAATGGCTAAACTAGTCGCAGAAGGATTTTGATTGAGATTTAATAAATTTTAAAATAAATGACTTGTTAATCATCAAAATGCCTTATTGATGTGCACTTATAAAAATCTATCCTGAATATAGTCAAACATTAAAATGAAAAAGAGATGACAAGAGAAGTGATGTGAAGGGCTTTGGATACCTGTCCTATAGATGTCATGTGGGGTGTGTGACAGGATAACCCTCCTCAGAAAACAGTGATCTTCCTATTCTGTTAATACAGAATTTTCATTTTTTTAATTATAAAAATATTCTATAATCATTATTGAAAAATATTGAAAGATTTATAAGAAGAAAACCTTCCATCATCATAACCCATAGAAAAATTACTGTTAAAATTTACATTTCTGTTCAATTTTTCTGTTATACTTAAATAAAATTCCTACACTTGATACATAATTTTTTTGCCTTAACATGTTTTGAACTGTTTCCCATATTTTCTAACATTTCATAAATATTGTTTCAATTATTGTGAACTATTCTGTGTAGAGAATCGGGCCATTCACTTACTATCATTTACCTAATTTTGGGTGCTTGGCTTGTTTATAATCTTTCAAGGTTTTAATAATGTGACAAACATTTTTGCATAGGAAGTTTGCATTTTTAAAGAATTTCTTTCTAGTGGATTCCTATGAGAATTACACTGTCAAAAGGATGACTGTTATCTGCGTTTTAATATTTATTATCAAATTATTCCTCCAAATTTTGTTCAGTATGCTCCCACCAGCAGAGTAACTATGGACTTATTTCATTTATTTATTCAACAAATATTTAACAGAAACTTGCTGTGTCCAGGCACCATGTGAACTGCTGGGGCTGACCTATTGAATACGATAGGCACTGTGCTGTTTTTTAAGAGAGGAGTGCCAATTTTACTGCTCTATTACCAGCATTGCATATTTTCAAAGTTTTATCTTTCTGACTTGATGTGGGAATGTTATATTTTATTGCTCTTTTAACTTGCATTTCTTTCATTGCTAGTGATGTTGAACATTTCTCCACATTCAGTGGTCATTTATCGTATTTGCCCTTTGCCCATTTATCCATTAAAGTCTTAAAAAAAAGTACATGGAAACTCATGGATTTGCATGTTGTCTTTTCACAGGGACCTCACGAATCTTATTTACATGTTAGAGTGATTAGAGACATTTGGTGGGGTTTTTATTTGTTTATTTATTTATTTATGGCTGCGTTGGGTCTTCGTTGATGCACATGGACTTTATCTAGTTGCGGCGAGCAGGGGCTACTCTTCGTTGCGGTGCACGGGCTTCTCATTGCGGTGGCTTCTCTTGTTGCGGAGCACGGGCTCTAGGTGTGCGGGCTTCAGTAGTTGTGGCACGCGGGATCAGTAGTTGTGGCTCGCGAGCTCTAGAGTGCAGGCTCCATAATTGTGGTGCACGGGGTTAGTTGCTCCGCGGCGTGTGGGATCTTCCCGGACCAGGGCTCGAACCCGTGTCTCCTGCATTGGCAGGCGGATTCTTAACCACTGCGCCACCTGAGACATTTCTTTCTTTTTTTTTTTTTTTCTTCGGTACGCTGGCCTCTCACTGTTGTGGCCTCTCCCATTGCAGAGCACAGGCTCCGGACGCGCAGGCTCAGCGGCCATGGCTCACGGGCCCAGCTGCTCGGCGGCATGTGGGATCTTCCCGGACCGGGGCACGAACCCACGTCCCCTGCATCGGCAGGCGGACTCTCAACCACTGCGCCACCAGGGAAGCCCAGACATTTCTTAATTCAATAAAATACTTTAGTACTTTTGCTGCTAAACCGAGTACCCATCTTCATCTTGAACAGAGGCTCAAAGCCCTCTTTAGACAGAGTATGAGTACTCCTTGAATGACCCCTTCTTGACTTTGGAGGTAAGAAATGAGATGTAAATGGTATTAAAGTTATGGTGAGTTTACTAGGTTATTTGGTGTCTTCTTGGGCTAATTGTGGATCTTAGGACATCTTCAGTATTAGACTGGATAACTCTTTTCCTGTTCTGGGAACGGATTGATCATGTGAAGTGTTCATATTGGAAGGCAGAGTGGTAATCAATATTGTAGGCTGAGGTCACTGACAGGGGCCGAAGACAATAACGTGTGAAATTTAGGATAAATTGCTTTTGGGTTTTTGTCTGGATTTACTAAGGGGAGTTGTTTGGGCAAATGATGCCTCTCTGGGGTCTCTTTGAAGTGACCATCTAATGAATCAAGGAAAGGGCAGTTAAATCCCTCTCGGTGAGAAGATCAAAAGAGGAATGACATGGCTTACATGTCATAAGCCAAGGGCTATCAGTTGACCTTTCTTAAGCATGGGGAGAGGAGGTTGGATACTTGGGAAGTTTTTGTTGTAGAGTGACCTTTTTTATCCTTTCCATTTTTCTTCCTTTTTCTCCTTATCTTCAGTTTCTATAGGCCTGTCCTTGCTTAATTATTCAGCGTTGTATCTCATAATTTCATCCTTGAATCTCTCTTTTCTTGAACAGCTAGGGAAGTAAAATAATCCCGTTCTCTTATGAAAAGATCTTTGAATTCATTTCCTTTTCTCTTGTATGGTATTATCTACTTTCTCTACTTAACAGGAGTTAAAAGATATAGAGATGATTCACACCTACTGATAATTTCAGCATATCTTTTAGCCTTATGTGTCCCCCCCGCCCCCCCCCCCCCCGCCGCCATCAAATCTTTTACCAAAGGTTGGGTTTCATATGTTTCCTGTTTCGTTAAGTTGACGAGGATGCCAATGAGTAAAAACTGCCAAAAAGTGAGCCAACAAAAGAAGAATCCAAGGGCTTAGTCAAAGGATGGGCAAAAACGTGGCACACGTACCACTACTCTCCCCTCCCGTGTCAGGGAAAACAGTGCTACTCAATCCCAAGACTCCTACTGAGCCTGAACATGGCCTCAGGATTCTTGCCAATGTGGCTTTCTGGCCATTCCCTCCCAGTATCAGGGCATCCAAGCTGAAACCTATTTTATTTTCTTAATGTAAGATATACAAACATACCTCCAGGGCTTTAAGAGTTAACTGTAATTCAGAAGTAATATCTGTAATATCCTAGCATTTTTCTTTTCTTTCTCTTAAAAGAGGGACTACCGTAATGCCATCTGTAGAGAAGAAAATCTGATTTGATAACTGGCATTGCTAGTTGCAATTGCAAGGTTGGCTAACCTTGTCTGAGACTTAGTTATATGTTTCAGGTAATGATAAGTGTTATGGATAAAATATTTCAGAGAGGAAATGTTGGCAGAGGGCCAGTGGCAAGAAGGCTTCTCTGCTGGAAGGATATGTGAGCAGAAACCTGAATGGTGTGAGGAAATCAGTTACATGATGATCTGGGGGACAGAATTCCAGCAGAAGGAACACCAAGTATAAATCTCACCAAGTGAGATTAGCTTACAGAACGACAAGAAGGTTGAGGTGGCAGAATGAATGAAGTGAGTAAGGGAGACGGGGAGAAAGAGGTAGACGGGTCAGGTCAGGTGAGGTCCTTTGAGGCCAGGAGTTTGCCTTTTTATTTTAACTTTTATGGGAAGCCATTGGAGGATTTTGATTTGAGGAATTGTGTGACATTTTAAAAGATCCCTTGGATGCTTTGGGATAATATTAGCGGGGCAGGAGTGAAAAAGTGAGACGAGCCGGGAGGTTATTTCAGTTGCCCAGATGAGAATAGATAGTGGCTTAGACTGGGTGGTAATAACATACGAAGTGGTCAGATGCAGGATACCATTTGGTGTTTCATCAGATAGGTCTTGTTCTTAACGGTGTGGAATATGAGAGAAGGAGAGGACTCAAGGATGAAGCAGGTTCTTTTGGAGGGGAGGGGGGCGTGCAGCTTCAATCCCTGGTTCCCTGACCAGGGATTGAACCCGGGGCCACAGCAGTGGAGGCACCGAGTCCTAACCACCGGACCACCAGGGACGTCCCAGGGATGAAGCAGGTTCTTAATCTTAGAAACTGAGTGAATATTGATGCCATTTGGTGAAGTGGGAAAGACTGAGGAAGGAGCAAGATTTGGAGGAGAATCACGAGTTTGGGATCCGTATTAGTCATGTAGTGAATCGTCAGTGCCTGTGTGAGACAGGAGAGGGAGAGGTCTGGCTGGATACATTAACTTGGGAGCCATTAGAATTTAGGTGGTATTTAAAATTTGGGGGCTGAATGAGATGACCAAGGGAGTGGGAGAAGATGGAGAAGAGGGTGTAGTACAGATCTTTGGGTGTTGAAACATTGAGAGCTGTGGCTCTCAACGGGGTAACATCTAGCAATGTCTGGAGACATTCTTAGTTGTTACAATTGATGGGGGGAGGAGGGCGGGGCGCTACTGGTAACTAGTGGTTAGAGGCCAGAGATGCTACTAAATATCCTACAGTGCACAGATCATCATCACATAATGTAGAATGATCTGACCTCAAATGTCGATAGTACTAAGGTTAAGAACCCTGCTGTAGAAGTAGGGAGGGCAAGGAGCCAGCAAGAGTGACTGGTGAACTAAGATGAAAATTGGAAGAGTGCTAAGGATGGGATTTCTAGAAAGGTATTTCAAAACTGACAAAAATGTGTGTTCACCTCTGCCTGATGCTACTGAGAAGCTGCATGAGAGGAAGACTGAGAATTGATCACTGGATTCAGTAAGATAGAGGATTTGGGGATGCATCCGTCGGATTCAAGATTCCTTTGAAGGCTAATATAGTCAAATGATGAGATTTATACATTTTCCTAAAATCAAGTACTTGTTAAAGAAAGCTGACCCCCACTTTTTTTTTTTTCAGCCACAGAGGCAATACCAAATGAAATTTTTGGTATTTTTATTGTTTAGCCTTTGTGAAGTACTGATTTCAACTGACTCTGGTTAGCTTAATCAAAACAGGATTTATTTGTAAAATACTATGGTATTTTTATGAAGTTAAGGAAAAATTGATTAATTGAGTGTTGGGCCGGGTGGCAACCATAAATCTCTGCTCATAAGCAAGATTTCATGGACCTTTTCTATCATTTACATGACCTGGATACAATTGACTCTCAGTCTCTTTTTCCTGGTTTATTTATTTATGCAAAAGAAATTCATTAGCATTAGCTTGGGTCAGATAGCTATTTTATGACCAGTCCCTTCTTTTTTTTTTTAATGATACCCTTTTAATTAATTAATTAAAATTTATTTATTTTTGGCTGCATTGGGTCTTCGTTGCTGCGCGCAGGCTTTTCTCTAGTTGCGGCGAGCGGGGGCTACTCTTCATTGCAGTCCCGGCTTCTCATCGCGGTGGCTTCTCTTGTTGCGGAGCACGGGCTTTAGGCGCACAGGCTCAGTAGTTGCGGCTCGCGGGCTCTAAAATGCAGGCTCAGTAGCTGTGGCGCATGGGCTTAGTTGCTCTGCGGCATGTGGGATCTTCCCGGACCAGGGCTCGAACCCGTGTCGCCTGCATTGGCAGGCGGACTCTTTACCACTGCGCCGCCAAGGAAGCCCGACCCATCCATTTTGAAAAGTCCAGATCACATTTGCTGCTCAGAGCTCCCCCCACCCGCCCTGCTGCCTTAGGTTCTCAGAGTAGTTCCCAGAAAAGCGAGAACGGTGAAGGGACAGGCCAACATTCTAGAGATGCTACTAGAGATTTTACTCCTTTATCCTACATATCTGTACATCCAAGCAGGTCCTCAATAACTTTGCTCTAACTTTACCATGTATAACCACACTTCTTCCTTTACAGGAGATAACACACTTGTACAGTTACTGGATCCAGAAGTGATATCATGAGGACCCTGTTCTTTGAGTTCACAGTCACTGAATAGTGTTCATTTCTCCTCTTGTCCCATCATGATCCATTTAAATATTTTGCAACTTATAAATCAAATGAATATTTTTATTGTAATTAATATACCCTATATGTTAGTGAGACCCCCCAAACAAGGAGGGGGCAGAAAGAGAAAAAGTTAATAGTATTAATTGAAGGAATAAATAGGAAGAATTCATCAATCTCTAGATATCCCAAGAGTATCTAAGAAAATACAGGTTTGGTCAAGATTCCCTGTTTACCTAATCGCAAGGTTATAAACTACACTGAGTCTTTCCCCATTCATTACCCATTTCAAGTTGTTCTTGCCTTTAGCCAGCATTTCAGGGGTCTGAATTCCTCTGGGGTCTGAACTTTTATTTCTGAGGGGTCTCAACCTTCACCAGTCCAGCCTAGATAACATTATGAGAGTCTCCTGCTAACCTGTCCTCCAGATTCCTCTCATACCCACAGAATCCTCAACAATCCTATTTCCCTCTGATGGGATAAATCATGCTAGCTATTAATCAAAACCCCTGCCCCGCCCCCTTTTCTTTTTTGCCTGTTCTTTTCCTGGTGGGAGGAGCTCAAACTAGCCCAGAGGAAATCTGTTTCCAATTCTGAGAGATGACTCCTGCCCCCGACGCCTGCCCAGTGCATTTGGCAATGAAACATCCCGAGCACCCAGACCACTGGTCCTAGACTCATTTACTCTTAACCCCGCAGTTTCTAGTCCCTTGTACAGGCAGTGAGACAGATAGCATCATTTATTAATCACCAGAATAGAACGTGGACTTTCTGTTTTGGAGAGCTCCCCAGCTTACAAAGTGCAGGCTCACAGGGCACTTCCACTGTCTCTGAGAATCCTCGGAGAGGGTCAGTCTAACTCTGCTTAACACGGAAGCCATCACAGTGAGATTTCAACACTCTTGTTGTTTTTTCTTTTAGTGGAGCAAATATTAAGATTCAAAATAGCCTTGGTTTAAAACTAGAAATTATTTTTTAAATTTCTGCCAAGAAAACGGCCTCAAATCCCTTCAGCAAACTAACACCTTTATTAATCTACATCAAATTACCCAACTTTTTCTTTACTGTTTTCTCCTTTCAGTTAGTTCACACTATCCTTGATTCCGTGGCAAATTATAGAACTATTTTAGAATACGGTTAGCTGGAAGACATTGCTGCAGGAGTGGTAATGGTAATGGTGATATGCTGCTGTGTATTACCAGCTTCCCGAGTAATTGTGTTTTCATTTCCTCTCGTTCTCAGTAGACCCATCTTGGGTACATGTCATGTTTTAATTGTGCTGCGTTCTCTAATATATCATTTCCTCTAACCTCCTACCAGGGTGGTCGTGGCTCTTCTTAGGAATTTTCTGCCTTGCTGTCACCGATAGACATGACTGTCATTTCAAATAAAGGAAGAGAAAATAAATTATCTGGTGCATCCCTTCATTAGCAACGAGTCACTGCAGTGCCTCAGGCTAATATTTTAAATGATAAATGGTGAACATTTGTCAAGAAAGTCCACATCTCTGTACGTAAATCATATGTAGGCCCACAGTAAAAAACCTTATACCTGAAATACTTGTCGGCACACTACAAGTCAGTCTAATCCTCCTTGTTCTTGTGAAGCCATTATTGACAGTCTTGTGCCTGTTTATAATTTCTCAGCAATGCTAGACTCAGAGGTTCCTATTCTATTATTTGTTTGGTGGAATCATTCCAGGGAATAGTTATCATGAGCTTGAGTGTATTGATAAGTTCTTCTGGGCTGAAAAATATCTGATGAACTCAATTCTATTCTTAGTATAGATTTAGCTCACGTGATGGATCAATTGCTTTCCTGAAAGATTTGCCTATGAAGTTAATTTCCTTCCAGTAAATTGATGTTTCTACTGACATGCATTTTATTTATTTTTTATTTTTTATTTTTTTCTTGCGGTACGCGGGCCTCTCACCGCCGCGGCCTCTCCCGTTGCGGAGCACAGGCTCCGGACGCGCAGGCCCAGCGGCCATGGCTCACGGGCCCAGCCGCTCCGCGGCACGCGGGATCATCCCGGACCGGGGCACGAACCCGGGTGCCCTGCATTGGCAGGCGGACTCCCAACCACTGCGCCACCAGGGAAGCCCCCTGACGTGCATTTTAAATTGGAGCTGTTTTCTGGTAGACAGTAGCCCCAAGACATAGTAAAATCACATTTGAGATTATAGCAGTCCCTTCATAGGGGAGAAAAAAGGGCAATTTTCAGATAGTGATAAAATGTAAAAACAAGTTATTAAATTGAAGATGAGTAGGGTTAATTTTATGTTTGACTAAATGGATTCAAAGTATAAAGGAGAAGAAACCATGATAACTTAGCTGAACAAAATGTTCTGTAAAGACCCTGTGTCCTCTAATACTTTATGGCAGGAAAACATGAAATTCTTTTTAGTGGCTTAGGTTTTGTTTGCTTTTTTCTCTTTTTAAAAATTTTTTTTTTCCTTTGGAGATATACTTGCTGAAGGGAGAATGAGAAACAACTGAAATATTTCAAAATGAATCAAATAGAATATGAGAACATATTATTGAACTGTTAATTTGAACTTGAAAGTGAACCCTTTGGAGAAATGAAGTTTCTTTTTGCCTTCCACAGGATCTAATTCAGCACTGAATAAAGAGTAATAACTCTAACAGCAAGGGTGTATATAGTGTTTATGGTATTTAGTTTCCCACTTTTTAAACTATAAATTATACTTTGATGGGCATCTTATAATATTTCTTTATAATAGATCTTGAATAACAAAATGATTATTCTTCTAGGATAGAGTCACACAAGTCAATTTTTATTGGTTAAAGGGCAAGAACAGGGCTTCCCTGGTGGCACAGTGGTTGAGAGTCCACCTGCCGACACAGGGGACGCGGGTTCGTGCCCCGGTCCGGGAGGATCCCGCATGCTGCGGAGTGGCTAGGCCCGTGAGCCATGGCCGCTGAGCCTGCGTGTCTGGAGCCTGTGCTCCGCAACGGGAGAGGCCTCAACGGTGAGAGGCCCGTGTACCACAAAAAAAAAAAAAAAAAAAAAGGGTAAGAACATATTTAACATTTTGGAATAGGTGTCAGCAAACTTTTTCTGTGAAGAGCCAAAGAGTAAATATTTTTGACTTTGTAGGCCATAGGGTCTCTGTGGCTTCTTCCTCCTCCCCCTCTGCCTGCCCTTCCCTATTCCCCTCCTGATTCACCCCCCGCCCCGCCTCTTTCTCCTTTTTCCCCTCCTTCAAAAATGGAAAAAATGCAAAAACCATTCTTAGCTCATGGACTGTACAAAAACAGGCTGTGTGCTGTATCTGGCTGCTGGGCCAGACTTGTCAACCCCTGTTTCAGATATATATTGCCAAATAGCTTTTCAAGCATGTATACCAACTTACTCTCTCACCAGGAATCTTTGAGAGTATTTATTTCACAGTAGTTTCCTTGTATTGTTTTAATATTTATATGAGGACATTCATTCTAGATTATTTTTCAAAATGTTCAGTTTTAACATTTATTACTGTTTCTTTGGTCGCGGAAGTTTAATACTCTAGGTCCAGTTCAAAATATTCCACTAAAGACATTCATTTGGTGAGGCACTGAAATCAAATAAATCCATTTCTAATGTGTGAGAACTTAAAATGGTCAGGAAGCACTCTCAGCTTCCTGTCTCACGAACCATGACTAAGTTACCTAGTGGAAGCCTCCCTCCTCTGGACACTAAGATCTCTGAACCCACCAAGCCCAAGGTTGCAAGGATAGGAAGTAAAAATTATGCAAGTGATTAATGAGGTGTAATAGTGTGAGGGGGCCTCTCTCACTTCTACTTTTGGTCCGCAGACCTGTGTATTCTGGGAGAATGAGCACCACATTTTTCCTTCTAGTTGAAAGCATATACTGTATCTTTGGGGTAATTGCAGAGATTTGTGACACCCTCAAAGATTTGAAAGATGCAGGGATGGTGATTCATACCATACTCCCATTTAAATTCTCTTTTGGCTAGTGAGAAAACAGATGGCTTTCAGAGAATGTCTGTATTAGTCTAAGCTTAATTACATGGGGATGCAAATTGCAAGCACTGTTTCAGATACGGTATACTTCCTGAGTATATCAGCACAGCCCCTGAGAGCTGATATGCATTTATTGATACAGAAATGCTTCATTTTCATACCAGTCAATTCATCTTCATCTGGAAGGGACGGCAGTATACTTGTCACTGGCTTACTTTAGGGTATGACAGTTTACCTTTTCTCTGTCATAAAATCGAAAGGAGTTTGATCATTTTGATAGCGCTTAAAATATTATACTGGCCTATTACATTGCTGCTATTATGCTAACTGGGTATGGGAAGCATCAGATAGCAAGTACCCCAAATGCCTTAATAATACAAAAGCATGCTAAAAGGTATGAAATAAACCCCATTCCTGATTCCAATTACTCTATCAGTCAGAGTCCTGGCAGAAAATAGATGGTATATTCAAAAGGGTTTAAACTGAAAATAACTTAATGAAGAGATTATGTCCAGACCAATTAAGAAAACCAGTGTGAGTTTGTGAGGTTCCCAGAAACTAGCAGCAGCAAAAAGTCATTACCAGCCCTAGGCCTGAAGGGGGAAAGGGCAGAGACAGAATTACAGGAAGCTGGCAAGAACTGGAGGCATGGAACAGGGCCAGGTGGCAAAGATATGGTTGCTAAAGAAGAAGCCACCTTTAAAAATCTTGATCCAGCAGGTCTGAAGTGACACAACCTCTTTCTCCTTTTGCTGTCCAGTTTCTTGCTTTTTATGTGAGGTGTTCTCCTCAGCTGTCTCATAGTCATTGATTGTACATGCTTAAGGTCTGGAGATCAAAAAGCTTTTTGGAAGCTCTGAGTGCCCATGAAAGGATACTGGATTTGAGCTTCACTCTAGGATGATATGGGATAGCTGTTTATCAAGGAACCTCAAATATTACTATCTCCATGTTCTTTCTCTTAAGCTAGTCATGTTTCTCCTAGAATAATATTCCAGTACCTGCCTAGCGCTAGAAACTAACAGTTTTCTTGGAGCCTAGTGGGGTGAAAAAAGCTAAAACCTTAGCATTTAGCATTTAAGAAGCAGATGGTTACGGAGTTCTCTGTTTTCTATGAGTTAACCATACATCAATTCTGCCTGATATCCCCCAGTCCAGAGAATAAATGTTAAGATGTTGACCAAAGTGGGAGAGGGGCAGTCACTTGTTGGTAAGTAAGGCTATAAATTGCCTTCTGATCACTGCTTTGGCTGCATCCCCAATATTTTCTAATTTCCCTTGTGATTCTTCTTTGACTTACGAAGTTATTTTGAAGTATGGTGTCTAATTTCTAAATATTTGGGATTTTCCAAATAGCTTTCTGTTATTAGTATCTAATTTAATTCCACTGTGGTCAGTGAATATATATTTTGATTCTTTTAAATGTATTGCCTTATTTTATGGCCCAGTATGTGGACTGTTTTGGTAAATTCCATATGTACTTGAAAAGAAAATGTATACTGTAGTTATAGGATGGAGTATCTTATAAATATCAGTTAAGTAAAATCAGAGGGAATGTTGTTTAATTCTTCTATATTCCTGTCAATTTCCTGTCAACCTGTCCTGTTAATTACTAAAAGAGGAGTGTTGAAATCTCCAAATTTAATTGTGAATATATATATATTTCTCAGTTCAGTTCTGATAGTTTTGCTTTATGTATTTTGAAGTTCTGTGGCTAGGTACAAAGAAATTTAGGACTGTAAATATCTTTTTTTGATGAACTGTCTCCTTTATCATTATAAAATTTCTCTCTTTATCCCTGGTAATATATCTTACTTTGAAGTTTATTTTTGTCTGATATTAATATAACTACTCAAGCTTTCTGTGATTAATGTTTGCATGATATAGCTTTTCCCATCCTTCTATTGTTAACCTATTTATAATTTTACATTTAAAATGAGTTATAAATAGCATATAGTTGAGTCTTGCTTTTTTTATCCAGTTTGATAAACTCTGGCATTAAATTGGAGCGTTTAAGTGATTTATATTTAATGTAACTATCAGTGTGGTTGAGTTTTAGTCTACCTTCCATTTTTTTGGTTCCCTTTTACATAACTTTTGTCTTCTTTTGGATCAAGTACTTCTAGGATTCCACTTTGTGTCCATGTCCACTGTTGGAGATACCATTTTAAAAAACTGTTTGCTGTAGAGTTCATAATATGTAACTTTAATTTATCACAATCTATTTTAAATATTATTATGCCACTTCATATAAATGTATGACTCTTAAAACAGAATATTTCCATTTCTCTCTCTTGGATATTGTGCTGTTGTCAACATTTTATATCTACATATGTTATAAACCCCAGAATACATTATTTTGCTTCAGTTAATTATATCTTTAAATAACTTCAATAATGAGAAAAACATCTTGTGTATTTACTCACATGTTTATCAGTTTTGGTGTTTTCCAAATTTTCTTCTGATTTTTTTTTCCCTTTGCCTGAAAAAATGTATTAACACTTCCTGTGGTCTAAGTCAGCGGGAGATAAATTGTCTAGCTTTTAAGTTTCTGAAAAAGCCTTTATTTTTCTTTCATTTTAAAGATATTTTCACTGGATATAAAATTCTAGGTTGACTTTTTAAAAATCTCTTATCATTCAGCACTTTTTACCTTTCTTCACTTTAAAGTTGTCATTTCATTTTCTTAATGCTTGCATATTTTGACAAGAAGTCTGTAATTATTCTTTTCTTTGGTTTTCTAAACGTAATTTTTTTCTTTTTTACAATATTTTTCATCACTGGTTTTTAGCAATTTTACTTATTATGGTTTTCTTTTGTGTTTATCTCCCTTTAGGTTCATAGAGCTTCTTTGATCTAGGGGCCTGTAATTTTTATCAAATTTGGAAAATTTTCAGCCAGTTTTTCTTTCAATATTTTTCTGTCTCTCTTAGACCCCTGCTTCTAATTTTACATATATTAGACTGCTTGACAATGCCCCATAGGCCACTGGGGCCCTATTAATTATTTTCAGTCCAGAAATCACCTCTTAGCTAGAAACCAAGGCAATTTATGAGGCTCACTTCATTTGTTGTACCTCTTTCCAGGATTATAATACTGCATTGTTTGCTATCAAATATCTAAAAATAGTTGTTTCCTATATTTTGTTTAGTTTTCAGTTGTTTATGGCAGGAGGTTAATTCCAGGCTCTGGGTTCAGAACCTAATTCTCCTACTTACAGTTTGACCCTGGGCAAAGTTAATGTCTCTATTTCATTAGTTTTCTCATCTTTAATACTTTACACCTAACTTGCAGGATTATTGTGAAGATTCTTAGTAATGTGTAACATATATAAAGTGTGTGATGCATAGTAAATGTCCCATTTGTAGGATGTTACTTACCCTTAAGAAAATGAATTTGTGGAGAGAGAAAGTGATAATCAGGCCTCAGCTAAGGTTGTTGGGATAAAGTGCCAGGCTCCTCTTCAGTACTAATGCCTGGGGGAAGAAGGGAGATAGAAAAACTCTGTTGCCTATGTTGCCTAAGACACCTTGGCAGAGGGGTTCATTAAAAACACTTGCTGTTTCTAGGATGCCACTACTTAGCTACTCTGCTGAAGAACTCATCACTTCAGTTCCAAATCACTGAGTGGTCAAGATAATCTCCAAACCTTTCTGGTTAGAAGGACAAAGGTCACTGATAGACAACTAGACCGGCCCCATTGGCTCTGTGAAGTCAGTTGTTGGTCAAACAGCTGGGATGGGGCTAAGGCTCGGGTAGGAACTAACTCTGTAATATAGCAATTTCTCTCAGAATTTAATATTAGAAAAACCTTTGTCAGCCCATAGGATCAGTGTTTCTTCCTTCTGATAATAGGGGTGAAATAACTAAATGCTCTTTCATTCTTGCTTTATAAGGACACTCAAAGCCATATTTTGTTCTTAATCTCTTAAATGTTTACCCTTAACATGGGCATATGTGCCTTCTTTTTTTCTTTGTATCAGTCTTGTTATGTATATTCATTTTTTGGTGAATTTCTTAAGATCATTTCTTTTTGGAAAGAGATTTTAAAAAATTTTTTATTATGTATTTTATTATTCAAGGCTTAGTATTTTGTATTGCCTTAGCTATTAATATAATTGGTAATTATGTCATATCTCTTCAAGAGTTGGGTTCCCCATTGGTGAAACTATCCCCATAATAACTGGAACAATGTGACATAAAAAGAAAAAAAGGCTGTTCAAATGTATTTATAATGAATACTATAAGAAATGTTTTCATTCTTGTTCTTCAATATTTTTTGTTAATAAGCAAGTATATTCCTCATGACCAAACATACCAAAATGTGTTGATAACCTAGGCATTTGAAGCACCAATATCAATTTCTTCAGCATTTACTATCTGTGAATGGACAGAGGTTCTTAATGTCTCAGTGAACATTACAGCCTTCCAGATCTGATCCTTTCTTGATCTTTTCTGCACCAAACCTTACTTAGGTGCACCTGCTCCTACCTTGTATCCTTTCTAAGGCAGAGTGACTCAGCAGCATTTGTGCTACTTTAAGTACATGCCCCTGTTTTCAGGTGTTAAAATATCCAGTATAACTATAGCCACAGTTCAGTCTCCTGGCTTGAGTACTATTTGCCTCTCATCTTACATTTGTATTCTTTATAGGAAAAGATCATGGAAAGAGGTTAATGTAATAATCATAAAAATAGATATTGATGTACCTCTTTAAAAAGCGATTTCATTTACAGCTATGCCTATAAATAGTTTCATTCATGCTGTAGGCTCCTGTGTTTGACCTTCGGGGAAGATGTGTCGTAGGGTGTCTATGAAGTTCCCTGAGGAGCTGCACTTTTTGGAGATGATCAGCCACTTACTGGGAGCTATTGCATTTGATGATGTGAATTCTATTTTTAGGACTTGAACAGATTTGGGATCTGCTGCACTGGAGTGCTGCTGTGAATTCTTATGAGCTTAATTTTTCTTCTCTGTATCTTCTTTGACAAGAAAATAGTCCTTAACATGAGTATGTGATGTGTAATATGCCCTCACTGTAAACAGCTTTCTCTTTTTTTTTACATACCCCGTCAATTCATCACACCCACTCCAGGAAAAGTTTTCTGGAGGAAAACAGTTTTGAGCACAGCCAAATATCAGGCATATTCATATTATGTTCATTTTATTAATGAGGAAATGATTCAGGGAAGTTTAGTAATTCCACTAAGGTCAAAGAATTAGTAAAGGTCACAGTTAGGAATCAATCCCACCTGTCAAATGGTTCACATCTCCTACTTCCTCAGACCTCAATATTCCCATCTGGGAATTGGCAGTAGTGTCCTTCTCTAAATAGCCTGAAAGATTTCCCTGGAACCCGGATTTTAGTTCTGCCTTTGCCACTAGCTGGGTATGTTGGAACTATCGCAATCTTCCTGGATTTCTGTTCCCTCAGCTATAAAATGAGCAGTAGGTGGGGAGATACATAAGATCCTTCTAACTCTAAATTCTATTGTATTTTATTTGAATTTGCCCATAATTTTAGAAATCCAAATAACACTGCATTTGTTTGATGGAATTGAATGCTTTCTTCCTAGGCTGTGAAATTGACATGCCTACTCCCCCTGTCTGTCCTATTTCTGGATCTACCCACAGCCCTCCATACCTCTGTACACCTTCCACCTGTCTGTCCTTGCTCATAATTTCTCTCTCTACATACTTCTCACGGGGAGAGTTAGAGGCTGGGATGGATAGATAAGATGTTTTCTCAGAGTTATAGCTACCTAGCTGGTTTAGTGACATTATATCATTAAATATCACAAGGAATGAAAATGGGGACAGTGGGATTGCTGAGGGTTGATCGCTAACTGACAGATAGCAGCCACGAGAGTTTACTTTTGCCAAAGCTCTGTCTTCCTAGATATAGACATGAATAATTACACACGAGCACACACCCTCTTTACGAGTACTTAACAATGTCACTTTCCATTAGCTACACGTCTAGATTGCTGTCTCTCTTGCTTGTAAGTACATGTTTGAATAACATAATGGAAGACAACCTGTCTCCCTTTACATATCAGTTCCGATATTCACAGTTGAGAAAACTTCACCTCTTTGGATTTAAGTCAAGTATGATGGATGGCCTTGAGAGCTACGGCATAGGAACAAAAACCCATGAGAGTTTCAGGCTGAGGTTTTTTTTTTTTTCCCTCTTCTTCTTTTGGAGGTATAACACTCCATGACTGCTGTCAAGTGAGGGCTCAGTATGATGGGAAAATTAGAGGAGAAAGGCTGAAAGCCACTGTAATGTTGTTCCTTAGGGACTTTTGTCCAAATCTGATTATATAGTATGTTTGCAAACTTCTCTTTGGAAGTTGGGGTTTGTGTGTGTATGTGTATGTGTGTGTGTGTGTGTGTGTGTGTGTGTGTGTGTGTGTGAGTGATAATTAAAGCCAGTGCCTGGTAAATAAGGTTATTATTTTTAATGAAATGTAGTTTGTGTGTGGATTGTGGTATGAATGAGGAAATGGGTATGCTGTGAATTTTCACCTGATTTTTTTCAAAACCTAATATAGTGAATAACTGTTTTTAGTAGAAATTATAAAATAAAACTGTTGTAGCCTTTAAGTCCTCTCAGGTGAAATGGTTGAAAGTTTTTATAGGTGTAGTGTTTCTGGGGGCAGATGATGGAGTGTATAAGGCAGCTATTTCAACAAATAAAACCCAAATCTTGATGGCTCATAGCAAATATTTATTGTTCTCATTCATTGGTCTAAGAGTTGGCAAGGTTCACTTGATCTGATCTGGGCTCAGCTGTGTCTGGCTCCAGGCCACAGGACTGGGTTTGGGTCTGCTCTATGTGTCTTAAGTCCAGGCTCTCTAGGACGTGCTTGTCTTGTGGTGATGGTAGAAACACAAGGCAGGGTGTAAAAACACACAATACCTCTTAAGGTGTTGGCTCAGAACTGTCACACTGTCACACTGCCCACATTCAGTTGGCCAAAGCCAGTCCTCACAGGGCCAGATCCAACATCCATGGACCCAATGTCCATGGACACGGGGAAATATATAACATCTGTGCCAGTGGGAGGAGCTACAAAGGCAACTGGAAAAGGCCTTTGGTGCATAATCACAATGTAGGAAGGAAGTGAAGACGTGGGAACGATAAACCAACGTGCCTCAGGTAGGGAGACTTATTCCATTGGGGGAAGATGAGCTATGGAGACTGCCTCCAGTTTTAAATGGCACGTCACCTTTCCTTTCTGTCTGCTTCCATTGTGTTGATAATTGACAGCAAAATCCTAGTCTGATGTTGTAGGTTAGCATCAGGAAGTGCAGCTCATCTGGGAAAAGCACAGACTTTCAAAGTGGTCTCGAGGTAAGTTGCCCTTCCTGTACTGTGACTGTGCTGTATGTTGTATTAACAGATGGTCAGCTGTGGAATTAACCCGTGTATGTATGTGTGGTCCATCAAGCTGTTGAAATGTTTTTGAGAAACAAAATAACTAATAAATATTCAAGAAAAATTAGATTTATAGTATATGCACATGAAAGGGGAAGACATGATTAAGTTGATAAGACTGTTTTAAGCTTTCCATAAAATGTTCAATGAAAATCTAATACCTCAAAATCTATTTGCATCAGAAAATTAAATGACTGTTCTGACAGAATATACTTACCTAACTTCAGGTCATTTTTATCTCTCTTTATTAAATGTACTCAGTTGAAGAGAGCAGTGTGACCACTACCTATTTTAATAGACATAGACATGTGCTTTATTTTTGACTGTTCAAAAAACTTGAGTTGGTATTATTAAAACTCTCCATTCAAAGACTTACTATTACTATATATATATATATATATATATAGTAAGAATACAAAAGAATATATATATTCTTTTTAATATTCTTTTGTATTATGGTTTATCATAGGATATTGAATATAGTTCTCTGTGCTATACAGTAGGACCTTGTTGTGTATCCATTCTATATATAAAGGAGTGGAAAGTTGGGGTTAGCAGATGTAAGCTATTACGTGTAGAATGGATATACAAGGTCCTACTATATAGCACAGAGAACTATATTCAATATCCTATGATAAACCATAATGCAAAAGAATATAAAAAAGAATGTATATATAGGTACATATATATACATATTCGCTTTGCTGTACAGCAGAAATTAACACAACATTGTAAATCAACTATACTTCAATTAAAAAATTAATTTAAAAAGACTTTATGAGTTTATGTCCTTTGTAATGGTGAATTTGTCCAGTGCCCTCACCTACTCTGTCAGACTTTTGAGAAGAACAGTTTTGTTACTTATTTCTGCCCTTGGTCTTTCCTGTCCTAAAGATCCTTCCCCAAATAACTACGCATCATGGCTTTACCTTGCGTGTTTGCTTCATAGGGATATTGTCTGGTTAAAATGAGGTATTAGAAACTGATTCTTGAAAATTAAGACTACTTCTAAACTGAAGTTACTTTTCATCATTTCTGCCTAAACTTCACGTTGTCTTTCCTCTGCATAAAGGGAGCTGGATTGCATCCCATACCTGTTCATGCAGTGGTGAACAGCCACGGCAGGTGTGTGGGTACGTTTGCATGTGTGTCTGTATTTTATCTAAGGACACGAGATCCTTGTAATTGTGGGGCTTCACCACTCTCTTATACCTAAATGATGAACTTCTACTCACCAGACAATGTGCCTTTGATGATCTAGATATCTTACCTTAGGCGTTATACAGCATGTTCTCTGTGATGTATGTAGCATGTTTTATGTTGTTTTATCAATCTGTGTAAACTGTACCCAAAGCCAGCAGCTATTCCGAAATGAAAGTGAAAAGTGGAGGGATTTAAAACGAGGGATGTGATTAGTAATTAATACATTTCTGAAGATGAGGTAGCCTGGTGAGAGTACACCATAAATTTTAAAAGCCTTATTTCCTCTTTTCTTGCCGAAGATAATCAGAAATGGTCTAGGAGGGGGGATGAGCTATATAAATGGAAGTTATCTGAACAGAAATATTCTAGGGGGGGGATAAGCTTTTATAAATGGAAGTTAAGAGGGGTCCGAGCTTTAATCTCTTCAGTCTCTTAAAGCATGGCCAGCACTGCCCTCCTCTTGGGGTCGCCATGAAGTCACAGTGGAGGAGCTTAGCAGACTCCCTCCTCTCTGAGGTTCTTTAGGCATTAGTCCTTTTCTATGTCTTCTGAGCAGGAGTGGGGGCACTCTGTAGCACATGAGGCCCTAAACAAAAGCCCAGAAGAAAGTCTGTCTGGAGAAGAGTAGTTAGAAAGAGGCGTATGGAAAAAATGAGGCCAAGTTCCTGAAAAGACCCTCATTCTAAGACATCTCGCTCAGGTGAAGAAAGAGCCTGGTTGTAACCTTCTGGGACCCATGTCTGCAGAGTTGATGCCCAAGGCCCTGGACCTTCATTTTCTCGGTGATCACAGCAAAGTGTTTTGTGGACAGCCTGCCAGAGGGCAACTGTAGAGACACTGTGACCTGCATCACCTTTCAACTTTAAAGTGTGATTAGAAACCAACCCATGGAACAGGCAAACAAAAAGCAAAACCTTGGCTGTTTTCAAATTTTCTTTCTTCTGAAATGCTACTCTAATATAAAGGAGAAGCGTGTTATCCCGCAGTCCTTTTGTTAGCGGACTTACTCTCAGCTCAAGTTGCTTTAAGTCAGGTGTTCATCGTGGCGGAAGTCGTTGGCTGGTTTTGGGTCCCTGCCAAAGAGACACTATTACAAGGATTAGGTGTAATAAACACCCTATCATATATCCAACAGTCATCTCTGTTGCAGAAGTGCACTGAGCCTAAACCCTGAACTTCTGCCTGGTTGCTTAATATTTTGCCAAGGTTGCTTACCAGGAATTAGAAAAGGTCCGGGAACCTGAGAGCTCTATGGGACTTTACAAGACCAGTGCTCTAACCCCTGAGCTATGGAGCCAACCGCTCTATGGGACCTTAGAGGTCATCTCGTGGTTTCCAAACTATATTCAAGTGGAACGCTGGTGGCTTGCGACGTGTTTAACGGGTGTCCCTTTAAATGGATTCTGTGGTCATGTAAGTTTGGAAAACACTCTTATACAGAGCTAAGTTTCTTTAGTAAAGGACAGCTCAAGGTCTTTACTATGCTAACATGAATCGTGGCTCTGGGGATACGACATGTTGCTTTTCTCACACTCACTTGACCACAAAGTCCTTTTATTGTAGAACAGGTACCGCCATCTCGAGAATGCCAGGCAGAGGCCATGGAATCTAGTCATTAAGAGCACGCCCTCTAGTGTTTAGCTGCCTGGGTTCAATTCCTGGCTTTACCATTTACTGATCTTACGAACTTGAGCGATTCGCTTCACTTCTTTGGACTTCAGTTTCCCCAACTAAAATGGGGACGCTAATGATACCTACCTATAGAGTTCTTTTTAAAACCGAAGAAAGGGGCTAAGAACAGTACCTGGCACATACGTGACTATTATCATCCTAACATAGTTCAGATGAGGACTAGCCTGATGCCCTCATTCTGGAGATGAGGAAGTGAGTTCCAAGTAGTGTGTTCCAAGTAGTGTACTCATGCGGTGTCACTCATTCAACACACTGACCAAGCGCCAATATGCATTTGCACGCATCGTGCATGACAGTTCTATCCCCAGAAATGAAGAGGAACTTGGGGCAGTTCCTGCCCTGGAAAAACACACACTAGTGACTTGGCTCAGGTGAGACCTTTCAGTAGTAAAGCCAACAGCCAACTTTACAGTAGTAAAGTCCAAGTCAGGACTCCTGACTTCCGTCCTGCAGCTCATCCTCTGATTCTGTTCTGAAAGAGAACGATCTGTAGAGCCCGACTGGTAAGCGAGAACAGGGAGCATGGAGTACAGCCAGTAGACTTAATTTTTTTAATTGGATATGAGGGCATATATTTGAATTCATTGTTAGTGTGAGCCAGAAAAAGTAATCAAGAGAAACACTTCTGGAGAAAAGCAAACTCTAAAAATATTAACTAGAAAGGGAAGTCATGGGTGCTATGAAGTGGCCCACGTAGGAGTCCCCAGATATGGCTGGCTTGATGTATTGGTCACCACTGTGTCACTAATGGTCTGCTCTGTTTGGTCTAGGCATCCCTTCTGAGGGCTTCCCCCGGGACTGCTTCAGTGAGCAGACAGCAGCTAAAGACCTTCCCAGCAGGGATGGAGGTGCATGGGTCCTGGCCTACAGAGCAGGACCAGCGTGTCCATTTCTGCTCCATGAAGAAAAAGAGAAGCCCAACAGAAGCAAACTGTGCTTGGATCTCCATGTAAGTAGAAATCTTTGTGTTTGCGCTGTGATTCTTTGCCATTGACAGAGGCTCAGTTAATATGCATTTAATGTAAAGTGTGTTTGTAGAGCTGCTGAAGCTACAATTTGTGTGAGTGTCGTCTAAAAATCAATCAGTGGCAGAAAGCAGTTATATATCGGTGAGCTGAAATTTGTGCACTAGAAAGTGACTGTGTTTACAGTTTATCTGAGCATTTACAGAGTACTCTGCTTACATCAGTTTGCTGCCTAAACCTCATTGTGGGAGAACCCGTTTGCTGCTCTTAATATCATTTTTCTAAAAATTCGAGAACATGTGTTAGCTGACTGATAGGATCTGGATCCTCCAGTGAAATTCAAATAGGCTGTCTTCCACATTCCTAAACCTTTCTTTCTCTGCAGCTGCTCAAATGACAGGTGAACAATTTGGCAGGAAATCTGTGGGATAGAGGATGACCCATTAGAAAAACAGCCTTCTCTTGCCCATTCATTCATCGATTCATTGACACAGATGCCTTGACTGATCTGTACAAAGCAGTGGGCTGGGTTTTAGCTACTTCCACACCATAGGTGGCCTGATAGGATTGACCAGACTGTCACAATTGTCACCGCCCCTTCCTCACCTCCCCATTTCCCGTCAGAGATGGGGGTGAGCATTAGGAATCTAACCGGCACTTTTCTTTTTTTTCTGCTCTATTAACTTTAATGCCTGTTGATAGTCTTGTGTCCCTGATTTCTTTGAATGACTTCCAATTCGTTATTTTCAAGCCTGAAAGTATGTTGGTTTTTTTTGTTTTGCGGTTCGCGGGCCTCTCACTGTTGTGGCCTCTCCCGTTGTGGAGCAGAGGCTCCGGATGCGCAGGCTCAGCGGCCATGGCTCACGGGCCCAGCCACTCCGCGGCACGTGGGATCCTCCCAGACCGGGGCACGAACCCATGTCCCCTGCATCGGCAGGCGGACTCTCAACCACTGCGCCACCAGGGAAGCCCTGAAAGTATGTTTTTGATGAGTGTGGCCTGTAAGGTTCATATGGGTAGCAATTTTCTCAAGCAACCAAAAGCAGAAGAACCGTGCACTTTTCATAATCAAAAAACCATAGTCATCGTATGTCATTTTAGAAAAGCATTCGACATCTCAGTTATTGTAAAAGGTTTGGAATGAAGCTGTAAGATGTAAAATCTACAGCCCTTCATGAGATGAAATGGAAATTTGTAGTTTTTGTTTACATGCCTCTCCCGAAAAAGCAAACTGTGCATCTTGAGATGTGCTCAAAGTGAGAAGTGTAACAGCGACACCTACTGGCCAGATTAAGTTGAGTTTGCCGCAGCAGGAGGCCTGGCGTGTCACCGTGCTGAAATGAATTTTGAAAGACCACTTTCTTTTTCTTCTGTATTTTTAAAAAATGCTGGGTTTATGTGTTTTTTTTAACACATTGACTAAACTGTGCATTTCTGGTTTTCCTTTTCCTCGGTGAATTAAATTATTTCCTAATTTTACTTTATTTCAATTATAGAAATCATATACAATCCTTTTGTAAAATTTGAAATATTTAGTTAAATTGAAAGAAAAGTAATAACTCATAATCTCAGCAACCACAGACAACAACTGTAAAATTTTGATAAATTTTCTTTGTATTTTTCACTGTGTATGATGGATTTTCAGTGAGGAACTTTTTTTCTTTTAACTTATAGGCATAGATTTTATATCCTTATTACTTTCTTTTTTTTTCTTTGCCTATTACTTTTACATTGCTTGTCCATGTTGCTACAACTTCCTCCTGGATATATTTTCAGTAAATGAATAATGTTCCTCTACATTGTATCTCAAAATTTATTTAATCATTCCTCTGTTATTGGATGTTAAAAATTTTTTTTTTTGGCCAAGGGCACGGCATGCAGGATCTTAGTTCCCTGACCAGCTGTCGAACCTGTGCCCCCTGCAGTGGAAGTGCGGAGTCCTAATCACTGGACTGCCAGGGAATTTCCTAAAGTTGTTTTTTATTTTGGGATAGTACTACAATTTGGAAATAAATAGCACTACCAATTTTTCTTATACTCCTCCGCTCCAATATTTAGGATAAACTTTGCTTTATTGTCTATAAGTATTTTTAGGCTTTTGAAACATATCACATAAACAAGGTCTATTTCCTGAACCAGCCTTTAATGGTGTGTGTGTATACACACACATATATAATTATATATATTATATACAATACATGTATAACAAATATAATATTTATATATTACATATATTATATATGATGTATAAATAATATGTTTATATATAATAAATATATAATATATACAATATATACATAAATATACAATAACATATATATAAATATTTACATGTTTCTTAGTTTTCCATTAATTATAATTTTTAAAAACTGGGGTAGTTTCTTTATTTTCTACATCAGTGGTTTTATAGCTTGGTCCCTAAGACTCCTCACCTGCAAGCCCTACCCCCTCTTCAGAAGCTACAATTTGTCTCCTGTGTTCTGAATATTGTTATTCTAAGCTGTCTGCTTGGGAGGGTTGTACTGATTTTGCATCCTGTTACTGATCACCACACCAGCTCGCAAGGACTTCTTTCCTCTGGGGGGCTGTGAACGCTAAGCTCAGGGAGACGTGTATTGCTTTATGATACTTTGATCAGCCTTAAATGTTGGAGAGGACTGCTCGTTTTCAGTTTTGAACCTGATTTGCAGGGTCATCATTAAGAAGTTACTTTTCTTTTTTAACATCTTTATTGAAGTATAATTGCTTTACAATGGTGTGTTAGTTTCTGCTGTATAACAAAGTGAATCTGCTATACATATACATATATCCTCATATCTCTTCCCTCTTGTGTCTCCCTCCCACCCTCCCTATCCCACCCCTCTAGGTGGTCACAAAGCACCAAGCTGATCTCCCTGTGCTATGCGGCTGCTTCCCACTAGCTATCTATTTTACATTTGGTAGTGTATATATGTCCATGCCACTCTCTCACTTCGTCCCAGCTTACCCTTCCCCCTCCTCGTGTCCTCAAGTCCATTCTCTATGTCTGCGTCTTTATTCCTGTCCTGCTTGGAACTTTTTGTTTTGTTTTTTGTTTCCATATATATGTGTTAGCATACGGTATTTTTTTCTCTTTCTGACTTACTTCACTCTGTGTGACAGACTCTAGGTCCATCCACCTCACTACAAATAACTCAATTTTGTTTCCTTTTATGGCTGAGTAATATTCCATTGTATATATGTGCCACATCTTCTTTATCCATTCATCTGTCAGTGGACACTTAGGTGCTTCCATGTCCTGGCTATTGTAAATAGTGCTGCAATGAACATTGTGGTACATGACTCTTTTTGAATTATGGTTTGCTCATGGTATATACCCAGTAGTGGGATTGCTGGGTCATATGGTAGTTCTCTTTTTAGTTTTTTAAGGAACCTCCATACTGTTCTCCATAGTGGCTGTATAAATTTACATTCCTACCAACAGTGCAAGAGGGTTCCCTTTTCTCCACACCCTCCCCAGCATTGTTTGTAGATTTTTTGATGATGGCCATTCTGACTGGTGTGAGGTGATACCTCATTGTAGTTTTGATATGCACTTCTCTAATGATTAGTGATGGTGAGCATCTTTTCATGCATTTGTTGGCCATCTGTATGTCTTTTTTGGAGAAATGTCTGTTTAGGTCTTCTGCCCATTTTTGGATTGGGTTATCTGTTTTTTTGATAGTGAGCTGAATGAGCTCCTTGTAAATTTTGGAGATGAATCCTTTGTCAGTTGCTTCATTTGTAAATATTTTCTCCCATTCTGAGGGTTGTCTTTTCATCTTATTTATGTTTTCTGTTGCTGTGCAAAAGCTTTCAATTTTCATTAGGTCCCATTTGTTTATTTTAGTTTTTATTTCCATTCCTCTAGGAGATGGGTCAAAAAGGATGTTGCTGTGATTTGTGTCATAGAGTGTTCTGCCTATGCTTTACTCTAAGAGTTTTATAGCGTCTGGCCTTATATTTAGGTCTTTAATCCATTTTGAGTTGATTTTTGTGTATGATGTTAGGGAGTTCTCTAATTTCATTCTTTTACATTTAGCTGTCCAGTTTTCCCAGCACCACTTATTGAAGATGCTGTCCTTTCTCCATTGTATACTCTTGCCTCCTTTATCAAACAGAGGGTGACCATATGTGCATAGGTTTATCTCTGGGCTTTCTATCCTGTTCCATTGATCTATATTTCTGTTTTTGTTCCAGTACCATGCTATCTTGATTACTGTAGCTTTGTAGTATAGTCTGAAGTCAGGGAGCCTGATTCCTCCAGCTCCGTTTTTCTTTCTCAAGGTTGCTTTGGCTATTCGGGGTCTTTTGTGTTTCCATACAAAGTGTAAAATTTTTTCTTCTAGTTCTCTGAAAAATGCCATTGGTAGTTTGACAGGGATTGCAGTGAATCTGTAGATTGCTTTGGGTAGTATAGTCATTTTCACAATGTTGATTCTTCCAATCCAAGAACATGGTATATCTCTCCATCTGTTGGTATCATCTTTAATTTCTTTCATCAGTGTCTTATAGTTTTCTGCATACAGGTGTTTTGACTCCTTAGGTAGGTTTATTCCTAGGTATTTTATTCTTTTTGTTGCAGTGGTAAATGGGAGTGTTTCCTTAATTCCTCTTTCTGATTTTTTGTTGTTAGTGTATAGGAATGCAAGAGATTTCTGTGCATTAACTTTGTATCCTGCTACTTTACGAAATTCATTGATTAGCTCTAGTAGTTTTCTGGTGGTATCTTTAGGATTTTCTATGTCTAGTATCATGTCATCTGCAAACAGTGACAGTTTTACTTCTTTTCCGATTAGATTCCTTTTATTTCTTTTTCTTCTCTGATTGCTGTGGCTAAAACTTCCCAAACTATGTTGAATAATAGTGGTAAGAGTGGGCAACCTTGTCTTGTTCCTGATATTAGTGGAAATGGCTTCAGTTTTTCACCATAGAGAACGATGTTGGCTGTGGGTTTGTCATATATGGCCTTTATTAAATTGAGGTAAGTTCCCTGTGTGCCTACTTTCTGGAGAGTTTTTATCACAAATGGGTGTTGAATTTTGTCAAAAGCTTTTTCTGCATCTATTAGATGATCATATGGTTTTTCTCCTTCAGTTTGTTAATATGGTGTATCACATTGATTGATCTACGTATATTGAAGAATACTTGCATCCTTGGGATAAACCCCATTTGATCATAGTGTATGATCCATTTAATGTGCTGTTGGATTCTGTTTGCTAGTATTTTGTTGAGGATTTTTGCATCTACGTTCATCAGTGATATTGGCTTGTAGTTTTCTCTTTTTTTGTGACATCTTTGTCTGCTTTTGGTATCAGGGTGATGGTGGCCTCATAGAATGAGTTTGGGAGTGTTCCTCCCTCTGCTATAATTTGGAAGAGTCTGAGAAGTATAGGTGTTAGCTCTTCTGTAAATGTTTGATAGAATTCGCCTGTGAAGCCATCTGGTCCTGGGCTTTTGTTTGTTGCAAGATTTTTAATCACAGTTTCAATTTCAGTGCTTGTGATTGGTCTGTTTATATTTTCTATTTATTCCTGGTTCAGTCTCAGAAGTTGTGCTTTTCTAAGAATTTGTCCATTTCTTCCAGGTTGTCCATTTTTTTTGGCATATGGTTGCTTGTAGTAATCTCTCATGATCCTTTGTATTTCTGCAGTGTCAGTTGTTACTTCTTTTTCATTTCTGATTCTTTTGATTTGAGTCTTATCCCTTTTTTTCTTGATGAGTCTGGCTAATGGTTTATCATTTTGTTTATCTTCTCAAAGAACCAGCTTTTAGTTTTATTGATCTTTGCTATTGTTTCCTTTATTTCTTTCTCTTTTATTTCTAATCTGATCTTTATGATTTCTTTCCTTCTGCTAACTTTGGGGTTTTCTTTGTTCTTTCTCTAATTGCTTTAGGTGTAAGGTTAGGTTGTTTATTTGAGATGTTTCTTGTTTCTTGAGGTAGGATTATATTGCTATAAACTTCCCTCTTAGAGCTGCTATTGCTACATCGCATAGGTCTTGGGTCATCGTGTTTTCATTGTCATTTGTTTCTAGGTATTTTTTGATTCCCTCTTTGATTTCTTCAGTGATCTCTTGGTTATTAAGTAGTGTATTGTTTAGCCTCCACCTGTTTGTATTTTTTACAGTTATTTTCCTGTAATTGATATCTAGTCTCATAGCGTTGTGGTCGGAAAAGGTACTTGATACGATTTCAATTTTCTTAAATTTACCAAGGGTTGATTTGTGACCCAAGATATGATCATTCCTGGAGAATGTTCCTCATATGAGCACTTGAGAAGAAAGTGTATTCTGTTGTTTTTGGATGTAATGTCTATAAATATCAATTAAGTCCATCTTGTCTAATGCGTCATTTAAAGCATGTGTTTCCTTATTTATTTTCATTCTGGATGCTCTGTCCATTGATGAAAGTGGGGTGCTTAAGTCTCCTACTATGATTGTGTAACTGTCAATTTCCCCTTTTATTGCTGTTACATAGCATTTGCCTTATGTATTGAGGTGCTCCTATGTTGGGAGCACATATGTTTATAATTGTTATATCTTCTTCTTGGATTGATCCCTTGATCATTATATAGTGTCCTTCTTTGTCTCTTATAATAGTCTTTATTTTAATGTCTATTTTGTCTTATATGAGAATTGCGACTCCAGCTTTCTTTTGATTTCCATTTGCATGGAATACCTTTTTCCATCCCCTCACTTTCAGTCTGTATGTGTCCCTAGGTCTGAAGTGGGTCTCTTGTAGACAGCATATATATGGGTCTTGTTTTTGTATCCATTCAGCCAGTCTATGTCTTTTGGTTGGAGCATTTAATCCATTTACATTTAAGATAATTATTGATATGTATGTTCCTATTACCATTTTCTTAATTGTTTTGCATTTGTTTTTGTAGGTGTTTTCCTTCTCTTTTGTTTCCTGCCTAGAGAAGTTCCTTTAGCATTTGTTGTAAAGCTGGTTTGGTGGTGCTGAATTCTCCTAACTTTTGCTTGTCTGCAAAGGTTTTAATTTCTCCATTGAATCGGAATGAGATCCTTGCTGGGTAGAGTAGTCTTGGTTGTAGGTTTTTCCCTTTCATGACTGTAAATATGTCCTGCCACTCCGTTCTGGCTTGTAGAGTTTGTGCTGAAAGATCAGGTGTTAACCTTAAGGGGATTCCCTTATGTGTTATTTGTTGCTTTTCCCTTGCTGTTTTTAATATTTTTTCGTTGTATTTAATTTTTGATAGTTTGATTAATACATGTCTTGGTGTATTTCTCCTTGGATTTATCCTTTATGGGACTCTCTGTGCTTCCTGGACTTCATTATTTCCTTTCCCATGTTAGGGAAATTTTCAACTATAATCTCTTCAAATATTTTCTCAGACCCTTTCTTTTTCTCTTCTTCTTCTGGGACCCCTATAATTCGAATGTTGGTGTGTTTAATGTTGTCCCAGAGGTCTCTGAGACTGTCCCGAATTCTTTTCATTCTTTTTTCTTTATTCTGCTCTGTGGTAGTTATTTCCACTATTTTATCTTCCAGGTCACTTATCCGTTCTTCTGCCTCAGTTAATCTGCTATTGATTCCTTCTAGAGAATTTTTCATTTCATTTATTGTGTTGTTCATCATTGTTTGTTTGCTCTTTAGTTCTTCTGCGTCCTTGTTAAACATTTCTTGTATTTTCTCCATTCTATTTCCAAGCTTTTAGATCATCTTTACTATCATTACTCTGAACTCTTTTTCAGGTAGACTGCCTATTTCCTCTTCATTTGTTTGGTCTGGTGGGTTTTTATCTTGCTCCTTCATCTGCTGCATATTTCTCTGTCTTCCTATTTTTGCTTAACTTACTGTGTTTGGGGTCTCCTTTTCGCAGGCTTCAGGTTCGTAGTTTCTGCTGTTTCTGGTGTCTGCCCTCAGTGGGTAAGGTTGGTTCAGTGGGTTGTGTAGGCTTCCTGGTAGAGGGGACTGGTGCCTGTGTTCTGGTGCGTAGGGCGGGGTCTTGTCTTTCTGGTGGGCAGGGCTCTATCTGATGGTGTGTTTTGGGCTGTCTGTGAACTAGTATGATTTTAGGCAGCCTCTCTGCTAATGGGTGGGGTTGTGTTCCTGTCTTGCCAGTTGTTTGGCATGGGGTGTCCAGCACTGGAGCTTGCTGGTCGTTGAGTGGAGCTGGATCTTAGTGTTGAGTTGGAGATCTCTGGGAGAGCTCTTGCTGATTGATATTATATGGGGCCAGGAGGTCTCTGGTGGTCCAATGTCCTGGACTCGGCTCTCCCACCTCAGAGGCTCAGGCCTGACACCGGCCTGGAGCACCAAGACCCTGTCAGCCACACGGCTCAGAAGAAGAGGGAGAAAAAAAGAAAGAAAATAATGAATAAAAATAAATAAATAGATAGATTAATTAAATAATTAAAAATTATTAAATTAAAAAAATAAGTAATTAAAAAAAAAGAGAGCAACCAAACCAATAAACAAATCCACCAGTGATAACAAGCGCTAAAAACTATAGTAAGATAAACATAAAAATCAGAAACAAGTCAGCCACAGACAGGAAACCCCAAGTCTACAGTTGCTCCCAAAGTCCACCACCTCAGTTTTGGGATGATTCGTTGTCTATTCAGGTATTCCACAGATGCAGGGTACCTCAAGTTGATTGTGGGGATTTAATCCACTGCTTCTGAGGCTGCATGGAGAAATTTCCCTTTCTCTTCTTTGTTTGCACAGCTCCCAGGGTTCAGCTTTGGATGTGGCCCCACCTCTGCGTGTAGGTTGCCCTCAGGTTTCTGTTCCCACCCAGACAGGACGGGTTTAAAGCAGCAGCTGATTAGGGGGCTCTGGCTCACTCAGGCCTGGGGGAGGGAGGGGTATGGTAGTTATAATTGGAATATGGGGCGAGTCTGCGGCGGCAGAGGCCAACATGATTTTGCAACTGCCTGAGGTGCGCCAAACGTCCTCCCGGGGAAGTTTTCACCGGATCCCGGGACCCTGGCAGTGGCGGGTTGCACAGGCTCCTGGGGGTGTGTGGATAGTGACCTGCACTTGCACAAAGTTTTCTTGGTGGCTGCAGCAGCGTTAGCGTTTCATGCCCGTTTCTGGTGTCCGAGCTGATAGCCGCAGCTCACGCCTGTCTCTGAAGCTCATTTAGGCAGTGCTCTGAATGCCCTCTCCTTGCGCACCCTGAAACCATGGTCTCTTGCTTCTTGGGCACGTCCAGACATTTTCCCGGACTCCCTCCCGGCTAGCTGTGGGGCAATAGCCCCTTCAGGCTGTGTTCATGCAGCCAACCCCAGTCCTGTCCCTGGAATCTGACCTCCGAAGCCTGAGCCTCAGCTCCAGGCCCCACCCTCCCCGGCGGGTGAGCAGACAAGCCTCTCGGGCTGGTGAGTGCCGGTCGGCACCGATCCTCTGTGCGGGAATCTCTCTGCTTTGCCCTCCGCACCCCTGTTGCTGTGCTCTCTTCCGCGGCCCCGAAGCTCCCCCCTCCGCCACCCGCAGTCTCCGCCCGCGAAGGGGCTTCCTAGTGTGTGGTAACCTTTCCTCCTTCACAGCTCCCTCCCACTGGTGCAGGTCCCGTCCCTATTCTTTTGTCTCTGTTTATTCTTTTTTCTTTTGCCCTACCCAGGTACATGGGGGAGTTTCTTGCCTTTTGGGAGGTCTGAGGTCTTCTACCAGCGTTCAGTAGGTATTCTGTAGGAGTTGTTCCACATGTAGATGTATTTTTGTTGTATTTGTGGGGAGGAAGGTGATCTCCACGTCTTACTTCTCCACCATCTTGAAGGTCCACCCAAGAAGTTACTTTAATCAGTCTTTTTCTGTGGACATGCAGCATTTCATTAGTATGTAGGGGAGATAGCTAAAACATTTAATAATTGGTGGGAATTTGGCATCCACCAATTGGAATGGCCCCAGGCATTAGGGCTGAGGGTGCTATTAAGGTCCCTTATTTAGCTGTGCATTAATTTTTATTTATTTATTTTTGTCAAGAGCCAGAGAGGAAATATTTTAGGCTTTGGGACCATACAGTCTCTGTTGTAACCACTCAACCTTGTTAACACAAGCCGCTGTAGAGAATACATACATGAATAAGTGTGCCTGTGTTCCCATAAAAGTCTATAGACACTGAAATTTGAATTTCATATTATTTTCACCTATCAAAAATATTATTCATCTTTGATTTTTTTCCCACCATTAAAAAATGTAAAGATCATTCTTAAAGGAGTCATTCAAAAATAGGCAGTGGGTCAGATCTGGCCCACTCTGGTCTAGAACGAGAGCTGGAGGTCTCCTTCACTTCACTTCCGCTGCTGGCTCAACCACTAGCTTAGCTGTGGGACTCTGGGCACCAGTTAACTTCGGTGGCCCTCAGTTTCTTTAACAAGTGTGTGCAGACAGGATGGGAGGAACACGAACAGATGAAACAGTATTCCTTTTAGCTGTAATATGACATTTCCTGATTCTATTAAAGGAGCATAAGTCAACCCAAGCAGTGTGGTGTGTGGGGAATGAAAATTCCTTAAAAGAAATACAAAGAAATACAAGAAATTCAAAGAAAGAGATGGAAATTATTTAAAAGAAAAACAAATACATCTTAATATTCTCAACATGAATCTTCGTTTTAATACGAGGAACAATGTCACAACTCTGATAGTGAGACCAAAATTTATCGTCTCCTAACTCTATTTGAAGGCTCATATCATTTCTTTCTGTTTCTCCAGTGCAATCCTTTTTTTCTTCCCTGGTTTTATTGAGGTGTAATTAACATACAATATTGTTTAAGTTTCAAGTGTACAACATAATGATTTGGTACATATATATACTGTGAAATGATCACCACAATAAATTCATTTCACATCCATCACCTCACGTAGTTACAAGCTTTTTTTTCTTGGGATGAGAACTTTCAAGATCTACTCTCTTAGCAACTTTCAAATGTGCAATACAGCATTGTTAACTATAGCCACCATCCTGTACATTACATCCCCAGGACTTAGCAATCTTACAGCTGGAAGTCTGTACCTTCTGACTACCTTTCACCCATTTTCCTCTGTCTTCATCTCCCCACATCTGGCAATCACCAGTCCCTTTTCTGTTTCTATGAATTTGGGTTTTTCTAGATTCCACTTATAAGTGAGAACAAAACAGTATTCATCTTTCTCTGACTTATTCTTCTTAGCATCATGCCCTTGCGGTCCATCCATGTTGTCGCATGTTACCTTCATCTTTTAGTTACTGAACTGTGAGAAGGTCCAAGGGTTCCTTGGAGGAATGGCAAGAGGTGGAGCTGGTGGAAGGTAGACACCAGGGAGGCTCCGAGCAGCATCTGTTTACCAGCCAGTATATATTTCAGTGTTTAAGCAACCAGTGCTGCTGTCTTGGTGCCCCTTGGGTGAATGTCAGCCAGACTGCGGTGTAGAGAGGTTCTGTTTGGGTGATCACCCTGCTCTAGCAAATCCCGTAGACCATTCTGGGTGACCTAGAAAGTTCTTGAAAGAACCCAATGCTCAGTCAGTTCCACTTCGAGGTCATGAGGTTGCTAAATATTACATAGGACATATTCAGTGAAAAATAATTTGTTGTTTGTCTGAAATTCAAAATTAACTGGTTGTCCTGTATTCTATTTAATAAGTCTGGCAATCCTAGGTGTCAGTTTGGGAACAACATCCAAATGCACCAAATGTGTGAATTGCCTTGGGGTAGCATCTATATGGGATAAACCCTCAGTCACCCCAGAGTGCCCATGTAGAGCATGACCATTACACAGTTAGCCTTAAAGGGCAGTTTCTTATATTCCACTATTAGAAACTGTCATTAGCCGTGCTCCTCAGTTGCCAGTGCACTTTGAGCCAGACATGTCAAGGCAACTGAATCTGGACAGACCAGAGAGCAAGTGGGGCCTAACTTCTTAGAACAAGTGCAGTTTCTTAAAGATTCCATTTGAGATGACTATTCACCATGGAGGATAGTTTGTAAAACGTCTGTAAATAAGGGACGTGGGCAGGATAGAAAAAAGACACTAAAAGAGGTGTGGCCTGAGATGGACAAAAGGTATGCAGAGCAGAAAAGGCAAGCAGCTGTCAGAATTCTATATTGGTTGCATGAATTCTGAAAGTAGGATTTTGCATGCAGCTCTTAAAACACAAGCCTTGAACTCTTCTTGGTGTTGCTGGTTTCCAAGGATCATCTCCATCACCCCACTCACGGGTCCCGGGATGCTCCTTATTGAATTAGCTTAATTGTCTGCAGAGGACACGGCATCGGGTTCCAAGTAATTGCATCTTATGAACAACGGAAAGATGTAATTACCAAGTCCACACCAAACCTTAAGTGTCTAAACCAGTAACAAAACTGCCATGAATTGATCACTTCCTCAGTGCCAGGCACCATTCTTTGAAGTATTATTGTACCTATTGTATTGATACAAATAAGGAGAGAGGTTCAGTGAAGGCAGGTGCAAGGATCTGAACCCAGTCTGTACGAGTCTGGACCTAGGTGCTTAAATTTAAGCCCCTCTACCTCTCCACTACTTTGGATGCGTTTCTGATTTGGTTGTTTTCTTTTGTTTTGCTTTTAATTGAATTGCTATCCATTTCATGGATAGGAGTTAGCTCTCATAATCAGTGAGAAGGATGGAGAACCGGGCTCAGAATTAGAAAGCTAGAACCACAACCAAAATCACCCCACAGAACTCAATCCAGTGAAGATTCTGCAGCTGCTCACCTGGGACGCTGGATGCCTCAGACCTTGGGTCTTTACAGTTGATGGGGAAACACTGACGGGAACACGAGCAGATTTCAGGCCCTCACGTTCCTTCACTCCTAAAAGGCAAACTCTGTGGCCTCAATTGACTTTGACAGCAAAGAATGGATGCAGCGGGCTCTCTGATACAGTGCCTCTGCAGTACAGGGAAAGGGCCACATCCTTGTTTTGTTTTCATGGAAGCCAACGAGAGCTTAAAGCTAAAGGCCGCAGGTGGACGTCCCCACGTCATTAGCATATTCATGACAATGGGGCTTGTCTTTGCGAGTGACGTGAATTTACAACTATCAAGCTAGCTTGTTTTCTGAAGGCTTCATACATGCTTCATAAAGTATGCTTACTATTTACTGGGTGTCTGTTGTGAATCAGGCAAGCACTGGGTTAGGAATATTAGCACGTTTAATTCTTAGAACAATCCTATGACTTATTATTTTCCCTATTTTATACATGTAAATACTGGTTCATAGAAGTTAAGGAACTTGCCTAAGTGACACATCTTGCGTGTAACTAGTAAGTAATATCCCATAGTGAACCCAAATACATCTCACTTCAAAGCCATAGCTCTGGCCTCTCCTCTTTTTCTTTGCCCTCTCTTTAACTGTGTTTGAGAATAGGATCGGGCTTCCCTGGTGGCGCAGTGGTTGAGAGTCCGCCTGCCGATTCAGGGGACACGGGTTCGTGCCCCAGTCCAGGAAGATCCCACATGCCGCGGAGCGGCTGGGCCCGCGAGCCATGGCCGCTGAGCCTGCGCATCCGGAGCCTGTGCTCCGCAACGGGAGAGGCCACAACAGTGAGAGGCCCGCGTACCGCAAAAAAAAAAAAAAAAGAATAGGATCATAGGGACTTCCTTGGTGGTCCAGTGGTTGAGACTCTACACCCCCAATTCAGGGGGCCCTGGTTTGACCCCGGTCAGGGAACTAAGAGCCCGTATGCCGCAACGAAGATCCCGCAGCAGCGAGGATCCAGTGTGCCTCAGCTAAGACCCGGTGCAGCCAAATAAGTAAATAAATAAATATTAAAAAAAAAAAAAGAATAGGACCATAGTTGTGACAATGCCTAGCTTACTTTCTACTTTGTAATTTTAATGCCTTTACATTGGTTTTCATATTTTTCTTTTAACGTGACTAAATGATGTGAGTATTAACTTCAAGGAATCATTACTGATCAAATCAGGGCTCATAATTTGTGTCCTTCCTGCTCTCTGCCAATTCCTTCTAACTGCAGGGGCCATTTGGTTTCGGTAACCAGGTGATCATCTATTTTGCCCCCATGCTGATGTTTCAATGTGAAAGAGAACTGTTACAAAATTCTATAGCTCTTTGATTTATTATAATGAAAAGAAGGTACATTTAGAATCAGGTTGATCCAGTGCAGATCCTGGCTATGCCACTCATTGGTTGTGTAATCTTTGACTTGCCCTAATGTCTCTGAACCTCAGTATTCACATCTAAAGGAATGGCCAAACAGTAGTCACTAGCCACCTATGGCTATTAATTAAGACTAAATAAAACTTAATTCCTCAGTTACATTAGGCACATTTTAAGTGCTCAGAGGCCACCTGTGGCACTGGATTGCATGACACAGATACATTTCCACCATTACAGAAACTTGCACTGAACAGCACTAATAAAACGGGGTCGGGCTTCCCTGGTGGCGCAGTGGTTGAGAGTCCGCCTGCCGATGCAGGGGACACGGGTTTGTGACCCGGTCCGGGAAGATCCCACATGCCGCGGAGCGGCTGGGCCTGTGAGCCATGGCCGCTGAGCCTGCGTGTCTGGAGCCTGTGCTCCGCAACGGGAGAGGCCACAACAGTGAGAGGCCCGCGTACCGAAAAAAAAGAAAACCAAAAAAAACCCACGGGGTCAATGACACCTTTCTCATAGAGTTATGGGGAGGATTAAGGTATTAGAAAACTTGCATAAAGAACCTAGCGTGGTACCTACTTGGGACAACAATGACACCCTAAAAAAATGCTAGATCTCCCCCTTCTCTCCTCTCATGCATGTTCTTATCATCCACCTTCATTTTGTTTTAGGTAAATCCTCATCTTCCCTAATTTTTCTTTTGCCTCCTTTAAATTTAAAAGTATTTAAAAATGATACTAGATCTTTGGTGTTAGAACTAATATTCTCAAGATAACTTTTACTTAAAAAAAAAGGAAGGACAAAAAAAGATATCCAGTTACAGCGGAGTCAGTGGCTGTCTAGTTTCACCACTCAGGAAGAACAGAGTATGGACATCAAGAGATATATACAGTTTCTTAGATGCCAGATCTTCATCTACAACTTTCATCATGAGCAACTTTAGCCATAATGAAATGCTTTCTCCATGGACTCCGTGCCTTCTGTAGTGGTTATTTCTGTGGGACATCACTATTACTCATTTAGGAAAAGCTCAAAACTCTTCAAAAACATGTCCCAGGAAATTCTGTACCTTAAAGAATGCTCCTATTTTCTCTCCTCTTCAGTTTCACAAGTGAGTCAAAGCCTTTCCTTTTTCCTCTTAAAATATTTTATTTTGTCACGGACATGGAATCCATTTCCAAGGACTCTTTGATACTGCTTGGTGGAGCCCGTCTTAGAAATATCTGACAGTAAGACCCTAAGCAGTAATGTAATAACTATTTCAAGCTTGATTTTCGTATTTGTAAGAGTAAGGACATTTTTTTTTTTTAATTTGCGATATGCGGGCCTCTCACTGTTGTGGCCTCTCCCGTTGCGGAGCACAGGCTCCGGACGTGCAGGCTCAGCGGCCATGGCTCACGGGCCCAGCCGCTCCGCGGCATGTGGGATCCTCCCGGACCGGGGCACGAACCCGCGTCCCCTGCATCGGCAGGCGGACTCTCAAGCACTGCGCCACCAGGGAAGCCCAGTAAGGACATTTTAAATGAAATGCGTACACCTTTGAAGTATAATGAGTTGGCCTAAAAACAGCAACAAAAAATGGTCCTTGCTCGGCTGTTAACGCCCTGGGCTGTCTCCCAGGCCAGTCATCATCTGGGAACTTCCCTTCCCCAAAGGGAGGGGAAGTCTCAGTGCTAGGGGACCACACATCAACAGCATGTGTCAACAGACTCTTGAGAAAAGGATTTTCTGGAGAAAATCCAAATTCATGGATTTTTTTTTTTTTTTTCTGAAATGATTGAGTTGGTTTAAAAATCATCTTGGAACACAGGAAAGTAATAAAGAACAGGTGAACTCTGTCACCATCTACAGTAGCCACCTGGGAACTCTTTAAGCTAATTGCTCTCTTCAGGCGATACAGATGGAAAACAATAATCCAGAGAGCACTGGCCCTGAAACACCCAAAGGGACCCCTTGAAAGAATTTTCTTTGAAGCTCAATTCACTCGTGGCACAGATGTGGCATGGGGAGCCGTTGTATGTAGTAGGCCTATCTATAAGGAACAATCCTGTTCAGACCAAATGGCTCCTCTGTCCAAGAGCATATGTGAGGGAACTGGGAGGGCAGCTTCCTTCGTGGGCCGTCATTTCCTCAGTAAATACTTGCTTCATATTGACAAGGTTAAAAACAATTCTGTTGGTTGCTGGTTGATGTCCCTAAGAAAGTTATTCCTTTGCTATGAAAACATGTCATATCCATACGGTACTTACTACGTGCCAGGCATTGATGAGTGTGAAACATATATTAGCTTATTTAATGCTTCTAATAACCCACGAAGTAGGTACTTTTCTTACTCCAAGTTTCTAGGTGAAGAAGCTGAGACACAGGTTGCTTATATAACTTGTCCAAGGTCAGGTTTCTTGCAGGAGCAGAGTAGGGTGTTAGCCCAGGACCCAGGGCCAGGTTCTTAACTGTGCGCACTGCCCTCATTCCTTGATCATTGCAGGATGACGTACCCACTGCTCTCTTCTCTTCTTCAGCTTCACGAGTATGCCTCGGCCTCCCCTCTTCCCTTTCAGAGTCTTCTAGTTTGTTACCGACATTCAACCCACTTCCACAGAAGTTTTGAATACAGCTCAGTGGAACCAGTCTTAGAAACATTTTGCACTAAGTCTGCTTGATGGAAAAAGGCCTTAATCACTGAGCCCTGTCCTTGCCATTGGCAGATGCAGCCTGTTTTCTTTTGAATCAATCAGTAAAAACAGCTGCTGGCTTCTCCGAGGCTGAGCCAGAGGGGCTGTGTTGAGGGTTGCAGTAGTTGGCAGGGGGAATCCACGCTGTGAAGGCAGGGAAAGCACTGCCTGAGATGGAAGGAGAAGCCTAGCGAGGTCTCCGGCCCTGTCTTATCATTTGGCCTCATAACTCCATTTTGAAGATGTGGAAAATGAGCTTAAAGAAGATGCTGATCAGGAGGAAGGTAAGATCACGTGCCAGGGCAGTAGGGGGATGTGACACGGGGTGGACAGGAGTTGGGACGCCTCTTTTCCCACCTTAATGGCCGCACTTGCGCTGCGTGAGCTGGTACCAGTTACTTAGCTTCTCGACTTCAAATATCTCCATCTTTAGAAGAAGAATGTTGGGCTGGTTGACTTCTAGTCCTTCTAAAGACCTCTTCAGCCTCCCAACAATTTGATTCTACCCAGCTTCTTCCATAATCTTACACTTCTTTCATCTGACACCTCATTCATTTAACACATGTCTTTTTGACTACTTGTGTGGTCATCATGTCCTTAGTTCTCACCATTTATATCAGACTTCACTTAGTTAAAACACACTTCCTGAACCCAAAAAGCCCATCTCTGCCTATTACCCCACTTATATCTTCATAGTTTACTTACTTTACTCAGCCCATTGCTCTAAACTCTTTCCTTCCACAGAAATAGTTTCTACAATCTTACTTACTCTTATTAATTTTAACTGTTTTCTATTTTTCTCAAGCAATCGTCCCATGAACCTAGTTGAACCCCTAGAAGCTGGAAGCAGTTAGTCATTAAATGCAGGCCGGGAACTTGAAGTATACTGGATAAGGAGAAACATGAGAATCATTTAGCCCAACACCGTGAAATTAATCTCACTTGCTTTACTTTTCCCTTGCCTTTCTGGGATTTTATGAGAATGTGGGAAGGCATTCTGTAAGCTGAGTGACATGGCAGAGGGCTGCAAAGAGTAAGTGTGTGAGGTGGGGGGCTTTAGGAAGTTTTTCTTTTAGGCAGTCTGCAAATTGACTTAAAAATTTTTAATGCTCATTCCTCTAGTTGTTATTAGAATCAAGAAGCTAGGTTCTACTGCTTCCAGGAGATGATATGCCTTTTTTGTTGTTGTTTTTGCAACCATTCTTTTAGGCTCAGCTCACTAGGTATTGTTTGTTGGACTGATGTTCCCATTGCCATGAGGTAAAATTAGCTCCAGCCTCAATCTGAGAAGATGGTGAGATGGGAGGAACACAGAGAATTCATTGGCAGTAAATTCTGCACACAAATAGTGTTCCGTTTTCAAGTAGCTGCGTAGTGATTGTTTTTAACAAGTAGTTACAAAGAGCAACACGTGGGTTAAATCCTACCTAATATTCATCGTGCCTGTTTCAACTAGTTTCCAAGGCAGATCATTTTTAAATCTGCCTTTTGCACAGGTGTAGCTCTTAGAGAGCTTAAGTGTTTTGAGGTTAGAACAAAAGAGAGTCAGGTGAGGTTGAAAAGGAGAAAGTCTTGGCTGTCACTGGTTTTGTGTAGTAGGTACTTAATAAGTATGCATAGCAGGACAAGACAGAGAGAAATAACGTGCAAGAGAAGTTATTCTTCCCCCCCGAGAATGTTAAAGCATTAAATGGATTCATTTTTCAAGACCACCCAACTAAGATCAAATTTGTAGGCTGCTTATTTGAACACTATGGTCTGAAACATTTTTCCATTCCCTAAATGACCAGATGTCGTAACATTTCTCATGGCCATGAGAACCAGTGGCCTGAAAGAATCAGTATTCAAATATCTCTGTAAACTACCATGCTTCTCTTTCTTACTCATCTTCATATTTTTATGGTCGCTGCTTCTTTCATTCGAAATTGTCTTATGTCCACCTATTGCTGTTTAGACCGAGTCTGGGGTATAAAGTACTGACTCACAGTCTATGAACAGGAATCACCTCTTTCTTGGCTGATTTCCTGTATTAAACTTCATGTTTCATGAAGGTGGAGGGCTGGAGTTTCTTCATCTTTATATCCCCGGAGCCTCGTACAGAGTCGGTGCTTAACAATGATTGTTGGATGAATGCATCTTTGTGATGGTTAAGCTTCCTAAATGAAGGAGAATTGTATGGGTAAGCTGGAAAGCCTCTTGATAGGTTTGAGTCCCGAGGATTGTGTCTTGTCTGTGACCAGTAGACAAGCCAGCTAGGAACTTTTGCTTCATTTTTCTAAGCACCCCCTCTAGATTTCCCCCCTAAATGATGAGAGAAAAGAATGGTCATTCGCATATTGTTTTTTCTTTTTATGAAGTCAACCTTCTGTATCATCTCAAAGGGTAAAGTACAATACGTGTCCTAGTGAGAGAGCACCCACTAACCGGGCTGACACTCTTGCACATTTCAAGATGCAGGCGTGTGTGGCGTCCTATTACGGCAGGATGCGGAGCTCAGGGTTTTGGAAGAGTGATTGTGGATTCTGGGGCCTGATTGCCTGGATTCAAGTTCCAGTTCCACCTGTGAACACGGGCAAGCTACATCATCTTTCTGCTCCTCTTTCTAAACATGAAAAAGAAAATAATACCAGGCTCATAGCTAGATGTACCAGTCAGTTAATACACAATGGAGCACCTAAAACAGTGCTTATAAACACCCAGTAAATGTTAGGTATTATTAGTATCCTCCACTTACTAGCTGTGCACCTTGGCTTGGTTGTGTTCTCTTGACCATGGTTGCGTCACTTTTAAAACAAACCTAGTCGAGTCAAGGGACTGGGATCAAATCATCTCCCTGGGACCCAAGACTTCCCGCACTTTCCATGACATTGTATTGGTGTCCGTGGGTATTGAGAGGGTGCTAAAACTTTTGTAATTCTGCTCCATGCCCTACTGTGGAAGAGCCATCAGCCCCTTCCAGTTTATGTCCCATTTTGCCCAGATCTGCTGAAAGCGCTTAGAAACTTATTCTGGAAATCTGGAAATCAATAATTATGTCTGAGAAAATAGAGCTTTCTCAGTTGAAGAACACCAAATGCGTGCCACGTCTCCTCCCCTCCCCTGTATATTGGCTGGTCCACATAGTTCTTCAGAAGACAGATCTTATGATCTGATGTGATGATTCCTTTGTTTTCTGTCTCGAAGAAGCAGAAGTATGATTTTATCAACGGGCATTTCCTTGAGACAGGAAGCTTCTTCTGAGACCTACATGTCACCAATGAATTTTCCTCAGTGTTGTGGTGGCCTTTTGATTAACTGTGCCCTAGTTAATAATCCCCAAATATACTGGGATCAGGAGCAAACAGGAAAGTATCCGTTTAGATACAAGGTCAAATCAGGGATTAGGAACTACTGTCTTAACCTTCCAATAGGAGCTGATGAGTTGTAATCATATGTACCGTTTTTGTGTGAGGGTTGCTTTTGAACGCATCATGCTAGAAATTTATCATTGTGATCAGAATTTCTTAGTATTAATACTTAGCGGGAAACACAATTCAAGCTAGCAGTGTGGAAGCCACAGCCATTCCCTGCTGCGGATAAAGCAAGACAGTTGTTTTGCTGGTGGCTGCAGATTCCGTTTTGCATAATTTGTTTGCATTTAACGCTTGGGCTCAATCTTCTCGCAGCTTTGTTCAGAGAGCCGGTGATTACTATTAAACCATGATGACTATTAAGCCAGTTTGGTTCTTCCGATCCAGCACAGTACCTTATCCGTCCCAGGCGCTTACTAAATGCCTGCTGACTGGATGGGATTTGAAAAACACTGAGACCTTCAGGTCCGACAGGAAGCTGCCCCAAGAGGCAGAAGGTATGCTGCTGGGAAACAGAGCTGCAATTTTTCCAAGTTCTTCATTGCCAGGTTCTCAGCATATAATCACCGTTGGAAACTACATTGAGCTGATGTTTGGTGGTGGTTTTGTCTTTCCTGTTTTTGTTTTAGGCAAATTGGGTCTGTGACAGAGACCTGATAGAGACCTTTCAGGTGTTTTTCCCTTTAGGGGAATGGGACTCCTTGGGGACCTTTAGTGAATTGCTTTACCTAACAAGGCAGGTTGTGTGTTACTTTGTATCATGCCAGGTTTCAATTTGTTGGTTGGATGGCTGAAGCACAGAGGCTTTGGCCAGCAGGATTCATAAGGAAGCCAGAGCTGCTGAGCAGAAGCCCAAGGTTGGCACCGAGAGTGTGGACGGTAATCATTCCTGCCAGGCTGGCTGGGGCTGTTTACTCTGCCACCCTAAGGCTGGTGGACGGTGGGCGTGGTGGGTGCGCTTGCCTAGGTACCTGTTTGTAGAACGCTGACACCCCGGGGCAGAGCTAAAACAGCAGTAATCCGAAACCAGTCGAGTTGGTTTTCCTTCTCCGGCTGGGGCAGCTAAAAATCTGCATTCCAGATGAAACCTGCAGGGAAGCGGAAGAAAGCACTTTAAAAAAAAAAAAAAAGCTTCAAGGGCATTAAATTAACTGCTTTTGAGAGTCCTGGGCTTCCTGAGATGATCCGTTTCTTTCTTTACTTTTCTTTCTTTGCTTCGGGCTCTGTAAGTGGCTGTTGGTCTGTGTGCACTGCTAGTTTTTTGTTTTTTGGGTTTTTTTTTTTGGCCTGGATGGCACAAGCTTCTGGCCGTGATTGAGATGGCAATAGAGAGCCCGTAAGAAGTATTTCGGTCATTTGCTGCTGATTCACTTTTAAATTTCTTCAGCTGCTCCGTGGGGGGGGGGGGGGGGGGGGGTTGAAGGCCGTCAGGAGCTGCTTGCCGGCTCAGCACTTTCTGGAGCCTCACTTGCTCACCAATGAGGAAGTTGAAAGTGACCAGGAGAACGGCCGGCACTGGGGCGGAGCTCGCGGCGAAGTCCTGGGCTGGGATGAGTGGGGGCAGGCTGACTTTCCCTACGACAAAAAGCCTTTTGTCCCCGGGAATAAATACGGAAGTCCCAGAGGAGCAGCCTCCCCAGTCCGTGTGTAGTAAGGTGCGCAGCCTCGGCTGCCTCTGGGCATAAAGCTCCGCGGACTTTTTACAGTTGCCCCGGACGCCCCATCACCGCGCAAACCGGAAGGAGGGCTCGGGAGGGACCAGAGCCCGGCCAAGTGTGCTCGCTCCGCGACTGAGTCCCACCGGCGGGTCCTGCTGTTCTCTGTCCTGGAAGTTAAGAACCGGTGGAGTGGAGAAACTGAGAGGGCAGGGGAAGATCGCAGAAGTGAGAATCTGCCGCCCAGGGCACGGCTGGGACATGGAGGACGTGGGTAACGCTCCGAATGGCAGTGATGGCTCGGAACCAGGACAACCCGAAGCCGGACTTGACGTGGCCCAGTCGATCCTGACCAAGTTCTCTATGAAATCCCTGTTTGGGTTTACGAATAAATTGGAATCTGTGCAGCCTGGAGAGGAAGATGCGGTGCTGAAAGCCTTCCGCAGTTTAGTGGTGGATCCCACGCCTCAGCTGGAGGAGCCCAGCAGTGGCTTGGATCCGCCGGAGGCGGAGGCTCAGGTTCCACCTGACCTCGGAAATGATGGGAAGACTCCGAGGGTGGAGACAGAGACGAGGTTGGAAGGAAGCCGGGGAGAAGCAGAGGCAGGGATTTCTCTGCCTGGTCAAGAGCTGCTTCCACTGGCTGCTTTGAGTGTGTGTAGAGACAATGTCATTTTGGTTCGCGGGACCCTGGTGAACACCACCAGTGATTCTGACTCTGATGATGGAGGCCAGGAGCCAGAAGAGGGAAGCAACATCAATGGCCCAAAGTCCCCTAGTGGTGTTTTATCTGAGCCATCTGAGCAGTCCCAAGAAAAGCCAGGAGATGGGAGGGAAAATACTGCCCCTGGAGAAAGGGGTGATGCAGAGCCCAGTGGAGAAGGTCCTCAAAGGACTCTGCAGGAGATAAGCAGCAAATTGGAACCCGAGGATGGTGGCCTTCAGACAGAGCATAGCCCCGGCCAGCGACAAGCTGGAGAAGAAGGTTCCAAAGTTCTACCTGTGGTAACAGACCAGAACTCAAGTGTTGGTGTCACTGAGAACACCTCTCCTAAAAAAGAAGTCCCTGGAGAGAAGTCCTTCCAGCTCCCAGCTTTTTTTAGTGGGCTTCGTGTGCTGAAGAAGGGAGCCCCAGCCGAGGTCGGGGAGACCATCACTGAAATTAAACCAAAGGACGGGGACCTGGCTTTGCTTAAGTTGACCCAGCCTGTCCAGAGGTCCCTAGCACAGGCAGGGCCTCAGGCAGTGAAGATGGGAGAGAAAACAAATGATCCGAAGGCCGCTCCCACTCTCCTGGAGCAGCTCTCTCAGCTGCTCAACATTGACGTCCCCAAAGCCGAATCAAAGGCAGAAGACCCTGAACAGCCCAGGGGGGAGGAGAGGAGTGGCAGCACTCCCCAGGAGAGCCAGAGCGGCCCCGGAGAAGCCCAGACCCAGGGAGGAGAGGTCAAGCCAAAGCCGCCAGAGACTACCTTGGAGGCCTTTAGAGCCCTATTCATCCGTCCCCCCAAAAAGGGGACCACAGCTGACACCTCTGAGCTGGAAGCTCTCAAGCGCAAAATGAGGCATGAGAAGGAGTCCCTAAGAGCTGTGTTTGAGCGGTCGAGGTCAAGGCCAGGAGATGGCCCCTCGGATTCCAAAAGCGTACGTAGCGTTGGGTTTTGGGTTTTGTCATAAAATGTGATGCTGCTGTATTTCTTTTCAGGTTTCCTATCAAAGAGAATCTCATATACCAATCTTAGTGACCCTCTTCTAGGTGAAAGATGATTATAGTCAAGTTGACCTTGTAAGGAGTATGGAGTTGGACAGAAGCGTTTTCTTTCTTCCTTATCTTTTTCTGGGTTGTTGTAAGAGAGGTATAAGTAAAGGTGTGCAGGTCAGAAAGCGAAACTGTCACTCTGAGTTTAAACATTAATGGGAAATGTGCTTCTAAAAACCAAGCAGCATGAGGAATCAATGCAATCTAGAACTATAGCCCAGATTTCCTCTCCACTTTATTATACCTCTGCGAACACTGTATCTTTCCTTTGAAGGTCTGCCACTTGGCGAATACCTGTTTGTGATGTGATTAAAATGTTCTGTGTTGGTTACAAGGCATCTTGATTGAGCACTGGGTTAGTGTGAGACTTGGGTTTTAATTCTAACTGCCAATTACTGGCTGGGTGACCTTGATCAGCAAAAAGAAGAAAATAACCTTTAATCTTTATTTGGTTGTTGCCAAGATTAAATGAAGTTAGCACGTAGTAACCATCTAATTAGTGAAAGCTGTTACTATTAAAAAAATTATTCAGGTAATTTGTAAGGACTAGCAAGCACTTGTCCAGTGGATCTTAAAATTCATAAGGGCAACAAATAAAATTTCTTGCTTAGTATCAATTTGGCATACAATTATCATTCCCTCATACATCAGTTAAATTTAAAGGTCTTTGGAAAAACTATCTTAGGTTGCAGTTAAAAACTAAATACAACATAGCATTCTCCTAGTTTTAAAAATCAACCCCTGTAAAAATAGCTTGAATGTGAAAACCAGCTCATTCATTTTTGTGTGTGTGGGAAAGAAAAAAAAGAAATGATCGATGTGGACATCTTAGAGAAGTGTATCTTGGCCTACAGGTAATGTTCATAGAAAATGCAAAACTAGTTTTTATATTATAAATAACCCTGGAGTTTGGGATATATTTCTAAACATCCCTATAAATGTACCCGATTATAGTATATTTGTATCTTCAGATCAAAGTGTACTTGTGATTTAAAAATAAAAGTTATATGCTAAAAATCATCTATTGAAGGTTGTGTAATACTTGGCCTTGAGTTATTTCTCTTTCCACCCCAACTGATCACTTTACATTTATAGAAAAGGATCGTATTGGAGTGAGATGTTTCAGTTACAGTGAATGAGAGCAATGTGCCATTAAAATTAATTTCAGAGTTAGCACAGTCGTTCTCAGGGATTAATTGGCCCTGGCCACGTTTCATTTAACTTACTCTTTTGTTTGCCCACTTTTCCAACAGCCTGACCACAGCCCCACTGAGCAGGACGATAGGACTCCTGGCAGACTCCAAGCTGTCTGGCCGCCCCCAAAGACAAAAGACACAGAAGAAAAAGTGGGATTGAAGTACACTGAAGCAGGTAATGGGAAAAGAAGCCAGGTACCAGGATGCATCTCTTGCTGCAGTCGCTTTTAGTTCTAGCTCAGTAGACTCACAGAATTTAAGTTTTTGTTTCATTATAAAATGTAATGCCGAAGGCTTTTCTTTTTGGTTTTGCTGTTAAAGTGAACCCTTGCACACTTATCGTTAATGAATCTCTTAGAGATGAAAGGTGAACGCCGTGGAATGAGTGAAGGGGGGCACATGTGTAAAGGAGGAGAACCTCGGGGGAACTAATGGAGAAGGTAGATTACAGATTCCTCAGGAAGCAGGTGGTTGGCCCTCACAGAGTGTCGTGTAAGCTGGCAGGGTTGCTGGCAGAGGTAGAGTACGAGACTCCAGAGCTGTAATCTGATGTGTTCTTTGTCTTTGAGTAATGCTTTTGAGCCACAGGAACCTTGTGCAGAGTGAACGTACAGATACCATATCAGTTACTCTTTCACTTTTGTTAGACAAAGCTTTATTTAATGCATGGCCAGTTTCAAAGCAATCTAACTCCCTGGAAACCTTCCCGGGAGCTTTGCTTGAATATATTTAAGTAGAATGGGAATCTAGATATTTTTACTCTTTAAGTGAAGGGTTCATGTGAAATTTAAAAAAAAAGAAAGAATGAGAGGAGGATATATCTTAATTGTATACATGTGCGTCTCTATGTATCTCTGATGAAACCTTTGTCTTCTTCCTGATATTTGAAGATTCCTTAACACAGACTTACGTTTTGCTGGTCGTCTTAGGTATGTGTGTATATTACCAGTCTGTATGGTTATACAGAAACACTTCTTTCAGTTCCTATTGGTTGATGACATAAGTGGATCAAAGTTTGGGTGGTTTAGTAATACACAGGTTTTTTTTGTAAGATGATAACATTACAATCAGCGATTGAGGACACAGCTGAATCTACAGCCTGATTGCTTTAGCCTCCATTTACACAATTGCAAACTTCTGACTACCCCAAGACATCAACTGCTTCATGACACTTCTTTCTGACCGGCTTGAATGACAGAAAGAAAGCTATCACAGCCTTGGTGAAAATGTATGTAGCTGTTGCATTCTTCTCGTCTACATTTGGTTTTTCCAAAATCGGATTGTTTTTTTGACTGCAATACTGTACCACCTACCAAGTTGTCTTTCCTATGATGTGGTACAGTTTGAACAGTGAAAAGTCCTGAAGTTCGCTTTAATGAAAATCCAGAATCCTATAAGTTCTTATTCCTAGTTTATGTTGGGGTGGCCATCTTCTTTGTGACGATGAGCATTTGCTGAGTAGAGAAGGAAGTGGCATAAACAGCTTTGCAATCTACTTCCAGTCATATTTGGGGGCATTTATACTCTACAGAGATTCCTTAGTCTTTGCTTCTGTCCTCTTCCGTTTCCAGAAGCTCAGAGGAGTGCTATCATTACCTTGCAGTGTAATTACACTCAAAGTCAGTAGCTGTCCCAGTCTCTCTCTTTTTTTTTTTGTAATGAAATGCGTGTTCTCCAAGCTGTCTAAGGTCTCGGATGAGATGGGGAAAAAAGGAGGGAGGAATTGATGAATAATGACAGTTCTCTTGGGTTCGTTCTGATGGCACAATGACAGCTTGCAACAGAGAGAAGGCTGGCTGTTGTCTGGAGAAGGCACCTAGGTCCCCAGCCAGTTCCCATGGGTGGCAGTACTGTGTCTTACTTACCGTGCTCCCGGCCAGGTCTGGTGCTCATTTTCTTGAGAGTCTTGTAGCGCTAATCACTGCTGATACACTCTGGAGGTTATCAAAGAAGATACTCCATGCCTGTAGGAAACTTTTTTTTACCCCATTACTCAGCCAACATATGGTTGTCTTGCCATTTACTGCTAATCTTTAGGAAGTTAACGTTTTTCTTGTGATTTTCTTGAGCTCTGTTGTTGAGAAATCTGGAGTCTTATAAGCATTTGGTTTATAACTTAACATATTTTGTGGTATTTCCATTGGTCTCCCTGCCCTTAGGGAAGTAGATTAAAATTGCCACTCTGTAGGGAGCACAGAGACAGAAAAATTCGTTCCAGAATATTTCAAGGTGTTTGAAGTCTTATGCTTTTACGTCGTCAGTGCTCTTAATTTTTCCTGGCATGTATAATTCATTAAATTAGTGAAAGGGGAGAGCGTGACTATTTATATTTCAAGTGTGCTATTGGAGTTCTCTGCTGTTGACATCGAAGCCCAGTCCTTGGCAGGGCTGGCAAAGAGATGGTGATTTTCATCATGAGTCTCTCACTGTCCTTGTGTTGCCCTCGGCTGCTTTGGATGTGCCACTGCTTGTGTTTCCCTCTATTCAGAGTTTATCGTTCGATGATCTTTTTCTGAGGGCCTAGGAGATCACCTAATACTGTAAACTCACTTTTGTTCAAGGATAAAAAAGAAAGAGCTGACCTAAGGGAAGCTGTCCCTTTAAACTATGGCTTCTGGAGTCCTCTTTGCCATGTGAGGGTAGCTGACCACTGATGCTGGTGCCCACTGCCTAGGATGCACTCTCCTGCCACTGCCAAAGTTATCAGCAGCGTCTATAGCTGCTGACGCTGCAGCTAACTCCCCTGGCAGCTAAAGCCTTCAGCTTCCACTAGAGCCTCTGCTGCCATTCTGATGACAGTGTGTCCGCCATTAAGGGCACTTCCACTGCCATTCTGTGAGCTCTTGGAGCCTCGGTGATGCGCCGGTTGAGAGGCACTAGGGCTCACTAGAGCTGTCACTCAAGGGACTTGCACAGGTGCTGGAGTTGACTTCTAGCATGCAGGGAGGGTCCCCTGTGTTCAGTCACACTGCACTTGAATTGCTCTGCTCAAATGAGAAAGAATTACCTTCTCCCAAGTCCTGTGCTGTGCTTTCACACCTTATTATCAATGCAATTCTGCTTTGCGTTTCGGATGCCTCACAGCTATTACGAGTGAAAAGAGCATTTCCCTCTATTCCTTGGAATTGGGCTGGGGACAATCTGAGTGACAGACTCCTTGTTCTGTTGTCTTTCCTCCTCTAGATACAGGAGCTTGCTCTCCAAACAAGCTTGGGGAAGTAGTCTTGCTTTTCTAGGAAGAATCTTTTAGTGGGCTCCATGCGCCCTTTTTTTTTTTTTTTTTTTTTGCGGTATGCGGGCCCCTCACTGTTGTGGCCTCTCCCGTTGCGGACCACAGGCTCACGGGCCCAGCCGCTCCGCGGCATGTGGGATCTTCCCGGACCGAGGCATGAACCTGTGTCCCCTGCATCGGCAGGCGGACTCTTAACCACTGCGCCACCAGGGAAGCCCCGCCTTGCCTCCTTAAATGGTTAATCAACTCAGCTGAGTCCCTGCCACTTTCTTGTGCTGCAGACCAGAAACATCTGGATGGAGTAAACTTGATTACCTTGTGAAGCCCGGGGCTAAGTAAAACCCAATCACAGCCAAGTGAAAAGGTGTGCTATGAAACAGTACAAGGGAATCTAAAAGAAAAATATGTCTACCTTTAAATTTAATGCTGCAAAAGCAGTTTATCTCATGAGAAACAGAACCAGTGATCTGTTCGTCCTCTAACATGCTGTCTTGTACGTGGTGAGGTCACATAAGTGTTAGTAACATGCCCAAAGTCTTTAAAAAAAGGACTGGAAATTATAAAGATCTAGGTATCATAGAATAATCATAGAGGTAACATGGGGTTAAACTTTTATCTCAAACTTGAATAAAAGAATTTTCTAAACCATATTAGGTCACTTTTTTCTTTTTGCTTTGTGAAGAATAAATGCACTTAGCCATATTTATTTTTTCTTTGGATAATTATACTATCACCATATCAGCCAGGGTCCTGTCAGGGATCAGGTGAGGATGATTTGATTGAGAGTTTGTGTGGACAGGGTTTGGGAAAAGCAATGAGAGATGAAGCAGCTCTCTGGGGTTAGTAATCATGGGAGGTGTTTACAGCCCTAGACCTGAAGGGGCAGGACGAGGAGAAGCTGCTGGAAAACCCAGAATGTCAGAGGGAGGCCGAGTGTTGTGGAGGGGGCTGCCGGACAGGAGCGATGGCCTTCACTGGAGGGATGCATCCGATACACGGTGACCTGGCGGCCGGAGGGAATTGTGGGCATAAATGCCCTGACTTCCTTCTCCGGCTCTCTGGTCTCCTGCCATCTCTGCCCTTCAGCAAATCCAAAGAGAAGTCAGAGGATCAGGATCCACTTTAGGCCAGACAACAGAGCCCAGAAAAGGACCCAGAAAGGGGGAGAGTGGGTCTAGGAGGCAAATAGAAGATACTCAGCACAGTTTCACCTGGAGTCAGTTGGCAGTGTAAGAAGGTTCTAAAGCCCATCAGTCTGTACGAAGAATTGGCAGCTGACCACACAGGGGTCTGATACAAGGGCACAAAGAAAAACTCCTGCTTTGGATCCCGTGGGAGGGTTATGTTTTCTACAGCAGTCAGTTCATAGAATATATAATGGCTATCATCGAGAGCATTGCTCTTTGCACACCTACTTCACCTTAGTGTAAAGGCTCTGTTTACTGATCTCAGAAAATCTTCCATATGCTTCCAACGTTTCCCAATGTTACAAAATAAAATAAATTTGGAAATATCCAGAAATATCACGGAGCAAAACAAACTCTCTATAATGTGTTTCATAGAGAGATCATTGCCACCTTGTTGAATTATGATAGGCCTATGTGAATTTAATACTTAAAATTAAAAAAAAATTTTTTTTAAATTAACTAATTTATTTTTGGCGCGTTGGGTGTTCGTTGCTGGGCGTGGGCTTTCTCTAGTTGCAGCGAGCGGGGGCTACTCTTCATTGGGTGTGCGGGCTTCTCATTGGCGGTGACTTCTCATTGCGGAGCACGGGCTCTAGGCGTGTGGGCTTCAGTAGTTGTGGCATGTGGGCTCAGTAGTTGTGGCTCATGGGCTCTAGAGCGCAGGCTCAGTAGTTGTAGTCGCTCTGTGGCATGTGGGATCTTCCCGGACCGGGGCTCGAACCCATGTCCCCTGCATTGGCAGGCGGATTCTTAACCACCGCGCCACCAGGGAAGTCCCATACTTAAAATTTTTATCACACTGTACAGACTGCTTTTTACACTTGAAAATGTGACTATCTTTGATTTTTACTACATTTAAACAATAATTATATTTATAGAGATTTCATGTTTTTCAAGTTATTATGTGTAATAATGAAAATAACAATGCTATAAATATTTTTGTTCATAGGTGTTTTCCTTTAATTAGAACACATTCCTTGTGGAATTGCTATATATAAGTGTATATGCCGTTTGCAGGTTTTTGGTGCATATTGATTGCCAAACTTAATTTTTTTTTTTTTTTTTGTGGTACGGGGGCCTCTCACTGTTGTGGCCTCTCCTGTTGCAGAGCATAGGCTCCGGACGCGCAGGCTCAGCGGCCATGGCTCACGGGACCAGCCGCTCCGCGGCATGTGGGATCTTCCCGGACCGGGGCACAGACCCGTGTCCCCTGCATCGGCAGGCGGACTCTCAACCACTGCGCCACCAGGGAAGCCCCAAACTTAATTTTTTATCTAAAGTTATTCAGTATGAAATCAGTACTCTTAAAACATTAAAAATGCTTTTCCCTCTTATCATTTGCTTTTTATTTTACTTGTATTTTCTGGTATAGAGGTTTTAAATATTTATATAGTCAAATCTACCTTCATTTTATTGTATAACTTTTCTTTTAGCTTGAGAGGACCTCCCCTACTCAAAGATCAGCTCTGTTTAAATTTCTGAAGTGATTTCTTTCCACCTCTTCCTTCCTTGTCTTCTTGTTTTCCATTTCATGTTGAAAACTTACTTCGGTGCCTAGCCCGAGGAAGAGAGCTAAGACAGCTTCTGTTTTTCTAAGTAGTTAATTGTACAGCAGGCTTCTGAAGTAATTATTCCTCTCCATGATAAGTTTAGCACTGTCTTGGGCTTTCTGTTCTCTTTTTGTATTTTGTACCAGTATCTTAATTATTGCAGCATTATAATGCATCTCAGAATCTGTTCAAGTTCTCAAGCATACTTTTAAAAATATTTTTTTAGCTTTCCTCTTATTTATTCTTCCAGAAAGCCTTAGCCTACTTGGTCAAGTTTCAGAAGGATTGCTTTGGGACTTTTATTGGAACTGCATTAATTTAGAAATTAATGTGAAGGTGGGAATGAGATCTTTAAAATGCTTAGTATTTCTACGCAGGAACATATCTTATAAAACTATTCAAGTTTTCTTTTCTGACTTAATAAACTAGATACATAGATGTGTAGATATAGATATATATCTTGTATTTTTTCTAAATGTATTCCCAGGCATGTTATTTTTTAAAAAGATACATGATATGAAATTGTATCTTGTGATTTATTTTTCATAAAAGTCAAGTGCATTCCTTAGAATCTAGTGACTCATGCATGCTAGATGCTCTGTAGATTTCCCTCCTGAGGTCCGGGCTAGACTGAGTGAAGGGCACTTTTGGACCAACTGATCTCAGGGGTCCGTCCCTCAGTTTTACTCTGGTTCGTGGTTCTTAGTGTTCTCAGGCTCTTTAAAAAACCTAATGATGATAGAAAGCTGTGGAAGAAGACCCTGCAGTTAATTTTGCATCTGCGGTATTTCAGACCCTCCCCCCACCCCATAACCATTTGTGGACACATCCCCCCATCTCTTGCCACCTCCCCAGGTGTAGATGAAGAACCTTTGCTGCAAATGCTCAACCTAGAGCTGGGCTTTCTTTCCTCTTCGTCTCCTATTTTGTGTTACGACGAATGGCCTGAAACGTCTCCTTATTTATTAGGATATTTAAAAAATATACCATCATGATGTGTGCCTGAGCATCCTGAGAGGAGATGAAGCTAATGTTTGTGAGATTAAAATGGCATCATTTGGGAAACTGGCAGTGACTTAATTACCCATGGGGAAAAAAAAAGGAGAAAAAGGACGAAGAAGGAAAGCTCTCACGTTTTCCGAAACAAAATGAACTTTCAGCATGCATCTGGAAAAGCCCTTCTCAGCACTGGCTGCACCTCAGAGCTGGGCTGGGGGCTGGCACATGGGCCACCCTACTTAGGGCGAGCGCTGCGGCTTTGGTAGTGAAGAGAACCTAGGTTGAGGCATCATGGTTACTGTGAACAGGCAAGCTGTCACTGTGTGTGGCATCTCTTGGGGATAACTCACACCGCCTTGAAACTTGGAGTAGCTCAGGGACATCCCTAGTTAGAGTATTTTAGGTAACCCATCCCTCAACTTAATAAAGATCCGCCTACTTTCTGGTTTGTGTCTAATTTAGGTTCCCTTGGTTATAAAGTGACAGAGCTGTGTGCCACCCTCCCTGGTGAGTCAGACATTCTTGCCTCACCAGCCAGGGAGAGCTATAAATATCTTGGCATATTTTATTGGCCTACAGTACCTTTAAAAAACGTATTCATTCACAGCTAACAGGCTGCATTAGCCATGAATGGACTTGCCTTTAAGGTCATATGTCTAGACAGATTATCCTAAGTGTCTTCTTTCACAGTCTAGGCTATAGGTTTATTCATTGTATATTTCACAGGACTTTGTGGTATGTTGCCATCACTTGCATGGAGTTATGATGATGGCCCAGAAATTGGAAGCTGTACAGATTAAAGACCAGGAAAACCTTGCGTCTTATAGCTGTAGAAAGAGGTCGTACTGGGAAACCAGAGGCGACATGAGTGTGTCAGGCTTCTACTTACTGTATATCTGGGAGCTGTGAGGAGGGAGATTGGCTTCCCCAACACAAATGGGAACTAAGGCTTGATATTATGCAGAGGGAATCCCAAAGTATGGACCAGTGACTCAGGAATCATATGTTGTATTCCAGGAAGTATTAGTAAAGGTCTTTAGCTCAGAGGAAAAGAGATTAAAAGAGAGATTAAAAATTCTGTATTTTAAGAGATTAAAATATAGAATCTGAAATTTTAGAATATTAAAAATTTAGAGCTGCAAGCATCTTAGAAATAATGTAATTCATCCTATTCGTTTTACAAATGAGAGCCAGAGGTTATGACTTGCTGAAAGATACACGTAATTAATAAGAGAGCTGAAATGACAATTGGAAGTCGTTGGGGGGGGGGGGCATTGGAGAGTGATGGATTTTTTTTTGTTTTTCTGCCAATATACTGACAATTAAAGCTCCAGCAAGGAAAGCACAGGGAACAGGAGCATTTAAGAATTATGCTGCTTATTATAAAGCAAAGAATTATGAGACCACAGTGAGTCCATCTGCATAATAAAGGAGAGGATATGAGTACCATACCAGCTCACCAGACACATCCACAGAAATCGTCTGGGTCATTTCATGCTGCTTTTTGACTCATAAAAATAGAAAAGGGGAATTTTAATGGTATCTTTAATGCTTTTGAGGCTCACTTAAGCAATGTAACGCAAATAAAAATGCTTCTGGTTTGTGGATTCTTGCAAAGTTCAGGTGGGGCTCTTTGCTGGGCCCAGTTTGTGTGCTGAAGTGTAGGGTGCATATGTATTTGATTTTAGGAGGTCCATGAACAAATATTTTTATCTTAACGGTTGTGTATTTCAGTAGTTTTATTGTTGTTTTAGAGAAAATGAGTACTAAAATCCACTTTGAAGCTGCTTTTGGGCAGATGAGGCTGAAATTTGATATGCCATATCCTATGCCACACCTTCACAGATACCTCCTTTCAGTATTTTTCTTCCTCAGAATTTCTATCCAGGTGGCCCCATTTTTCTTCCCTCCCTCAAATCTTCATCTGTCGCCAGCTGCCCAGTGCTTGTTCTCTGGGTCCTCCACCAAGCAGCCACTCTACAGTTCCAGCCTCAGCACCCTCCCCTCCGGCCCTGCCACACCTTTTCACTTGCAGCCCATTGAATTCCTTCCACTGATCTACCTTTACTGTGCTGGAGCTGCGCACTGGCTCAGCGAAGAAAGGGCACTCACTCCTTCAGATCCCTCCGGCAGAGACGGCAGCCGGGGCATCGTAAATGCTTTCCTCTTTGGTAGAAAGAACAAATGACTGTATTTCTGAGGAATAACTAAAAGCAAAGTTTCAATAGCCAAACTCTGGAGCATTCGTCCCCAGATGAAGGATGAGAACATATGATGGGAAAGGTAGAATACTGTCTCAGAGAGAAAGGAAAATTGAACTAGGGAAATCTTAGGGACATGCTTAACTTTGGAATTTCCTTTACTTTGGGTTTTGTGGGTTTGAGCATCAAATAGACTTGAGTTTGAAGTTTGACTCTGCCATGTACTAGCTGTGACCTGAGTTGATATCCCTCTTTATAAAAAAGGACAATGATGATAATTTAAAATAACTATTGTAAAGATAAAAGGAGGTAATATATGAAGTTCGACGGCATCACAATTAGCCTTTTATCTTATTTTATTATTTTTAAAATTAATTTATTTATTTTTGTGGTACGTGGGCCTCTCACTGTTGTGGCCTCTCCCGTTGCGGAGCACAGGCTCGGGACACGCAGGCTCAGCGGCCATGGCTCACGGGCCCAGCCGCTCCACGGCATGTGGGATCCTCCCGGACTGGGGCACGAACCCGTGTCCCCTGCATCGGCAGGCGGACTCTCAACCACTGTGCCACCAGGGAAGCCCCTAAAATTTATTTTTTGACTGCACCGAGCAGCTTGCGGGATCTTAGATCCCCAAGCAGGGATTGAACCTGGGCCCACAGCAGTGAAAGCACGGAGTCCTAACCACTGGACCGCCAGGGAATTCCCACAATTGGCTTTTTTTTTTAAATTCTTATTTATTTTTATTTATTTATTTTTGGCTATGTTGGGTCTTTGTTGCTGCACACGGCCTTTCTTTAGTTGTGGCGAGCAGGGGCAACTCTTCGTTGCTGTGCTCTGGCTTATCATTGCAGTGGCTTCTCTTGTTGCGGAGCATGGCTTCTAGGCGTGTGGGCTTAGTAGTTGTGGCTCGCAGGCTCTAGAGCGCAGGCTCAGTAGTTGTGGCACACAGGCTGAGTTGCTCCGCGGCATGTGGGATCTTCCTGGACCAGGGATCAAACCCGTGTCCCCTGCATTGGCAGGAGGATTCTTAACCACTGTGCCACCAGGGAAGCCCCCCACAATTGGCTTTTTAAAAAACAGTTTATATTGAAGTGTAACACACATGTGGAAAATTGCTTGTATTATAAGTGTTGATGAAAAAATTAATCACTCAATCTAAGAAAGAAATGGAAAATTTTATTCGAGACAAATTGAGGCTTATAACCCAGGAACAGGCTCTCAGAAAGCTCCGAGAACTGTTTTGCCCATTAGAGGTAAAAGTACAATTATATATGTTTTTGAGACATAGGGCTGTACATTGAATGGTGTATTACTGACAGTTTACACCATCCAGATCTATGTGTACAAAGCGAGTAGTGGGTCATGGGTCATCGTGACCCCTTACAAGATGAAGAAGGAAGGGTGTCTCCAGAGGAAGAATCTTGTTGATGCTAGGAGAAGGTTGCTGTTTTTGGTTGAGCAGGTGTTTCTGCAGATGGGAAGGTTTGGGCAATGCATAATGCAGATACACAACACACAGTAGAGGGGAGAGAGGAAGCCAAAGCTCAAAGAAAAAATTTTATGTGTAAATTTTCCTTAACTTGCCTTAGAATACAAATGTTTATTTCATCACAGATGTATAGCTCTATGAATTATAACAAAGTGAACATACTCTTGGAACCACTCTGCAAATCAAGAAATAGTATTGGGTTGGCCAAAAAGTTCCTTCCGGGTTTTGCCATAACATGTTACAGAAAAACCTGAACGAACTTCTTGGTCAACCCAGTACCTTGCCTACACCCTGGAAGCCCCTGTCTTGCCCCCTTCCTATCACCGCAATTACCTTTTTCCTCCAAAGAAACCATAGTTCTGACTTCTAACACTATAGATTAGTTTCAGCGCTTTTGAACTTAACATAAATGGATTCATTTCGTGTCTGGCTGCTTTGCTTCAACGTTATGCTTGTGAGAACCAAACACGTTATCGCATGTACCTGTAATCCGTTTGTTTTCATTGCTCTGTACTACTCCGTTGTATGAATCACAATGTATTTATCCACCCTAAGGACATCCGTGTTGTCCTCAGTTTTGGGCTGTTACGAGTATGCTGCTGTTCACTTTCTTGTACGTGTCTTTTGGTACACAAAGGAACACATTTCTCCTTGGTATATACCTGGGAGTGGAATTGCTGATCATAGGGTGTGTCTGTATTCAGTGTCAGTAGATGATACCAAACACTCTTCCAAAGTGATGGTTATCAATTTATACTGCCGTCACCAAAACATCACAGTTCTGGTTGCGCCACATCTTTGCCAACATTTGGTTTGGTTGGTCTTTCTAATTCGAGCCAATCTGCTGTTAATTGGTGTTTCCCCAGTCAAGCACTTTTTTATATGTTTATTGGCCATCGGATATCCTCTTTTGTGAAGCGCATGTTCAGATCACTTGTCCATTTTTTAAGACGTAGACTATCTTTTATTATTTCGTAGAGAAGTTATTTTTATATGCTGGATATGAGCCCTTTGGTTAATTGTGTTGGAAATATTTTCTCTTACTCTGTGGGTTGGCTTTTCACTCTCTTAATGGTGCCTTTTGATGAACAGAAATTCTCATTTTTACTATAATCAGTCTTGTCCTATGGTTAGGGCATTTTGAGCCTTATTAAAGTAATCCTTTCCTAACTCAGTTATGAAAATATTCCCTTAAATTATCTTAAGGAATTAGTGCTCTTTATTTGTCATTTAGACTTGCAATATACTGGGCATTGATTTTTGTGTATGAGTTGAGGTGGGGATCAAGTTTGTTTTTTCTATATTAAAATTATCTGGAATTATTTATTTAAAAACCCACCTTCTTCCCCTGGACTCTTTCTTCTGTTCCAGTATTCTCTAGGTTTTATCTAACCTTGTAACAGTGTAACACTGTCTTAATGACCACAACTATAATAAGTCATGATCTACTAGTGTGTCCTTTTACCTTGGTTATTCTCAGCTCTTTGCATTTCCATATGCGTTTTGGAGTTACTTTATCAATTTTGACATTATTGTTTTGATTGCATCAACATCTTTACAATGAGTTTTTAATTCCGCAAACATAATATGTATCTTTCCCTACATACTTATTTGAATATAGCCTTTTCTGATTTCTCTGTTTAGTTTTCTTTGTGAAGGTTTTAGCTTCCCTTAAATTTAAATCTACTCCCAAGTATTCTAAAATTTTGATGCAGTTGTGCACATGTTTTTTAAAATTCCATTTTCTGACTTTTTTTGTTAGATAGAATCTCTCTCAATAAAATAGTAAATATAAGTTATTGAACTGTTTCCTGATTTACAAACCTTTTAATCACTTAGAATCTTTCACTGTTGCAAACAATACTTTAATGAAATTATTATACATCTATTTTGTGCATACCTGTGAGTACTTTGATAAGATAGAAGCAGAATTGTGTGTTAGAGTTCCTACTCATTTTTTTTTTTGAGTTCCTACTCATTTTAACCACTGGTAGATACTACACAGTTGCCCTCTCGAAATACTGAACCCACTAAATATACTCAACTAACACAAGAATGTCCATTACTCGCACTTCACCAATATTCATTTAGCTTATGCCAGTCTAAGGTTAAAAATTGCATACTACTGTTTTTAATTTGTATTTCTCAATACTAGCATAGTTGGACATCTTTTCATTTTGTCTTCTTTTGTGACTTGTTTGCTTGTATTCTTTGCCCTTTTGTAAATTGGGTCATTAGTCTCTATTCTTACTGATTTGAAAGCAGGTTTTCGTACATTAAGGCAGTTAGTCCTTTGTTGTATATATCGCAATCCTAGTCTTTAGCTTGCCATGTCTTTTACCTTTTGCCTTCATTCATTATATGGAAATTCTATGTTTCATGTCGTTATATCTTTTCTGGAGTTGTCGTTATTGTTGATGGTCTGAAGGAAGCCTTCCCTAACCTAAAGTTGAACAATATGTACATTTTAACTAATATGCATATATGTTTAGATTTTTATTCAGTCTAGAATTTGTTTCTGTGTGTGGCATACATAAGGATGTGTTGTTAAGGGTGGCAGTGTGCTGTAGGGAGCTTAGGTTATGGAATCTAATGACATGGAGTGAAATTTTAGGCTTCAGCGGTTACTGAAGCAAGTTAATTACTTTTTACTGGGCAAGTTACTGGGCAAGATGATTTCCTATTTATTTGTGCTTAGGTTCCTTATTTGTGTAAAAAAATTGTTTTTAGTAGTCAACAAAATAATGCATTTAGGGACCTTAGCACAGTGCCCGGCTCATTGTGGAACGAAAATAATGTAAGCTACTGTTAGTTTTGTCCTTCCCAGATTGACAACTATTTGCCCCAACATTTAATAAATAGTTGGTTCTTGCTCGGCAGACATGGAGTGCTAACTGTCACATATATAAATGCCTTTCTATATGCTGATTTATTTCTAGATCCTTTAATATTTTTTGTTTATGTTTATCTAGACCTTGTGCCAATTTTGTGTCTTTGCAGTTGATATAGTTTTAAAGTTATTTAAATATCTGGCATTTCAAATTACCTCAATTCTTCTTTTCCTGCTAAATTTTGTTGGGTAGTTGTAGACATAGACTCTTATGTATGAACTTGAAAGTCAGTTTCTCAAGATCTATGAAATGATGAGATTGGAATTTCCATTGGGATTATATTAAATCATAGATCAATATGAGAGGCCTGGTAATACTGAGTCTTCCTATCCAGGAACATAATTTATCTCTCTGGCTATTCAGAATTTCGTTTAGGTTCTTCAGTAAAGCTCTACAGTTTTCTTCTTATAGCTCGTGCCATTTAACTTAATTTTTGCAGACTTAATTAAAAATGGTATTCATCTGTCATGTTTTAAAATGGTTTTGTTGGTATAACAAAGCGATTTTCATGTTTCTAATTCTGATTTTATACTCATGTTAGTTCTAGTTTTTTTCAGTTGAGAGCCTTGGAATTTTTGTAGACAAATCATGACAGCTTGTGTTTTTTATTATAAAATATACAGAAAGTAAAATTTATTATCTTAACCATGAAAAGTTATCATTTTACTCATTGAAAACATTTATTAACACTCTGTATATTAGCACATAATGGTTTACACAATAGGTGAATAGGTGTTAGCCATTTTTAAGTAGAGTTCAGTAGCGTTAAGTATATTCATGTTTGTGTGACAGATTTTCAGAACTCTTTTGTCTTGCACAACCGAAACTATACTCATTAAACAACTCTTCATTTCTCCTCTCTTCCCAAACTCTGGCAACCACTATTCTATTTTCTATTGCTATGAATCTGACTACTCTGGGTACCTCATGGAAGTGGAAGCCTACAGTATTTGTGTGACTGGCTTATTTCACTTAGCATAATGTCCTCAAGATTCATCCGTGTTGTAACATGTATCAGAGTTTCCTTCCTTTTTAAGGCTGAATAATATTCCACTCTGTGGTCTGTACCCCATTTTGTTTATCCATCCATCCGTCAGTAGACACTTGGGTTGCTTCCACTTTTGAGCTATTGTGAATCATGCTGCTATCACCATGGATGTACAGATATTTCCTTGGGACCCTGCTTTGAATTCCTTTGGGTGTATACCCAGATGTGGGATTGCTGGATCGTATGGCAATGTTCTCTTTATTTTTTGAGGAGTCTCCATATTGTTCTTCATAGCTGCCGAATGTATAGGGATACATTCCCACTACAGTGAGCAAGTTCCAATTTCTCCACCTTGTCAACACTTGTTATTTTCTGAGTTTTTGTTTGTTTAATATTAGCCACGCTAATCAGTGTGGTGTCTCATTGGGTTTTGATTTGCATTTCTCTAATTATTAGTGATGTGTGTCTTTTCAGGTGCCTTTTGGCCACTGGTGTATCTTCTATGGAAAAATGTCTATTCAAATCCTTTGCCCATTTTTAATCAGGTTTTTAACACTAGAAAATAAAACACAAATCGTTACCTATCTTTTTTTTTTTTTTTTTTTGTGGTACGCGGGCCTCTCAGTGTTGTGGCCTCTCCCGTTGTGGAGCACAGGCTCCGGACGCACAGGCTCAGCGGCCATGGCTCACGGGCCTAGCCGCTCCACGGCATATGGGATCCTCCCAGACCAGGGCACGAACCCGTGTCCCCTGCAACGGCAGGCGGACTCTCAACCGCTGCACCACCAGGGAAGCCCTACCTATCTTTTTTTTACTAGACCTTTTCTACTGCCTAGGGCCTCCAAAACAAAGCTAGAAAAGTGGTGATTAGTAGACTTCCTTGTGCTATTCCTGATTTTATAGGCTTCCTTCTAATGTTTTCCAGTTAAAAATTATGTTGGTCAGAGATTTTTTTTGATCAATTATCTTTATCAAGTTAAGGAACATTCTTTATATATCTGGGCTTCTAAGTGTTGATATCACAAAAATTAGTTTGAGTTTAATGTATGAAGGATATATTTACTGAAATGACTGTGTGATTCATGTGATTTTCTTTAGTCTGATTATCCAGTAATTGCGTTTTAGATTCATTACTGTGGAACCATCTCTGCACTATTTCATCATGATGAAATGCTGAATTTGATTTGCTGATTTTCTGGTCATTTTAAATAAGGAAAGGTCTTAGCCAAATATAATGAATTTTGTGAATTCAAGATAAGGGAAACTATGGGGACATTTTCTATATTTTAAGTAGCAAAGTATACAGTGACTCCACAGTGGCGCACAGGATTTGTTAAAATGGAAACAACAACCAAATGGTTTTTAGATCTGCCCCGTGTGTTCTCTGATGTTATTTTTTTCCTCAGTGTTAAGATTTCTTCTTCAGTGTAGCACCAATCAAGATAAGTGGAAATGAACCTTGAAAAACAGTTGCTATTGTGTGTTGAGTTACATGGCATAGTGAGGGCGACTCCTAGGGGATTTCCCTTGACTTATTTAGAGCACATATTCTATCTTGTGTTGTAATCTTAGAAGTTGCAGGTAAATGGTGGTGACATCAGTTACTGTTGCTTCTAGATCATACCTAACTCTTATTTAGTAACATCTAGCACATTATTAGTGTCTAATTCATTGATTATTAATTCCACTATTACAAATAATAATATGTTCATGCATTCATTTAGCAAATATTTACTGAGCATCTACTATATACTGGTAAGTTTGATAGATGCTTGGAATTCAGAGATGTGTCAGGCAAGATCCTTTCACTCAAGCAACTTGGTTCTTTTTGTTTTTGCTTTTTTTGGTGGCAGGGTAGTAGGTAGGTGACAGAGAGTAGCATGGGGGAGAGAGAGATGAAATGTACACAGATAAGTGCAATAAAATGGTCTAATAGTCTTATTGAAGAATGTATAGCATATCATAGAACACAAAGGCAAGTATGATCAATCCTATTTGGGGGAACTAGGACAGGCCTCCTGAGCAGACATGGAAGATAGCAGGCTGGATAAGTCAGGTGGTCAGGTGGAGGCAAGCTAGACCAAACAGGCAGAGGAAGGATGGAGCAGGACTTGTTTGAAGAATAGCAGGTAGTTTATTATGACTGATAGATAAGAGGCAAGGCGAGTGATATGCAAGGGCATTATGTCTGTAGACTTTGAGCAGGTCAGGTCTTCAGGAGAGAGAAATTATATGGCGTGAAGATTTTAGGCAGGGGAGTAACAGAACCAGATACAGGTGTTGTCAGACTGCTTTAGAGGTATCGAGGATGAGTATAGATCTGGCAGGGAGGTGAGTGGCTGCTGTGGAGAAGTAGGAAGACCAGTTTGGAGTGGTCCTTATAGTGGTCCAAAGGATAGATGATAGGGGCAGTCAGTGATTTCTACTTTCTTGTGAACAGATGCATTTAAAAAAATCTTTGTGATACTCAGTGATAACGGAATCAGAGTTAATAAAAAGCCTAGGTGCTCTTGGTTTCCTTTTCGGTGATGGCTTATACCTTTTGCTAAGCCTATTGCCAGGGCTACTAGAAGAATAAAATAATTTGAATTTGAACTCTTTTTGCCCAGCCTGGAATGAGTGTGGGACTTAATAGTGATATATAGTTATCCTTCTGTTTATGGATTACCCAATCCATGGATAAAATATGTGTTCAGCTCTAGGTCAATTTGCTTGAAACAAACTCACACAAAACCAGTTGTCTAAAACCAATTTACCTAAATTAATATTCTCAACGTATTTCTGTCTTCAACAGTAAGTAATTGTGTTTGCACCACTCAGGCACAATAACCCAGTGCCTTCCCACCAGGGCGTCTCTGTGATGAGTCACTTTTTGAGGGCATTAATTGCTCCTTCCTAGTCAACAAAATCAATACCTTACATTTCAAACTTGGTAAACCATTTACCTCTGCCTCTTTATCTTTCACATTCTACCCATCCTTCCCCCAGTTCCAGCGTTGCTTCCTTTAGAAAGCCTTTGGAAAAAAAAAAAAAGCCTTTGACTATCCCACCCTCTCATGAGTGTCTGTGAATCCTTTGGCCACCAGGTACTACCTAAGATAGGTCATCTGTTGTTGAATTTTTATTTAAATTGTACATCATTTAACATTTTATGCGTTTGTTTTATATCCCAATTCGTCTCTCAGTCTTTAGTGAGGGGAAAAGTAATCTGGGGATCCTGTTAATTCAGGTATCTGGAGCAGGGACCGTGAATCTGCCTTTTTCACAAGATGCATGGGTATTTTGGCTATAATGCTAGATGAGTAGTCTTTAAACTGGGGGATGCAGAAGGACCCTCCAAGGGGTAGAGGCATGGATAATTTTGAGCAAATTACCTTCCACATCCTCAGCTTTCATTAGTACTCTCTTAATTTAAATGGATCGCCTACCCAATTTATAAAGGGAAGGTATCTCACCTATTGCAAATCTGGCTCTACTTTGCTCAGATGTGAAAACCTCCAGGGTGTCAAAGAAAGGATAATTTCAAATAATGGTATCTGGGAGGCCTTTATTAGAGGACCAAAAAATTGATCCTATCCATTCCAATAAGATACATTTCCAATTAAATTTTAATTTTTAATAATTATCATATTTCAATATGTTTTCATAGTTAGGTGCTAATAAAATATTTTTATAACTCAGCCCAGAAGTAAACCTAAAACTACTTTTGTGATCAGAGAAAATTTTTAAAAATCATTTTTACATTTGTATTCCTTGGAAATTATGAGAGGGTGAATAATAGGCATTGAAGCATAAAACTATTACTTTTGGATAAATTCTGTTAAAAAGAAAAGAAATTGAAATGTTTAAAAGGAGGAAAAGGACCGGGTAAAATTCCTGAATGTTAAAGCCATCTGTTCACAGCCTTTTTAAACAGATAATGCTGAATGGCAAATATGGTATTATTAGAGTCTATTAACTACATTTAAAAGAGTAATCATTATATTTTTAAGATTAGTATTCATAAATTGTCCAGAATTTGTTTTTGCAACTGTTTAAACTTACAGTGACAAATTTCAGATGTCAGTTTAAAAATGTGTGAGGAGTATGGTATTTTTTAGAAAAATTGTAGTGGGTGTATGAGCGTAAGTTTGAAGAGCACTGTTCTGGTTTGTACTTTGAAAACTGCTGCCTCAGAATCACCTGTGACCATGTTAAAAATGTAGCTCACTGGATGTGATCCAGGCATGATCATGTGTGTGATAATAGCTGACATTTATTTAGTTCTGTGTGCCAAAGAAACTGAAAGTGGCAGGTTCATTTCTGCAAAACGTGTCAATGCTGTTTGCCTTTCCCGAGGGCATCGCAGGACTCCCTTCCCTGTGGCTTACTGCCTTGTTCTTAGTGGCTATAACCGGAGCCTAAGGTTATAAAGGAACCAGCCAATTCCCTCCGGTATGAGCCTGCTCAGAGTACTTGCTCCCCTCCCTTCCCACCCCTGCACCTGTGGAGTCAGCCCATCTCTCTAGAGTCTCAGGGAAGAAGCTTCTAGACTCTTCCCCCAACCTCCTCACACTTTCTTTCCCCTCCTCACCCAAACTCAGATCAGCTGTAGGGTTTGAAGGAGAGTGGGAATGTGTGTCACTACCAGGAACAAAGACATTCTGTCTTGTTGTGCTGTACCTGGAGGACCATCCTGCTTCTGTGTCAGGTATGAGCTGATCGTCCAGGACTCTGAGCCACGTCTCTGGGAGGTCAGTGAGACGGGAGTGTGGTTTCTGTCTTGCTTTGTTCTTTTCTTTCTCTAAAGTGAATCAATGTCTTTATTTATTTAAAAAAAATTTTTTTGGAGTATAGTTGATTTAAAATGTGTTAGTTTCAGGTATACAGCAAAGTGATTCAAGTGTATGTGTGTGTGTATATGTATATATATATGTACATTTTTCAGATTATTTCCGTTATAGGTTATTACAAGATATTGAATACAGTTCCCTGTGCTATACGGTAGGACCTTGTTGTTTATCTATTTTATGTATAGTAATGTGTATCTGTTAATCCAAAACTAGTAATGTATCCCTCCCCCCCGTTTCCCCTTTGGTAACCATAAGTTTGTTTTCTGTGTCTTTGAGTCTGTTTCTATTTTGTATATACATTTATTTGTATTATTTTTTAGATTTCACATGTAAGTGATATCATACAACATTTGTCTTTCTCTGTCTGACTTCACTTATTCTCTAGATCCATCCATGTTGCTGCAAATGGCAATATTTCAGTCTTTTTTTATGGCTGAGTGATATTCCATTGCATATATATATATGTATATATATCTTCTTAAACTGATCATCTGCTTATGTGTATGTGAGTTGTTTCCATGTCTTGGCTATTGTAAATAGTGCTGCTGTGAACATTGGGGTGCATATATCTTTTTGAATTAAGAGTTTTCATCTTTTCTGGACATATGCCCAGGATTGGGATTGCTGAATCATATGGTAGCTCTATTTTTTACTTTTTTAAGGACCCTCCATACTGTTCTCCATAATGGCTGCATCAGTTTACATCCCTACCAACAGTGTAGGAGGGTTCCCTTTTCTCCACGCCCTCTCCAGCATTCATTATGTGTAGATGTTTTGATGATAGACATTTTGACTGATGTGTGATAATGAGGTGATACCTCACTGCAGTTTTGATTTGCATTTCTCTAATAATTAGTGATGTTGAGCATCTTTTCATGTGCCTGTTGGCCATCTGTATGTCTTCTTTGGAGAAATGTCTGTTCAGGTCTTCTGCCGATTTTTTGATTGGATTGCTTGTTTTTTGATATGGAGCTGTATGAGGTGTTTGTATATTTTGGAAATTAATTCCTTGTCAGTCACATCATTTGCAAATGTTTTCTCCCATTCCACATTTTGTCTTTTCATTTTGTTAATGGTTTCCTTTGCTGTGCAAAAGCTTTTAAGTTTCATTAGGTCCCATTTGTTTATTTTTGTTTTTATTTCCATTACTCTAGGAGGCAGCTCCAAAAATATATTGCTGTGATTTATAACAAGGAGTGTTCTGCCTATGTTTTCCTCTTGGAGTTTTATAGTATCCGGTCTTTCATTTAGGTCTTTAATCCATTTTGAGTTTATTTTTGTATATGGTGTTAGAGAATGTTATAATTTCATTCTTTTACATAGCTGTAGCTGTCCTGTATTCTTTTACATAGCTGTAGCTGTCCTGTTTTCCCAGCACCACTTATTGAAGAGACTGTCTTTTCTCCATTGTATGTTCTTGCCTCCTTTGTCTTAGATTCATTGACTGTAAGTGTGTGGGTTTATACTTGGGCTCTGTATCCTGTTACATTGATCTATGTGTCTGTTTTTGTGCCAGTGCCATACAGTTTTGATTACCATAGCTTTGTAATATAGTCTGAAGTCAGGGAGAGTGATTCCTCCAGCTCCATTCTTCTTTCTCAAGTTTGTTTTGGCTATTCAGGATGCTTAATATTAATAAGGATTAGAAATAAGTCAGTTACTACAGAGTTCAAAGTCATTTTAAAAACTAGATGTGGTGCTTGCTTCGGCAGCACGTATACTAAAATTGGAACGATACGGGGAAGATTAGCATGGCCCCTGCGCAAGGATGACATGCAAATGCATGACATGTTCCATATCTTTTATATGTATAGCTGATTCACTTTGTTATAAAGCAGAAACTAACACACCTTTGTAAAGCAATTATACTCCAATAAAGATGTTAAAAATAAAAACTAGATGTGAATGGTTACAACCCTGATAAGATGTATAGGACAAAGAACAGAAAGAAGTACAGCAAAATACTAACAGTGGCGTCTTGGGGGGTGGATTTTCATGTTTTCTGAATTCCAGTTCTTAAATATAAGCATGCTTCTATTGCTTTTACAATTTAGAAACCTCTTCTAAATTATCCTTTCTGAGAGGGGGGGATACCAGACACTCATAACTGGCACAAATGGATACTCTGCTGCTTGTACTCCAAGAGGGTATTTCCATTTCTCAGTGATAATGACTAATAACGAATCTGTGTTTTACATCTGTCAGGCCCTATGGAAATGAACTAAATGTTATACATGGATTAAATAACTGTAATCCTTAGTGTAATGTTATGAGGTAGATAATTATTCATAGTTTACTAAGGAGGGTACTGCAGCTTAGAAAAAATTATATACTTTTCTTGGGTTTTACAAAGCTAGTAAAGAGAGAAGCCAATATTTGAACCTTGGTTTTGCACCATTAAACTGATAGGCATGTCACCTTACACCAGCTCACACCATGCCCCGTCCTTTTTCAGTAAATATAGAGGCATTTCTAAGAACTGAAATGAGGATCCACTTTGGAATGAATGGAAAGAAATATCGGATATGGAGTGATGATGAAAGGCTAAAATGGTATAATGTGTTCTTACATGGAATTATGTATAGAAGAAATAATTCACATAATATACATTCAACAGTAATTTTATTTGAAGTGCATCATTTATTTAAGTAGTATAGCCTGAACACCTCCTACATGCCAGGACTTGTTTAAGGCATTTGAATACATCAGTGAATCAAGAAGAATACAATTCCAGCTTTCTAGGAGCTTGCCTTCTAAGGGAGTGGGGGAGGATGATGGTGGTGAATAGAGATAATAAAGAAATCAAGTAAATAAACTGTAGATTAGATGGCGATAAATGCTATGGAAAAGAAGAGCCAGATGAGAGGCATTGGGATTGTAGTGGAAGGGTTGGTTACAGTTTTAAATAGTGTGGTCAGCGTAGGACTCCTTACGACTATGACGTTTGAGCAAAGAAATAAGAAAAGAGAAAGAGTTAAGGGAATGCAGGGGAAGGGAAGCTCCAGTCCAAAGGCTCTGAGGACAGAATGGGTGTTGTGTGGTCTGGGTAACTGCAGTTGTTAAGCAGTTAGCCAGAAAAGGAGATTTGAGAAGAAATGTAGAGTCAGCTCTTCTTAACCTTGGGTCTAAGGACCTCTAAGGAGTCCAGGGATAGAATTCAGGGGTCTATTAATTTGGGTGGGAAAAAATTTCACTTTTATTTTTAACAATACCATCTAACTGAAATTTAACATTTTTCAGCAGACCAAAAACCTAGAATAAATTAGTAGAACCAATGACCTTGTCAGCAATAGAAGTCATAGATATTATCATATCACATGATAGGTGTTGCAGGTATCTTAAAATATGGTTGTGTTCATCATCGCATCACATCAAAATTATGTTAGTAATTAGACCTGCCACTAGATCCTCTTATTTCATGTATTAATAAAGGGAGTACATGTGTTACTATATCACAATTAAAATTAAAACTGAGTTGGTTTCCTCTGTAGTCCGTTGTATTTCATTTTATACATCTAAAAATATTATTTGGAGACGGGATCCATAGAGACTGCCAACTGCCAAAGGGGTCCATGGCACAAAACAGACGAAGGAACCCCTGACAGGCAGTGTTGCAGGCCAGTGTGGAATCTTGTTTGATGTTGGCCTTTGTGCTGAGGGTGAAATGGCAGGAGCTGTGAGAGAATTTTGAGCAGAGGCTTGACATGATTTTCTTTTTGTCTGGAAAAGCCCACTCTGGCTGCTGTGTTGAATTAGGGACTGGGGCACGGGGAAGGGGAGTCTGGGACCAGGCAGACCCACATCACAGTTATTAGATCACGTTGGTGATCCAGGCAAGAAATTGTGCTTGCTCAGGGGATGGTGGCATGGACTACGGGTATAGCAAAGGAGGCAGTAAAAAATAATCAGATTCTGGATTTGTTTTGGAGGCAGAACCATCGGGATTTCCTGATAGGTTGGATGTGCCGGAGAACAGTCAGGGATGACGGCAGAGTTTTTGACTTGAGCCATGGAAGGATGGAATGGCCATCGACTGGAGGAGAGGACTGTGGCTGGTAGGGGGAAGATCAGGCATTATTTCTGATGTGTGAAACTTGGGGTGTTGATCTGACATATACAAGGAAGTGTTTGCAGGCATTTGGATGGTATGTGAGTGTGGAGCTGGGGAGGAGGGCTTCTGAGCTGCAGATGTGTGTCAGGGAGTCATTTGTGCATAGGAAAGTTGATATTTAAAACTCAGACTGGTGAAATGCTGAGGGTAGATAGAAAAGGGTAACCAGGAGTGAGTGACCGTGGGGAGCTCCAGCCAGGAGGAGATTGAGGTGAAGAGGAGGAATCAGCAAAGTAAACTGAGAAAAGTGTCCAGCGAGGCAGCAGGAAAAGCAAGAGATGGTGGAGTTCCGGATGCTAAGTAGAAAAAGTGTATCAAGGAGTGGTGGGGGGGAGGGAGTGTGTCAAATGGTAGAGCAGGAAAAGTAAGGAGTGAGAATTGACCACTGAATTTAGAAGCATAGAGGGCACTGGTGGAAGGGATTAGGGGCAAAAGTCTAATTTGGAGTGGCTTTAAGAGAATGGCAGCTGGACACAGTATGGAGACCACTTTTTTGAGAAGTTTTGCAAAAGGAACTAAAGTGGGAGTAGTAGCTGGTGGGGCATGTGGGATCAAAAGAAAGATTTCATTTTGTTCTGATTAAGATGGGAGACATAATAGCTCTTTTGTATGCCAGAGAGAAGGTTCCAATAGAAAGGGGAAATTTGAGGTAGGAAGAAGGCAGACTTCCTGGAATGATCTCTTTAAGAGAATGATTAGGATAGAGATCTAATGTACTAGCAGAGGGGTTGGCTTTGATAATGCATGAAAAGTCATCTGTAGTAACAGATCCAAGAGCATGAGAAGTCATCTCTAGTAACAGACCCAAGGGCAGAGAATATGGGTATCAGTGCTGGTAGGTGGGAGGATGCAGAGGTTCTTCTGGCTGCTCCAGTTTTTCAGTGAAGTAGGAAGCAAAGTTATCCGTTAAGAGTGAAGATGAAATAAGAATAGCGATAACAGCTAAAAATATGTATCATAGACCTATGTGCCAGGCGCTGCTCTAAGTACTGTACAAATATTAACTCATCTTTACAACAGCCTTGTGAGGTAGGAATCATTACCCTTACTTAAGGATGAGAAAACAGGCACAGAAGGTGTGAAATAACTCAAGCCAGATCCCACTACTTGTAAGTGGCAGAGCTAGAATGCAAACCAGGCCTCCTGGGTCCGGAGTCTGCCGTCTCAGTTACAAGAGGATACCTACAGCCAAATTGACCTTCTCAAAGATAGTATGCATTTTCTTTTCTTTTTTCCTTTTTTTTTTTTTTTTTTTTTTTTTGCGGTACGTGGGCCTCTCACTGTTGTGGCCCTCCCGTTGTGGAGCACAGGCTCCGGACGTGCAGGCTCAGCGGCCATGGCTCATGGGCCCAGCCGCTCCGCGGCACGTGGGATCTTCCCAGACCGGGGCACGAACTCGCATCCCCTGCATCGGCAGGCGGACTCTCAACCACTGCGCCACCAGGGAAGCCCCATTTTATTTTCTTAACCAGTGACCCTCAGTGTCCTACAAGATGGAATACTATCGTGTCTCCCTCTAAGGATTAGAGTACATAAGGCAAACCGCTTAGCACGATGCCCAGTTCATAGAAGACAGTCAGTAAATGTTCATACTAGCTGGTTCTAGCAGCAGTCCATTTTTGTTGATGACGATGTTAACACTTCGTGATTCTATTGATTGCTTTTTAAACATTGGGTTTCATGATTTAAAAATGGTTTCCAAATAGAGGAACAAAAACGGTGTCTTACACTCTATTAATACTTCTTTGATTACCAGCAAGGTTGAACGTTTGTTCCTATGTTTATAGGATATGGAAACAGTGACTCTGACTTTGTATTTCTTTGACGTCTGTTACCATAGTAACTAAGGCAGTGAGCTATAAAGGGAGTGCGTGAATCCACGAGCCTGGCTCCCAGCTCGCTGGCTGAGAGAGCCAAAGGGGCAGAGCAGCCAGAGGCTGTATGATCCGAGGGCTGGACGCATCTGGGGACTTATTCAGCTGTGGCTTCTCTATTAGGAGCAGCTGTGAATGGGGCTCCAGGAGTCACCCTCACGAAATGAGGCACATGATGACAGTTGGAAGAGGAAGAGTAAATATTACTAAAGATGAATGGCTATGGTAACGGCCAAGTGGAAAAAACCTGTGGACGTGTGGGGATGCGTTGGTGCTGACTAGCTGGTACCATGAGGGATGAATTTCAGGAAACCACTAATTGGGGTAGATCCTCTGCAGAGGACTGGGCCTGAGTCACATCTGTTCTGTGGGATGTGAGTTCTGTGAGGAAGTCCAAGTCCTCAGGCTGCATCAGCTGCAGACCCTCCAGAGTGCTGGCTCCTTCTGGTAGTGAGAGTGGAAAGCTTGGGTTGGTGTTATCATGATTTTTTGTTTGTCCTCGTCAATGAAGACTGATGGAACTGGGCTAGTATTCAGAGGAGATCCTGTAGCCAGGCTTCCTGGGTTCAGAGCCCCCTTATTAACCATGTGAACATGAGCAAGGACTTCATCTCTCTGGGTCTCAGTTTATCTCTAATACAGGGGCAATAATAACAATACATCCCACATAAAATACATAAAACTTTTATAAGAGTTCAATGAGTTCAAATTATATTTCACCTAATGTATGATACACAGCATCCGCATCTAAAATTACAATCTTACAATTGACATTTTACAATCAAAATCGGCAGAGGGCTTCCCTGGTGGCGCAGTGGTTGAGAGTCCGCCTGCCGATGCAGGGGACACGGGTTCATGCCCCGGTCCGGGAGGATCCCACATGCCGCGGGCTGGGCCCATGAGCCATGGCCGCTGAGCCTGGGCGTCCGGAGCCTGTGCTCCGCAACGGGAGAGGCCACGACAGTGAGAGGCCCGTGTACCGCAAAAAAAAAGAAAAAATCGGGAAAAGAAAACCTTTTTCTTTCCTAGTGGTACATAAATACTGATTCATCTTAAAATCAATGATGTCTTATGTTGGAGGAAATACTATGTTACTATGTATGTTATTAGGACAGCATTAACTATGGCTTGGTAATAGAAAATGCTACACGTAAGTGTTAACATTTACTTGGCTTTACAGGCACAACCAGCTCCTAATGACGCCACTAAACCCATACGGATATATTCATTGCAAGCTCCTTATCCCTGTAATGTGAGAGCTCTTAAAAGCAAAACAAAAATCCAAGTAAGCTAGAATATCAACCCATAAAGAGTCACATGATCTTCTGCTTTGGGGGAGCTTCAGGACGTAGTATGTGACTTTCAAGTGTACCTGTTCTTGCTGCATACACTCATCCCTTGACCTTCCAGGTCACTCCCTCTACTTTCCTTTAATGGCCACATAGATAACCCATTCCAAATCCTGGCCTCTCTTCCCTCCCAGCGGCAGTCTTTTTCATTTCAGTCAGGTGATACACGGTGTCTGCATCCTAGATCTTATGTTTACTCAAGAGAGCTTTTATCTTGAAAAGATAAATTATAACATCCAGTTTCTGTCCATCATCTTTCACTCCAGCTTTTCCTCTCAGTTCTCTCAAAACAGATTCCTTCTTTTCCTTGGGGACTTGACGCCAAACATCTTCCTTGATGTCTGTCAGCCTTTCCTGTCTTCCCTCCCTTCTTAGGGCATTGAAATTCTTTCTTCAGTCACATTCTTGGTAATGTCCTTGATTTCTTGACCTCCTCACCTTCTGTAGCAGCTGTCTGATAAAACCCCAGTCCTGGAGGGATTGAAACATTTGCATCTCCCTCCCTTGATCTGGACTGCAGAAGCTGTTGGAGAAAAAGGTACAGCTCTGTACTTCTGCCCCTGTGACTCATGGTCCTGATGAGAGTGGGCCCCCCACCCTGTCCACGGCTCTTCATACGTGTTCCTAGACTGCACTCCTGTGTTCACAGCAGCTGCTTTTCCCAGTATGTTCTAGCCCCTTCAGAACTTCCATTTCTTGCCCTCTCCCTTCACTCTGAACATCTGACCTCATTTAAAAGTCATGAAGAGGCTTTGGAGTATGGTAGAAAATACTTGTTAGAATTAGTCAGGAAATCTGAGCTCTGCTGAATAGCCATGTGTTTTTTTTTTTCCTCTTGTAGTTATAAAATGTGTTTTCATCTGTGTATGGATCTGAGCTTCTAAAGCAAATGAGTCATTTTATTTGGATATTAGTTTCTTCCTATGTACTTTGAGGGAGGGGCACTGGTCTAAGTGCCTTCTGAAATTTTGTCTTTAAGATTCTGTAATTTTACTCACAGATATAGAGGACAAAATAGTGGTTACCAGTGAAGGGAGAGGGGCAATGTAGGGATGGGGGAGGTACAAACTCTTGTGTGTGAGATAGGCTCAAGGATGTATTGTACAACACGGGGAGTGTAGCCAATAATTTGTAATAACGGTAAATGGAAGTAACCTTTAAAATTGTATAAAAATTTTAAAAATTCCATGATTTTATGATTTAAGTTTTGTATGGTCTTCTGAACCAGCTTTAATTTGCAGGAAGAGACTATTTCTGATAATGTCATTTCCTCAGTAAAACAAGAAAATTCCCGTTTGTCATAGAAACCTGGAAGGCATGTTACCTTTTGTGATGGCAAATTTATCCTTTTCCTATTTTAGTTTTGAACTAGTGAAAATGACTTCCTGTGGTTTGGTCTATCACTTCTTTTTTTTTAATTACTTAATTAATTTATTTATTTTTGGGTGTGTTGGGCCTTCATTTCTGTGCGAGGGCTTTCTCTAGTTGCAGCGAGCGGGGGTCACGCTTCATCGCGGTGCGCGGGCCTCTCACTATTGCGGCCTCTCTTGTTGCAGAGCACAGGCTCCAGACGCGCAGGCTCAGTAGTTGTGGCTCACGAGCCTAGCTGCTCTGCGGCATGTGGGATCTTCCCAGACCAGGGCTTGAACCCGTGTCCCCTGCATTGGCAGGCAGATTCTTAACCACTGCACCACCAGGGAAGCCCTGGTCTATCATTTTATCAGTAGGAAGGAAGAGAAAGTTAAGGAGTATCTCATTTCTGTAATAGAGTTAATCAAGACTTTGCCTTGAACCTCTGAGTGGGGCTTCTGGGGATGAAAGATATATGTTTCCTGACCGGGTTTCACTCTGAAGAGCGTGTTGGGTGTATCAGCCAGTAGTACCTGAAGCTTTGCTGCCAGACTAAACTGCCCATTTCTAAATATTTGCAAATAATGTTAATCTCCAAAATATGCAAACAGCTCATACAGCTCAATATCAAAAAAAACTAACAACCCAATCAAGAAATGGGCAGGAAACCTAAATAGACATTTCTCCAAAGAAGACATACAGATGGCCAACAGGCACATGAAAAGATGCTGAATATTGCTAATTATTAGAGAAATGCAAATCAAAACTACAATGAAGTATCGTCTCACACCGGTCAGAATGGCCATCATCAAAACGTCTGCAAACAATAAATGCTGGAGAAGGTGTGGAGAAAAGGGAACACTCTTGCACTGCTGGTGAGAATGTGAATTGGTTCAGCCACTATGGAGAACAGTATGGAGGTTCCTTAGAAAACTAAAAACAGAACTACCATACCACCCAGCAATCCCACTACTGGGCAAAACAGCAATCCCACTACTGAGAAAAACATAATTCAAAAAGAGTCATGTACCAAAATGTTCACTGCAGCTCTATTTACAATAGCCAGGACATGGAAGCAACCTAGGTGTCCATCAACAGATGAATGGATAAAGAAGATGTGGCACATATATATAATGGAATATTACTCAGCCATAAAAAGGAATGAAACTGAGTTATTTGTAGTGAGGTGGAGGGACCTAGAGTCTGTCATACAGAGTGAAGTAAGTCAGAAAGAGAAAGACAAATACCATATGCTAACACATATATATGGAATCTGAAGAAAAAAAAAGAAGATGGTCAGAAGAACCCAGGGGCAAGACGGAAATATAGATGCAGACCTACTAGAGAATGGACTTGAGGACACGGGGAGGGGGAAGGGTAAGCTGGGACAAAGTGAGAGAGTGGCATGGACATATATACACTACCAAATATAAAATAGATAGCTAGTGGGAAGCAGCCTCACAGCCCAGGGAGATCAGCTTGGTGCTTTGTGACCACCTAGAGGGGTGGGATAGGGAGGGTTGGAGGGAGGGAGATGCAAGAGGGAAGAGATATGGGGACACATGTATATGTATAACTGATTCACTTTTTATAAAGCAGAAACTGACACACCATAGTAAAGCAATTATACTCTAATAAAGATGTTAAAAAAAAAACAACTAAAAATAAAGCTACCACATGATCCAGAAATCGCGATCCTGGGCATATATCCAAAGAAGATGAAAACTCTAATTTGAAAAGATACATGTACCCCAATGTTCATAGCAGCACTATTTACAATACAGTAGCCAAGACATGGAAACGACCCAAGTGTCCATAAACAGATAATTGGTTTAAGAAGTGTGGTGTATATATATAATGGAATATTACTCAGCCATAAAAAAGGAATGAAATGATACCATTTGCAGCAACATGGATGGACCTAGAGAATATCATACTAAGTGAAATAAGTCAGAGAAAGACTAATGTTATATGACATCACTTATATGTGGAATCTAAAAATAATACAAATGAATGTACCTACAAAACAGAAACGGACTCACAGACATAGAAAACAAACTTCTGGTTGCCAAAGGGGGAAAGGGGGAAGGGATAAATTAGGAGTATGGGAATAAATGTACAAACTACTATACATAAAATAGATAAGCGACAAGGATTTGCTGCATAGCCCAGGGAACTATATTCAATATCTTGTAATAGCCTATAATGGAAAATAATCTGAAGATATATGTGTGTGTATATATATAATCTGAAAAAATATATGTGTGTGTATGTATGTATACAACTGAATGACTTTGCTGTATGCCTGAAACTGACACAGTATTGTAAATCAACGATACTTCAATTAAACAGCTGCACATTTCTGTGAATTGAGCTGATATCCTTTGCATGCTGCCCAGATGGTGCATTTCTAGAATGATAATCTGGCAGGTTACTTTGGGGTTTACCGGTAAAATGGGGTTGACCAGAAGATCTTGCCGTTTTTATTCCCATCTGCAGTGTCTTCTATATAATCTTGCCCTTTGAACATTCTTTCTGGATGCTAAAATTTCAGGGGAACTACAGGAGAGCAAGGAAGAGCCCAAGTCCTGTGCATTGGCTCCTGGTGCGTCAGTTTGGATGGAGGAGAACTTGGAGTTAGCAGATGGAGGGCGTGCTTTTTACAGTCTAGATAGAGGCATCCCCTTCTAGCCTCACCAGACATCATTGTTTGAGGATCATGCTAACAGTAGCCATGGTTCTCAGCCTTGGCTGTCTATCAGAATCACCTGGAAAGCTGTTAAAAATTCCGGTGCCTAACATGCATCTTATACCAGTTAAATCTACCTCTGGGCTGGGATCTATGCTTCAGTAGTTTTTAAGCCTCCGCAGGTGAATGTACCATGTAGACGAGGCTGAGAACCATCGAATAGAGACTTTACCGGGAAGGGTTAAGTTGGTTGGCTGATGCAGAAGTTTGGCTTTCACAAGCGAGCTGGTTGCGTCTCTGCTTTATCTTGGCTGATTTTTGACCGTAGTAACACTGTAGCAAGATCAGAGGTAGTCAGCTGGGTGTGACTGCTTTTTCAGAAGTGTGCGTTTGAAGGGCAGCTGTGTTTCGCCTGTGAATCGGTGTGTGCTTGTCTTCATATGCTCTTACCAATGGTATTCCTCACTCTCTACAAGAAGGGAAGGTAGGTCCTGTGTGCATTAGTGGTGTGTGTGTTGTGTCCACTTCATTTGGGGTCACTGTTCATTGTGTTCACTTTGAAAAGCAGGTAATTGACTTTCTTGTAACTTTCAGTGAAAAATCATTTGAAAAGATCAGATGGGAAGAAAACGAAACTCACACTTCCGTTGTAAAACTAAAACAACAAAATTCAGGAGATTTTAAAGAAGGCAAGCCAGACTGAAATGTCTAGAACCAGTGTTTCTGGCTAGCGAAAAGATGCTAGTGTGACTCTCTTTCTACCTGTGTGTACACGTAGTCTCCAGTTTTTAGAAATTCCTGGCCTGTTGTGTACAGTTCCCCTTAAGAGTGCCTGACTAGGGTTGCCAGATAAAATATAGGATGTCCAGTTAAATGTGACCTTCAGATAAACAATAACTATTTAGTGTAAGTACCAAATATTGCATGAGACACACTGACACTAAAAAATGCTCTGTTTATCTGAAGTTCACTTTTAACTGAGCATCTTGCATTTTTATTTTCTAAATCTGGCAACCCTGTGGAGGTATGGACTAGACTCGAGGGCTTGTCGCGCTGTCCAGTTTTTCTGGGCTGGGTCTCACTGTGACCTTGCTTCTTACCATATTCCTGCAGAGAAGCTGCCGCTCAGTTTTCCATCCCAAACTCTTATTTTGTTGTTTTTCCTATATGTCTAATAGGTTTTCTCATCTTTGGTGTTAGAATTGAGAGAGACTTGAAGATAGATATAGACATGAAAAACCAGTTCTTAAATTCTGACTGGTAGAAGCAATGCAAACCAAGACCTTATACTTATAGGCACTTAAGCCCAGTGGCAGGTGTAGTATGTTGTATTTTGGAGTACTTTTCCACCATGTGGGAGACACAAGTGTCCTGTTGCCCTTAGAAACTTGGGCAGGTGGCCTGCCCTCTTGGGTACTTGTCTGGCCTGGTTTACTAGAAAATTCCACTTTCAGTCACGTTAAAGCTGGCTGGCTTTCACCTGCCTCTCCAGAGACTGACCTTCACCTCCCCTTCTCCTGAGGTTCCTTTTGTTGGCCTTAAAGGGCTCTGTCAGTTACAGAGTGGAGAACTTATTGGAGAACAATAAAGAGTGGAGAACTTCTCCCAAAGTTTTCAGTCAAATCATCTGATGCTTGTACATGCCCCATGAGGAATGTATTTTTACTAGGACTTTGGATATGCACTCTGTTTGAGGTAGGCAATTTTTCTCACTGACTTTAAACCAAGTTTTATGTAGAAAAAAGCATATATATATATATATACATGAGATTTTTGAACACATCCGTTATCTTTTGTAGAAGAGAATCCTGCATAATTTTGAACGAATAGAAAATTAGGGAAGTAGAATGAGCACTTGTATATTAATCATCTATACTTAAACATCTTGCCGTATTTTCTTCAGACTTGTGAAGCCAGGGTTGAGACCGCTTTTGTAACCCCACCTTAATCCAATTTCTCTGCCCATCTCCTCAGCCACTCTGCCAAGGTTTTTGTGGGGCTGACCACCATGCACAACTACAGGAAGGTCACTTGTGAATGGTGTCATCTGTGTATTCCTAGACAGTGTATAGCATGGGTTTTCTAAACCCTGTACAAATGGTATTACCGTATAAGCTTTGACAGTCATATCATTATAAATAATACTAGTATTGTCTGTTCCTTTCCAGTTTTTACATCTCATTCTCTTCTAACTGCATAGTCCCAGACCTGTAGTACATGCAGGAAAATGTGAGTGGCCATGGATATTCTTAATCTTGCTTCTTGAAGTTTCACTATTACATATGAAGTGTGCTGGAAAATTCTTTTTTTTTTTTTTTGCGGTACCCGGGCCTCTCCCGTTGCGGAGCACAGGCTCCGGATGCGCAGGCTCAGCGGCCATGGCTCACGGGCCCAGCCGCTCCGCGGCATGTGGGATCTTCCTGGACCGGGGCATGAACCCATGTCCCCTGCATCGTTAGGCGGACTCTCAACCACTGCGCCACCAGGGAAGCCCCTGGAAAATTCTTGATGTCCTGAATTTGATTTCCTTCTATTCTAAATTAGCTCAGAGTTTTTTTCTTTCTCTTTTTAAAGTCAAGGATGACTGTTGAGCTTTATCATGATTGTTTTCTGTGTCATTCTGTATCATTTTGAGATTTTGAGATATGATGGATTTTCTCCTTTAGTGTATTAGTGTGTTAGATATCACAGATAAATTTTCAGATGATATATAATTCTTGCATTCTTAGAATAAACCCTGCTTAGTTACCTGGTTTATTTTCACAAGTTGGTTAATTAGATTTGCTAATTTTAGGTTTACTTTTTAGTCTATCCTCTTATTGATTTTAATTTAATTGTATTATAGAAAGTGAACATGGTCTGTATAATAGTATTACTTTGAAATTTTTTGAGAAATTTTCTCTGTGAATCGTCAGTTTTTGCAAATATATCATGTGTCTGAAAAGGGGATGTGTTGTTTTTGTTGGGTTCTGGGATATAGATAGTCAAGGTTGTTACTTGTGTCAGTCACTATGTTTTTATTTGCTTGATCTACAGTTTCTAATAGAGGGGTATTATCTCCTACCACTTAACTTATTTTGTCAGTTTTTGCTTTATGTACTTCAAGGCTAAGATGTTAGTTGCATTCAAGATCATGATCATACCCAACACCTCCGTTAAGCAATAAAACATTAGAAATACATTTGCAGCCTCCTGTGTGCCTTCTACCTTCCCCTTATGTGAAACTGTTTATTAATCCCATGTACTTCTTTATACTTAGGTATAAAATCCCTAAATAATGTATAACACAATTATGTGTTTTAAAAGTCTAAAAGTGGCATCCAACGGTGTGTATTTTTTGGCAACTTTTTCTCTCAAAATTCTATTTGCTAGATTAATCTGTGTTGGTATGTATAGCTCCAGGTCATTCATTTTAATGTCTGCATAGTATTGAGTGTATATATCACTCAGTATTTGTTTATCGGTACTGCTGTGATGGAAATTTATTTCTATCTTTCACTACTATAAATGGTGCTTCCTCAAGTGTTCTTTTAAACATTTGTGTTCATGGTAAACACTCCATTTGGGTTAAATTTTGGAGTAGAATTTCTGGTTTTATTTATGTGTAACTTTCAGTTTAGTAGATGTTGTCAAAATGAATTTTCAAGTGATTGTAGCAGTTAGTACTTCCATCAGCAGTGTGGAATTCTCATTCTTGTTCCTCACCAGTAGTTAGTATTAGCAGACTTTTTAATATTTTCAAGTTTGTTAGGTGTGAAGTGGCATCCCATTGTAGTTTTAATTTGCATTGTCCTGAGAACAGGTGAGATTGTGTGTCTGTTTATATGTTTATAAAAAGTCATTTGGGGGCTTCCCTGGTGGCGCAGTGGTTGAGAGTCCGCCTGCCGATGCAGGGGACGCGGGTTCGTGCGCCGGTCCGGGAAGATCCCACATGCCGCGGAGCGGCTGGACCCGTGAGCCATGGCCGCTGAGCCTGCGCGTCCGGAGCCTGTGCTCCGCAACAGGAGAGGCCACAACAGTGAGAGGTGCGCGTACCGCAAAAAAAAAAAAAAGAAAAAGTCATTTGGAGTTCTTCTTCCATGAATGTACTATCCATTTGCCCATTTTTCTATTCGTTGCTTTTCTCATTTCTTTCTAGTACTTGTTTATCCTGGATGCTAATCTTTTGTACTTCCTGTGTTTTGCAAATGTCTTCTCCATGTGCTGGCTTATCACTTTCTAGGGGCATCTTTTAACATACTTAGTTTTGGTAATTTTAGTGAAACTGAATTTAAAACATGTTTTCCTTTTTTTAAAAAAAGTCTTGCTTAAGAAATCCTTTTGAATTTCAATGTCATAAAGATACTCTGTTCTTCCAAAGTTTTTTCTGTCATGCTTTTCACATTTAGATTTTTAATCCACTGGAATTGATTCTTATGTATGGTTTGAAATATAAATATTTTTCTTAAGTTTGGATTTAGAAATAGTCTATCCTTATCCTTCCCTCACAAATTTCAGTACACCTTCAGTTCTCACATTCAGTTTCCATATGTGCATGTCTCTATTTACAGACTTTCTTTTCTGTACTGTTTTATGGTCTACCTTTTTATCTATTAATCAGGGCCAGAGTTTCTTAATTGCAATTCTTATTATCCTATTTTTATTTAATACTGCATTTTTAATTATTTAGTATTATCTTTTATTCACAAATTCTTGACTGTGCCAGGGTTTATCCAGCTCTTAAACTTTTCAATAACTATATTTTACATTTCTGTTATTTCTGAATTTGTAGTTACCTATTGTTACTTCTTTTTATATATATTTTTCTTACTATGCTATTATTGTTTATAGTGGTTGGTTGTTATTCTTTCATCTTGGTAAGAATTCTAAACATTCCTAAAATATTTTAAATGTTTAACATTTAAAATTTGTATAATTTTCTCTTCCAATTGTTGATTTTGTTGCCTGTCTTGATATTTAGGGTTTCTTCGTATGTGTTGGAAGTTTCGTTTGAAGGCTCATGGTATATAGGTTGCTTTTCTAAAAGAAAGTTTTCCCTTCCCCCTTACACTTGTCTGTTTTACACGTGGCTCACCTGGTCCTGACAAGACTCCCGGACCAGAAGTTGGTCCAACAGTGGTGTGTTGGGGTTCCCAGCCCAAGGTGGTGATAGGGACTTGAAGCTCTAGTCACTGGGGACAGGGATGGACAGGGCTTGGAGTCTGGTCTCAATCCCTGCCTATAGCCTCCTGTTTAAGCCCCCAGGCAGCAGTTCACAGCAACTACTTCTAGGTTCCTTTTACCATCCAGGAACCCCACCTCGTCCCTTTTTGTAAGCCGAAAGCTTAGCCTAGAGCTGTTTTCCTGCCCCACAGAGGGCCCTGTTAGCCCTGCTGCTCTGCAGTCACCTAACTCCAGGCCATCCTGCCCGCCTCTGGAACTGGGGCTCAGCAGGCCCAGAACTTCAGGCCCGGAGCACCACTTTGCTGCTCTAGTCCATTTCTTGTTTCTCCAAGATGTTATCCTGTTTTAGTACTCACCTGTGACTCTTAACTTTCTTGCTTTTTACTTTCGATGTCATTGCTATGCAGGTTAAGGAGGAAACTAAAACATGTGAACCTGTAACAACTGAAGTCTCTCGGGTCACGACTTTTTTGGAAACCTGGTTGGAAATGCCCCTTACTTGTTCTAATTTTTCTCATATAGCCACCATATCCATACTAGTCCATCTTTCATAGCAAAGAAAAAATGTTCATTTCACAGCTTTGGCCCATCCTCCTCCTCCCTGCCCCCCCCCCCCCCCAAATCTTTAAGGCATTACTGTGCCACTTGGTAGCAAGTTTCAAGTTTCAATATGAACTATAATGACTGCCACCTAGTGGCAGGCATTGGGTACTTTCAGTTGCAGCCTAAATTTTATACTGACAGGTTGTGTGCCTGTGTAGATTTGTTTTGTAGCTTTCAAAACTACATAGATAGATTTAAAATGGATAACCAGCAAGGACCTACTGTATAACACAGGGAACTCTGCTCAATGTTATGTGGCAGCCTGGATGGGAGGGGAGTTTGGGGGAGAATGGATACATGTATACTTTGCTGTGCACCCGAAACTGCCCCAACATTGTTAATTGGCTATACTCCAATATAAAATAAAAAGTTAAAAAAAAGAATGTATAACTGAATAAAAAAATAATTAAAAAATAAAACTACAAAGATGGAAAGGGGGAAATAAAGTTTAGTGAGCTTGTATTCCTGGAGTTCAAAATATTTGGCTTAGTATCTCCATTTTAACAGAACAGAAAATAAGGGGAAGAGAAGAGGACAAAGTGAAAAGGCAAGTTATCCAAACATTGGCAGCTAGAATTTGATGTAATGACTGGTTTTCCCCATGGCGAGCTGTCCATTAAATGGTGCCAGGTCCTGAATACCTACCTTGGGAACCCAGGTAAATGTCAAACATAGGCATAAATTCGCTGACCTTTGTCCATATTTTACATCATCACCCAAAGACAAAGAGACTCAAATTGTTGTTCTGAGCTCATTTTATGAGTATTAAAGGATATAAATGTATTGTGTTTTTCCCCCTCCATTTATCTTCTTCCCCAAGCCCTGTTCTCTCTATATTGGTTGGTGAGACTCCATTCCAGTTATTTAAAGCTTCCAACATGGTATGAGCCTCTAAATAGTAAACTTGGCTGGAAGCAACATATGTGTTTATCAGCTATTGCTGCAATAATGCTGTGTGACAAACCATGCTAAGATCCAGTAGTTTTCAATAATAGGCATTTATTTGCATGGGTATAAAGGTCAAATGTGGTTCAGCTAAGCTAGACTGGGCTCTTTAAGGCTGTGCATAGACTGGGCTTGGCTGCCGACTCTGGCGAGGGTTTAGGTCTGCACAGCTCTCTCTCTGGGACCCAGGCTGAGTCAGTAGTAGCTGCCTAGGGTATGTCCTTCTCTTGTGAAATAGCAGGAGTGCAGGAAGCAAGCCAGACTGTGTGCAAGCAAATGTAAATTCTCCTTACATCGTGTCAGTTCACATGCTGCTCGCCAAAGCCAAAAGCCATAGGAAGTATTCTATCACATCCCAAGCAGAAAGGGGAGGTGGAAGTGGATGAATATTTGCGAATGGTGCCCTAGTTTTCCACACCTACATATAAAATAATTGAATGAAATCGGATGAAGTCGTTTAAGAAAATAAAGTCTTAATGCACGGATACCGAAGTTACAAGTGCCAAAAGCTTCGTAGACATGTCAAAGACGTACGCCTTGAGAAGCTTTTTAAGGCTAGAAGTGCGTGCCATTTACTTTCTCATACCCAGTGCTTAGTTCAGTGCCGGGCTTATAGAGATACTAAACACATGGATGAAAGAGCTACCAAGCAAACTGGTGGCCTTGAAGAATTGGGATTTTCTCCCATCTTTTAATATTGGCATTTTTATATTTCTGCCTGAAAACATCCTAAATGTTCTTGAACAAGGAGAGATATTGAAATATGATCATTCCTAAGTTCATGGGATTTCTCCCTTCTAGTGTCAAATCTTGTATTCTTCTGATACGGGAACTAGTCCTCTCCCTTGTATACGTATATAGAACAACGTAGTACGTAGATCCATTGATTTACGTAACTTCTACATGGCCTCATCCTTTTGGAAGAGGCAGGATGGACCTTCTGCCGAAAATTTGATTCAGATGCCAAAATTGACTCTCCTCCGTCTCTCTCTCTCTCTCACTGTCTCACTCTCACTCTTGCGCGCACACACACACGGAAGGTTTATCACTAGCATAATGAGACTTCAGAGGAGAGCAGGGCAGGCCTCTCAAGCTGGCTGGAAAATGCCTTGAGAGAGGAAGGGTAGGAGAGTGGCGTGGGCTTTCATGGTGTTCATGGGGCAGAGACGGGTTAGGGCTGGGCTGAGGAGTCTGCTCGTGGGCAGTGGCTTGTGTGTTCGCATTCCTTGCTAGTGTTAAAGGCTTTCTAATCAGATTGCCCAGATGTGGGGCACAGGGGAAAAGGTAGAGGTGACGCTTAAGAAGCTGTCAGCAGTCAAAGATCAGAAAATGAAGTTAGACTCCTTATTATACGCTTCCTAGCACGTGTGTGATTGTTGAAGGCCCGCTGATAGAAGGTGCTGTGTTGACATTGTATTGTGTGGACCGGCTGACAGCTGCTGACTTTGATTTCACCCCACTTTGTTCTCTTGGTTTCTGCCGTTTCTGATGGGTACCACGACAGCCTTCCCTTTTCCAGATGGTACAGTTACTGTGGAGTGTGTCGTTGATGGGCATCTAGTGAGGAAACTGATGTGGAGAAGCTACTGGGCACCCAGACCAAGCCGCATACTTTGCTTATTAAATATGAGAGCTCAAATTCGACTTTATTCTTAGATATTGGAGCAGATGGTCTGTGATGACTTTGCCTTCCGTGACCAGCGCCGTTTTCGTTAATGTTAGAGATGGTTGGAGGAAGTTCCTGCATTCATTCATGGATGAGTTTGTTTGCGTGTTTATTCGTCTGTCAGTAACTGGCATGTTTTCCGAAAGGTCATTTATTATGTACTAGTGTTACTGACCAGAGTTCTTGGCCTCCTTTATCAATAGAAATTGATCAGAGGCCAGATGAGAAATTCAGGCAAGGCTTTATTGGGACTTGTGCTGCAGCATGAGGGAGGGAAAACAAGTAACAGATTCCCTTGCTCCCTGAGGGAGGATGAGCTTGGCCCTTAAATGGGGTGAGAGTAGGGGCGGATTGGTGGGTCAGGCTGGAGGAGTGGCCTTGGTGGTCTACCCGCCCCCTTGGCGGTGCTGTGTGCAGGGTGCATGCGCAATGCCCTGCTTTTGCTCCCGACTCCTTAGAAGTGGCCACTGGGTTTTTGGTCATTTGGTATCTTGTTCACAATTTGCCCCAACTGTGCATGTATGCAGTTATTTTTAGTCACTTATAGTTTCTTTGTATTCTGTTGCTTGAGGAGACGTTTGTCCAGGTGCAAGCACTGCAGCAAAGGGTCCCAGGTCTCAACCTGTCTCACCAGCTCCTTAATTTGGGGCATATACTTATACTACATTTATTATTTTTTAATTTCTTCTTTAAACCAATTGATTTTTTTGCTTTGTTTTATTTATTTTTTATTTATTTATTTTTTTGCGGTATGCGGGCCTCTCACTGTTATGGCCTCTCCCGTTGCGGAGCACAGGCTCCGGAAGCGCTGGCTCAGCGGCCATGGCTCACGGGCCCAGCCACTCCACGGCATGTGGGATCCTCCCGGACCGGGGCACGAACCCGTGTCCCCTGCATCGGCAGGCGGACTCTCAACCACTGCGCCACCAGGGAAGCCCTGCTTTTTTTTACTTAAATAAAATTAACCTTATCTTAAAGCAGTGATTCTCAAACTCTAGCGTGCCTCATCACTTGGAGGGCTTGTTAAAGCATCTTCCAAGTTTCTTAATGAGTAGATCTGGGGTGGGCCTAAGAATTAGCATTTCTAAGAAGTTCCAGGTGATGCTGCTGCTGCTGGTCCAGGGACTAAGCTCTATCTTATAACAGTGTCTTATCAACACTGTCTTATAGCAGTAATACTCATGATAGCTTGGGTTTTATGTGCTAGTTTGATTTTTTTCTAATGCACATAAAATAAATATTCAGCTGTTAAAGTCCAGCTGTCTATTACCAAAAAGTAATGAGCTCACTCGTGTGCATGCAACACTTTGGAAACACTGAGTAGTCTCCAAACATAATTCAGAGGAAGCGTCCTTTAAAACTGAAGGTACGTACTTGAACGTGTTTCTGAACAATATAAGGCAGTGGGTGAAGCCGACGTGAGACACACGCAGTGTACACGTTAGAGTCCGTGGGCAGGAATAGAGCCGTGGTTTTCATTTCGGGGGGAAATCAGAAATTCTCTGATTCCCCAGCTGTGTGCATAATCCAGTTTTGCCAGTGTCATGTGTGTATGGTAGGGAGGGACTGGGATATATAGGATGTGTGTGTAAAGAGAGAGTCTAAATGAAAACCAGATTTAACCACAAACTGGTGACTACAGGCCTGGAAGTCTCCATGGAGAAGATGGACAAATCATAGTCACATAACTTGCTGGAACCATCCATCATGACTCACACTGTTCGTGTTGACCCCAGACTTATCAAACCTCCCTGTGATTAAAAATACCCCGTGCCCCTTTTAAAGAGTTAGGGAAAAATTTCCCAAGTTTACAAGTGATTCTAGTAATTGGATAAAGCCAACAACCTTTAACGTTCTTAGGCATTTTGAGTTTTGTTTATACCTGATGATGCTTACCCAACCGTGAGAACAACAGTAACTCACAAATAAAACAAGCAAACAAAAACTCTGTGGAGGCAATAGCACAGGTTCTTTGGGCTTGAATGACATCATTGGTACTGACCAGCATGTGGTTTGGGGGGAAGTTGTTCAACCTGTGCACCTCAGTCTCCCCATCTGTAAGATGGGCCTTGATATAAGATCCACCTTGTGTGATGTGAGGATGGCACGAGTTAACCTCTGTAAAGTGCTTAGAACAGTTGCTGGGAAACAGCACCCAGTAATGTTATCTATACCCTTATGTAAATAAGAGAAGCTCATTCAGTCCGTGATAAACTGCAGCGGGGGTTCCCACATGCCCCCACGTTACACAGATCATCTTTAACTTTGCTCTTGGTGAGGTGGAGAACACAACCCTGGTATGGTATCTGGCAGAAAGGACATTCTGTTGTTGGGAGCTGATAAAAACAAAGGTTTGTACAATAAAAAGGGTCACTACCAATTAGATCAAGTACTTGACTAGAAAGAACTATATTTTTATGGAGGGAAGTTCTTACTTATTTTCTTCAAATGTTGAATCCTGTCAGTCAGGATCCCTTTTCCTTTTTCTGTCTTTCCATATTATATAGTATTTTCTTAAAAGGCATTCTTCAGACTTCTTTTTTGTGGGCTCGATTATCTGAATCCATTTGTTAGTTTCCACTGGGGCTAATGAGGCTTCAAAGAAGTCTGCCATTTTCAAGCCCTGATAGTCCAAATCTCTGTTCCTCCTTTTCACACATTCATAGAATCCCCAACTTACTGAATTTCAGGGTTGAGTTCTCTCTCTCTCTCTTTTTTTTGGCTGTGCAACATGATATGCGGTATCTTAGTTCCCTGACCGGGGATTGAACCTGTGGCCCCTACCGTGGAAGCACGGAGTCCTAACCACTGGACCGTGAGGGAATTCCCAAGTTCTCTTCTTTTTTTTTTTTTTTTTTTTTTTTTTTTTTGCGGTACACGGGCCTCTCACTGTTGTGGCCTCTCCTGTTGCGGAGCACAGGCTCCGGACGCGCAGGCTCAGCGGCCATGGCTCACGGGCCCAGCCACTTCACGGCATGTGGGATCTTCCCGGACCGGGGCATGAACCCGTGTCCCCTAGCATCGGCAGGCGGACTCTCAACCACTGCGCCACCAGGGAAGCCCACCAAGTTCTCTTTTTAAGAAACAAAAACATCCTTCATGTTGAGTGGAGACCTCTGCCTCCCCATCATCACCCCCAAGAGACAGGGAGGATTTGCCTTGGTCCACTCCAAGGCATTTGCAAACCCAAAAAATGTGGAGGGAGGGGATGGCCACGAACAAGACACAATTGAAAACTACCAACTAACTATGATTCGTTATTCTGTAACCTTTATATTCTCTTACCATTCTCTTATGAACCCTCAAAGTGAGCATTCCACTAGTGAGGGCCTTAACTTCCTCCTTCTGCGTGCTGCCCAGAGATTGTATTTTGTCATCCTTGTCAGGAACGGGGGTGTGTTTTCTTGCCACCTGTCACACTGGGACTGTTGGCACAAATACTTGTTTGAGGAGGAGATGAATCAGGATTTACTGGGTGTTAGCTTTGCAGTGATCTTCATCAGTCTGTTGATTAGTCATAACTATATCTGTCACACCCTTACAGGTACAGTTTACACAAAATGAATCATTTCCAAATATATTCTGTGTGATTGCTGTTTAGGATGTAGACGTTATTCCCAAGGGGCATCAGTTTTGCAGGAAGGTTGGTTTAGCTAAGCTTCCTTTGTTTTTTTGTAGAGACTTAGAATTGAGTAAGGTTTAGATATTGATCATCATATAGGTTAGGACTCAATATGTATACCAGACGCACACTTACTAAATTGTTTTATTCTTATTTGATCCATCTAGAGACTCTCTTATGCCTATATGATATTCTTTATATGATATATGAGAAAATTATTATAACCAGAGTGACCTTTTTTCTTATATTTTTATGTTAGGTATACATAAAGAAAACGGTATAGAAGACGTAGAGGTTAAAGAATAGTTTTTCACTGAACATGCTTGTTCCATCATAGCCCAACTCAACTCCTCCTCTCCTGGATGCCACCATTATCCCGACTTTTGTTAATATGATTTGCTTTCCTTGTATAGTTTTTTCATTTGGGTACTTAGGACTAGGATTGTTGGGTAAGGAGGTATGAATATCTTCAATTTTATCAGAAAATGTCAAACATTTTCCATAGTGATTGTACCGGTTTGCGCTCCTGCCACAAGGGTGTGAGAGTTTCCATTGTTCCACATCTTCACCAGCAGTCAGTTTTGTCCAGCTCGATCCCTGATTACTATTGGGAATGAGCACCATTCAATTCATCTGTTACTTGTATGTCCTCTTTTTAGAGTGTCTATTGACATTTTGGTCCATTTTTCATTTTCCATAGTTTTTTAGGAACTATTTACATATATTTATACTAGATCTTTATTTGTTCCAAGTATATTCTCCCACTCCGTGGCTCGTCTTTTCTCTCTCTTTATGGCATATTTTGATGAAAAGAAGTTCTTAATTTTAATACAGTCAAGTTTATTAGTTTTTTTTCCTTTATATGTGATGCTTTTTTGAATCTTAAATTCCTCCCTGCCCTGAAGCTATAAACATATTATGCTATGTTATCTTATAAAGTACTTACAGTTCCATTGTTTACAGTTTAGCTCATTACATGGTATAAAGTTGGGATCCAGTTTTCATGTGAATATCCACTTTTCCCAGCCAATAGTTATTGAAAAGACTACTCTTACTCTAAAGAAAGATCTTTTGTGTTGCTTCTGTCATATCTAGTGACCATAAATTTATGTTATATTTCTGGGCTCTCTAGTCTATTTGTCTGTCTCTTATTCCTCTTTCAGTACCACACCACCTTAATTAGGTTGTGATATGGAAAGGTAATTCTTGTTAGATGGTAAGGCAAGTTGTCTTACTTTGATATTTACTTGGAGTTTCTTGGCCCTTACTGGCTTTTTGCACGTTTGTACTTCAATAAGCGTTTTAGAATGAGCTCCTTAAGTTTGAACAAAACAAAACCCCTTAGAAATGTTGAATGGGATTGCATTGAATCTGTAGATCAATTTGGAAAAATAAACATCTTTACAATATTGAGTCTTATCAAAAACATGGCTTGCTCACTTTCTGTGTCTTTCTCGGTAATATAGTGTTTCTATTTTCTCATATGAAATCTTACATATCTTTGGTAAGGTTCTTAGTACTTTATGCTCTTAGAGGTACTGTGTCAAGTGTTCTTTGTTAAACTGTTGCTAATATCAGGATTGTTGTATACTGATTTAATATCCAGCAACTCTACTAAACTCACATATTAATTCTAACATTTTATCTGCAGAATCTTTTGGAATTTTCTAAATACACAATCATAGTGAATAATGGCTTTATTTTTTCCTTTATTATATATAAAAATATGTGTGTATGCACATGTGTTTCTTTTTTTTCTTGTCCTACTGCATCTGCTAGTGCCCTTAGGAAAACAATGAATAGAAGTGATAGTAACAGGTATTCTTGTGTTATGCTGAATCTCTTAGGGAAAACATTGAAAAGTTAAATACTTGTAATATTTAAAAATTAACATACTATAGAGTTAACTTTTTTCTTTTTGGTATGAAAATTCTGATTCTGAGTTTTAACCTGATGTACAGATTCATGTAACCACCACCATAATCAGGACGGAGAATAGTTACATCACCTTCAGAATTCCTTTGTATGCTGCCCCTTTGTAGTCAAACCTTCCCCCCATCTCTAACTTCTGGCCACTGCTTTTCTGGTCTGTTCTTCATCCCTATGGTTTTGCCTTTTCCAGAATGTTATATAAATGAAATTAAACAATAGGTAACCTTCTGAGACTGACTTCCTTCACTCTGCATAATGCCTTTGATATTCGTCTTTGTTGATGTATCAGTAGTTCATTCCTTATTATTGCTGAGGAGTATTGCATTCTATGGATATACCACAGTTTATTTATACGTTCACCCATTGAATCATGCATGATTTTAGCTCTGCACCTTATTCAGCTTCCTTGGATAAGCTGCTTCTCTATGCACCAGTTTATTCATCTGTAATGGGGATAATGTACCTACATCATAGGGTTATTGTGGGGACAAAATGAGTTAATACATATGAAATACTTAGGTAAGGCCTGATACATAGTAAGTGCTCAGTAAATGCAATCCATCATTATTGTCCCCAATATCAGTAAAGATTTTGAGGTAGAAAACTTGACAAGTTCAAGGAATAGCAAGAAAGCCAATGTGCCTGGCATGTAGTGAGAGGGGAAGGTGGCATGTAGAAGGTATGCAGGTGTAAGGTCATGAAAGGCCTTATGGACTGCCGCAGGGAGTTTTTTGTTTTTTGTTTTTTTGCGGTATGTGGGCCTCTCACTGTTGTGGCCTCTCCTGTTGTGGAGCCCAGGCTCTGGACGCGCAGGCTCAGCGACCATGGCTCACGGGCCCAGCCGCTTCGCGGCATGTGGGATCCTCCCCGACCGGGGCATGAACCCGTGTCCCCTGAATCGGCAGGCGGACCCTCAATCACTGCGCCACCAGGGAAGCCCTGCAGGGAGTTTTGATTTTACTCCAAGTGGAAAGCCAGGAATGAGACATGATCCAATTCATGCCTTTAATAGATCGCTCAGGCTTCGGTGAGGAGATGAGTTAATGGTGGTGGTGGGAATGAAAGCATATTACCGCGGTGGTCCAGGGAAAAGATGGTGGTGGTTTGGACCCTAGTGGTGGTTGTGGGGTTGGTGAGAAGTGCTTTGATTGAAGGTAGGGTTTGGATGTAGAACCCACAGAACTTGCTGAGGGGTCGTAGTTCAGTGGAACACATCTCCCATCTGAGTCGTGGTGTGGTTAGTCACAGTTATCAACAGCAACACTCCTCTCTCTCACAGCTTTCCCAGAGATTTTCCTCATCCACTTTTTAAAAAAATTTTTTATTGGAATATAGTTGATTTACAGTGTTGTGTTTCTGCTGTACAGCAAACTGAATCAGTTATACATATATCCACTCTTTTTTAGATTCTTTTCCCATATAGGCCATTACAGAGTATTGAGACAAGTTCTCTGTGCTAGACAGTGGGTTCTTATTCGTTATCTATTTTATATATAGTGTGTGTGTCATCGGCTTTTGAATTGAAACCTAAACTTCCATGCCTGAATTTCTGGAATCCATCTGAAGAAATAGCATGCCTTTTCATACATTTTTAAATGACATCTAAATGACTTCTTTCTTACTCATAATCACAGCCCCAAACACATTTGCATTTAAAAAAAAAAGTAAAGCGACTTATGCCACAGCAAGTTTTTCTTCTAGCGTTTTGCTCTGTGGTTCTCTGCAGCCTGTAGAGTGCTGTGACTGACCCCACATTCTTAGTTGTCCCGCTGGAAATAAAGTCATCCCGGGTGCTTCATGCTTTGCCAGCGGGATGGTAGTTTGAGTGGTTGGCAGGAGTTCCTGTGTACACTTAGGACTTATTGTTGGAATAAACATTATTAGACTCAGATGAAAATTGGACCAGAAATTTATTTTTGTCCTCCTTTCAACCTCAACTCACCCTAGAGTCTCTCATCCACGTGACAAATGGTCTTGACTTTCTGAAGTGATCTAAAGATTAAAATCAGCCCTGGGTACTTGCTTATTCAAATGGAGATTTCTTTTTTTTCTTGGGGGGGAAACAGTTAAAAATAGAGTTCTGTGATCTCACGTAGAGACGTTTTCTTTTATTTCCTGTGTGTCTGCTCTTAACATGACTGTATTTGTTCTTTGTGGGGCTTTAACTCCTCAAAGACAAACACCGGACCCGGTCTTTATCTGGAACACTTATTATACCTTTTTTTTTTTTTTTAACCCTATCCTATCTGCTTAATTTGGGACGTCTCATAATTCAGGATTTGCTAAATCGGAGTAAATCTCCCTTCTATTCTGAGCTTCTTGCTCTGGTTTGCCCCCGTTTTCATCATCTCTTATCAGGTTAATGTCCAACTGTGGTATTTATTTACTCAGTTGACTTGTAGGAGGGCCTCTGGAATCTTGGAAATATTCACTTGAATTTTGTGCCTAATTTTGTGCTTCTTTGTAATTGGCTTCTCTTGTGATTACAGAATACCAAGCTGCTATTCTACACCTGAAGAGGGAGCACAAAGAAGAAATTGAAAACCTGCAGGTATATCTCTTTGATTCTCCTGAACTGGTTATCTGAGACTGATACTTGGTTTTCTCATGTGCTGAAGTAAAGACTCTGCTTTTGTTGACATATTTACCTAGACAGCATCTGCACCTTGCACCTGCCACCGGGCCTTGAGTTTATCCTGGGGATGAAAGCCTTGAACTCCATTTTTAATAGAATTCAATTCCTATTTAAAAAAAAAAAAAAATACCACAAATGCATTTGGGAAAAGGATTTGATTGGAGACAATGATGGTTTTATTTGGAAAGCAGGCAAGAAGATAAGAGTATTTGGGCTTTTACTGTTTAGAAGAAGGCTTTGAAAAATTGTTTCCTGCGCACAGTGCGAATTATTTTGTTGGGCATCCTCCCAGCCATGTGTTCGTATCTGTCGCTTAGCATATGTCTGCAATGAGATGTCAAGCAGATTAAAGCACTTAAGGAAGTGGCCCTAGTAGGAGGAAGAGTTGTGCTGGGCCAGCCATTCCGTATCCCCAGGGAGTGCTTGGAAGTTGCTGACTTGATCTCCTTTGTGAAGCCCAGAAAGTCTGAGGCATCCTTTCCTTTGTCCCCACTCATTATCATTCCCTACGTTTGGTATTTGCTTGCTGTGCCTGTAACAGGAAGTTTCAGAGTCTTAATTTCACATAACTCAATATTGAATCAGGCACTGATTCTAGTTTACTGATGGCTGGGGTTGACCCCATATCTCAGGAGAGAATATTAGCGAAATTCAAATCAAACTTGGTAGTCTGTATAGTGCCTAACTCATTACATGCTAAGTCAGTGAGTGTGTGGATCAAATATTCTTCTTTCCATTAAGTGATAATATCCTTTTTAAAATAACTGTGATGGTGTACTGGACTGTATATGAAGTCACTGCAGGTAGCAAAAAGATCATCAAATAAGTCATATGGGGTATGAATACAGGCCACCCCTCTCCAGCTTGGTTTAAGTAGTTTGGAGGAGAGAATGAGTCCATTTCACAAAGAAACAAAAAAGTGGAAAAGTACCTCTGACTCCTAGGGGACAAAGAGAGGGGGAGGCCCTTATCTCCTTTGTTGCCAAAGGTTCTACAGACACCTTTTTTCCTTTGTTCTGGTGTGCAAAAGATTCTCAGCTGTCTCAGAGAAGCTGAAGGTAGGGATTAATTTAAGAGGCAGATTGCTAAAGAGGGTGGTACAGAAGTGACTCCGTGAGAAGTTTTTTTAACAGCTCAGCTATAAGAGTTAACAGTACCTTCCTCAAGTTGTAGACCAGCCCTGGGAGGACTTTGACAGCTAAATAATATTCACAGGAACCACAGGTACTTACAATCTCCGGGTTCTTCCTTTGTGCTGGGCATTTTTCTAGGCACATTCTGTGCATTATTTCATGTCTTTTCATCTCCACAAAAGTCCCGTGATCTCACATCTCAAACTAGGAGAAGGTTGGAGAAGGGGAAGAGAAGAGTAAATGGAAGGGGAAGAGGTATATTGGGATCATGATCTCCGCTTAAAATAAAGGTTAGACCAAGATATGATTGACAGTAGTAAACGTTAAAAAATGTTCCTAATTATACCTTCAGTTTTAAGTATCTCTGAAATAATTATGTTCTTGTAGTGCTGTTAGTAAACTAAAAAAAAAAAAGTCCCATATTGATGATTTATACCAACTTGCTGAAACCCTGTGGCAATGGCACGCTCTTGCCATCAGCATACAGATGGGGCAGTGTACCCCATCTGTACGCTGAACTGTAGTCGGGAACTAGTCCAGCAGTCTTGACAGCTCTCGATAGGAAACTGGCAACTCTTATTCCTCATCTGACCTAGAGAAGTGTCTTGTTGGCAAACAGAGAATTTTAAAGATTCAATTAGGAATAGTTTCAAATATGGAGAGATTTCTAGTAAGGGGCAGACGTCACTTCGAGGAGGACACGTGTTCTCCAGTTTGCCACTGTCCCCATTGTGGGCTGTTTTCCCTGCCTGGCTCCTGTATGCTGTCATGAACCCCTGTTCTCTGGGAGACGTAGAAAATAACTAAGTGGGTAGCAACACCAACCAGTCAGAACAGACACATATTTGTAAAACAACAACCCAGCCTGGCTGTACTCTTGGGGTACTTGCTGAATAATACCATCTCCACCTGTTTTAGTCCACAAAGTCACATCTCCTGTCACAGGACTGGTTAAAGACAATTGGTGAGCAGCTGTTTCCTTACTCATTTCTTTATATGGATTTCCACTTGCAGCCTTCATTGCCTGTTAGATTTTCTTTCTCCACTTAACAGGTCACGGAGAAGTCAGACGTGTTTCAGGACTTCTTCAAAATGCCTTTCTAGAATAAGAAAGATTCCATGCTTAAAGGATACAAGAAAAGTGATCCATTCTATCGCCATATACAAGATTTGATATGTATGACATTTAATTTTTTGAGACTGTTTTCATAGACTTTAAAGAAACAGCATGGTTCAACAGAGAACCTAAACTCAGTTTGCTATTCTGTTTTAGACGATAGATTTGTAGGGAAGTCATTTAATTGTTCAATTCCCCCACCTGGAAAATGGAATCCTTATCACTTTAAGTGATTTGATTGGAAGGTGAAACTTTCAGCCCAGAGTCCCAAGGCTTGTAAGCGGGGAGTCTGGAGTTGTAATCTCATGCATGCTCTGTAGCCCACATTTGTCGAAGGCTGTGCTCTAGAAAGGGCTTGGTCCTGAGACCAGCTTTTCAAAACGTGCAGCACCTTAGATACATAGTCTCCCTGTAGTTCAAAAGCAAAAACTTATTGATAACTTGAATGAATCCATTTCCAAATTCCATCAATTTATATATACCTTCAACTCAAAGCACTTGGCTGACTTTTCTACTGAAAGCTCCAGCAGGAGAGTGGTGGCAGGTCAGACATTTTCCATGGCTTGACTATTTCATGTCATTTATGATTATAACCAGCAGAATTCTTAAATTTTGCCCAATATGCCCTTTATTTAGCAAACTCTGCCGTAGAGAGTATATGACCACTTCATAATATTCAGTATCCTCTAGTTCAGTTTTCAGTTTTGAGTAATTCTGTGTTACTGATTTTATTTTTGAAAAAGTGGCACCTTACATTTACAGATACTTATTTGAGAAATTTTTGCTTGTGGTAGCCATTGCATAACAAGTTCGTGGCCATTGGGTAGAAACATAGTTCACACCTGCCCTTTTAAGGCATGTGATAAAACTAATTCTACCACGGTATAAATGAAGGATTGTCTAGGAGCAAGGAGCAAGGAGCAAGGTTTGACAGTCACTGTCACAGCTCTTGTGGAAAATCTTTCTTTACATAGTTGGTCTTTGTCTTATCGTAGTCAGAGAACCAGGTGTGATACTATTTTATGCGTGACGAGAGTATGAAAGAACTCAGGTTTTCGAGTCAGGATTCAGTTCAACTCCTTGCACGATGACATTAGGAAATTAATCAACGTCTCTGGGACTTCTCTCAGTTTCAGCATTTGTGCAATAATAATCATATTAATGCACAAATAACAAATGTTGGCAAGGATGTGGAGAAAATGGAACCCTCCTACACTGTTGGGGGGAATATAAATTGGTGCAGCCACTGTGGAAAACAGTATGGAGGTTTCTCAAAAAACTAAAAACAGAACTGCCATATGACCCAGCAGTTCCACTCCTGGGTGTATATCTGAAAAAAACAAAAACACTAATTCAAAAAGACATGCACCCCACTGTACATAGCAGCATTGTTTACAATTACCAAGGTATGGAAGCAACCTAACTGTCCATCAACAGATGAATGGATAAAGATGATGTGATATATATATATATATACACACACACACGCATATATGTACATACAGTGGAATACTACTCAGCCATAGAAAAGAGTGAAATTTGGCCATTTGCAACAACATGGATGGACTTAGAGGGTGTTATGCTAAGTGAAGTAAGTCAGAGAAAGACAATTGCTGTATGATATCATTTATATGTGGAATCTAAAAAAATAAGACAAGCTAGTGAATCTAACAAAATAGACTCACAGATATAGTAACTAGTGGTTACTAGTGGGGAAAGGGAAGGGGGGAGGGGCAAGATAGGGGTAAGGGATTAAGAGGTACAAACTATTATGTATAAAATAAATAAGCTAGTGGGAAGCAGCCACATAACACAGGGAGATCAGCTCAGTGCTTTGTGACCACCTAGAGGGATGGGATAGGGAGGGTGGGAGGGAGACGCAAGAGGGAGGAGGTATGGCGATATATGTATATGTATAGCTGATTCACTTTGTTATAAAGCAGGAATTAACACACCATTGTAAAGCAATTATAGTCCAATAAAGATGTTTAAAAAAAAAACAACAGATGCTCACTACACTGTAGAATGTAGTACTGATATTTAAGATAGATTAAACATTATTGAGTAAAAAAAAATTAAGTTGCCTATTAGTGGTATGATTCCTATATAAAAATTGTGTGTATGTGCCTGTGTGGGCTCATAAATAGTGATTTGAAAATTTTATTTCCCATAATGTTTACGGTGGTTGCCAGGTTAGGATTTTTTTCTTTGTTAATTAGGCAGTTCTGAATTCCTTGAATTTTCAACATGCATATGTACTAGTTTTATGATTTAAAAAACTCAATAAAGCAATATAATCTATATAAATAATTCAATTTTATATATTAAAATATAAATAAATAAGCTACAAGGGTATATAGTACAGCACAGGGAATATAACCAATATTTTACAATAACTGTAAATGGAGTATAACCTTTACAAATTGTGAATCACTGTGTTGTACATCTGTAACTTATAAAATATTATATATCAACTATAGCTCAATTAAAAAAATAATTTAAAAAATTATGATAATTTGATGATGCCTGCCTTCTAGGATTGTTCAATATGACGTATACCCGGTTACCAACACATGCTCAGTAAATACTATCTCTCATTCCTTTTGCCCTGCACAGGTCTCCTTATAATTAGGTAGCTTGAGTTTAGAGTGGTCCTCAGGCTCGTTTGGTTGAGGACTTCCCTGGGACTTTGACTTATTCTTTGAGGGTGACTTTTCCATGATCTTCCAGCTGTTCTTCGGCATCTGTGCTCTATCTATATCAGGGGGTCTAAACCGGGCTTTCCCAAAGCTCATTCTACTGAACGGTGAGCCTCTGAAATGCTCCTTGACAAAAGTATTTCATGGTCAAATAAATTTGAAAAGTATCTTGTTCCCCTGTTAGAGCTTTACCATGAATAGAGAAGAATGGAGGGAGGGAGGGAAGGAGGACTGTATAGCTTGTTTCTCACATAATTCTTTTTTTCCTCCAAGTAACTGATGTTTCTGAACTGCTCTATGTTGATTCGTATAATCTTAATGTACAAGGCACATCTGAGTTCAAGTGAAATCCTTTGAGTGGTCTCATCACCTTTTCATGCTATCAAGGTCCTGCTTATTAATCTGATTGTAGGCACCTGGGGGGAGCAGTTTTCTTTCTGTCTTTGAAAGAACCCAGCAAAGTGCTTGGCACATAGATGATACATAGATATTTCTTTGAAATATCTAACAACCTATGATTCAAAAACATTAGCACCTAAATGTAATCAGATCCTCACTGTGTGCCGACCTTTGTTCTATGCATCTGGTGTTTGTATCATAAAGAGTAAATGTAGAAATATAAGCAAAGTAATAGATTTGTCCCCATTTTATACATGACAAAGCCTGAGGCTCCCAGAGACCAGGAATTGTCAGAAGTCCTAGACTAGTTAAGTGGAGGAACCTGAATTTGAATCCACCTAGATCTGTCTGACTTTGAAGCCGATGCTCTTTCTATTAATCAATGCAACATTAACGGAAAGAATGTTAGATCTAGAAACAGAAGGTCTGGAGTGAGGTCTTACTTTGGGGACGAAGAACAATGTGAACTTCGGGCAATTTTTTGGACTCAGTTTCCTAATTTATAAAATGAGGGATGGACCAGGCCATATACTAATAGTACCTTTGAATTTTTATTATTGGCCCAAGCATACTTGTTTAAAAATTTCAATTTGTCCACCACAGTGTCCTTTCAGCCTTAGGGTTATGTAACTCAGTCTCCAAAGCCCTGTTATTTACACCCCCCTCCCCCGTTTTCCTTTTAGCTTCTTCCGGAGGTTCCCCTTTCTAACCCGGTGGGGGGCCTCTTCTCAGCTCTGCTTGCTTCTGTGGGACACTGTTCCGGTGTTCAGTGACACTCTGCCCTCAAGCTCCCAGTGCTGATTAGGATGCCTGAGTCAGGGAGGGGATGCACCTTCTCAGAATGGTAAATGCAGCTTCGATAGGAGGGCCGGTTCTTCTTTCTGACGGGAGAAAAGCATGAGGGACGGGTAGGACTTCTTTGACTCTTGACTTCTTCAATTTTGAAAGTTGAAGAAAAAAACAATGCGTGCCCCACATCTGGCTTTTGAGGAGCTTGGATAATTTAAGAATATTGTTTTTGACCAGCCCTTTCAGCAGTTTGGAAGTAAGTGCCGTGGAAATGACACATTGTTTTATCTGTTATTGACTAATGTTCTTTGGGTTGTGGGACAGAAGAAAAAGAACTAGCCAGCAGTCACATTTCCTTTACGGGAACGTTTTCTATTTACCCCATTCATCACAGGCACAGTCCTTCACTAAGGGGAAACTTGACTGAGCAATGGCCTCTGGCAGGCCCCTGCTCATTGTGCAACACCGGCACATTTCTAATCTGGTAACTCCTACTGTGAAATGATCCAGGGATGGGCGCCAAACTAGAAATTAACTTGCATTCTACCTCGTGGTCCCCCAGAGAACCAAATGGTATGTTGGCCTCCACTAAGAGGAACTTGTAGACTTCCTTTTCTCTCTCCAGCCCACCCCACTGGTCCATTTCTAATAGTAAACACACTGCTGTTGAAACAAAATTGAGTACCAACTCGAGCCGATACAGCTCAATTTATAAAGACACGTACATCCTGAGCCTTTCCCATCTGTTATGTTCTTTGTTATCAACACAACACATTTAAATGTATTAATTTATGGAGAATACTTTGAGGGAAGGGGAGTAGTTTGTAGATTGATAAACAAAGCTTTTGCAAATATGAAATATGATGATTTCATTAAACCATTATGGTATTCCCCTAAGTGCCGATATTTCATTACCGAGATGCCAGGAAAGAAGACAAAGTGTTGGGAAATATTATTTTAATTTATTGTTTCATTGTGTATATACAGTACAATGTTAGGAGTTTAGTAGATTTGCTGGTTTGCTGGTGTTGAGATGCCTTTTGGGCCCCTGGCTACCTAGAAGCTTGCAGATATATTTGGAGTTGAACTTTGATGGAAAACACAAAGCAATTAATTCCCTAGCTGACTTAGCCCAGGAGCCCTTTGTCTCAGCCTTCAAGATGCTGTCTTGCCCCATGTAATTCCATTATTTTTTCAAGCTGCATTTGCTGATAGAGGGAAACTGGTTGTAGAATGAAGAGTGTGTGCTTTACTTTCATTTGTATCATTGAGGCTGATGCCGGCTTTGTTTACCTCCTTCAGAGCCCATGGGCTCCAAACATCCCCACTGAGTCTTCTTTTTCTTTAATTGAAGTATAGTTGATTTACCATGTTGTGCCAATCTCTGCTGTACAGCAAAGTGACTCAGTTTTACACATACACACGCACACACACACACATTCTTTTTTTTAATATTCTTTTTCATTATGGTTTATCCCAGGAGATTGAATATAGTTCCCTGTGCTATACAGTAAGACCTTGTTGTTTATCCGTTCTAAATGTAATATTTAGTTTGCAACCCCAAATTCCCAGTCCATCCCTCTCCCACCCGCCTCCCCCTTGGCAAGCACAAGCCTGATCTCTATGTCTGTGAGTTGAGTCTGTTTCTGTTTTGTAGATAGGTTCACATGTGCCGTATTTTAGATTCCACATATAAATAATATCAAGTGGTATTTGTCTTTTTCTGACTTACTTCACTTAGTGTGATAATTTCTAGTTGCATCCATGTTGTTTCAGATGGCATTATTTTGTTCTTTTTCATGGCTGAGTAGTATTCCATTGTGTATATGTACCACATCTTCTTTATCCATTCATCTGATGATGGGCATTTAGGTTGTTTCCATGTTTTGACTGTTGTGAATAGTGCTGCTGTAAAAACCCCACCGAGTCTTAAACTCTGAACTTGAGTCACTCATGTGGCCCCAGATGGTTATTCTTTTTTCAATAGTTTGTTTTGTTTTGTTTGTTTTGTGGTACGCGGGCCTCTCACTGCTGTGGCCTCTCCCGTTGTGGAGCACAGGCTCCAGACGCGCAGGCTCAGCGGCCATGGCTCACGGGCCCAGCCGCTCCGCGGCATGTGGGATCTTCCCGGACCGGGGCACGAACCCGTGTCCCCTGTATCGGCAGGCGGACTCTCAACCACTGCGCCACCAGGGAAGCCCTTTCAATAGTTTTTGACTTTAGGGGACAGGCTGATGTTGGACCAGTGACTTTTTGAATGTTGGCCTTTGCTTTTTAAAAAATGTTTTTAAATTGAAGTATAGTTGATTTACAATGTTGTGTTAGTTTCTGGTAGCGGCTTTTGCTTTTTTGACTCTTCATGAGAAACGAGCACTTCATGAGCACTCCTGTGGGGAGTGCTTCCTTCTCCCCACACTTGTCCTGCCTTGCTTCATAATGCTGTGTGTTTTGTACAGTCATGTACCATTGGGTGAGTAATAGGTTTTTTTACCCATAAAGTAAGAGTATAGGACTAGGTAGTCTACATTTCCTTCTGAAGTTCAGTTATTTCTGGCCTGGGAAGAGTGGGCCCGTGTGTCCGCCTCAACTCATCCCAGAAGTCTTTGAGGTCCCCTGGTCCCACATTACCTGCAGCAGTGCTGGGCAATGAGTCATAATATGATGAATAGTTGCTGAGCAGTATGACTGGACGTTGCTAGAAATTTCGTCGTGACTCAGGGTGTTTCAGTAGAAAGCTGTTTTAGAGGTAGCATTAGGAGAGCCAAAGAGTTCTTAACTCTGTGGCGCCGTCAAACACAATCCAGAGGAGTGAGTTTGCTCATGTTAATGTCATTTAAAAAGTCACCCCTGAATCAATGTAAATGAGCACGTGTACTCGTAATTTGCCGCAACTCTTCCCCACGTTCCCTGTTGTCTTGCTGATGTGGATTGCCAGGCCCTGTAGACATCCACGCTGGTGACCCCCGGTATAGAGCTTGGAGAGGCTAAGTAAGAAAGTCCTCATCCTCTTTCCTCCATGGTTTCATGCGTACCAAGCAAACATCCTTGGAGCTTTTAGACCTTTGTGAGGTTTTACATTTCTTTTCTCTTCCTTTTTCCTTCCTTCCTTATTCCCTTTCTTTCTTCCTCCTGTCCTTCCCTGAAAGGGCTATTGATGGAATAGAGAGGGCAGCTGTGTTGGAAGGGTGAGCAAGAGATAGCTCTTCGTGCAAACACTTGGGTATGGTTGGTGTTCTACTACATTTTTTTTTTTTTTTTTTGTGCAGTATGCGGGCCTCTCACTGCTGTGGCCTCTCCCGTTGCGGAGCACAGGCTCCGGACGCGCAGGCTCAGCGGCCATGGCTCACGGGCCCAGCCGCTCCGCGGCATGTGGGATCTTCCCGGACCGGGGCATGAACCCATGTCCCCTGCATCGGCAGGCGGACTCTCAACCACTGCGCCACCAGGGAAGCCCTCTACTACATTTTTAGGAAGCAATAGGGAGAAGCTTTGTTTGATTTTCAGAGTTTAAATGCTGAGTACCCTTTGCTTTCTGACTTAATTGGAGATGGTTATGACCATAATTGTTGAATATGAAGTACAAACGGCCAGGCACTCTACTTGGTGCTTTATACACGTAATTTCGAAACAAGTGAGGCTCAGAAGTTAAGTGCTATCCTGCGTGTTCATAGCTGGCTGGCGGAATGGCAAGATCTCCTAACCAGGTCTGTCTGGTTTCTAAATCTGCTCTGTTTTCACTGTCCACTTGTCAACTGATTTGACGTACTTTCTCTAGTATAATGGTTTTCTAACTTTTCATTTTCCCTCTTCCCCTCATCCTGTGGCAAAGACTTCTGCAGATCATCCCTTATTTTTATCCTGTACAAGCTCTTTCTATGGTAAAAAAACAAAAAAATGGAGACATTTATGTGATGTTTATAAAGAAAGAAAAAAGAGCAACAGAGACCTCTTATTTCGCTGGGTTCAGAAATGACGAGCTGTTCTTCCTACCTAAGTAGAGAAGAAAAGAGCACCTAGAACTGCATTTCTCGTAGCTGGTCCTGAGCCCAGCTTGAGGAAGAGCCTCTAGTATTTGTCACCATAATCTTGATATTTGTCTATGTTCATCTTAGAGATTTGAAACCTGAATCTCAGAGGAATCAATTTCTGAGACCATAAATTAAGTAAGAAAATACAGTGGCAAAACTTCTCTGCATCTTGCCAGCTACTCACTTCGTTGATTTCTGCAATTTGAATATAATTCCTCAGCTGTTCTCAAACCTATCTTCCCCAGCAGAGCTCCAGCATTACTGACTCCTTAAGCAAATGGGTGATGTGCCTCTTCCCTGTGCTGTCACCTATTTGTAGGATGTGCCCACATGTGATAAATGGGCACCTGTGCTGCTTCTAACAAGTCCAGCCTCATGTGGGCTTTGGAATCTAGAGTGTGAATTTATGATGTCTTTGTGTGTGTGTGTGTGCGCGCGAGAGAGCTTTGATCATTTCACCGCAGCTGCTTCTGTTGAAGGAGTAATAATAGCTGATAATTTAGTGAGCGCTTACAATGTTCCAGTCTTTCTGTATGAGGATTAAATGAGTTCTTACACCAACCCTGTGAAGCGGCACTCAACCTCTACACTGAGCCTCTGAACGTTCTTCCACCTTGAAGGTTCTTGCCTCGAGAGGATTTGTACCATGACCTTGGTTCTGGACTGACCCTTGCCTTTGATCTCTCCTTGGGTAGAATATCAGGCCTTAAGAACGACGGACCTTAGCAGCAGAATTTGCTGAAAAATAAACCCACATAATGAAGTCAACTAACCATCCATTGGATGAAATGTTAACACAACTCTAGGCAGGACGGCTGAGTAGAAACACAGGTGTGGAATCTTCCTTGGGTTGAATCCTATCTCCATTACCAACTAGATGCATGGTCTTAAATGATCTAAACCTTTCGGAGTTTCAGTTTCTCATCTGAAACTGTGGTCATGGTGACATTGTAACTTGGTTGATATGTTGCTGATTGCAGCTGTTGTGATAGCGAAGTGTGGGACCGGAGGTACAGTGGCAGTGGTAGATGACGGAAAATAACTACTTACTTGTTCGGAGGAGCAGCACGTTCAGTTCACTTTAAGCCAGTGGCTGTTGATGTGTATTCTTTGGCAGTAACGTTTACTCAATATAAACCATGCACCTGTATATATATAAAAAAATAAATTCTGTGATTAATGTTATACCTAATGTTCCAAAGAGCATTGCTTTTAATATTTTTGTGATATAAGTGTGATGCTCTCGTTTCCATTACTGCCTGTTAAAGGAAATATTGCTGCTGCTATGATTTTATGAAAGAAATATCGGAATATGTGAAAGCACCCCAAGAGTTAGGGCCCCCCAAGTCTCTGCTATAAGGTATTGCGTTTCAAAATTGTTCTTGCTCTAAAGATAAACTCCTTAAAATACAATTATATATATATAGAACTCTGCTTTTTTTTTTTTGCTGTATGCGGGCCTCTCACTGTTGTGGCCTCTCCCGTTGCGGAGCACAGACTCCAGACGCGCAGTCTCAGCGGTCATAGATCACGAGCCTAGCCGCTCCGCGGCATGTGGGATCTTCCCGGACCGGGGCACGAACCCGTGTCCCCTGCATCGGCAGGCGGACTCTCAACCACTGTGCCACCAGGGAAGCCCCTATAACTCTGCTTTTTATAGTTTATCTTTTTTATAAAAATGCTCATTGAGCACCTGTCAAATATGAAATGTGCTAGAGATAAAACATCACTTAAGGGGACTTCCCTGGTGGCGCAGTGGTTAAGAATCTGCCTGCCAATGCAGGGGACACGGGTTCGAGCCCTGGTCCGGGAAGATCCCACACGCCGCGGAGCAACTAAGCCCGTGCGCCACAACTACTGAGCCTGCACTCTAGAGCCCGCGAGCCGCAACTACTGAGCCCACGTGCCACAACTACTGAAGCCCGCTCGCCTAGAGCCCGTGCTCCACAAACAAGATAAGTCACTGCAATGAGAAACCCGCGCACCGCAACGAAGAGTAGCCCCTGCTCGCCGCAACTAGAGAAAGCCCATGTGCAGCAATGAAGACCCAACACAGCCATAAATAAATAAATAAGTAAATTTATTAAAAAAAAAACAAACCATCACTTAGTAATAGCAGCTAACACTTATTGTATATTACCATATGCCAGATATTCTACTTAGCACATACCCTGGATTATTTTGTTTAATCCCCACATGGATTATGTTCTCAGAGGATTTACTGTTTAAAAGAGCAGAATGTACAATAAAGGCTGAATAACAGGCAGCGTAAACTAAGTCCCTCATATTACCCAGAGGCTAATGAAGGGAAAGACTATGCAGTGTTAGCATTTTAAAATTATCTCCTTTCAATGGAATTTGCAAATTTCCGATCTTAGATCTCAGCTAAGAGAATTCTCAAGTCTCAGGTGTTCTGATTGCCTTAAATGAGTGGCAATTTCTTTAATTATTTATGAGTGGCAGTTATAAAGTGTGCATTCTTCTTACCACGTACGATAGAGTTAGTTTATAGAGTGATTTCCCTCCCCTGCCCACCCTGTTTCCTGAACATGGTAACTTCACGTCTTGGACCTTGGTCAGTTGTGCTGTTAAACACTAAAACTTCGGGGGTTCCTGCAAAAAAAAAAAAAAAAAGCTGCTGTAGGTGTCTCTGTAATACAGTTCTGCTTATTTTCTTTTAACACTCTGTGTGCAGTGACCCCCTACCTGTTGAAAATAGATATGATACGCATAATTTAAAGTATTAATTGAGAAAGGTATTGCATAGATAGGTGGATCTGTGTGATCGGTTATCTGTGTATTACAGTTATTTTGGAAGCCATCCCCCAGTCTCACCACTGGAGGTCACCTTAACTCTTTTTCTCTTCATAAAGCTCCAAGTGTTCTGTTGATGATTAAAGGAGCTTTCCAGTTTAGAGCTTTGCCTTAAACACATGAAAAAGAAAATCGCTCTTCGTTTTTTGCACAGAACAGCATACACAAATACGTATGGATAGGTCTATACTCATAGGCATAATGCTTCACGTAATAACAGAAACCGTATGTGTTGCGTTTATGGCCATAAATATAGGTGCACATTCTACATGACAGAAGACAAAGAGCCACCAAAAAAGCAGTGCCTTTTGAAATGGAGCATCTGTGTTTCCTCTAAGAAGGGACTCATCGAAAAGAAATTAGAGGTCTCTCTATTATTCGTTCATTCACTATATGTTAAACTGCTGACTAGGTGTCAGGCACTGTGCTAGGTGCTGGCGGGAACAGAACACACATGATCTCTACTTTCTTGTCGGGAGCCTATAGTCCAGTCAGAGACAGATGTTGATAAAATAATCAGTTAATATGATGAGTGCTGTGAGGAAAAATACAGAACGAGGTGCTATGGATAGACTATAATTTAGATTGGAGGGGTCAGGGAAGGATACTTTTAGGAAGTGACATTTAAGCAGAGACACAAAGGGTGAAGAGGAGTGTGGTTGGTTTGAGGACTCTGGAGAGGCCAGTGTGCCCAGAGGGCAGTGAGTATCAAATACGAGAGAGTCTGGGGGAGAAGCTCTGGAGTAGGATTTTTCAAAGTTTTTAAACTGCATCCTGGACTAAGAAATCAATTTTACATCAAAACTCAGATTACATGTCTGTGTGTGCGTGAAATAAGGGTTCTGTTAAGCAGAAATTATTTCACGTGATGTATTCTGGTCTATTCAACTCCCGTATTTTAAAAATGCTGGTGATAAGGCATAAATTGATTTGTTATCCCACTCGTGGATCACAGACCACAGTTTGAAAACCTTGGGTGTGGAGGGGAACAAGAGACCGGATTCTGGAAGGGTCTGGTTGGTCTTCTTAAGGCTTTCCAATTTCATCCTCAGAACAGTGGGCATCTACTAAGTCTGAGCGGAGAAGTGTGTGACATGAATAGGATAGATTTGTGTTTTCCAAAGACCCCCCGGCTGCTGTTGCACGGGATAAATAGTAGGGGAGCCAGAGGGGAAGTGGACGGGACAGTTGGGAAGCGTGGACATCTTGCGGGTAGGAGGTGATACTGGCTTTGACTAAGGCAGGGACATGGCTGGGAGAATTCACGCTCTCTGACAAAAAGCACTCACTTTCTATCAGTGCTGACGGCTGCTTCCGCTGAAACTGGAACTACTAAAACTACCACTGTTGCTTCTCTGTTTTGCACAGCTTGATTTTTTTTCTTGGGTACCTAGACCACTACTTGAACATAATAAGTACACAATAAATATTTGGTGAATGAATTAATTAATAGGAAGGAAGAAGGTGCTGACACTGTACTACCCTTTTGAGTGTGAAATGAGAAAGCTCTTTCTTGGTATCTGCATACCCTTCTCTCATCATAACTGAATATATACACACCACCAGGACAGTTACTTTTCTCGACAAGTAGGTGACAATTTCTTATACAGTCTTTGGAAGCTGTTAGTGGGTATGTATATACTATAGTTCTGTGTCTTAATACGACATATGGCATGAGCCCTTTCTGTTGCAAATAGATACAATACACATAATTTAAAGTTTTCTCACAAAATTGAGAAAACATAGAATAAAGGGGGTTTTTATTCAAATTCGGATGGGGTTTATAAGTTGAATCTTATGAAATTGTTGATATTTAACCTGTTTTGACTCTAAAACAGCAATTTTATATGGCTTAATGCAGTATATTAGCACCAAAAGGCAAGGCAGTGAACATGTGTTGGAATTACATTCCTCCGGATGGACCATATCCTGAGATGCTCATTGGGGTCAGGCAGGGATTGAGAGACTACAACTGAGAATGCCCTGAGGCATTGCCCAAAGGATAGTGACCTGTATATTCTATGGTAACCTTTTTAAATTAGACCTTATTGTTGAGACCGCTCATGACTCTTGTGTCCCATGTCAATTACAGAATAATCTTGGTGAGCAATTTCCTGGCCTTCAGGCAATCCATGAATAAAAAATTACTAAAAACTGTTTATCCAACTCTAATGAGTATTTCCTGGTCTAGTGAACAGGCTAAATATTTCATGGTTCTTCCTAAGTGAGCCCAAACTGTTTTATGTTTAGTCCATAAAAAATGAATAATGCTGCCCCACTATTGATCATGTTGGTCTCTGTAATACAGGTCTTTATAATATTATTTGAATTTTGGTCTCCTCAGAGACCTTTCATAGTAAAACTTTCACTTCTCAAATTAGAAGTTACAGGAATATTATATTGTGGTACAGACACATGCAAAGGCAAATAATTAGAACATTAGCAGAGGAAATGAATTAATACCTCTGCATTATATTGATTGCGTGTCTTTTTGTTAAACAAATGTTTTGTTGAATCTTTACTTCTCCCACAGGTACCAGTTCTTTTTAGGTAAATGAAATTTGAAAACTGAGATATGTTCTGCTGTTCAATACGTAACCTGGAGGGTCTTCTGATTTTTTAAAAATTAATTTTCAGTTAGTCCTGCTGGAAATTTATGGATGCTAAGTCTGATCCTGTTTTTCCTGCTTCATACTTACAGTTCTCAACCACATCATCTCCTAACCCTTTTAAGTGGTGAAAATCTGTAATTATTTTCATGCAAAAAAAGGGTTTTCCTTTTTGGTAGTCTCAGCGCATAAAATAACATTGATTCCAAAGTTGATGAATAGAGTACAGCGTCATTATTTTCTCTGTGGAATTCCCACATTCTAGAGTAGCGGCTCAGTCTTAAGGCTTGATTGCCAAAATCAGATGGAAAGTCCTTTGCTTCTGCTGTAAAACAATGGTAGATGGGCTTAAAACTGAGGAGGGGAGAAAACAAGATTGCATTACAAATCTGGCAACATCGGCCACACTAGTAAAATCAAATCCAATGTTGTTTTATGACTAAATTTATGTGAGCGCCCAGGATCAAAGGGCTCAAATCTCACTGGACTACAAGGTCCATAGTTCATGGCAAAAACTCATCAAAAAGAACATTTTAGTCGTTTAGGCTTTTCATTTTAATCAGCCACAGTCATAAAAGAGCCTTTAGGTGTCCAAAAACATTTTGCAAGATCAAGAGGTTGTTTTCTCGGTCGTAGAAGCAGCTTTCTTATTGGATCCATAAAATGCCTGTGGCCTTAGCGTGTCAAAGGGCCACTGCCTCCCATTGTTTGCCCTTGTGGGATGGTTTCTTTCGGTTCTTCTAACTGTGTATTATGTGACAATAAATTACGGTGTCTGACGGAAGGACCATAAAATTTTCACGCAATCTATCAAGCTATTTCAGCCATTTAAAGTTTGGCCTCTGACAGCAAGCCAGGTACTTTGTAATGTTTAGACAGAAACGGAGTCTACTGCCGGCATCTTGACAAGTGTCTAGAGACAGCTCTGCACGGGAGAAAGAACACGAGGCCTGAGAGTGGGACCCAGTCTTAAGTCACAGCCCGGCTACTTTGTACAACTGTGACTTTGGACAACCCGTAAAACGGGGATCCTACCTTCACCACAGTGATGCTCTGATTCTATAGGGGGATATTTGTGGAGCTGCTCTCCCGCAGTAAGAACAGATACGCGTTAGGCATCGACTGTACGGGGAACCAGCACGAGCAACCCTGCATTTTCAACAGGAGACCTGAGTAGGTACAGGGGAGAGCCTGGCTGGAGAGCAGCAAAGCGATGAGAAAATGTTCCCGAGAATGTGGAAGAGGGTGAAATCAGGGACCCAACAGGTTGAATTAGCTCTGGGGGGAAAGGGGGGAACTTCTTTTAAGATAAGAAGAAAATAGAGAATGAGTGCCTTTGTGTCTAGGCTATTAATGCCCTTATTTCTTTGCCTCTTTTTTTTTTGTTTTGTTTTTCACCTTGGCCGCTGCACATAGGAAAAGAAACAGAGACACCTGATATTTCCCTACCCAGTCTCTTCGATGTCACCCTCTACCACCTCTTCTGCGCTTTCTCTCATTCGTTGTTCCCTTTCTGGCAGGTGCCTTCCCCTATTTGTAATAGTATATTCAGCTCTTCTCTACTTTAAAATCCCTTCACTTGACTCCTGCTTCTTGAAGTTTCCATCCGTCCTCTCAATGGCAAAGTTCTCAAACGTTAGTTACATGTTGCAGATTCTCCTGCCACTTGCCTTCTGCGACCTGTACTGAAGCAGCTGAGACCACAGATAAGTAATCATCAAGTGCTGCTGGTCCCCTCTGGGTCTCCACTGGCCTTGATTCTAGAATGTCAGTGCTGAAATGCTTGATCTCTTCCCCCAGCCTCTAAGACGCTGAATTCTCCATTATTCCTCCTCCTCTGAGTGTTTCTTCATGTCCTTTGCTGCCCCCTCAGCCCTGCCTCTGCAGCACCCTCAAATGTGACTCTCTAAAAGGTGGCCTTGAGTTCCCTGGCTTCCTGTATGTTGTGTTTAGAGATTTCCTTTGTTGCTGCAAGTCTGTATCTATGTAAAGGCTTTTCGCACCTATTTATTCGGATTCAAATGTTTTCCTGAGTTCCAGCTCCAGGCAAGTTCTAGTTTTTGCTGGAAAACCTAGACTGGGAAATGTCTTTAATATCTCACATTTAAAATTTCCAAAGCCTCAGCATCAAAAATGCAAAGAACCCCAGGGTTGAAAGGACTCATCTCCTTGTCTCCTTCTGACCTCCCCCTACACAATGTAAACACAACACAAAACAGTCTTTTCTTAGCTGCCCTAATTAAAGGATCCACTGTTCTCAAAGTCTGGACTAGAAATCTCAGATGCATCTTTGGCACCTCCTGCACCCTCAGCTTTTGCATGTAGTTGATTGCCAAATGATGCTAATTTTAGCTCCATCGTCCCTTATATACACTCATGCCTTGGCACCCTGCCACTGTCATCCTAATTCATCACATCTTTCCTATATTCAAGCTGTGTTATAAATTGCTTAAAGATTGTTGTTCCTCTCTCTTACACACCTTTCATAGCCTACTATTATTGTCAGTCAGGTTGAGTCCAAGTCTTTGGTGTGGTATTTAAGACTTTCTAAAATCAGATTCAAACATACAGCCTTAGTCTTCTCTTCCACTTTTTCCCAATACTTTCCCATCACCCTGCCTTTTTCTTTTGCTTCGATTGCTCACAATCTGCCCCTCTGCCTCGCCATTCCTTCATGGCCCAGCAAGTGTTCCCTATTGTACATGAAACCATCTCTGACTTCCCAAGGCTTCCTCCTCTGAAACCTTAGGGTCTTTATCCCTGACTTAGGCAATTATCAGACTCTCCTATTATAATCGTGAAAGCAGAGGTTATAGCCCCTTCCTTCCAACCCCCAGTGCCAAAGCACGTGATAGACGTAAACCTTCGATGAATAGCAAACAGTTGAATCTTCCATCACAGTGATGCATGCATTAGCGCATAAATTAACCACTGGTTGGTTTTCTCTTTTTCTTTCTCTGTAGTGGAAACTGGGTTTAAACGAAGGGGATTATACAGGCAGTATTTTTCAAATTCAGAGATGTAGGAGAACTATAGTTGGAAAACTATGTTCCCGGGAGGTTTTTTTAAGCCAGTTTTGAAAGTTTATGACTCTCTACTGGGAGAATGGTGTTTATTTCTCATTGTCTTAAATGAACATTTATCAGACTTTGTATGTCTAGACAGGTTATGGTGATTGATCGTTTGTAATAGTTTAAGTGAAAGCATCATGGACTCATTTGAGTTTTTGGTAATTTGTAAACCCTTTCCTTTTATGGATGAGACTGAAAGGCTGAAGGAGTTGATCTTTGAATCAAGCTTAATGCTTCTCATCCTTTTCTTTCCTAATGCCCTTGAGGGAAGCAACATGCTCCCAACAGGACAGGGTTCCTTATAGCCAAGGAAGCTGACCACCCATTGAGACTCACCTCTGGTTACTACTTATTAGCAATAATAGAGCCCAAGCCCTTGAAGGCAGCTGATAGATGTACCTTGGCTGGAAGTCAGGTCTTTTCCCAGTCCAATGCTCTATCACTTAAGCCATACAGAGATTGCTCTGCCGAAGGCAGAGAAAGTGTTCATTGCAACTTAAGAGATGGGCAGAAAAACCCTCATGTATTCCATAATGGTGTGTGGTATCGAGCATATGCTACCTGGGATTTAACATAGCTTGTTTAAAACCAAAATCTTCAGGCACATGAACAAAATTAAACATGGTTCTTTTAGGAATGTACAGATCATTTGGAGGAAAGTAAGGCCACCTCTTCCCAATATTTAATTAAATTTCAACTTTTTTAAGTTGTTGCTTTTTAAGGTCAGAAGGTCATCTCATACTTTTTTTTCTCCTGTGCTCATTCTTTATCTCTGCAAGATTAAGAATCGCATTCAGGATTTATGCATAGGAGCTTGGGAGAGTCTTTTATTATTCTCAGATGAGATTTTCTAGGTTTGTGAGCTGTGGATCAGTGTGTGCAGATGGACTCTGTTCTATGATAACCTAGACCCAAACATTGGACTCTCCTACAGCATCACTCACTCCTTGCTCAGTAGCAGCCTAATTACCAAAATAATAATAATGATGATGATGATAATAAAGGTAGAGACACAGAGGCTGCCAGCTGTCAGAAATACCTCTCGGAGTGATTTTACATCTTAGCCCTAAACCCTGTAACCAAGCACCACCCATACCAGAGGACTTTTAAAAACACCATTACTGTGACTGGAAACTGTAAGTGTTGCTAGAGGGTTTGGCATGGCTAACAAGCCCCGCCACCCATCAGCTTTTAAAACCAATCACACACAGAAATAAAGTTAAATATTTCCTTCTTTATGAGCCCCAGTTTTTTAGTACTGGACTGTTAACTGTTTTCCTTATAGGTATATCATATTTGGATTTAATTCTACTTTTAATCTTACCTGTGCTGTGTTGATAGGAAAATCTGAAAAATACAGGAGAGAAAAAAATACAAAAAAGAAAATGATTCGAAAGAAAATAGGCTCTTGCTTTTACATTTGGCAAGCTGAGATTGGGGTATGTTTAACAAAGTAAATTTGGACCAAGAAAAATGATCTTCGCGTCAATCTCTATAAAAATCAAAATTCCTTCCTTTCAAACACCTCAGCCATTCTAATCCATTTCATATGTGTATTAATATTGTGTTCAAGGACATGCAATCAGAAATCCTTCTACTGCTCTGAAGTGCAGTGAGGGAAAGGTGATGGTCCAACACTGAGATTCCTAGTAATCTAAATATTTAGAATGTGAGTAGTTTGTAATTATTTAGAATGGATGACTGGCGTAGATACTTGAGCCAGTTCATTTTTTTTCCACGAAGGGTGCATGGCACAAAATTGGCATGTGTAAGCTCTTGTAGCAGATAGATTCCATGAGACAGCAGCATGTTCATGGTATGAAACACTGCAGCCGTCATGTGGTCTGATACAGACATTATATAGCTGGCCCTGTATCATCATTAACCTTCATATTTAGTATTTAACTTTGGAATGACTTGTGTAGAAATTATGTATGCGTTTTTTAGGTAATAGTGCCCCTGTCTTTTCACACATTTAATATGGACAGCTGTAACATTTAAAATAGAAAAATTCTTAGAGCAAATTACAGCCATCTATAAACCTGAGTCAAACTAAATTCGAAGTGACGTTTCAACTTTGCATGGAGGAGTTAAACATTTATTTTGAAAACGATTCATGAATTACATTCCATGTTTGATCAGCTAGGAAATAAGACTACTGATTTAAAGTTACATCTTCCAATTACTGGAAAAAACTGAAAATGTAATTCTCGTAACAATTATCCTTTCAAAAAGCGCAAATTACAGAGATGAGTATCAGTCAAAAGTAATATAGTTTAATCTAAGGGGGAGAATGCAGGAAGAAAACAAGAATGTGGTTTGTCTGTATTCCAGGAGAAAAGAGTCAAGTCAAAATGAGATCTGATCCTTTCCAAGTTATTTTGTGTGCATCATACTTGAGTGTAATTTCACATGCATCTTGACATTCCAAGTATCATTAAACATCTAGTAATCAGAACAAATGTTCTGCCAGAGTCCATTTATTATCTTAACTGTTTAAGGCTTTGAGCGCTCCAGATTTCTAAATACATAATTAAAATCCATATTAAAAAAATAAACCTAGATGGGGGATTTACATTTTTCTTAATTCGTGTTTACACGAAGAAGAGATCTGTTTTTAAATATTACATCAGATCTCTGTGAGCTCAAATAAATCAGTGCGATACTTTGCCAAAGCTTTCCAAAAATGATGGGTATTGATGCCCTGTGGTCAGGAAACCTCGTGTGTGGAGTTTTAGAATTCTCTAGTTATTCAAAAGGGCCATTATTTTGGGTCTCTGTGCTCTCGAGGTTATGAGCTTAGGTGCTACGGATGCACTTTATCACTCATACGGCTGTCAGCCCATCTACGACCTCAACTGCACATATTCCAAATGAAGAAAGCACAGCTCTAGAAATGCCTGCCTCTTTCTAGGTAGATCTGTGACTGGAGATGTTCTGCGAGCCTGACTGCTTATACAGTCAACCCTTAGTAACTGAGGGATCGGTTCCAGGACCCCCTGAAAATACCAAAACCCGCAGATGCTCAGGTCCCTTGTAGAAACTGGGATAGTACGCTCAGCCCTCCACATCCATGAGCAGATACAGAGGGCCGAATAGAGACAGAAACTCAAAAAAAAAAAAAAAAAAAAAAAGCGTAGCCATTATAAAGAATAAACTGGTCACCCACATTATTACGGGTGCTATTTCAAGGTTCTTTTCGTTGATCAAGGGATTTCTACGGACCCCGGTCCAACCATTTTGGTGTGTGTCCCAGTGAAGGAAGATTAGAAAATAACTCATAACACTTGGATACACATGGAATAAAACATGTGTGTGGGTTCCTCAATTATTTCGAAACGGAGATTTGTTTGGAACTGTAAAAATCCTTACCAATAATAGTATGGGTATTCACAATGATAGCATGATGAATGCCTTTGGTGTAGGATGTTTGCTTTGACTCAGTTGGGGTCAGTTTGTCTGTCAGCTCTCATCTAGGCCCTGTGTGTATTATATGGTAACAGTCTGGAGGTCCACTGAACGAAACAAACTTACCAGGTTTGAACGGAGATGGACCTGTAATGTCAGACTTACGAGTGCTAGAATTTCATGAGGTTTGTTGGAAAGAACGTGGTCTCCATCAGCTGTGCCCTTATCAGCTAGGACATTGCTGAGGGGTAATAGCAACCATTATACAAATCAGAGAGTTTTTCGTCATATACGTAACAGGCTCTGCCTAGGTACTACTCAATAGTTCCTCCGCCTTGTCTCCCTTTTGCTCATTGAATGCAGCCATCATAGGCACAATGGCTTTAGGGACTTCTAAGAGTCAGTCAGGGATCCTGAAAAAGTCATTCATTCATTCACTCAACAGCTATCTGAGTGCCACAGGCCAGGCAGTACTCACGGTTCCAGGAGTGCACTGGTGAACAAGAGAGACAAAAACATGAGTCCTCATAAAATTGACACATTTAGAAGATGGAACAGGGAGAGGAGGTAGCATGGTACGCATGATAATCGCAAAGGTAGACAGAGGACCAGGGGGCTGTATCGTCAGAGAAAGCAAGAGAGGCCATTTTTAAGTTCAGCTGGAGAGTCACAAAGGAAGAATGAGGACAAGTCCACTGAACTGGGTAACCTAGGAAGCCAAGTGATTTTTGTGAGCGTTTTCAGTAAAATGGTGGCAACCTAAACCAGGTTTCTGGCAAATTACACAAAGGGTATGATAAAGACGTAAAGATAGTAGGTAGCTGCAAATCTTTTAGAGCATTGCTTGTCAGTGAACATAATAGATTTTTGTCTTGAGGAGGGGGCAGACTTAGGGCAATTATTCTGATTTTTGTTGGAGGGATTGGGTAGATGTGAAAACAAAGGGGTACTTGAGCACTTTTCAGGTAGGGGTAAAAGGGCAAAAGAGGTACCTGTCAATGAATATGTTAAAAAAAAAATTGAGAAAAATCTTGGCATAAACATCAGTGTGTCTTGTATTAATACAGAAGTGGTAGCCTAATTTTTGTTGGATGATATAATACTAGTTTATTTTGATGTTTATTCTTGTGGTATATGGATACCACTTAATGCAGTTTATTAAGAGGAAAGGTTGACTTTTATTTAACCACATCATGTACACTCTGTTCTCTAAGGCCACCGTCTAAACGTACATATAAACCTATACATGGGGAGACGTATGGGTTATGTTAGTAATTTCCAGCTGACAGTGCGCTGTAAACCCAACTAGTTGCTGTGAGTTCTATCTAATGGTATATAAACTCTGTCATGTTTTTTAGTCAGAGTATTTCTTAATTTGTTCTGAACACATTATTCTGAGTTTCTTTCACTTCCCGTGAAAAATATATTAGGAAGCAAGACAGGTAATGTCATCCTCATTTTACAGAATAGGAACCTGAAGGGTGATCTTCAGCTTACAAACACTGATGGAATAATAGGCCTCCTGTGTCTTGGAGACCCAGTAAGTATAGGAGGAAACTGTTCTAATTGCACTGTGGAACAGACTCTCTTTTTGATCTCTGCAACTAAAGAAGAAAAGAGATCAATCTATTGCTTAAAAGAAAATGAAAATCCAAGGCAACACTTTTAACCCAGTACTCTGATCCTTGCTTTGGAGAGTGGCTCATGAAAAACACTCATAAAGAAAACTCTTCATGTTGGCCTGGGAATAGAAGATGCTGAGTCCTTTTTCCTTACAGAAGTAAAAAATTTAGAACCCTGGTCCCTTGGAAGTGCTTATTAATGAACTATAATGAGAAAATCAGACTCTTAAAGTAAGTAATGGGATAGAAGGTAGACCAGGAGAAAGGGGCAGAAATGAGACATCACAGTGTTCAAGGCACCGGAACATCCTACCTAACAGTGTGAACTTTCAGTCATTTACTCTCCCCTGGCCGCGTTCTCACACAGCTGCAAGGTTAGAATGCTGCTGAACGTGGCCATGCCATCTTGGATGACCACCACTCACCCCATCCCATCGCCTGACCTAGGGAGAGAAAGCTCTGGAAATTGGGCCACAGAGGTAAAAATTGTATGACATCGATGAGAAAAGTTAGACTTTTATCTTGGGGAATTTGGACGTATATGTCTTGTTAAGACATAGGCACCTCTTTGGGCGTTTCAGGGACTCATTTCACTCTACTGTCTGTTGACATGTGTTTTCTCAAAAGAGAAACATTTTGCTACAAACAAAATCTTTCTTGGAAGTCCAACTGGTAAGTGACATTTTATTTATAATGTATTTATTTTGCAGTTTTAAACTTGTAGAAATGTGTGCATATGACTTATTATGTCAATCTTCAAGTTGCTTTTTTTCATTGAGATAGAATTTTACATGCAATAAAAATCACTCTTTAGTGTATGAGTTTTGACAAACGCATGCAGTCACATAACCAAATCACAAGCAAGACACAGAATGTTCCCATCACCATAGAAAATGCCCCTGTGTCCTTTGGAAGACAATTCCTCTCTTTTTAAAATTAATTAATTAATTTAAAAATTTTATTTATTTATTTATATTTGGCTGTGTTGGGTCTTCGTGGCTGTGCGTGAGCTTTCTCTAGTTGCAGCGAATGGGGGCTTCTCATTGCAGTGGCTTCTCCTATTGCGGAGAACGGGCTCTAGGCACACGGGCTTCAGTAGTTGTGGCACACGGGCTCTAGAGCACAGACTCAGTAGTTGTGGCGCACGGGCTTAGTTGCTCCGCGGCATGTGAGATCTTCCCGGACCAGGGCTCGAACCCGTGTCCCCTGCACTGGCAGGCAGATTCTTAACCACTGCGCCACCAGGGAAGTCCGACAACTCCTTTCTTGAACTCAGAACCCTGGCATCCACTGATGCTTTTTCTGCACCTACAGCTTTGACTTTCCCAGAATGTCATAAAAAGGGAATCATGCAGTATGTAGCCTTTTGAGTCCAGCTTCTTGCACTTCACGTAATACATTTGAGATTCATCCATGTTGTTGCAGGTACCAGTGGTCCATTCCCTTTGTTTCTGATTAGAATTCCACTTTGTGCACATGCCACAGTTTGCTGATCCTTTAAGCAGTTGAAGAACATTTGGGTGGCTTTCAATTTGGGGCAATGTATTATTAGTCAGCGTTCTCCACAGGAATTGAACTAATAGGGTGTATATATAAGAAAGAGGTTTATTATAAGGAATGGCTTACACAGATATGGAGCCTGACACGTCTCAAGATCTGCAGGGTGAGTCGGCGGGCTTGAGACCCAGGAAGAGCCAATGCTGATGTTTCAGTCCCAAGGCAGGAAAAAGCCAATTCCTCAGTTCAAAGGCATTTAGGCAAGAGGAATTTTTTCTGAGGAGGAGAGTCAGCCTTTTTGTTCTTTTCAGGTCTTTAACTGATTGGATAAAACCTACCTGCCTTAGGGAGAACACATCTGCTTTACTCAGGCTACTGATTCAGTTGTTAATCTCATCTAAAAACACCCTCACAGAGATACCTAGAATAATATTTGGCCAAATATCTGAGCACCCCATGGCCCAGTAAAATTAACCATCACAGTTGATTAAAAATAAGCCTGCTAAAAATATTAGCATATGGATTTTCATGTTAACATACGTTTTTATTTCACTTGGGTAAATACTTAGCAGTGAGATTGCTGGGTCATATGACAAGTGTATATCTAACTTTCTAAGAAAGAGCCAAACTGTTTTCCAAAGTAGCTGTACCATTTTACATTCCCATTTGCAAACTGAGAGTTCCAGTTGCTCCACATCCTCCCCAGCACTTGGCGTTGTCAGATGGGTCAGTTTTCCTCTCCCTCTCTCCCTTCCAATAAGTATGAAGTGGTATCGCATTGAGGTTTAACTTGCATTTCTCTAATGACTAATCCCGTTGAGCATCTTTTTATGTGCTTCTGTGTTATCTATGTATCTTCTTTCATGAACTGTCCATTCAAATCTTCTACCCATTTTGGAAGGGGGAGGTTGTTTTCTTATTTTCATTTTAACGGAGTTCTATGTTCTGGGTACAAGTGTTTTGTAAGATACGTAGTTTGCAGACATTCTCCGCAAAAATTTGAACACAAATTTGAATTTAGGGGCTTTCAATGTTGAGTCTTATATTAGCCACAGCATCCAATTACTTTCTAAATTCTATTTTACTAACAGAAAAAATCTCAAAAATCACATTTTACAAACTAGTTAAAAATGGAATCAGTTTTTGGAAAAAAAAATTTTCCCTTACTGTCCTAGGGCTGTATTCAATTAAAATAATTGTGAAGATTGAAACATGAATTGTAGGAAATTTTTACTTTACAGTTGAATCAGTTAACAATTAAGAACTGCTGGAATTAGTTTTAATCATAAACATTACTCTGTCAAAAAGCACCAAGTATAAAATTAAATGCTAAAATCATCTGTTACTCTGCCCATTCATGTGCTTGTTATTGAACAATGGGCTGTTTTGCCAGGATAGGGCCCTGCACAGAGCAAATTAGCTTGAGCCTTGGCTGTGCATAGTTGAATATGGTGTACATGTGCTGTAGAATATACTTACATGTATATGTACAAACCTGAATTTAAAACAAGAAAAGAAGGGAGGGAGGGAAGGAGGGAGGGAGGGAGAGGGAGGAAGGAAGGGAGGGAGGGAGGAAGGGAGGGAGGGAGGAAGGAAGGGAGGGAGGGAGGGAGGAAGGAAGGAAGGAAGGAAGGAAGAGACCAGTGCAGAGTTACAACTTTCCTGATCAGTGAAACCATTTTCAAAACATCTGAATAGATTCAGAAAGATGTCAGAGAAAACTTTATATTTCAAAGACTAAAAAACAAAGAAATCCCCCAAATTAAGTGCCTTAGTACTAGGTGTGCTGGTGGTATCCAAATATGTAGGTTTTGGTGTAACCATATGTATTTTTTGAAATTCATTGTTTATAAGGTTAAACATCCCTCTAAAATAACAAAACTAAGTGTTCGCAGAACTGCTCACACCTCCATGGGTCCTTAGAAACCTGGTTAGTAAGCCGCCTGATCTTTTTCTGACCTGTTTGTTTTACAAATGAAGAAAATAGCCAGAGATAAGAAGCAACTTTAAGGTCATACAGAAGTCTTATGCTGAACTAAATCCAGTCATTCTGATTACTATTTTAGTGTTTTTTTCCATTAACTTGACCTAGCCTCTCCAATTGGAGCATAAAATATTCCTCCTTGGGTCCATTACTTAGAGAAATGAAGATGATACTCAATTTTGTGAGCCCTTTTCTGGCATCTCAACTTATGTCTTGTATAATGAGTATGCCTCTTGGCCGAGGTGAGCAATTTTTGGAAATTTCTAGCTTCCTCCAAAGGAGGCGTCCTAGGCCAGAGTCCAGATCTTAATGAAAAACACGTAAACCTCTTGTTTGTTTTCCCTGTTGATTAGCCTATAATTTAAAACCCATTCAATGGCAGATTTATCAAGTGACTAATCCCTGGGAAGACTAGAAGTGGCCGGGAGAAGGTGATTGTGGCCTAGGTCACTTGTTGAAATATTAAGGTAGGAAGCCAAATACCTCCTTGCTTACTAATGAAAATACATTCAGGGAGGATAGCTAGGAGTGGGCCTGGAGTGGCTCGTTAGTGGATGACGAAAGCGACACAGACAACCGGGGATATCTTTGCTGGACAAACAGGCCTGTATGGTCCTTGGTTTTCTTCAGTCGTCAATGAAAAAGTCATGTCTGAGTAAGAGTATAAATCCACACCAGCTTAGCTGTCCTGAAAATTAGAAACAACTCACAAATACCTCTTCTCAGCTGGAACATGAGCCCCTCAAAGTATGGATTGTTTCTTTATATGCATTTGCAAGATCAGGTGCATTGTAGATGCTCATTAAAGCTTGTTTGACTCTTAGATGGTAGAGAGACGGGAGTCCCATCTCACCTTGATATAAAGAAGACTCGTTCAGTGTCTGTCTGGTTCAGACAACGTCCCTATGCAGAGTAAGCCTACAAGTAAGATATTTGTCACAACCATTCCCCTGAACCTCTTCTTGTGAGCAGAGAGCTTTCTGTTTCATCGATAAAGATGTGGAGACTATTTTTTCTAATCAGTAATCCTAGAGTCTTAGACATAAATTTCGCTTTTAACACCTGAAAGAACTCAACAACTAGCCCCCCCCCACTTGCTCCTATTTGATAATGCTATTTAAATGATCTAATATTTTTTTCATTTCCTACCCCTTTTCAGTTAAAAAAAAAAGACAAAGTTGGGAATACGTGAAGCAAACCTAATTGGGGAATCTGCTTCACAGTTTCCAGAATGATGCTAGAGGACAGATGGGCCTTGGCCATAGGATGGTGACCCCTCATAGACAGTGGGTGAATTGAGAAAGAAGTAGTAAAAGTGATTGCTGTGATTACTTGAAGAACCTCAGTTTGTCACAGTATTAAGGGCCAGGTCTTACCATCTGTTGCTTCTAAGCTCACGTGTACTCTGGAGTGGGTCGTACATACCTCACTGGACTAGCTGTAGCTTCAGTAGTGACAATAACAATACAACATAAAATGCCAAGTCCTCTCTCTTAATAGAGAAGGAATTAGTATGTTGGCTCTTTGCCTAAAAGTATGCAGTCTTGGGTTTGCTTATTAGGTTTCGAATTACTTTCTGGAAAAATAAAGCCTGAAAATCATTTCCATAGGTATCCCAAGGTATATCCATTCTCTGACTCACACTAAATTTAGTGATAACTTAGAAATAAGACATTACCAGAATCCTCCATGATTTTATTTCTTCTGTGTCACAGAAGCACTCTGGCTACACTCAGGTTTTGTTTTGTTTCCCAGCTAGGAATCTCAGTGCAGGTTTCAAAGATGTATCTCTTTTACTTCCCCACTATTTCCTTGGATGACTGTCCATAATTATATTTGCTTATTTTTGAAGTATATTTCAGAATCCTTGGAATAAGTATCACATTTCAGAAGTAATGCCCAACTTTATCTGAACTGCATACTGAACCACTGGTGTGTTTTCAGAGTACCTTAATGAGTCTGCTTGACCTGTGTTGATTTGCATTCTTAATGAACGCTAGGACTCTTTCTTTTTTCTTTTTCTTTTTTTTTGCCGTACGCGGGCCTCACACTGTTGTGGCCTCTCCCGTTGCGGAGCACAGGCTCCGGACACGCAAGCTCAGCGGCCATGGCTCACGGACCCAGCCGCCCTGCGACATGTGGGATCTTCCCGGACCGGGGCACGAACCCGTGTCCCCTGCATCAGCAGGCGGACTCTCAACCACTGCGCCACCAGGGAAGCCCTAGGACTCTTTCTTTACATGGCTTAGATGATACTATGCTTAGCGTCGTTATGAAACTTTCATGAGCAGAGCAGTCTGTATTCTCGGAAGTTGAAGAGAGAGATATGGTAAAGTCTTGGGTGTGGAAATTATTAGCATTTTAGCACTTTCCTGAAGTGAGGACCTTCTGTGCAGTCCCCTGGAAATGTCTTGCTTTCCCCAACCTAAGAATTTAGAATTGGAAGAGTCCCTGGAAAAGGTTGACTTACTCAAGTTGTACAGCAGATAACCTGAAGTTTTAATGGCCCCTGGCAGCACCACTGGGAGAAAATGATCGTAACAACAAAATGCTGATGGGTGATTTTTTGCACAGTGCTTGGCACCGGCATGATGTCTTTCATCAGTAGGCACTTTTCCACCTTCTTTTCAACAGGCATATTTGTGGGGACCAGACAAGCAACATCTCCGTCTATTGCTTGGGCTTCAGGACAATGTGTTCCTGCGATGATATCTCTGAGCAGTGGTAATGTGGAGGATATTAAAAAATAATGAGGATTTTGTAGGGGAAGGGAGCACCAGCCCCTGAGGAGGCTGCAGGAGTTTCCTAGAGCCCAATTCCTAATCAGATTAGGATCACAAATATGGTTCAATCCTACTGCATAGTTCACTATACTTATGGGAATAGCCTTTAAGCTTATTGTGGAGAGAACTCGTATCCACACCAAATATTTTAAAATTGTTAAAATTTAATAGGATCAACATTAATTTATAGAAATACCCACACTGAATTTTCTAGGTAATAACAACAATGAAATCTCATAGTCCATGTTGTGCTTAGGCCTATCAAAGAGGCAGGGGACCACATGTCTCTGTTTTTACGTTTTCTTGGAACTTTGAGTCTAGTTGGGTGGGTAATACAGAGGCACAAGGAAGTCTTAATATTTAAAGCTAAAGAAATAATTCAATAAGCATTTGTGGATCACTAACTAAGCGGTGTGCAGCGTTCTGGAAGTTCAAACATGAATAAGCCATGGTCCCCAACTGCCTGGAGCTTTTAGATTTGCAAAGAAGATAAACATAAATGACTGTAACGCAACGTGAACCTAGAAAGTTCTTTGGCAACAAAGTCAAAGGAAAACCTTTGTCAAGAAAGATCAAGAAAAGTTTAAGCCAGAAGACTCAATTGCGATGGAGTGAGTTTTCCTTCGGGGCTTTCACTAGGTGAAAATGGAGAGAAAGGGTGTTTTACAGAGAGGAAACAGCATTGTGCAAAAACATAAAGATGTGGGAGTTGACGGGATGTTTGAATCTGTACTGGTGCAACACAGGGAAAGTATAAAGAAGTATCTGGAAAAGTAAGCAGAGGGCAGATTTTGAAGAGCCATGAGTATCATGAAAAGAATTTAGGCTTTTCTGCTGCATGAAATAACTGTTCTCAATATGGGTAATGAAGGGATATTTCCCTTATAGGGATATATCAGAATTAGCAAGGGGCTTTTTCAAATAACACATGTTCCTTTGGCGATTCTGGAATGACCCAAGTTGAAAGTCACTGCCAGAAAAATTCTACCAATATCGTAGTGCCATACCGTCTCAGCTGTGTTTGGGGCAGAATAAAGATTAAGAACAGTGACTGTGGGTTTCAACTCTGGCTACCCATTGGAATCCCTTGGGGAGCTTTAAGGATACCAGTGCAAGGGCACCACCGTCTCAGACCAGTTGAATGATTATCTTTTGAGGTGGTCCTGCCCGTCAATATTTTCTACAAAGCTCTGTAGGTGTTTCTGATGGGGAACAGGCTGAGAACCACTACGTTAAACAGATAAAAACAGTGTCCATCAAGGAAAAGGGTGATTGGAACAGAGTGGTTTAATTGCGATTGCTCGCTTAAAGACTGAATTTGCATACTGCTTAGAAGGAGATAGATATAGATTAACAGACTGTTGCAGGTGGGAAGAGGATGTGATTAAAAATGAAAGCAATAGAAGCATTCGAGTTAGAAGTAAAGGGAGATAGATAAAATTTGGATGAAGTCTGGAGGTGAAACTTGGGGCAGGCTGGAAAGATGTCAAAACTTTAGACCTGTCTCCTTTCAAATGATATGTTGGGGTGAATGCAGAAAAACAGATTTTTAGCAGGGAGGTTTGGGGAGAGGGAAACTCATAATGTTTCATATGTCCTAAAGAACGTTTACGTAAAAATGATCAGAAAGTTTGTAAATTGTTTTGTATACCGTGTACAAGCACCACGTTCAACGTGAAAGTAAAGGAGACTGAAAAGAAAGTCAGTAGGGTTTAAAAGCATTAGGTTCCCTTGATTCAGCCTTATCTGTAATTTCGGCTGTGAGGGTCTGGGCTTGACATTTCATAAAGATTTCCAGGGTCCTGCCTGGGAGTACGTGATTATTCAACAGAAAGTTCTACTCTCTGTGTTTGATTCATCAAGTCGTTAACAGTCCTTCTAGTTATTGCTCTAGTCAAAGGAGGGAAAACAATATATGATTTCCATGTGCAAAGTAGAAGTGGCACTTAACAGGAAGTGGAGTGTAAAATAGTGTTAAAAGAATAACTTTCCTGAAGGCTTGATTCATATGTGCAGCTTTGAGATGCCTATTTGTAATAGAGCCAGGAACAGTTTGAAGTAACTGACAGGATATGTGTTACTGAACGCAAGTCAGTGTGTCCGACACACAGCGGTACCAGACAAGTTTGGAGCAGAGAAAGGTTTATTGCAGGGCCATGCAAGGAGGTGGGTGGCTCGTGCCCAGAAAGCCCCAAACTCTCCAAAGGGTTTCAGCAAAGCACTTTTAAAGGCAAGATGAGGGAGGGGCATGAGTAGTTGTTGCAAACTTCTTGGTGTCAGAATCCTTTGTTCTTGCAGCTGTCCATGTAGGTCAGGTCATGATGTTCCTGTAAACCTCCAATAGACAAATGCCGTTCTCTGTTCTGCAAATTTGACCTCCACATGAATGGACTCTTAAAGGTTAGAGCCCTGAGAATAGGCTATTCTGTATATTTCAGGCTATAGGCCACATTCCTTTATAAAAGGTGCAGAGCCAGCGTGACTAAGCATGGGCAACAAAGCACAAAGGTGAAAGCAAAAGGAATAGATCTAATATGAAGTCAGATTTGTGCTTCCCTATTACATATGGACAGATAAAGAATGAATGAGGGGGGCTTCCCTGGTGGCGCAGTGGTTGAAAGTCCGCCTGCCGATGCAGGGGACACGGGTTCGTGCCCCAGTCGGGGAAGATCCCACATGCTGCGGAGCGGCTGGGCCCATGAGCCATGGCCGCTGAGCCTGTGCTCCGCAATGGGAGAGGCCGTAACAGTGAGAGGCAAAAGAATGAATGAGGGGCTTATTACATGAATCACTTTGAATTACTATGTCATGCTGAGCTTCTGAACCTGAAATTGGAATGGTCAAAAGGAGTTGTGTAGCAGGAAAGGGCAAAGGTACGTGGTTTCTTTATATGGGCCATTTAAATTTTAATGGTTAGAAGAGTTTCTTAGTGTAGTCTCAGCATATTGATATGGAGTACATGGACATTCCATAGTTCTTATTTGGTAATTCTTCATATTAATAAATAGTTTGTGAGGAAGCCATTCATGAAATGGCCAATTATTGGAGGGATTTTAAGGAATAAAGATCTGCATTTATTTTTTTAAAAAAATCATCATGGAACCAATGTGGCTAAACTGGAATCAGGAAAATTAGTGAGGTGGCTTGTGCCACTGTCCAGGTAGAGAAGGACCCAGTGAAGAGTTGAGGCAGTGGGGGTAGACGGAAAGGAATGAATCAGAGAAATTAATGAAACTCATTGGTAAGTAATATGTTGGGAATGAGAGAGAGCAAGGAATCCAGCATGATATCCAGGTTTCTGGATGTGACGGGTGGGGAGGATGATGATGCTATTAATTGCAAAGAAGAATTTCAGAGGAGGCGGCAATTGAGGTTTGACAATCCTGAGTTCATTTTCAGACGTGTTGAGTCTGAGGTGGTTGATTAAGAATATTCAGGTAGAACAGTTCCAGAGGATGGTTGGAATTATTATGGCTTTTAAGATATCAATTTGGAAGTTGCAGTATATAGTCAATGAGTGTAATTTACCTCATGAGCACACAAGATGACCGAGAGAGATTGTGTCGTGTGAGAAGGATAAAATGTCAAGGGACATACCTGGAGAACAACGTTTGAGGGATGACTGGAGGAAAAGGAGTCCACAGATTGACTGGAGAGAGCCAAGAAATAGGAAGAAAATTGCGGTGGGTGGAGAGGGTATCGAAGTTCAGGGAAGCAGAGAGAATTCCAAGGCAAGGCGGCAGTCAAGTTTAACAGTGCAGCTGAGAGGGCAGAAATCACTGAAAAGTGCTGAGCAGACGTAACGCTCAAATCATGGAGTTTTAAGAAGGTAGTGGGGGCAGAAACCAGTTGTCATCGGTTAAAAGAAACATGGATAAGAAAATAGATGCAGCGAGAGTTGTGTGTTTTCTTAAAAAAACAAAACAAGACAAAACTCTGTTGTGAAGAAAAAGAGGTAGTGTGAGAAAGAAAGGGCGACAGCTAGAAGGGATTAAAAAAGGATTTCGATATCTTTAGTTTTGCTTTAGATGGATAGAGCATGGGGCTGGGGAACATGCTGAGAGTCGAAGGCACGTGATGTGTCAGGCAGCAAAGAGACAAAATAATAATGACAGCAAACTTCTACAGCACCTCCTGTGTTCCCAACACTCCTCTATATGTAGTTTTACATGTATTAACTCGTCTACTTTGCATAACTGCCTTGCAGGGTAGGTTCTGTTATTACCGCCATTTTCCTTATAAGAAAACCGAGGGATAGAGAGGTTAAGTAACCTAACCAGTTTGTGCTCTACCCACCACACTAAGCAAATGAATTACAGAGCCGCCAGAATGGTACATATAGATGTATACATCAGATTCAGAAGGTCATTGGTTGAGAGGTGGAAGGCAGGAGAGGTGGGGTGCTTTGTGTAGATACAGTCCAGTTGTGTGATAAAAGGAAAGTTTTTCTGTGGAACATGTCTTTGCAACTTTTTCATATTATTAAGAAGTTGAAGATTAAGTGAAATTATTGGCTCATCAATATTACCTGACTGTTAACCTGCTTGGAAGAAGGTTAGTTGGGAACAACATTCAAGATTTAGTTTGCTGTGGCAGAACTAAACTAGTTGCTAAAATGAAATTTAAATATGCGTGATCATTCAGCCTGGGACTGAGCGCTGGAATGTGGCTGGAGGTGGGCAGGGGGCGGCAGAGGGAGATGGAGATGGGTGGGGCATCCAAACAGAGGTCATCTTGATCTCAGAGTTGAATGAAGCTTGAAAGTACTTTCAGCCATTTGATAGTAGAACTCGTGAAAGATTGGGTCAACTTTTGTATTTGTAGTACGTTGTTCATCCTGACTGCGTAAGCTTTTCCTAGTTTTATGCCTGTCACTCCACAAAGGTGACATTGTTTGGAAATTTTGAAGAATGTTTAGAAATCTGTTAGTCTCTTACTCTAATATTATCCTTAGCAACGGTAACTAGCAGTAATATTTATTCAGAACTAGTGTTCCAGGCATAATGCCTGCCGCTTTACAGGAACTATTTCATTTTACCTTTATAAAAACGCTAGAGATGGTCTACTACTTTCCTCATTATACACTTGAGGAAACTCAGGCTTGAAGACACAGAGTTCCCTGCCCAAGGACATAGAGCTAGCAAGTGGCTAAACCAGGATGTGAACCAGGTGGTTTGAATCCAGAACTCAGGTGCTGCTTAACCCTCTGTGTTGCAAAGAAATAGATGGTACCCTGAACTTGCCAATTTTTTCAGAGTTGGATCGCGGCTGCCGTGTCCACATATGAGAAGTTCAGCTTTAGAAAAACCTGTCTCTAGTTCTTCTGACCACAGTTATTTGGGGGTTGGTTTATGAAGCAAAAGGTGAAACTAGTAAAACTACAGTTAAAAGTTATCTTAATGAAGATGGAGAATTTTCCTGTGTCATGACCTTGACTGACTTAGGCCACTGAAAATATTTCTTTACCTTTTTAATGGAAAACGGATCTGTACTTATATACCCGTTGGTGTTCTAGACATTTGTGGGCTGAAATTGCAGTGAAGAAAGTCTTATTAGCCATAGGGAAGACTCTTGGGACAATGACGGAATATAACTATTGCAGTTTTTTTTTTAATAAATTTATTTATGGCTGCATTGGGTCTTCAGTTGCTGTACGCAGGCTTTCTTTAGTTGCAGTGAGAGGGGGCTAATCTTCATTGTGGTGCGTGGGCTTCTCATTGCGGTGGCTTCTCTTGTTGTGGAGCACGGGCTGCAGGCGCGCGGGCTTCAGTAGTGTGTCACACGGGCTCAGTAGTTGTGGTTCGCAGGCTCTAGAGCACAGGCTCAGTAGTTGTGGCGCACATGCTCCGCGGCATGTGGGATCTTCCGAGACCAGGTCTCGAACCCACGTCCCCTGCATTGGCAGGCGGATTCTTAACCACTGCGCCACCAGGGAAGCCCTGTTGCAGTGTTTTTTATCCATCCATCTCATCAGTAGTGGGTACTTGCCATTTTAGCTGCTGGGATACAGAAATAAAGGCAGATACTGTCCCTGATTTCTTCTTGTGGAGTTTGTAGTCTGATGGGGAAGGCAGAAATTAAATAAATTCACCAAAAATGTTTAATTACTGCCAAATTGGATTTTGGAAAAACTCAAACATAAAATTGTAGATTTGACTGCCTCCCAGTTAACTGTAGTAGGCTGAATGGCTTTGAATGCTGGGAAATGGACTCGTTAATAGCCAAGAGTACACCAGTTTGTGCTGATAAGTGAAAAACTATAGACTCAAGGTATTGACATAACTGAGAAGATGAACATTAAAAAGGCTGGCTTCATATAAACTATAGTTGAAAATATAGAGTATGTGGAAGAGAAAAAAGCAAACCTTAATAAGTTCATTTTCTATGCATTTATTACTAAATTATGAATGATTATAAAACAGACTCAAATACTGATCATGGGCAGCTTTGATATGGAAACTTTAAAAAAAATGCACACGCATCATAGCTTCTTCTTGAATCTTTTCTTTCTGCTGTGTTGGCCTGGAAACCCTGGAGGTGAGACATTCTATGGAAAACTGTGAGAACTGCAGCTCCTAGCCAAAAGTATCTCCGAACCTTTTTTTTTTGTTCTTTTTCCAAAACCAAAAGTAATAACAGATAGATCCAGGCATGTTCAAATCTTTATTAAAAGTTTTGTTTTGCATTTGATATTAAAACCAATGAAAATTCTTAGACGACAGTTTTACTTTTACCCTTAATCCATGGTTATTGTTCCCTGTGAGCTCAGATTAGATGAAATTATGCCTTTACTCCAACTGTTTAAGTCCTTGGAAAATTCACAAGGTGGAATTTACACCCTGTTGGATTCTCAGAAGAACGTCTCTGTCTTTCCCTGTGTTTATGCGGACTTGTGCTATGGTGGTGTGGGGATGCTATTGGAATATTTTATTTCTGATCATTGTTTTTGATAAATTTTTTGCTTTCTTTCCCACTGATATCTCTACAGGCTCAGTTCGAACTTCAAGCCTTTCATATCCGGGGTGAGCATGCGGTGATAACAGCGAGACTAGAAGAAACCATTGAAAATCTCAAGTACGAGATAGAACACCGATGGCGAGGAGGATGTGAAGAGATGAGGGATGTGTGTGTCTCCACCGACGATGACTGCCCTCCAAAGGCTTTCAGAAATGTGTGCATCCAGACAGACAGAGAGACTTTCCTCAAACCCTGCGAGGGTGAAGACAGGACAACCAGAAGTAACCAAATAATACCCAGAAAGCTGAATATCTCCTCTTTAAGCCAACTCTCTCCCCCAAATGACAGCAGAGACACCAGTGTACCGCTTCAATCTGCGGAAAGCATCTCATCGAGTCAGCAGAAGGCAACGCCTCCCGCTCCCCCTCCCCCTCCCGCACCACCCCTACTGGCAGCCATCCCTCCCCCTCCTCCCCTCCCACCTGCACTTGGACCTTTGCCACTGGCACCTCCGCCACCACCTGTGAATACTGGACCTCCCCCACCTCCGCCACCTCCTCTGCCTCCAAGTGCTGGACCTCCCCCCCCTCCCCCACCCCCCCCACTTCCTCACTGCACCGCTCCGCCACCCCCAGGACCTGTGCCTCCACCTCCCCCTGGACTCTTCTTCGGAGTCAACCCTTCTGCTAGCCAGTGTCCTCGGAAGCCAGCCGTCGAACCCAGTTGTCCCATGAAGCCTTTGTACTGGACTAGGATACAAATAAGTGATAAGAGGTAAGCTCAACTCCCCTGGCCCAGTCTCAGCTTGTGAATTTGCAGGACTTTGGACAAGTGATGTTGTATTCCTGTTGGTTCAGCATCTTTGTAGTGTGGCACTCGTTCTCAGATGTGGTAGTGAATGCCTTGGATAAACAAGGCTGGAATGTTTTGAGGAGAATGTCTCCACTAGGTCTTCTCTGTGTTCTGTATGGATTGATGCTGGAAGAAACGACGTGTTCTGTGTCAGACCCTTCTCGAAGGTACATATTCCATTTCCCAGACTAGAGAAGAGCCCAGGGCTCTCCAGCATCTCTGCAATTAGTGAGTAATCACAAAGACATTGAGCCTGATTCTATACTTCAGGTTCACTGAAGAGTTTTAGATTATCTGTCTTGTCTTTAGATGGTATCATCAACCCTATAATGTGTATATTCAACAGGTAGGTGTAATTTTTCAATTTTTATTAAAAGAACTGGACATAGTTGAATCATTAGCTCTTTAGGTCAGAGAGGAGTCTTAAAATATCAACTCTGTCTGCTTGAACTCTGTTACCCCTCGCTACTGAGCGCCCTCACATCTTTATACCTTGTTGCCCTCCAGAGAAAGTGCCAGTGGGTAGGTGGCTAAAAAGCATGTTCCATTTGCATAGGTTGTTAAAAAGCATCTTCCATTTGCATAGGTTGTTAAAGTGGGTCTGTAAGGCAGCAAGAGACGGTTGCTTGGAAATTTCCATTCAAACAGATCTGATCAGATTTCTTCTGCCTCATTTTGGAAAGCATCAAAAGGACTATGAAAAAGATGTTGAGTTGCTTCTTGACTACTCTCTAGGTGCGAAGTTCATTGTTTGCAAAGAACAGCAAATATAGAACAGATTTTTACACTTAAATTTTTGAACTTAATTCGCAAAATCAAGATGTGGTGGTGAATTTTTCTATTTCTATAACATTTCGCTTGGGGAAAGCAGTATACTGAACAAAATAAACTGCAATTCACAGTGAGAAACCAACTAGAAATCACTCTAGGAGGGGTGGGGCACACCTTGACACTAAGCATATGGTGAACTAAGTTGATTGTATACTTCATATTTGGTCTCTTTCCTCTCACCAAAAATTAAGGGCGAATTTATTTATTTGATAAATTTATTTATTTATTATATTTAAATATAATACTCTATATTTACGTTTCCCAAATGAGTGGTTAAAAAACCATTTCAAATGGTCCTGAAATAGCTCCTACCATTAACTAAAGTACTAGTATTCCCATTCAAGACTCAGATGTCATTTCCTAAGAAATAATTTCTCAGTATATTTATTTGCAGCCATGTTCTCTTATTAGTGTTCTCAAATTAATGCACAGCCATTCCAGGGTGATGAAGCCCACCTGTCAGCCCTGGCAGCATGTGTTCTGAGGGCACACGGAGCTGTTCTACACCTGGGTCTCACTAGCCTGCCTCAGCTTCATTCCCATAAGACTTCATGGGCAAACAATAACCTAGACCATACCAGTGGTGTAACAGTAACCACTGGGAGATGTGGGCCCTTCATCCACCGTTTAAGACAACAAAGACAAGCTGGAGACAATCATTGTAGTTTTCTCTCCTTACATAGTTGGCCATTTTGAGAAAGAGGACAATTGAATTCTCAAGCTCTTATTAGTTTCGCCATAAACGTAGGGCTTCAGTTTTGCGATGGGTTGAATTGCCTCCCCGCAAATTGATTTGCCGGTGCCCTAATCCCCAGTATCTCAGACTGTGACCTTATTTGGAAATAGGGCTATTGCAGATGTGATTAGTTAGGTTGAGATGACCTCAGACTGGAGTAGGGCAGGCCTCTAATCCAAAATGACTGGTGTTCTTATAAAAAGGGGAAATGTGGACACTGCCAGGGGCGGAGGGAGAACGGCATGTGGAGTTTGGAGTCCTGCCACCACCAGGGATTGCATTTTGAGCAAAATGAAAAGTAGATGGATGTTCCAACTTTCCTGACCTGGGACATCAGGAGAGCCCTGCTTGGTGAACATGTCAGCCTCGAGCCTGAGTTCCAGGCACAGGGGTTTAGTCTCTGTTTTTATGGGTCCATCAAAATGTTTTTGTACCTCAGAGCATGAATACGTCTTTTAAACTGACATGGTCTGAAGACCCTGTGTACTATTTATTCGTTATGGACAAAAGTAAAATTATCTGGGATGTGTTCTTTGACAGGAGATGATATTTTGTACAGCCAGAGGGGTAAGCACTTCGTGTAATGAGCACATAATCAATTTTGGTCTTGGTCTTCTGGGGAACTAAGAATAAAATATGAATTTTCTCTAGTATACACACACTGCCTCTCATCCACTTGGATTGCTTTTCACTACGAACATGGTTTTTAACTTTTGCCATTCTGCTTTCTTTGATATCTGTTTTCTGGTTTCTAGAATAGGGAAAAGCCATTTAGTTTAAAAAAATTTTAGGAAGAAAGAAATCCTCATCTGTCTACCTTTTCATCTTCCTAATAAGTATCTTCCTGTTGAGAAATTATCTTCTCCTCCGCCCCCTGCGCGCTCCTCCCTGCTCACTCCCACATCTGTCCCCTCCCACTTCTTCCCTCACCTCCTCCTCCTCCTGCCTTCCTCTTCCTCTTCTTTGGAGCTCAAACTGTGTGTTCAGTGGTCAGAAAAGAGCTGGCCATGATGGCATACGGTCCATTGTGAGCAAGTCCTTGTTACTGCCCCACCAGCCCAGTTGCCCCCAACCCACTGAGAGGTGGTATTCCAAAATTCTGTTACTCATTTTTGGAAATGCCTTTTCCCATAGAAACAGTGTTGTAGATGGTGATGAGGTGTTCAACCTGACTGCCAAAGCCTATTTACTTCAGAATATAAGTGGGTTATAGCACTAGTCCTACTGACCTGAGCTCAGAGTCCTTGGAGGGGGAGCCAAGCGGTACAGGTGCAGGAGATGGGGGGATGGGTCTGAATAATCTCCTTTGTGGGCCACATCACCTCCCTCTAGGCATCCTCTCCTCTGCTTCCCAGAACCTTCCTGAGGCCCAGACCAGCAGCTCTGAGGCTGCATGCTCCAGAATTTCCTGGCTCTCTTCTCCCACCAAGATCCCCTTTCCCAAGTGCAGCTGAGAAAAGCATTTAACATTAAAGGTGTTCATGTTTCGAATTGAAGTTAAGGGGGGTGGCGGGGAGAGAGGGGCAGTGCTGAGGAAGGAGCGCATAGATGGATGTACCTCACTGGAAATGTTCTAGCCCTTGGATGATGATTTCACAGGTATTCATTATACTGTTATACATTATAACTTACATATGTCACATATATGTTCTTAAATGCCTCAAATATTATATTAGAAAAATTATAATTAAAAAAAAAAGTGGAGAGAAGCAAACGTTCAGTTTTGTTATGGGCCAGAACCCAAATGTCATATTTCACAGCAAAGGCAGACACATAGCAAAATGTGAACACTCAGATCTGAAAAGCCAGTGTTGCCAACTGCTTCAAATATGAAAAATTGTCAAAGCGGCGGGCAGGTGGGGATGGTGGTGTGATGAATTGGGCAATTGGGACTGACATGTATACACTGATGTGTATAAAATGGATGACTAATAAGGACCTGCTGTATAAAAAAATAAATAAAATAAAATTCAAAAATTAAAAAAAAAAGAAAAAATTGTCTTTTAGTATCAAAACATTTGTGTGGACCACCCCATGTAGTAAGAGTTCTTTTAGTTTTCATTGGGAAAATGCATATCGAAACAAAGATAAGTACTTGTAGATATTATGGATCATAACATCCACACACGTTTGATGTGTAGATGAGACTTTTTATTAAATGTCTATGAGCATTAAAAGTGTTTAAAAATAAGACGAGAAAGTAAGTTAAGAAAGTAGACGTTTGGGAGAAAATGTGTTCTGGCTGAAAGGAGCCTGGATAGTAAACCACCTAAGGCAGCTCTCAGAGGCAGTTGTTCTGAACCTGATTTCCCATATCTTCTTCCCTTTCTTTGTTTCAAAACTAGGGTATCCCTGTTTTTAGAGAGAGAAAAAAACCAATCAAACAAACGAAACACAGTCTCCCCATGGCTGCTTTTGCTGAAATCTCTGCGGGGGCTGGTGCAGTAGGGGTTTCGCTTTGTTTTTAGTGTTAATCCTGTTGTTGGGTGGTGTATTATAAAATCAAGTATTTCTAAATGAGCACAGCCTGTTCACATATATGGGTCTTAACGCTGAGTTAACCTGAGCTAAACCTGAGAACCATATTTAAAACGAATAGAAAAAAATTCAAAGGAGGGCACATCTTCACCCAAGCACTCCATTTTCGTTCTATTTAAGAATTATCCTATGAATGTCTCAGAATTGGTTATTGTTTCAATCTTTATACGATGCCCATTTCTGCCCGTCATGGAAATGACACAAAGTGAGGGAGGAGCAGTTTCCATGCCTCGACAATCTGAATCCCAGGAGTTCTGATCCCACCGGGTTTCTTTGGTTCTCTCTCTTTGGTTATATCTAAGGACCATTCTGTTTCGGAAATGTGTGTTTGCTTTAATACTTAGTATATTTTGACTTAAAAAATCTGTAATCGTAAAAAGCTTTTCTTCAAGCGTTATTAGAGTTTTTTAAGGAGTTAAAAAAATGAATTAGGATTAAGGATTTCACTGTATTCTCATCTCTTTTGTTTCTTCAGTTTAACTTGCCATTTTCTCTTTTAAGCCAAAATTCTACACCAACCTTGTGGGATTCCTTAGAAGAACCTGATATTCGGGATACTAGCGAATTTGAGTATTTATTCTCCAAAGACACACCTCAGCAGAAGAAGAAACCTCTGTCAGAGTCCTATGAGAAAAAAAACAAGATCAAAAAGGTACTGAGTGACTACAGTAATCTTTGTAATTATATATATATATATATGTATATATTTGTCATACATGGGAATTTATTATGTGCTGCTGATTTGCTTTCCCTCTGTTTTCAAAAAATGTTTTGAAAGGTTTTGAGTCACAGATGACAGAAAGGAGCCAATAGTTTGAGAAATCCGTGCTTGCTATTTTGGTCATGCTGTCTGAATTTGCAAACTGTTTTCTTCATCTGGACTTTTTTCAGCCACTAATTCTATTGAAAAAATGCACAAAAGTTAGTGAAAAGTAGTCTGTAGGCTATATGGAAAATGTCTTCTTCACTTATTTATAGCTTCATTCATTGAACAAATATTTATTGGGAGTCTGAGCTAGATTTTGTTTTAGGCCCATGCTATCCAGTCGGGTAGCCCTTAGCCACATGTGACTATTTGTGATAAAATTAAAAATTCAGTTCTTCAGTGGCACCAGCCACCTTTCAGTTTTATGCTTCTGGCTAGTGGCTACAATATAGCACAGATATAAAACATTTCCATCGTTACAAAAAGTCCTCGTGGGTAGCACTGTCTGAGCACCTGGGGCATGTTGGTGAAGAAAAGCAAACAGGCGAGAAAACAGATCCTTGCCCTCTGGGGCTTCTATTAACAATAAACATCAGAAACAAAAAATCAAATCATGTGGTAGAGCAGAGTAAGGAGGATCAACTTTTTCAGGGATAGGGAGGGATGGGGGCTACGGGTTTGAATGGAGTGTTCAAGGTAGTCCTCCTTGAGAAGGTGACCTCTGAGCAGACTTGAGGGCTAGAAATCTGAGGCCACCAGCCAGCCATCAGAGGACAAGGTCAGGATTCACAAGCAGTCAGACAGATGTGGAGGTGAGTCGCCACGGTCGCCATGCACTGGCTGCGTGCCCCAAGTCAAAGTTCCTTCAGTCTGCCTTGGTCCCCTCAGTGTCACGTGAGATGACATCTATCCATATTGCTCTGAGTAATGATCAAATGACATCGTATATATACACGGGCTACCGTAGTGCCTGGTACCCAGTCAAACCTCAGCGAGTAATTGCTGCTCTCATTTTGCTACTGTTGCTGCCGCCGCTGCTGTTTCTCTGCATTAGTGTTGTGATAATAGCATAGATGGTATTAGGGAAAAACAGTTGGCCCTTGAACAACATGGGTTCGAACCGCACGGGTCCACTTATATGCAGATATTTTTCAATAGTAAACACTACAGTACGAAACAGCCCGTGATTGATTGAATCGCGGATGCTGAGGAACCGCGGATACAGAAGCTGACTCTGAGCCATATGCACGTTAACCCCTAGTTGTTCAAGGGTCAACTTTATAGTACTTGGTTCTGCTGTTGATTTGCGATGTGATCCTGGGCTGGTCATCTCACTTCTCCAGGCCATATTTCCTCTTCTCTGTAAAACAAGATTAACAATATCTGAGTCTACCTGACCCAGCAGGATGCTGTGAAATTCAAATCTAAGAGGGTTTGAAGAAGTGTTTTGAAAGGTGTGTAATACTGAATGATAGTTTCATCAACTCTTCTTAAATTATATAGTGAGGTTCATCCATTGGTTCATATCTCAAGTAACATGATTGTGAAATGAGCTGTGCCTCGTTGGGGGGGAGAGAAATGGCAAAAGTCCGGATGCAGTTTTCTGTTAATCAAATCAGGTGTGCCCACTGACTTAAATTATACATGAAAATCATGGTCAAGGTTTTTCACAAGTTCGTTGGAATTGTGTTTTCCTGATTGAAAAATGTGATCCCAATAATGATTAAATATCAGAGCAAATCTTTTAAGAGGATGTATCCCATGAAACAATTGAGTTACGGCAAGAAGTAAACTGATAGACTATAGAATATATTCACGTGCAGTTAGATTCCTATAAGATGGAAATAAGGGCGTTTTGCTGGCCAGCTGGCTTTTTAAACGCCATCTATAGGAACAGAAGACTAATTGTTTCTATACAAAAGGCAAAAGCAGAATCTCTGTATTCCAAAAGTGGCCTCATTTTGCCTCTTCCAGGAAGCCTTCTCTGACCATCAAGGAAATCCTCTGAATGTTTTCTTACCCAATATCATATTAAACTTACTTTCGTTTTCTTTTTCTTTTGCTGTTACTCCTTGTGTTTCTCTCTCTGGATGCTTGGTTACATGTCATTTACTCATAAAGCTAATTATTTCTGTTTTGGTGAATGAGCATTTTTAAAACATTGAAGTATTTGTTTTTAAAACATCAAAGCATTTGGTAGTTTATTCTTATTTCTTATCATAATTATTTGCCTCTTCAACAAAGGATTTTCACTAAGGCGGTTAGTACTTGATGTGTTTGTTTCTCCGTCTGAGGGGGAAAATATCCTTTATTCAAACTCTTTAATCTTTCTGAACAGTGAGGTTGCTGTTACCCCAAAGACTCTGTGCACACGTATAGTCTCTATTTTTTTTCTTTAAGGGTAGCAGTCTTGAGGGTGCTTGGAGTTTGCAGTGAGCTCGTGTCCTACCTTAGAGCTGAGATTCTAAGTTGTAAAGAAAAAACCGAATTGAGTCAATGCCAGAAAACTCTGAACCTGCCTCCTAGGCGCCTTCCTTCTGTGCCCATGGCCAGATTTCCAATATCAAGATGGATCCCTTGGTCTCTTCTGAAAGTCAGATGTTTATTTTCTGTCTGAGAATGAAGATGAAAGTGAATTTTAGTGATTGTGAGCAACTGAGGAGTTTCAGCCCTGGAGGCCAGCTTTGTTAGCCTAACCACAGAATGGTTCCCATACAAGGTGACCAGGAGACACTTGCCAGATAGATCTTTTTATGGTGACGGAAGTGGAGTATATGTCAGAGATTTAGAAATCCAGCATTCTGAATCTTGGCCGCAGGGACTCTGCCAGCGTTGAGACAGACGTGAGCATCTCTTAAGTGGAGCTGGTCTGCATCCCTCTGCACATCCCACATTCCTAGTCAGAACTGTCGGAATTGTTACCGTTCTGCTGAACTCAGATACGAGTTTCTAGTTTCATCTTCTATAACAGCATTTAAAGTTCCCATCACTGGCACTGATTTAAAACGAACAGATACATATCTTCTTAAACTGGGCTGGGATCCTGTTTTCTAGTACGATACAGTCTAAGAATTAGAAGGAACCTTCCTGATCATCTAATTCAGTGCCCTCATGTGGCACATGAGAAACGAGACCTAGAAAGATGAAGATGACTTCTAGGTTTGTACGCTTTTAGCTAGGAAGACATTGATAATGACGGACACTTGAGAGGATGTGTAGAAGGGCCTCAGCATGTGTCTTCACTCCCCCTGAATTTAAACAGTAATTGGCTTCCCTTAATGTTGGTAACAGCTTTTACTGGGATGATCGATTTTAACCTTTATAAATGAGAGTAGCCATTCTTAGAATCATCAACAAAATCCAGCTACGCTCGTGCAAATCCAAAATACGTCCTGCATTGTGAAATTATCCAAAGTCTTCTTCAGGTTCTTCCAGTAGGAATCCAAATCTTTGAATAAAAAGATACTATGTATAACTCCAACTACGAAATAATATGAACAATATGTAGATTTGGAGCTGTGTTCCTTTGACCCCCATCAATCATTTTAAATATTAGCTATACGTTAAATACTAACTATGACAAATTCGTATTGCCTACTCAGGCCTGTGCCGTCTTCATCTGTGGCATGAGACCGCTCTGCCACCACAGACCTAACATTCACCAAATTGAGAACCAGAACTCAAAACATCAGCTCTTGTCTGTACCAGCAACACTTAGTACTATCTCCTATTTTTTTTGCTCTCTGATAACCTTCAGGGCAAGTCGTTTAACTTTTCCACACAGATTCTTTCTCTACCAAATAGGGAGTAACAACCCTTTACAGGGTCATTACAAGGATAAAATGAAATCATGATTGTGAAAGTACTTGAAGTATTCTCTAGAACTATGTATTAATCTCTTAGTTTATGAACAAACATGAAAGCTTTGCAAAGAAATTCTTGACCATCGCTTATTCCCACAAGCTTGTTGAGGGTCTTCAAACATGAGTGTGTCCCTGTCTGAAACTATTTGCAAATGGTCATCTCTAGACCATTCCTGTTTTTCAGCTCCTTTAACAGAGTATACAGACATCTAGTAGTTCATCTTACATTGGTTTATATAGTCTTTTTGCACTGTAACATAAGAGTTTTCACTGTCAATATGCCCATATTTCTACTATCTCTAAGTTACATTTGTTCTGGGGAAAGGTAGATCGGCACCTTGACAAGGAGCCAGAAATCTGCCTTCGTCAGACAGAATGTATCTGAGATTCTTTGTCCTGGTGCCTGTCAGAGAAGTAGCTACTCCAGTGAACTCTCCAATTGCTTTCTAAACTTGCCTGACAACGTTCAGAAAATCAGCATGACCTGCCGATATTATTCCTCTCTTGAAATTATGAATAATGTCCGTGCTTGTTCCCTCCTCTGTAAGATACATGAAATTACTCCACTCCCTTGGCCTTTTTAATAGATATTTCTTAAGAATTAATGACATAATGACTATTCCCTGAGCACTTGGTGGGAGTGGGGGTAGGGAGGGGTGGTGATGGTCCTGCAGACACTGGTCTATTGAAACTTCCTGGAGCCAAAAGCTTTCAGTTGTAATTGGGTCACTTTGGCCAGGATCGTAGCTGTAACTCTCAAATCCCAGACTTGGTGTCTCAGTTTAGTGGGGAGGGGAGATGAGTGGAAGGAGAACATAAATTTATAGGGTTTTCATAATCTGTTGCCTTCCACGTTTATATAATTTCAGCTTTTGTGTACAAAGATAATTTCTCTGGGCCGCCCCGGTAAGGTATGTGCATTATTTTTTTTCCCCCCAGGAATGGGAATGCATTTGCCAAGCCCTTTCTATTACTCATGTGTTTGAAAAATGAGCAGTGAGGTTAGGGGTTATCATCTGTGGCAGTGAGTGAAATCACTTGCCCGTGTGTTGTTTGCACCAATATATGACCTCGAGGTCATTGGTGCTATGTCCAGATTCCTTGAGTGATATCTGGAACGATCTGGGCTTTCCTGTTCTTCGGTTTTAAAGGCCCCTGACTGGCCAAATCTACTGAAAGCAAACGGGAGCTTCTACTCCATGACAAGCACCAACCTACAAAAATTCTGCCTTGTAAATTTTATGTGGAAATAAGACAGCCCAAAAAGTTAAGTTGTACTTTTACTTTATTTACTTTTTTTTTTAAAAAAAAGGTCATTAGAACTTGTCAAGTATGGATATCAATGATTCTTTCAGAATGTTGAATCTGAATATTATTCTTGGAGTTAGACTATGTTTCTCTTGTTGGCTGTTGAACAGTAACAATCTGGACTTGTACCTCAAGCCAGCTGCAGGATCACACGGTGCTCAGTTCCTACCCGCACCACAAGAGGACCCCTTCGAATGCTCAGCTCTGCAGAGCTAAATTAGCCTCTGTCCTAGAGCCGGAGCAATGGAGCCTACAAGAGCGTAACTACCCCTCGAGTATCCTCTTTCGTCTTGTAAAATCTCTTTATTGTGGACCATGGGGCCAAATTTCACAGCAAATTACCCACTCAAAGTATTGGGAGCCAAAGGAATATTAGAAAGGCTTGTAGGTATTAGTAGAATAGAAATCATTAGTAGGCATAGTTCCAGTGCTTAGAATGAATGACTACAATATAAAAATTTATGAAGTATTAGACTTAGCCCCTTTGGGACTGATTCTGGAATCACCTCCCCACTACACACATACACATACACACACACACACACACACACACACGCACACACACACACACGCACACGAGGTTTTTTTTAATTGTCCATGTCTAAAGGGAGGGAAGATGTATTTAAATATAGATTTGGGGTTCTCTAATTGGAAAATAAAGTTTGATTAGATATTACAAGATATCCTATGAGATGACAATTCTAAATATTTGGGGTTTTTTTTTACGTATTTTATTCTTTACTCCTAGTTGAGTAAAATTTTGGAAATCTCACCTATATTTTCCTGGACCTCATTCATTTATGCTTAATTCAGGACGTTTTCTAAGACTGTGACTGGCCGGAGGTAGACAGTGATTTGAGGCTGACTGCTGGTGCAGGGACCTTGGTGGTGGCAGGACTTCTCTGGCCTCGAGTTTTAAGCAAGAAGTATGTGAGGAAATAACAAGAATGCCCAAAGATCTTATATGTGTATTTAAGTCACAAACCCAGGTCACCTGGGTGCTTCCAAAATGAACTCATAAATGCCTTGCAGAGTGCACACATCTCCAATATACACAAAGATCAAAACAGCCCCATACGCATACACGTGCGTCCATAGGTATGTGCTTAACACGAACAGAAGTCTTAATAACCTTGTATTTATGTAGAATCTTTCAAGTGAAGATGACAACAAGATTTCAATAGCAATAATAATGGTTAATGCTAGGTGAGCGGTTTTTGGCTAAGTGCCTAGCATGTATTAATTTATCCAGTCGTGGGGCTTCCCTGGTGGTGCAGTGGTTGACAGTCCACCTGCCGATGCAGGGTTCGTGCCCTGGTCCGGGAAGATCCCACGTGCCGCGGAGCGGCTGGGCCCGTGAGCCATGGCCGCTGAGCCTGCGCATCCGGAGCCTGTGCTCTGCAACGGGAGAGGCCACAACAGTGAGGGGCCTGCGTACCACACACACACACACACACACACACACACACACACACACAAATTTTATCCAGTCATCACAAGAACCCAGTGAGATGGTTCTATGATTATTGCCATTTTTTAGATGAGGAAGCTGGAACTCAGGGGGGTTATGTAACTTGCCCAGCATCACACAGCTCTTAAGTGGCAGAGCAAGGAGATGAATCCAGCAACAACCCCAGAATCTGTGTTCTTAATCACTTGACAAATGGTCTGTTGGTCTGAATTTAACTACAAGTCCTGACTTTATATTCACTTGGAGAAGTCTGAATTTTATTTCCTGGTCATCGTTTTGTGAAAAGCGCTCTGGCTTCGGTGTCTGTAGACCCTGTTTCTACTTATGGCTCTGACCGTAGCCAACTGTTGTATCTCGGGCAAGTTCTTTAAATTCTCTGGGTCTCAGGTCTCTCATCGGTCAAAAGGTAAACTTTAATTAGATGAATTCCAAGGATATGGTCATCACTTCTCCTTTGCAAGTGGGGACACTCAAGGTCCACCAGCTTTTGTCTTGTTTATCAGAGGGCAGATAGAGGCGTCACATGTGGACCAACATCTCTGCACTCAGACCCATAGATCAGACTGCCTGACACCATCAGCACCACGGTGTATGAGTCACAGGTATGTGGGAGCTCAGGGAGTAATTGTTAGGATCTTAATAATCCCCTAATCTTAAGAGACATAAACGTATTGGAGGATTATTTTAAAATAAGCCAAGTTTCTCTACGTACTGGGGTATTGAAGGGCTGGAATCTGATGGGGAAAACTGCAATGGAAAGGCGCCAGAGGTCTGGTCTTGAAGGTAACTAGTTAGCAGTTGTGTGTCCAGTCACGTAACCTCTCTGGCCTTAGTTTCTGTAACTGTCATGGCCTCTGGAGCGGATGTTTCTCAAGATGCTTTCCAGATGCAAAGTATCAGATCATATCTGTACGTGGACACCTTCACACACGCATTTTAAAACTCAGTGTATACGAGTGTGTGAGTAGAATGCAACCTCAGATATGCACCTTGCTTCGTCAGTGAGTAATGTGGGATATACTGCAAACCAGCCTCACAAACACAATGTTTCTTCCCCCAAAGATGCAATATTTCCCTCCTCACACTTGTCTCTACTTAACAGAAAATGTCTTTGGCGGCAGCAGCCAATGGCCGAGTTGGCCAGCCCCGTTCTGCTGGTGGGGCACTCTCCCCTCCATCTCTCCATAACGTGTCCAGGGTCCAGAGGCCAAGCCAGGAGTTTAGGTTTCACCAGACACAGCCGTCCACGTGTTTCCTCAGACAGTCTGGCTTGCCCCCAGTACTATGGCTACACTTAGAATTTTTTGATAAAGTACCTTTTAGCCCAGAGCTTGATTTCCTTTAGGCCTGACCTGGTTTCTCTCCAGCTGAGGCTAATTTGCATGGCTGTAAACACGGGCCTGACAAAGCTCACCAACTGTGATAAAAGCTAAGGAAACCCGAGACCATTGGAAACTCCAGAATCCGCCTTCAGTATCTGAGCCTGACTCAGAGTCACGCCTCAGCCCAGGAGGCTGCCAGCATGCAGCAGCTAAAGAAATGTTATTCTGATTGATCTGATTAGGGCAGCAAGGTTAGCCATGGTCAATTTACAAAGACAGTATGAGAAGAAGTCATGTGTGTAGGCAAGTTATGGGTCAGCGAGGCCCCTGCCAGAAGTTTTGAAAAGCCACAGCTCTGCCAGCACCATTATCAGATCTCCTCGGTGGGGTACAAATGGGATTGGAGGGTTAGGGGCCCTCCAGAGAAATGAATGACAAAAGGGATTGGGCCGGGAAGAGCTGGGGAGCGGTGCTTACTTTCAGCTGGATTCCTTTGCTGCCGAGCCCTTTACATGGACTTCCCCAGTACCCTGTGAAGAGGACTGCCCTTAGCCCCTCAATCGTCAGGGAGAGGAGAAGGTGGGGAGGCTAATTTGAAAGGGCCGTGAGGCTCTAGACTGACCCACAGGAGCAGCCAGATGGAACCTATTGGGCATTTTCATCCCTTCCTTCACCACCAGAGTGGTTTAACTGGGATCTGGCTCCAGGCCCTGGTTACTAAATAACCCGAGTTTTAGTGTTTTCATTTTCATTCACTAACTTTTAGGCTAGGTACCTTATTAGTCACATTAGACATTTTGCATGTGCAAAATGTCCTAGGAGGTGGGGGCGTGGTCTTTAAACAGTGTAGAGCTGCAAGGACCAGGGGGTTAATTCAGGACTCAATTATCACATCACTTTTGCCTGCCTTGTAGACTCTCTCGTACAACTTCCTTAGTTTACGACAAACACAAAAACTGACTTTTAAATTTTGCTTTCAAGTTGTTATGACATTCGCACTGATTCTGAAGACGTTGGATCTTTCACTCTGGGTGTGGTTCTTTTCCTCCCCGCTCAATTCAGGAACATAAGTGAGTGTTACTTACAACACTGGGTAAGGCACATTAATTAACAAAGAAAGATGGATTTAAAATGAAGCCAACTGAAAGCCACAGTGCCTGAGCTGGGCCTCATTACAAATAGTTCACTCTGTACTATAATCATCTTACTAATGGAAAAAATGAGACACTGAGATGGTTGCTTAGAGAAGAATGTAGTTCAGAGAAGCAGCAAAATGCCTAAAGCACACGAGATGTTTAGAATGATTTAGTAAGGCATTGGAGAAACTGGGCCATGTGATGTTTTTGTTGTGTATTACTTATGCTCTTGGGATGTGGAGGTATCTGAACAGTTCAGCTCTGTAGGACACAGCCGTTCAGTTGCCACCAGTGGAAGGGATGAGCTTCTGAGGCCGAAGGTACGTGGAAAAGAAAGTAAGACTCACAGGCCAGCACAGGGAGTTCACACCAGTTGGCTAAGATCTTGGTGTGTGTTTGCCTCAGAGCCACCAGGAAGCCAGTTTCAAGGCTTCCAATCAGCTGCTTCCTCCTGCACACCCAGGGCACCAAGAGTCACGAACAGTCTAAGTATGGAAGGTGGTAGCATCGTGGTTCAGCAGGGCTTTCTGGAAACCGCACAGGCCTGGCTTTTTCTTTGAGTCATCACTTTATCCATGGGGTAAGTCCCTTCATCTTTCTAAGGCTCCTCCGTCCCGCTCCCTCATCTGTAAAGTGAGAATAATAATAGTATGTACGTATTTCAAAGAGTGATTGTGAGAGTTAAAATAATCTGTGAAGTGTTTAGCTGCGTGTCTGATGCATAAATATTTGCTGGTTCAACCACACTATCGCTACCATCATCATGACCATCAAGAGTAGGAATAAGGACAATGAACAATCCCCTAGTGTCACCCCTAAAAGAGAACCGGAGGTTGGATTCCAACCAGAAGCTTCATCTCTTAGCAGGGATGACTCCTGAACCCCCAGAGGGCTAGCAGAGATCCATCTCACCCTCTCATTTGTCTGTCTGTGTCCCATTGGGACACAGCTGTGGAATTAAAACAAATGAATTTAAGCTAGATGCTCAGAGATGAACGTCCTCAAGGTGTGCCAAGGGAAAACCATGCAGTACAACAAAAAGATGATAAAATTTGTCAGCGTTTTCCAGTACTATTTTTATTTGGCTTTCATAGTAATCTGTGTTGGTAGTACAATTTTTAAGTATGGCGGCTGTTGGGAGGCAACATAAGGGTGCTTCCTTAAATCCTTTTAAAACATGATAGGCTATAAATCAATAAATATAATCATGTCTAGAATCACTGATTTAGGTGATGATGACGCTCTTTAAAGTGTGATATTTTAGGTTGGTTTCTATATTAATAATCAGATTGAATCCACTTCTAGTTTATCTCCAACAGCATAATGCATGGATTAATTTTAAGAGTCGAGCAATATTAAAAGACCTAAGAAAAACAAAGGTCCTGAAAACCTCAACAAATTTCACGCCCTTTTTCGTACAGACCATCCTCTGGCCACAATGCAATTAAGTTAGAAATAATTTACCAATAACAGAAAGATAATTTAAATATGTCAATAACAAAAGCCTCCTTGCCTTTTAACATTTACATTCACACTGCAAATAACTCATGGATCAAGAAAGAAGTTATAATGGGGTTCAGAAAACCCTTATAATTCAAACAATACTGGTTTTTAAGACTCAAAGGATATCACTAAAATGTATGGTCATGAGTGTTTATATTAGAAAAAAAGGATAGGTCAAAAATAAAGCATCCAAAATTAACAGCTAGAAAAAGAAAAGCAAACCAAAGAAATCTGAAGGAAAAATTAGGTTGAACAACAGGAAAGGCCATTTTTGCAGGTCAAATGTGATCAAATATTTAGAATTTCATATGGTTCAACCTAATGCATTTTAAGCTGAGAATGGAAATTTTTTTTTAAAAATTTAATACAATATAGAAGATCAATAAAGTCAAAAGTTTATTCTTTGAAACCAAAATTCAGTAACTTTAGGCACGATTGAGCAAAACAAACAAACAAATAAAGATAATAGGAAAGTGAAAGTGAATGTAACTATAGATGCGATAGAAATGTGTAAGATGAGAGAATACCATGACCAAACTTTTGGCAATAAGTGAAAATAACATAAAATTTAAAACTTTCTTGAAAAATATAAATTACCAAAGCAGAGTCAAGAAGAAATAAAACACTGGAATGTTCTATAAATATTAAGGAAATTGGGCCCATAGTTTAAAATCTTCTTATGAAGGAAGTTCCAGGCCCAGATGGTTTTATTACACCAAGCATTTTCTTCTTACACAAAATACTTGAGAGAATAAAGAATGTTATGCTCAAAGCTAGAATATAGTCTTGATAGCACTACCAGACAAGGACAGGAAGTGAAAGAAAAGTTACAGGTCAGTTTCTCTCATATAGATGTGGAGATCCTAAACAGTGTATTGGTAAATGGAATCCGGCAATGAATAAAAAATTAGTATAGCAAAAGTATTGAAGTAGACCTAAATGAAAGGAGAGACATAGTCTTTTCATGAACAGGAAGACCAATATTATAAAGTTGTCAGTTAGCCCCAAGTTGATTTCTAGTTTGAAAGTAATTGCAATCAAAATCTAAGTAGGATTATTTGGAATTTGACAAGCTTATTCTAAAAATCTGTATAGAAGAGCAGAGTTTCAAAAATAACCTTACACGTGATGTTTTGTGAAAAAAGCAAGTCACAGAAAAATGGTTCCATTAGCCTGAAGTTAAAAACATAAAAAGCCAAAGAATTTTATGGAATCATACATTTGTGGCAAACTGTTTTTTAAAAAGCAAAGGAACAATAAACATAAAATTCAAAAAAATTTAAAAATTCTGACAAAAACCAGGTAGGATGCTTATTCTACCTCATATCAAGAAAAATAAAGCAATAGGCAGTAAGGTAGCTATAGTGTGGTAATAATTGGCACAGAAAAAAACAAAGATCAGTGGAAAGAATTGAGGGTTCAGAGGCAGATCCATGCATATCTGGAAACTAATATATGACAAATGTGGTCTCTCAGATCAGTGGGCAAAAATGACTATTAAAAAAAGTACTTTAAAAATTGGAAAAAAATATATATATATCTCTCCAAAAGAAAGTAGATTCCCTCCCTCATGTCATGAATAAAGATCAATTCCAGATGTATCAAGCACATAAATGAGAAAGGAAAAAGTTAATAGTTTTTTAAAAAAAAAAAGAATATAGGAGCATATTTTTTAACCTCACATGGAAAAGACACAAAAAGCATATCAAATAAGAAATAAGTACATTAAATAAAATTACATTAAAGTTTTTAAAACTCTTGCTCCTCAAAAGGTACCACAAAGAGTATGAAAAGATAAGTCACAAGCTTGGAGAAGACATTTGTAACATATTTAACTGAAGAAGAATTACTACCCAAAATATATATAGAATTCTTACCAGTCAGTAATAAAATGGTTACCTTCCAATAGAAAGATGGGCAAAAGACATGACCAGGTTTGTCATGGAATGAATGGACACTAAATAAATGAAAAGATGATCAACAAGTCAACAACCAGGGAAATGCAGAGATACCATTTTAGGCCCACCAGCTTGACAGAAATCAAAAAGTGTAGCTGTGAAATGTTGGGAGGGTGTGAAGCAGTAAGAACTCTGATTGCTGCTAATGGGAAGGTCAGCTGTTCTATATACTTGGAAAACAGTTTGGCTGTGTCTAGTTCACGTGAACACATGTACAGCCTCTGCTCAAACTTTTGCAGCTTTGTACCAGGAGACTCGTGAGAGTGTTCGTAAAAGCATAGTGGAATAGCAAAAACCTGAAAATGACAACAGTGGCCATCAACATTAGAGTGGAGGAGCGTCACAGAACACTACACAGCTTTTATAAAAAAGACTCAACTACAGCTACATGCATCCACACTGATGATTCTTTTTTTTTTGCGATACGCGGGCCCCTCACTGTTGTGGCCCCTCCCGTTGCGGAGCACAGGCTCCGGACTCGCAGGCTCAGCGGCCATGGCTCACGGGCCCAGCCGCTCCGCGGCATGTGGGATCTTCCTGGACCGGGGCACGAACCGGCGTCCCCTGCATCTGCAGGCGGACTCTCAACCACTGCGCCACCAGGGAAACCCCACACTGATGATTCTTAAACACGATGTTCAATGGAGAAAGCAAGTCACAAAAGAATGATTCCATTGGTCTGAAGTTAAAAACATGAAAAGTCAAAAAATTTTATGAAATCATATGTTTGTGGCAAAACCTTTTTTCTAAAGCAAGGGAAAAATAAATATACAATTTAGGAAACATGGTCCCTTTGGAGGTGAATTGTAGGGGAAAATAGAGGGCCTTTGAAGGTGTTAACAGTTCTCAGTTTGGTAAGGTGTACGCCCGTACATGGTTCACTTTTGTCGTCCTTTAAACTATACATAAACGTGCACATGCTACTCTTTTCTGTAATATTTCACAGCTTTAAAAATTGTTATAAAAAAGATTTCCTATTGCCCCCCATTCCGCTCCCACCTTGCACCCCAGGGGCACCAGTTTTCAATGCCCTCTCTGGCCATCTGTCTGGTATTCTGCTGTCTATTGTGAATACAATTTTAAACAGTCACCATGGACTTCCTATTTTGGTAGACAAGGGTTTTTGTATTTCAGAATTCTATGTGAATTTATAGAAGCTCATTTTTTAAAGAATACAGTTACCTTTCTGAATTTATAAATTATAGTTTCTTCACATTTTCCTTTGCTTTTTACTTTCCTTCTGTCCCTTCTTCCAAGTTTCTTGTTTTACATTTTTTTGTTTGTGGCCTCTGTATTTCCCATTAGAGGATTATCTCAGATAATTGGTGATCCTTGGCTGCAAGATCAAGGCATGATAAACCTGGATGGAAGCTCAGTATGAAGGGATGAGGTTTGCCCAATGATGGGTCTCACAGTAGGGTAAACAGTTGCAGACCAGCCATTTCATTTGGGGGGGCCCTGAATGACAGGATCTGTTTATCTTTGCTCTTAGACGGATCCATTTTTCCAGGTGGAATTTCTCCAGGCACCTGACTCTGGGGGCTGGGGTGTCAGCCTGACTGCAGTTTTCTGAGAGAGAATCCAAGAAAGGAGGTGGAATTTTGAAAATGACTCCATTCCGGTACAAGACCTCAATCCCAACGTCTCAGTGCCTGATGTCCACGAGTCCCAAGTCTGTCTGGTTGCATTTGTCTAGAAACTATACTTCCTGATAATGATCAATGGGATTATACACCTGGCACCTAGTTGCACCATCTACTAACGTTTAAATAATCCCCTTATTTTTAGCTCCCTGCCTCACCCTTCCCCAGCACGGGGTGCCTCTAATTCGTTCACGTCCAAGATTCTGCCTTCCTCTGCAGACACTTAGGTTTGTCCGTCTGTCGCTCTGCCATGGAATTTACCACTCTTTCAATTACTTTTGCCTTCATGTTTCTGTTTGGAAATTAAGGGGGTCTGCTAGTTTCACTGGAGGTAGATTGTGTGTTTCTGATCCTCAGTCTTACCACTTGGGGTTGATTTTATAAGAGAAAGGGAAGTGGACAGGCCTTTACTCTGCTACCTTCAAACTCAAAGTAGTTGTGATTTTCACATCTTAGAGGCTATTGCCTTGTTCAACATGGTGGATGAGGCATGCACGTCCTCGCTGGAATGAGATGTATTGCTAGGGAAAGAACACAGGAGTAGAAGTAGGACATCTGGAGGACCCTGGACAAATCACCTACTGTGTGCTTGTTGCACTCATACTCTCAGAAGGTGACCTGTCCATATGAGGGAACCTCAGGGAACATATATTCGTGATTCTAGCCAAGATGGATATAGAAGCTCATTCTTCACGGATGATGGCGAATAAATATTTTGGATCGTGATGTTACTCCATTCCCATGGATGACTGAAGAATATAATGTGTTTTCTTTCCGTGATAGATGGGCCGTGAGAGTAAGGAGGATGATAAAGACTAATTTTAGGGGAAATGTGCTGGGTTATAGACTGTAAGCCTTAACCAAAACTTGTAGCAGTTTTAAAATATGTGTGTACCATGCTCTTTCATCTCTCCTTTCTTACTAACATTTCCTGGAATCGTCATTTTATGTTTATAGAAGGAACTCAGGGAGCCTCCTTAGAAACAATGTGGTGCTTGTGTCATCTGCTGTTACCCAGAAGGTTAACAGGGTAAAATGACTTAGGTAGTAAATAGCGCATGTTACAGCAATAGCTGCAAATTAGAACTATGTGCGAGGTTGTTCTAGATGAAAAGGAAAAGGGAAAGTAGCCCTAGGTATCTTTAAAGAGGAAGTGTTTCTCTTTGAGCTATGTCACAGATTTTGCTGTCTAGTGGCTGGAGGCCCTGAAGCTAGGAGTGCCCACTGTCACTAGCTCTTCACCTTCCAAGCAGGAGTGAGAAAGAGCCAGGTAATTTGCATCATGGTACACTCGGAATCAAAGGCCATCCATCATTTCTGATACCTTGAACGCAATGATTATCATATCAAAGACATACGATGACATTGAAGATAATAACTTTCTGTTGCCCATTATCTCTAACCAGCTTGGAGTAATTATTAGCATGTGTTCTTTTCAAAAGCCTAACACTCTAGATTTTGGAGAGAAAAGCCCTATTTGAGCCACCAAGAATATGTATGAGACTAGATTCAATGTCTCAATATTAAGTGAGAAATTATATAAATAAAGCAGGAAGCCCAAAGGTCTTATAAACTTTGTTATGTATAATCCTTTGGAGGTCAGTGTGGCTGTCTGTGTACCTGGGATTGGCCGTATCTGAGAAAGCCGTACTCCTTGACTGAGCACGTAGCTTTGAAAGAGGACTCCGTGGAAATTGATAGAGGAAGGGGTACATTTCCAGCTATTTAGTTAGCAGAAAAAAAAACCTCTAGGAATTAGGGATTATATAAACGTACAAACATATATCAGGCTCTGTGCTGAGTGCCAGTGATAGTAAACAAAATCATTCATTCATTCATTCATTCATTCATTCATTTGCAGTCACCTGGCTACTCAAAGTGTGTTATCCATGGACCAGCAGCGTAAGTATCACCTGGAAGCTTATTATAAATAAAACATTCTCATTCCTTGTATTGGTTTCCTAGGGCCAACTTAAACTACCATGAACTGGGTGACTTAAAGCAACAAAAATTTATTGTCTCCACGGTGCCAGAGACTACAAGTCTGAAATCAAGGTGTTGGCCGATGCTCCCTCTGAAACCAGTAGGGGAATCCTTCTCCCCCTCTTCCTATCTTCTGGTGGTTTGCTGGCAATCTTCGGCATTCCCTGGCATACAGCTGCCTTCATCAACACTTGACCTTCTCCTGGTGTGTCTCTGTGTCTTCACATGGCCATCTTCTTAAAAGGATGCCAGTCATATTGGATTAGAGGTATACTCTCCTCCAGTATGGACCTCACCTTAATTACATCTGCAATGACCCTATTTCCAAATAAGGTCGCATTGTGAGGTGTTAGGGCTTGGGACTTCAACATATCTTTTTTAGGGGAAATACAGTTCCATCCAAAACAGGTCTCGTCCATACCTGTTGAATGAGATTTTGTATTTTTCAGGATGTCCCTGTTAATTCACAGGCACCCTAAACTTCTAGAGGATATCCCCGAGGCTGTTAATTGCCTTATACCATAGACAGTTTTTTAGTGTCTCCACCAAACTTCTCTAAGGACGTTGCCTACAGGATATAGAGGTATATAGGTTGGAGATGTTTCCCATGCAGCTTAGGAGTAGTGGAGAGAAAGCTTTCCCTTTGCTCTTCAGTGCTAGGTCCAGTAGGGTGGGAAGGGGAAGAGAAGGAACATTAACTCTCCCAGTCTTTGCTAGGCATGCAGATTGCTTATTGAGACAGGAATTTGAAGTGAGATTGTAATAAAGAAATGTAAAACAAAGGACGAGTAAAACGTGACTCAGAGGTCCTGTGGCATCATGCCTCTGGTGTATCAGGAGTAATGAACCACTGTGCTCCCATCCCTCCTAAAACAGAGTAAATAAATTCTTCTTCCTGCTGTTAAAGGGTGAGTTACATGTATGGAATAAGTTCCTGGCTTTGAGAAAGTTGAGCCATGATGACAGGAGACCACCTGAAGGTATGGAATTGAGCTTTCCCGGGTTGTCCTGACGTTAACATCTGTCCCAAAGAGAGTCGCTGTTTCCTCTCACTTTCTGACCACCAAAACTTAGTATTCACCTCATCAGAGTCTTGAATATTTTTTTTTTTGTTTTATGTTTCACTAGAAGTTGATATCTTCATACTCTTCTGTTCTTTTTCTCTTTTTCTGCTGTGTAGCCCTCTGTCTAGTTGCTTCTCACCAGGTTAGTTGTCAGTTTTAGAATTGTTTCATATTTATTAAGGCAAGCCCTCTTTAAGGGGCCATGAGCACTAAGAAATCATAGGATGACGTTTCTCATCTGTACCTTGGTGTGACAGTAGTTTTGGTCCTGTCTGCAGACAGGACAGTTAATGCACTGGTGTCTCTCCTGAGTCTCTGATCAAGAGTAAATGCATGTGATTTTGTTTTCGGAGTTTGTTCTCTACATAACAGGAAAACTCCAAAACCAGCAGAAGTACCTCCTGCCCACACCCGCCCCCCAATCCCACTGTGCCCAACACTCCCTGCCCCACCGCAGCCTTCACCTGCTGTGGCCTTCTCTCTCCATTTACTCTCTGAACAGAATTCACTGGCCCGAAAAGCAATAAAAGGGTTTTTCTGTCTCATCAGTAAGGGAATGGGATGCCAAATATGTTCTCAGACGCAGGACGGGATGACAGTTTGCCTTTTCACATTTCTTGGTGAAGAGCCTAAATCCTTAAAGTAAATTTCATCTGAGCAATTTTACGTGTCCCCAAAAATAAGGCCGTGGAAGAGATTCAGACCTAACAGTTTGACAGAACAGTGCAGCTTAGTTTCCCTTGAAACATTTGGTGGCACGGATATCAGGCTGCGTGTGGAAAGCTTATTTTAATGCCATTTATCAGGCCGGCTGATGGGGGCCACTACCCCGAAGCATACCCACCCACGCTGGCCATCAGTGGCGAGGGCTTGTTTACACCAAGACAGGTGACATTTCATAATATGGCGGGCACCATGGAGCCCGCCAACCAGCTCCTCTGGGTGTGATGCCGAAGAGTGGCAGGGGGTAGAGTGCAGGAGAGGAAGGGACAAGGAACCTGAGTCAGCATTTATTTTCCTGGGCACCTACCAAGAAACAAATGCATGCTTCCAAGGGAGTGCCCATTCTCCCTGAGGAGAGAGCAAGACGGCTGCCAACTCTGGTCCTGCTATTCCCCTCCAGCTGGCCCTAGCTCTTGGTACTGGCTGGGAAAAGTAGCTGCTTACCTGTCTCCTCTCCAGTCACCATCACATTAGCAGTGTCAGGGAGGGCACAAGGCTGGCCACAGCTGTGAAGTGGAATTGTGTCAGTTGCTTATTTCCATGATTTTTTTTGGGAGGGGGGAGAGGGTGCTTATAAGGCCTACATCCACGGGCTACCCTGCCTCGTGACCGTGTATCATCTTGTGTGACATCTTGGAATGTCCATTGGGAAACACTGTTTTCCAAATTAGATTTCTATTACTTATAAAATAAGGATTTCCAATTTGGGGAGTATGTGAATGGGTGAGAGTTAAATGAGAATAAAAGTTAAACTTAGGGGTTCCCTGATATATACCATATCTCATCCCCAGAAGATACCGCTCTCTAATCCAGCCAAAATTCAGACTCCATACTGATTTATATTTGTGATTTGGAGGAATCCAAAGGGTAGTATCAGCTCAGTCACCCAAGCTTAAAGCCCTTAGGATAGGTGCATCAATTTTCTACGTCTCCACCGTAGGATTCTACCTGCTTTTCAACCTAGTCCGTGAGAATGTCTTCAAGATAAATGAGGCAGTCATTAGGAAAGTACCTTGGTCCGTTTGGAAGCTAGTGCCTTAGAAATGCAAAGGATTACTGTTAAGGAGGCAAGCTGACTTGTCATCAGTAGCACGTGTGCTCTGTGCCAGCCTCCGAATGTCTGTAGTTTTGCCAAGTAGTGGAATTTGGTGAGTGTTGATATGAAGCATAAGCAAAAGATACGGCCAGTCTGAAGGCACAAAAATAGAAATAGTGTTTTTCAGAGTTTTGCTTTGCAGAGTCAGATTGTCTCCTTTCTGTGTATTCTCCACTGTGTTGTTTGATCTCCCTGAGAGAGGCAAGCCATGTACTCATTTGTTCTCTACAGTCGAAAGTGCCCTGCCCGGGGAGATTTGATACATATCATTGTCTCGAAAGTAAATATCTACCCATGTATGTAGATCCTTCATTTATTTGTTTTTGGTGGAGGAAGGGAAAGGCAGCAAATTTCACATGGACTTAATGTGCCTGAAGTGACCGAAAGATGTTCATTGGTGATAACACATGAGGCTGTATGTAACTAGACATGGGGCCTGTCCTCCAGGCTCTGTGATAAAACCGACTTCACTGGAGATGGAAATCCCGCGACTGAAACTGAGAAAGTTCAAATGTGTGGACTAAGCTGAAGAACAGAATACCCACCTGATCTGCTTTAGGTTTCAATGCGTTTGGTGTTTAGCTAAGGTATAAGTGTGGAAATGACTCCTCATTTTCAGGCAGGGAGGGCTCCCTGGAAGAAGAAGGCTTCTGTGATTCTCTTTATTTTGTAGCTGTGCCGAACTCACTTGGCCGAGTGTGCTTCCAGCATTCGTGGCCTATCCAGACCATTTATTTTTATTTTTATTTCTGGCCACGTCTGCCAAGCTCAGGCAGAAAGCTAAAGATATATATGGATTTTATGAAGATGTGAAAATCCCACTGGACCTGGCAGGAATTCTTTCTTGGTCTGTCTGGCAAGACTTTTCTAGTTGAGCAGTCAGGGTGTGGTTTTTCCACTGAAGCAAATCTGTCTTCCCATTCCTGTCTTCATTCTTATTCAACGAGGCAGATTTTTCTAAAACTCCACATATGTAAGAAATAATAATGATTTGGATGCACGGGCTCAAGGTGCAGGTTTAGACAGGGTGGGGCGTGGGCCTGCCTTCCCCTCTCTGGAAGGCATGGCGAGAGGTCCTTAGGCGATGTAATAGTGCGCATGTGTGACAGGCCCTAATTCTGGCATGCGGCGGGGGTCTGGAAAGGCTTTGCCTTAAACTAGGCATGTCTAATAGGGTTTCACACAACCTGTGAATTTGCCCCTGCACAAGGTCAGCTTGTAGGTCAGTGGAATGCTGCACAAATTGCATTCTCCTCCAGACTGTAATTATACCTAGGAGAAGGCCATGTGTTGCCAAGTTCAGCTGACTCCAGATAGGACCAAGATAAACTGAGGGCTTGCTCATGCTTCTCAAAAACTGATTTTTAAGGCTTTGATATAAAGCATCTCTTGTTTTTTTCTTTTTTAAAAAAAAGATGGTCTTGAGGTTTATGAAGGAGCTTTGTGTAGAGGATGGTGAGACCAGCCATTGTCTGCCTTCCCTGAGAGCAGAACAAGATTGTTTGAAATGGAAGCATGAGGAATTCCAGTCAGACATAAAGTGAAAGGCTTCGGTGCCAAAAGCTACTTAATACTAGAAAATGATTTTAAGAATTATAACAAATCAAGTAATATGCAGCTAAAGACAAAGGAGAATGAAAAACGGGTATCGGGGAGCAGTCACAGAGCAGGAATAGGACGAAAAATTTAGGTTGTGTTTACCATTAGCTGAGGTAGGATTGCGTTTTATTTGTTTGATGGAAAATGGCTATACATATGTGTCTGTTATATGCCTGTAATAATTTCTTAAAGTGTGAGCTTTCTTCTAAAGTAAGGTCCATCCTTAAATATCTGGGCCATTCCAAAGGAAGAGGGTAAGTCAGGCAACATCTGCAGGTTTCTTCAACGCTAACAGCTAAGGGATTCCAAAAGCCACTTAAAGCAGAATATTCAGTAGGTGAGCAAACTTTTGTAAGGACTCATACTCTCTCAGAAATGTTCTCTGAAATATCTTTCTCGAACAGCCTGAAATGGGCATGTTATTCTCCGGACCCACTTGGAAGGAGGTCACATTGAGAGCGTCAAGGCACAATTCTGCCTACCTGTTCCACATCCACGTGGAAAACCATGAATTTGACATTCACATTATGAAGCTATGGACTAATACAGCCAGGAATCCTACCGATATCTAACAGTCAAATGTGGAGGACTGGCCTGAGGGTCTGCAGTGTGACAGCCCCTCCTGCGGGCTGGTCGTAATGCCTAACGCAGAGCCTTCACCCCCAGCGGCCCCAGTGGCCACGTGGCATGGAAGGAGCCCTTCCTGCGTGGGTAAGGGGAGCTTAGGTTACAGTGTTGCTTGCAGGTCCTGGTCTGTAGAGCTTCTCATCTCTCAACTCTCCCTCGTGGAGAGGTTTTCTAGAGATGAGACCTGGACTTTCGTTTCAGGAAAAAAGGCACTGCGTGTAACGCTTCTGGAAATGCTTTCAGGTTACCCAAAGGAAGACTCTGCCTGAAACAGCCATTTCACTTCAAACCCCCACTTTCAATGAGTCCTGGCATTTTTTAGGTATCATATACCTAAGAACAATTAGAAACTCTTCATGTTAGCCGATCCCTGTAAATAGCTCCCTTATGTCAGACTTATTTATGTGAGTTTCTCTCATATAAATAAACCGGTCTTTGAACTCCCATTGAACAAGGATGTATATATATGTACATATATATACATACGTGTATGTGTTTGTGTGTATATATATATGTTATTTTTAATCTTTATAGCCCTGCAGTGCACCAACATCGGAGTTTGCATATTGTGAGTGTTGGTGAATTGGACTGGCTGTGTCTCAGCATTGGTGTGGGATGATAGTCAGGGCAGGCCTAGAAATAGAAGGCTGGCCTCCTGATTTTTCTCTTAATGACCAGTCACCAGGTGATGATGCCTGTCACTTTCCGTAGCTGGTCAAGGGAATATGACAGCTCAGAAGGCTCGAGCTAAAAGCTAGAGGGCAGGACCGTTGTATTTATGGCTCTGGTTCTTAGTTTTATTTGTATTTCTACTTAGATTGTTACATTGCTGGGAACCTTTGACTTGGGCCAGACAACTTTAAAAATTTGTTAAAATAACACAGGATAGGGCTTCCCTGGTGGCGCAGTGGTTGAGAGTCCGCCTGCCGATGCGGGGGACGCGGGTTCGTGCCCCGGTCCGGGAAGATCCCACATGCCGCGGAGCGGCTGGGCCCGTGAGCCATGGCCGCTGAGCCTGCGCGTCTGGAGCCTGTGCTCTGCAACGGGAGAGGCCACAACAGTGAGAGGCCCGCGTACCGCAAAACAAAAACAAAAACACAAACACAGGATAATAACAACCAGAATGCTTAAGAATGGTTTGATGCTGATTAATTAAATTTTTAGTTAATAAATGATTTGATATGTTATGTATCATAACATTTTTTTGTATTTAAAGTCCTGTGGTTATTTTTTAAATGTATTCAATAGAAAAGTTCCTACTATAAAAAAGGCAGGCTATTAAATATCTGATAGCCTCAGGCAATTTAGGATTCTAAAAGTTTTCCAGATAATCATTACGATCGCCAGTCTTCACTGTTCCGTCATGCAAATGGGGAAGGTATAGTTGATTGTGATTGCTTTCAAGCCCATGATATTTTAGAGAAGCTAGTGAATTGGGAAGAATACCCAAGATTAGTTTATCTTCCTCTCATATTTTCTTTCTCTTCAGAGAGGAATTTTGAAGTTGACTTTATCTGTCTAGAAGTTAGCTTAGCAAGAATGAGTATGATACAATAAAAGAAAAACAGGAGGAAATTTCAGTTAGTGGAAGGTTCTCCATAAATTGCATCTGGTTATTTGAAACTTGACCGTGATTCTAAAAGAGAATATTTTAAAAGCAGTGTAATAATTATTGGTTGATGACTAACTGAACGTCTTAAAAAAAAAAAACAAAAAGAAAAACCTTTTTCTTCCCTCTTTCTTTTCCTTGTTTGTTCTCTCCATCAGTTTTCTCAATCTTGTCTTTTTTCCTCTATGTTTTCTTCCTACCTACTCTGCTGTGAAGGTAAATGCCTCAGATAATAGGTAAAAATCTGGGTAAGGAGGAATGACATTTGATCACAAATATCAGAAAAGAGAATTGGGTTAGAACAAAGTGTGCTTCTAGTTCTGTGCCCCTTGCTTTAATGCCCTAGCAGTGAGGTGACTGCACTGACTTTACAGGACTCCTGAGCCTATAGTCTTGTTACCTTTCTGGAAATCCACAGGGGGCCACTAAAGGAATAAAAGTTCACAATATCATGGTGTTCACTGCCCCCAATTCACAGCTCTCCATTTGGATTGGCTCGTGTGCAGAGGCGCATAAAACCTTAGTAGGGGCGCAGTAAAAGGTAGTTCCCTTCCCCCTTCCTCCCTTAGAAAATGCCTCTTATCCACAGCAATCTCTGTGTAAGTCTCTCTTCCTGCTGTTCAGCTATGTCATTATTTAAATTTCTTTGCGTTGAACCAGCCCAATAGATAGTCATTGGAAAACAGCAAAAAGGATACAAAGACAGTTCACAAGAACACGTGACCAGTAATCAGATGGTTAGCCTTACTGTTAAATCATTAAAAATGCCAAATAGTGAAAAAACATTTTACCTATCATATTGGCCAACATTTTTAAAATTGATAATACTCAGAGTGGGTGAGGGAACAGGAAAACTGTGACTCTCAAGTACTTGGCAGCAGTATAAATTGATGACGCCGATTAGAAACAATTTGACAATATTTATCAGAATGTAAAATGGACATGCTCTTTGAACCATTTCTATAAGTCTATCCTATAGAACTACAACCTCAAGTGACCTCAGGAATGATCTGAATATATACTGAAGTCTTGGACGGGACTTCTTAGCTGACTGAGCTCCCACTGAGTCTGTTTATTAAGTCTAATGTGTTGTTTTCCTCCGTGTTTTGTTTTGTTTTTGTTTTTTTTAGTCACTTTGCATATTGGACTTAAGAATATTTTAAAATATGTATTCTACTCTTTGTGGGCTTTTTAATCCCTTTTTTACTTCTGATTCTTTTTCTTGTAATTTGTTTGGTAGTGTCCTCCACTTCCTAAGTTAGAAGTTTTACACGCCACAGGCACCCTTGTTCTGTTGTGCTTTGCAGATACCGCAGTTTTTACAAATTGAAGGTCTGTGGCAACCCTGTGTCGAGCAAGTCTATTGGTGCCATTTTCCCCAACAGTATTGCTCGTTTCATGTCCAATTTTGGTAATTCTCACAATATTTCAAACTTTTTCATTATTATTATATTCGTTATGGTGATCTGCGACCAGTGATCTTTGATGTAACTACTGTCATTGTTTTGGGACACCATAACCACGCCCATATAAGATGGGGAACTGAATCAATGTTGGGTGTGTTCTGACTGCTCCACCAACCAGCCATTCCCCCATCTCTCTCCCTCTCCTCAGACCTCCCTCTTCCCTAAGACTCAACAATATTGAAATTAGGCCAATTAAGAACCCCACAATGTCCTCTAAGTGTTCAAGTGAAAGGAAGATTCACACATCTCTCACTTTAAATCAGGAGCTAGAAATGATTAAGCTTACTGAGGAAGGCATGTCGAAAGCCGAGATATGCCCAAAGCTAAGGCCTTTTGCACCAGTTAACCAAGTTGCGAATGCAAAGGAAAAATTTTTGGAGGAAATTAGAAGTGCTATTCCAGTGAACACACAGATGATAAGAAAGTGAAACGGTGAAAGTTTTAGTGGTCTAGCTAGATCAAATCAGCTGCAGCATTCCCTTAAGCCAAAGCCTAATCCAGAGCAAGGCCCTACCTCTCATCAATTCTATGAAGGCTGAGAGAGGCGGGAACGCTGCAGAAGAAGAGTTTGAAGCTGGCAGGGGTTGGTTCATGAAGGTTAAGGAAAGAAGCCATCTCTATAAAGTAAAAGTGCAAGGTGAAGTAGCAAGTTATCCAGAAGATCTAGCTAAGATGATTCATAAAGGTGGCTACGCTAAACAGATTTCTAGTGTAGCTGAAACAGCCTTCTGTTGGAAGAAGATCCCATCTAGGACTTTCATAGCTCGAGAAGGAGAAGTCAAAGCCTGGCTTCAAAGCTTCAAAGGACAGGCTGACCCTCTCGTTAGGGGCTAATGCATCTGGTGACTTGAAGTTGAAGCCAGTGCTTATTCACCATTCCAGAAATCCTAGGGCCCTTAAGAATTGTGCTAATTCTACTCTTCCTGTGCTCTATAAATGGAACAACAAAGCCTGGATCACAGCACATCTGTTTACAACATGGTTAACTGAATATTTTAAGCCCACGTTTGGGACCTACTGCTCAGGAAAAAGATTCCTTTCAAAATATTACTGCTCATGGACAGTGCACCTGGTCACCCAAGAGCTCCGATGGAAATGTACAATGAGATTCATGTTGTTTTCAGGCCTGCTAACACAACATCCGTTCTGCAACCCATGCATCAAGGAGTAATGTTGACTTTCAAGTCTTATTCTTTAAGGAATACATTTTGTAAGGCTATAGCTGCCATAGATAGTGATTCCTCTGATGGAAATGGGAAAAGTCAATTGAAACCTTCTGGAAAGGATTCACCGTTCTAGATGCTATTAAGAACATTGGTGACTCATGCTGAGAGGTCAAAATATCAACATGAGCAGGAGTTTGTAAGAAGTTGATTTCAACCCTCATGGATGACTTTGAGGAGATCACTGCAGATGTGGTGGAAATTGCAGGAGAACTAGAATTAGAAATGGAACCTGAAGAGGTGACTGAATTGCTGCAATCTCATGATAAAACTTGAACAGATGAGGAGTCGCTTCTTCTGGATGAGCAGAGAAAGTGGTTTCTTGAGATGGAGTCTACTCCTGGTGAAGATGCTGTGAAGACTGTTGAAATGACAACAAAGGATTTACAGTATGACACAAACTTAGTTGCCAAAGTAGCAGCGTGGTGTGAGAGGATTGACTCCAATTTTGAAAGAAGTTCTACTCTGGGTAAAGTGCTATCAGACAGCACTGCCGGCTGCAGAGAAGTTGTCTGTGAAAGGAAGAGTCAATGGATGTGGCAGACTTTATTCCTGTCTTATTTTAAGGAATTGCCACAGCCACCCCAATCTTCAGCAGCTACCACCATGACCGGTCAGAAGCCATCAACACTGAGGCAAGACCCTCCACCAACAAAAATATTACCACCTGCTGAAGGGCTCAAGTGATAGCAGTTTTTAGTAATAAACTATTTTTAATTAAGGTATATACATTGCTTTTTTAGACATAATACTCTTGCACATTTATTAGACTACAGCATAGTGTAAACATAATTTTTATATGCACTGGGAAGCAAAAAATCTGTGTGACTCACTTTATTGTGATATTCACTTTATTGCAGTGATCTGGAACGAAACCTGCAGTATCTCCGAGGTATGCCTGTTGTACAGTGTGCAAAACAGGATGGTACTGGTATAAAGACAGACATAGACCAACAGAACAGAGGAGAGAGCTCAGAAATAAACCCACATGAATGTGGTCAAATGATCATCAACAAGAGTGCCAAGACTACAAAATGGGGGGAGGATAGTCTCTTCAACAAATGGTGCAGGGAAAACTGGATATCCAAATGCAAAAGAATGAAATCGGACGGTTATCTTTCAGCATAAACAAAAATCAATTCAAAATAGATTCAAGACTTAAATGTAAGATCTGAATGTGTAAAATTCCTGTGAGAAAACACGAGAAAAGCTTCATAACATTGGTCTTACTAGTTATTTCCTGGAAATGACACCAAACCACAGGCAACAAAGGCAAAAATAGACAAGTGGAACTATATCAAATTAAGAAGCATCTACACAGCAAAAGAAACAGTCAACAGAATGAAAAGGATATATATGGAATGGGAGAAAATATTTGCAAACCGTATGTCTGATAAAGGGTTAATATCTCAAAATACGTAAGAAACTCCTACAACTCAGTTTTTATAAACCTGATTTAAAAATGGGCAAGGAAAAAAAAAATGGGCAAGGACATGTATAGACATTTCTCCAGAGAAGACCTACAAATGGCCAACAGGTATATGAAAGGATGTTCAACATCACTAACATCAGGGAAATGCAAATCAAAACCACACCTAGCAGGATGGCTGTTATCAAAAACAAAAATGTAATAAGTGTTGGTAAAGATGCTGAGAAATTAGAAAAATAGAACTACCACATTATCCAGCAACCCACTTCTAGGTATTTATCCAAAAGAATTGAAAACAAGATCTCAAAGAGATATTTGCACTCCCCTGTTCACTGCAGCATTATTCACAGAAGCTAAGAAGTAGAAATAAGCTAAATGTTCATCGATGGATATATTTATATATATGCACACACACATACAATACGCACATATATATACACACACAATGGAATACATATATACGCATATGTATATGCGCACATATATATATATATATATATACACACACACAAACACAATGGAGTATTATTCAGCCTTAGGAAGGAGATTCTATCACATGCTACAACATGTATGAACCTCGAAGATGTTATTCGGAGTGAAATCGGCCAGTCACAAAAGGACAAATACTTCATGATTCTGTTTACTTGAGGTATCTAAAGCAGTCAAACTTGTAGAAGCAGAAAGCTGTCCAGGGGCTAGGGGGAGAAGGAAATGGAGTATAGCTGTTCAAGGGGTCTAGAGTTTCCATCATGTAGGATGAAAAACTTCTAGACATCTGCTGTACAACAGTGTGCATATAGTTAACAGTGATGTACATTTAAAATGTTGTTAATATGGTAGATTTCATGTTTTCCTTTCTCTCTCTCTCTCTCTTTTTTTTACTGTAGTAAAATAAAAAAACTAAACCTTTCAGTCATGAAAACAAAAGAAACGACGAGGGCTTAGGGCATATATCCATTCCGTGTCCATTGTGTTCCTACCATTTTAGCTGGTTTTGAGAAACCTGGTGTTATTCCACAATTGAAGAGAGACTCTTTTTAAAGGTCTAGTTAGAGGTAGACAGAGAATTTGACACAAATAGGGAAGAGAATACAAATGCTCTGACTTGAGCACTGCCTACCCCCTTTTTAGGAAGTAGCACCGCATTTCAGGAAACTCTTAAGGTTTCATTTCAGGAAACTCTTAAGGTTTCAGCCGAAGGTAACAGACACTTTCTTTCCAAACGCTTGCCGTGCCAGGTTATTAAACAGAATTGCAAGGATGGTAACATCCGTTCCGCAGGGCAGCCTGGTTGAACAATGAAGTGGGGATGGATTTGCTTCTTTTTATTTTTTAAATTTTTATTTTAAATTGGAGTATAGTTGATTTACAGTATTGTGTTAGTATCAGGTGTACAGCAAAGTGATTCAGTTATACATACACATATATCCATTCTTTTTCAGATTCTTTTCCCATATAGGTTATTATGGAATAGTGAGTAGAGTTCCCTGTGCTATACAGTAGGTCCCTGTTGGTTATCTATTTTATATATAGTAGTGTGTATATGTTAATCCCAAGCTCCTAATTTATCCCTCCCCCCAACCTTTCCCCTTTGGTGACCATAAGTTTGTTTCCGAAGTCTGTGAGTCCATGTCTGTTTTGTAAATAAGTTCATTTGTATCATTTTAGATTCTACATGTAAGCGATATATGTTGTCTTTCTCTGTCTGACTTACTTAGTATGGTAATCTCTAGGTCCATCCATGTTGCTGCAAATGGTAGAGTTTCATTCTTTTTTATGGCTGAGTAATATTCCATTGTGTATATGTACCACATCTTCTTCATCCATTCCTCTGTCAGTGGACACTTAGGTTGCTTCCATGTCTTGGCTACTGTGAATAGTGCTGCAATGAACATTGGGGTGTATGTATCTCTTCGAGGTATGGTTTTCTCCAGATGTATGCCCAGGAGTGGGGTTGCTGGGCCATATGGTAGTTCTATTGTTAGTTTTTTTTTTAAGGAACCTCCATACTGTTCTCCATAGTGGCTGTACCAATTCACATTCCCACCAACAGTGTAAGAGGGCTCCCTTTTCTCCACACCTTGTCCAGCATTTACTGTTTGTACACTTTTTGGTGATGGCTACTTGCTTTTATCCAATGACAGACAGAACCTCAATCTCAATTTCAGTCCCTCCCTCTCTCTCTGTTCTCTTGTGGTTACTCTCTTGCTTTCTTTTAATTAGCTATTAGAAAACCTTGAATTTGAAGCTTGTTTTTCCCGTAGGTAGAATGTGTTACCCAGGGTTTTCAGAACCCTAACTGGATAGCATGGTGAATATTGGTTTGAAGACATTTTTGCAACCCAGTTGTCCTCTTGTCATAAATTTGATTCCTGTGCCTGTCTCCTTGACATTGATGTGTATGCCACGACCAAGCTTGTATCTCAGTCACTAGCTTGGTCTTTTAAGGATAAATCTAGTCAATTCCCAAAGCTTTTCTTATTTTGAATTTGCTTTGCAGTTAGTTCAAGTCATGGTTTTATTCGCCTTTTTAGTTCTTCTCAGCAATTTTAAATCATTAAATTCTACAAAATTTATGACGTCAAGGGCATGAGTCCAGAGCAGTGCCAGGCATGTAACAGATGCACAGCAGATATTTGTTAATGAATGAATGCATGTCTGAATATTTACACGAAGCTCCGGTAGGTTTTTCTTAATTTTGTATTGGACTTTAAAAATCGTTTCACTTTAAATTTGTGTTCTCTAAGAAAAAGCTAGAAATTGCATCTTTTAAGAAGATATTTGATATACATAATATCTTGTTCCTTTGCGTTCGTGTAAAAAATAAATAAAAATACCAAGGACCTTCTTTATTTCTTTTAAAAACTGCAATTCTGTATCCTCCAAGAATCTGTCCTTAAGGCTAATGTTGAAATGATTAAACACATTAGGCTGAAAATCAGATTTTCCTTTTATCTTGATGAAAGCTTAGTGTTTACTGTACTTTCGGCCTAACGGTAAGATAAGAGTAGCCATGCTGAGCAGAGAAAGATAAAGGGCTGGCGATCATTGATTCAGCATCAATCAATAGGTAATTAGACAGTTGGACAAATAGACAGTCTTGGTTGGAGCAAGCTCCCGTTATCCCTTATTGTTCAACCAGCAAGCAACTCAGCTAGTTAGTATCAATATAAATGTAGGTGTTACTGTTTAATCTTCACTACATTTTTGGTAAGTTTGTGTATACATAGGTGGGAGAGGAAGCATAGCTCTTTAGTTTGTATTTTACCCAGAAAAGTGCATTAAAAACATGAGGTTTGGTGATGTTTTGTGCGTATTTCCTATTGATTTTTGTAGCCCTGCCACAAGAGAGAAAAAAAGGTAATTTTTTTTCCCCTAGTGGCCACTGTGCAATACATTCTTTGGGGCTGATTTGGTTTAGAGAGAGACAAAACTGTGATGAGCTCTCCATGGAATATTCATAGGGGTTGAAATTATTGGCAATGAGGTATTTGGAGTTTCTAAAAGAATTATAAAAGTTTCTGTATACATACATTATTATAAAAGACCACTTCTAAATAATTTCAAATTAAATCTGTATGTATAAAGTATTATTTATATTAATCATAGCACAAATACAAAGCAACCTAACCCTCCTGACTAGAGCAATTTTATTTAAATAATAAGTCTGTGTCAGGAACTGTTTTAGGTGCTTTACCTATATTATGCCATTTAATTTCTAGAATAAATGTACAAACTAAGTACAGTCAGCCCTACTTCATGAAAAAGTTGAATTCCTAGAGGTTAAGTCGCTTTTCCGAGGCCATATCACTGGTAAACAGCGGAGTCGAGATCTCAATGATATTTCCCCTAAACCACTCAGCAGATGATCCTGCACTGTAGCCAGGGAGGCTGGAGGCTGTGATGTGTCTTACGAAGTCCAACGTGGAAGCAGGCCAAGGATAAGTGGAAAAGTTGGATAAAAACTTGTACATGTGTTGCAATTACAACTTAGTTAAGATGTGTTTGAATAAAAAAGATTTGAGTGCTCGTATTAGATTGGTGGAATTTGGGGTGGTGTTTTTCCTTTATTTTCTAAAATATCTATACTTGTGGATAAGTTATATTCAAATTAAAGTATTAACATAGAGTGACTGTAGCATCAGCTTAGTTTACCAGACTGTCTAAAACCATGAAGGTTTTTGGTATGCTTCTGAAAGATTGGTGGTTTGAGCTTGTGTTAATTTTTTAAAATTCCAGATCATCAAGTTATTGGATGGAAAACGATCTCAAACTGTGGGAATCTTGATATCTAGTTTGCATTTAGAAATGAAGGATATCCAGCAGGGTAAGTCTTATTCATCGTTTTTTTCCAACTTTAAAATTTTCCAGCTTTTATTGTGAAAAATGTCAAACACATACAAAATTAGAATGCCGCGGTGAATCCCTGTACCGAGCTACAGAACCATTAATCCACTCTTGTTTTATCTAAAGCACCCTCCTTCCATTAGATTACTATGAAGCAACTCTCAGGCATTTTATAATTCATCCTTTAAAATGGTAACACACCACGAAAAGATATGGATACTTTAAGCGTAACTCCAGTGCCATCAGCATGCATTTAAAAACATTTGCAATAATTTCTCAATGTCACCAAGTACGTAGTTCTAATATCACTGATTGTCTGTAAATTCGTCTATTCATTTACAGTTAGTTTGAATGAGGACCCAAACAGATTTCACGCATTGCCTTAGATGTGTCCATCTCTCAGGGGTTTCTTTCTCTTTTTTTTTTGGCTGCGTTGGGTCTTTGTTGCTGCGCACCGACTTTTCTCTAGTTGCGGTGAGTGGGGGCTCCTCTTCGTTGAGGTGCGTGAGCTTCTCATTGTGGTGGCTTCTCTTGTTTCGGAGCATGGGCTCTAGGCATGCAGGCTTCAGTAGTTGCAGCACACGGGCTTCAGTAGTTGCAGCACATGGGCTCAGTAGTTGCAGCACACAGGTCCTAGAGCTCACGGGCTTCAGTAGTTGTGGTGCGTGGGCTCAGTAGTTGCAGTGCACAGGCTCTAGAGCGCAGGCTCAGTAGTTGTGGCACACGGGCTTAGTTGCTCTGCAGCATGTGGGATTTTCCCAGACCAGTGATCGAACCCGTGTCCCCTGCATTGGCAGGCAGATTCTTAACCACTGCGCCACCAGGGAAGTCCCCTCTCAGGGGTTTCTTTTGACCTAGAGGTTTCTATCCTCTATTTTTGTTTTTTTTCATAATTATTTTTTTTTGAAGAAGCCAGTTTCTTCAAAAAAGAAGAATATCCTGTGGAATTTCCCACATTTTAGATTTTGCTGTTTGCGTTGCCTGGGTTTTTATTACGTTCTTCTGTCCCCTGTGGTTCCTGCAAACTGTTAGTTTGATCTAGAGAGTTAATCTGAGTGAGGGAAGAGTACTTCACAGATGCTATTGTGTACTCTATCAAGAGGTACATAATATCTGGTATGTCTCTATGATGTTGGTGGGCACCAATGATCTTTGCCTAGATTCATTATTTCATTGGAAGTTTGCCGAATAATGATCTCCTAATTCCCTCATTTCTTCTTCATTAGCAGGAATGCTTCTATGGAGAAACACTCTCCTTAACTCAGTAATGTCACTGTTCCTTAATCCTCTATTCTTTTTCAAATGACGCGATTTCAACTTGGTTTCCTTTGGCTCAGTTTGAAATAAGACATTTAGAGAGGGAATTTTACTTGTATATATTTTTCTTAGGCCCTAGAAAAGTAAACCCAAAAATCTGATGTTTCTGCAATCCGCGTCTTGCATGAAGACGATGCTCCCCCTTTCTCGGTCATCAGTTAAATGTAAATCTTCATTTTGACATGTCACTGATAATATTTTCTGAGTGGTAATACAATCTCTCATAGATGGTTTCAGTAGAATTTAGCTTGGGTGTAACAGGAGACACTCTGAAACCACACTTCCTTTCAGGTCTTAGTTGGTGTTGCCTCAAAGTTATTTTATTCTGAGACACAGCAGAAGACCCGTAGGTCCCGAACTGAAAGGCACTTAAGAAACTTTCATACATTATTTTTCCTCTGAAAAAAGCTTTGTTAAGGGCTTAAAATTTTTGCTTTATTACAAACATTTAAAATTCCACATAAAACTAAACATATCCTGAGTCAGATGACAGTCACAGAGTATTCAAAGAAGCTTGTCTGTTTTTAATATTTAAGCTTGATAGTAGAACTGAATACCTGAGTGTGAATATTAAACCTCAGACAGTGTTGCACTAGTTGATTTGAGTTTGGGGCAGAGGGTGGCTGGCAAGGTCTACCATCCAAATTAGAAAAGGATTCTTCAGTGGCTTTAGGTATTAGATCTTCTAGAATGGAATTTCTGAAATTCACATAGAAAACTGTGATGCTGACGCAAATGAAAAATGAAAATATAAAACCAAAAAAATAGCGGCAGGGAAGTTTATAATCTTTTGTCAAGGAGAGTCGCTTTTTTGATGCAATCATTGAAATAGAAAGGAATTTTTCAGGTATAGTGGCAGAGTCTTGTCCTAAACCACAGTACTGTTTATAAGCCTGGTAAAAATCAAGTATGCTTGGTTTCGTCACCGTGACAGGTAGCACTGTGGATATGAGCTTTTACGATGTCAACAGCACCTTGGACTTTATTCATTTCTTTTTAGTCACGTCCTGTTGTAGTACACATCAGATTGCCATACGGATCAGACTCATTCTGGCCATGTGCTCTTCCAGTTACCATCTCAGGACTGTAAACCTTCTTCCCACGGCACTCCAACCTTGTTGGGTTGAATGTTCATGGTGACTTGAATAAGAGATTGGTTCACCGAGACCTTTTCCGATATTCTCCTCTGGACAAGAACATGTTTATATGAAGTAGATGTGACCTTACATTTTTAGCACTGGAAATGTTGATTGTAGCATCACAGACTTCTAGGACTCACGGACACCATTTTCATTCTTTCTCTTGCTTCAGGGCATCTCTGTTATCCACCACAGAGTTGGCTCCTAAGTTAAAAAAAATTATCTCCATTTCATGTCTTCATTTAGTAATGCATTCCAGATGAATATAGCAGTATAACTCGAGCTTAATTTCTCTTTAGAATCATTTGACTGACACTGGCATCTGAAGGTCACTTAGGAGCCCGGGCTGTGTCAGGTACATTTCATTCTGAATCCATGTCTGGTCGTGAATGGAATGCACTTGGCCTTGTGTTGTCATCCTGATGAAAGGACTCCCTGTGCTGACCTTGACCTAAACGTTTGTTTTAACGTAAGAGGGGTAGCTGTCGTGAGATCTGACTGGGGCAGGCCAGCTGGCGGCCAGTTAAGGTCATACAGCATGTCACCCATGGTGAGGTGACCACGGTTGGGAGACTGTTCTTCAGCCTTCTGGTCACACATACATCTTTGTCAGTGTGCAGAGGTAACTTGCACTTTAGTGCAAACTTACACGGAGCTGATGTATAAACCGGAAAGCTAGTATATTCACTCAGAGAAGATCAGAGAATTTTCCATTGTCATGACAAAAATGTTTATCATATCTGTTCATTGTTATGTCCATGTCACTTGTCTCTACTTGGCATTAGATGTTTGCTTATGCCCTTTTCCCTTTTGCTGGTTGCCTTGAAAATAGTTTTGGGTGTTTCAGCCCACAGTTACCTCCCACAGATGGATAATCCAGTTTTTACTTGTTCAGCTCTTAAAAAGCAACCTTATTTTCTTCATTTGTAAGATGGGCACTTCTCTGTTGTCCATTAGACACTGCATATAATGTATATTCAAAGTGGAATTTGGGGGCTCAGTACCTCAAGGTCTTAACTGATAGCAAATAGTAGAGCCAGTGCTTGTTCCTTTATGACATGTAGCATTTCTTTGCTCAGAATTTCTCTGATAATTAAGCATCATTTACCAATAACTGGGCTAATGTATCATGTGTAAATGTCATTCAGTAAGTGATTTTTGATTTTAATTTGATTTTAAAGAATAGACTAAACCTTAGACTAGATGAAATCAGAATGTCATGAATTCCATTCCAGTGCATTTGGCCAAAACTTCTTCATCCTTCTTTCCCTCCCTCCCTCCCTATTCCTTCCTTCCCACCCTCCCTCAGTAAACATGTACCGAATGCCAGTTCTGTTTCAGACACTATGACTGCCACAACACGTAAGATCCAGACTCTCACATTCTCAAGAGTTCACAGGATGGTGGGAGAGATGTACAAAGGATCACGAGATCACAGTATAGAGTTTCCTGTGAAATAACAGAGAGCAACATATTGGCTCCTCCTGTCAAACTTAAGATGAGTCTTAGAGGATGAAATGGCGGTCGTCACAGAGAAGGAGCTTTTCCAGCTGAGGAAAGAAGCCATGTGGAAAGAGGCACAGCTAGAGCGTATACGTTACATGTGAATGTGACTCGTTTCAGGGCAAAGTGCTGGAAAGGCAAGTAACATCCAGACCAGGAAGGGCCCTGAGTATCATCAGACGAAACTTGAACATTATCCCATCAGTAACAGGGAGACAGAATTTCACATTTAAAAGGGGCAGTGCTGTGATCTGATTTTGAGTGCAGAGATATCTCTGAGGCCATTGGAGACTGGCCCCCAAGCCCTTTCATGCTCTGGCCACAGCCATACCTCCTCCTTCACTTGGCTGTGTTCCCTTCCTCTCTCCCTGCACTCTAGCCACAGTGGTCCTCTGGTTCCTTAAACAGGCCAAGTGCTTTCCTTCCTCTGTGTCTTTGAAGGTACAGCATGCTTTTCCACCCCGCTCTTTATAGCTTTGCTTCTTTTCTTTGCTGGGGTTCAGCCACGCACCTCAAAGAGGCCCTCCCAGATCCTCTTCCCTAAGTTAAGTCACCCTAAGTTAATTCTCTTATATTCTGCACAGCAGCTAATATTTTATTTGTTCCCCTACTTCTCACTTACATCCACCACCGGAATATAAGCTCCAAGATGGAGTTTGCTCACTGATGTGTCCCTAGCACCTTGTTGTGCCGGGCACCTAGGTGAGGATTGTCGAGGGTCTCTTGAATGAATAAACAGAAATAGTCCTGAAGGTGGCTAGATCTGTTAGAAAGGGGCGGTGATTGTTGACATGATAAATGACGAAGGCCAGAACTAAGCTTATGTCTGTGAAAACGTAGAGGGGACCGTATACCAGGGATATTTGGAGAGAGGATTGCTACGGTTAGTCCCCTGAGATTCACACAGTGATGGAGAAGTCTTACATGTACCTTGGATTGCTGGTTTCAACAAGAATGTGAATAATGGTGCCAAAAACATAAAATGGAAATACAGGGGAGAAAGCAAAAAGGGTAGAAGCAAAAGGGTCAATTCTGTTTTGGCTGATTGAGTCTGAGATGACTGGCGACATTTCAGCAAAAGTTTTCAATGAGCATCTGAAAATTCTAGCCTGACGCTAAGTAGATAGGGCTGAGTTAGAGACAGAACATCCCCCCCAAAGGTAGCCACCCTCATCTGTTTCTCTCTACCCAGATGTTGTGGAACATCTTGTGGGAGAAAGCCAAATCCCTGTACTGACTGAAGTTGAAAAGCACTGCGTGACTAAAGGCAAGACCTTTGTTGTGGAGGAAGAATAGTTTCAGGACACTGGTCATAATACCACTGCACTTGTATTTGGTGCAGGAGAGATTCCAAATAAGTGATTTACTTCTTGCTGGTTTTCCATCTGCTAAACTGGATGACTTATATTTAAAAGCATTTGGCATCCTTGGACACAGTGACTGCCTACATGATCGCAAATTAGTGTTTTCATTCCACGTTAGTGATTTCCTCTTATTCTTTTCCCAGGGGAGATGGAAAATTGCTGTTGACTATTCTTGATATAAACCTCCGTATGCACTGCAACAGACTAAGTGCCAGAAGCCTCCTGGCATCTATTTGGAATTTCCCGTACACTCAGAATTCATATTTATAATATTTAATCTAACATGAAAATAAAACATTTTTCACTTTATTTCCTACTAGTCCAGAATCTCAGTTTGGGGGTTCAGCTGCATCAAAGACTATCTTTCTGTTTAGAAATCTCAAATCAAAATGTAAGAGGATTTCAGCTAGTTGTATGCCCAGAGTCTAAAACCCAGATCTGAGAATGCCCACTGGACTTTGCTCCCTTTTGCCTAATAATTTCTGGAAATCTCTGTCAAGGTTTATGCCAATTGTCTAACACATAATGAATTTCACCAGGCATCTGAAGTTCACCATGAATTGTCTAGGACTTTCCTGAGGAATATTCTAATTCTAGCCTGGAAGACCTATACTCAAAGGCCAAAATTTTTATCGTGCACCCCTGCCAGTAAAAAGTTTTAGAGCATGCTTCTCAAGATATGTTTTTAAGAAATTGTACATCATGTCAATGTGTGACAGAACTAATATTCACATTATAAAATGTATGCAAAGGTATAAATTAAAACGAGATTAATCTTTCTAGATATCTTACTGATTTTGATGGCTTTAAGCTCTCAACAGCTAATATCTCAAGGCTCAGTATATAAATAGGGTGAGGCTTATTATTAAAAATTGTGGACTTAAACCCACATTTCAAACAGTCTGTGGATAAATTCTATTATAATTTATGGAGGTCAACATCTTGGCAAATCCGATTCAACTGTCCTTGCTTCTAATTCATTCCACCACTGATGAAGAACTCGTCCTAGCAATCAGAGCCTCTGCTCTGCCATTTTTCTTACCGTTGTTGGATTATCTTCAGTCCGGGGTTTCTCCGCAGGAATCTTTTGAAGCCAACTTGTTTATTTTGTCAAGTTTAGTTAAAGCCAGATTTTAGAATCAGAAAACGTTATTTAATTGCCCTCTCACCATCGCCACCAAATGCCGGTATGTTGAAAGTAAGAGAACAAGTTGAGGAAGGCATGTGTGAAGGAGTTTACCCACCAAAGGTGACAGGTGGTCACGACCTACTGTCATACCAAAGGAAGGCGCCAGGGTCAAGCAACTTATTAAGCCCTGGCGGTATAAACAGTAGTTCTAACGCTACTGTATTTCCTTTCCCAGCTTTCTCTTTCTCCCACCAAGTCTAAAACACCTGAGCAGCAGGGTTCCCACCCACCTCTCTCTGAACCCCTGTGCATTCCTTCACTCTCAGAGCCGAATCCAGAAAGCAGAGGGTGGCATTTCTTTGTACTTTACCTTGAGGCAACTGGCTGAGACCATCCAATCTGCCTGGAATGTAATTTTGGCTTAAAAGAACCAGAACTAATGGAAGAACAGAAGCAGCTTAACCCAAACTGTTTCTCATTCCACTGCCCTACAGAGAATAGAGGGGACGAAGGAGGGGAAGTTCTGTGAATTCTTCGCCTGTGCCCTTCTTTGAGGTTTGAACCATGGACAATTTTAATTGCACCTATAAAATGGCACCTTGCGGCAGAGTACATGCCTGGACTGAGGCAAGAATTGGGATTTTTGCTTCATAAGATTGAGTGATTTGGAGCTTTGGGAACAGATCAGATGTGTCCCTTTTGGGATTGTCATTTCTTTCACCTGCCAGCCAGCTCCTGTTTACTGTGTCATTTACACTTGCCTCCTGTTTCCATCAAAGCTCGAGTAAAGGTCTGTACCAGCTAACACGACACACTAGCAAGCATTTGGCAACGTAGATAAGATCGTAAAATATATTCCCCCTCTAGTTGCTATTCTTTATGTGTCTGGAGGCAACTTTTGTTTGTGTTTCTTCATTCTCTGTGCCTCTGCTTCCCTTTTTAGTTGGTTCTGCCGTGCAGTATAAAATTGCAATTATTAATACCTTTTCAAGAAAATTGGACTTTATATTACTGTAGGTTTTCTTCTAAGATGATGCCTTTTCAAGTTCCGGGTTCCTTTTTCCTTTTTTTAGAAATTCTTTTTTTTGCCATGGGAACCACAGTATTGATTATTGTCAATAACTGTGAATAGTTAACAAAGATTGAAGTATATATTAAGATAGCGTAGTAGAATCGAATGAAGTGTTAGCAATAATTAAATAATGGTGAGGTTATGGATTGTACAATATACAGACGACATTTCCGTGGCATGGGCTGTCTGTGGTTCCCGCTGGGAGACTGCTGATTGATGTAAAAAGCGTGTGACACCATTCAGAGGCAAAGGTTTCCGTATGGACTGTTGTGGGTAGTTGGTTCACTGATTTTTTTTTTTAAGGTGGTGAGAATTTTAGGTGGAGTGAGTATTTCTAATCTAACACTTCTAAAGGCTAAAAGAAGTACAATCATAGTTGCGTCATTGGTTATGGAACTGAGCTTGGGAAATCATGCTTTGTAACTTCCTGCCTTAGTTTCATTACCTATAAAACTTAGGACAGCAGTAGCAGCCACCTCATATGATTAAATGTAGAACACTTAGAGCAATGCCTGGCTCACAGGAAGCTCCCGATAAAGGCTAGCTACTGAGTGATTAAGTATTCATCTCCAGTACGGGCTGCCTACTTTCCCACCCTCTGGTGGAGCGCACAGAAGATGCCTTTAAGCTGCTTGATAATTGCTGCCCTCAGCATTTCATCTGGATACGTGCATGGAATGAGGCTTGGCCCATACCTGTGTCTGCACAGGTGTGCCTGGTGCCCATCAGAGGAGGAACATGGTGGTCAGTATGGAAAGAGTGAGGTGTATTGAGGAAGGGCTATAGGAGAGCTATGACCATCGTGAAGAGACTTGGGTACAGAGCATTCGGGAGGGCAGGTTCTGTGCAGCTCTTGTCCTGGCCTCTGTGGGGTTCTTCCACCCTCCACGCTCCTCTCAGCCCAGCCCCCTTCTTTTCACCTCTTGCCCAGTTTCATCACAAGCTTGGTCTTCATTCTCAGTGATGGCCTCGTTGTTGGGAGGTGAGGCTGTGGGGAGATATTCCTGCTCTGCCTTCCCTCAGCTTTCAGATTGTACCACGGCCTCCTTCCTTCCATGACCCCACATCCTTGCCTTTCTCTTGAGAGAGGTCAGAGGAGTTGGTTTGTGGCAGGTTTGAGGGGTAGATTACCTGAGAGTTCAAAAAACCCAAGGCCTGGGACTTCCATGGTGGTCCAGTGGTTAAGACTCCGTGCTCCCAATACAGGGGGCACGGGTTGATCCTATCCCTGGTCGGGGAACTAAGATCCTGCATGCCGCGTGGTGCGGCCAGAAAAAAAAGAAATAAAATAAAAAACCCAAGGCCTTCCATATTACTTTCCCCATTCCATTCTCTTTTCCTTACAAATTATTTATCAAGCCCTAAAAATATGAGTCATTTGGTCGAAACAGGTGAGTTTTATGTTGGCTACTCGGGAGCTAGCAAAATAATTTCTTTTTATAAACGTATTTATTTTTGGCTGCATTGGGTCCTCGTTGTTGCGTGTGGGCTTTCTCTGGTTGCGGTGAGCGGGGGCTACTCTTCGTCGCGGTGCGCGGGCTTCTCATTGCAGTGGCTTCTTTTGTTGCAGAGCACGAGCTGTGTAGGCACGTGGGCTTCAGTAGTTGTGGCACGTGGGCTCAGTAGTTGTGGCACACGGGCTGTAGAGCACAGGCTCAGTAGTTGTGGCGCACGGGCTTAGTTGCTCCTCGGCATGTGGGATCTTCCCGGACCAGAGCTCGAACCCATGTCCCCTGCATTGGCAGGCGGATTCTTAACCACTGCACCACCAGGGAAGCCCTAACAAAATGATTTCTATTGATAATCCAATAATCATCTTTGCTTTCTTGGGCTGAGAATAAATCTAGTCCGTTTGCAAAGGATTTTTATACACCCACTTGTGAAGAGGTGTCACGTCAACTACTGAAGGACACAGAAAGAAGCAAACAATGGGCTAATAGAGGCTATTTTTAAAACCAACATCAGCCAAAGCCTGGTAAAGCAGCCATCTTTCGGTGACATCTTCCACACCTTGGATGACCAGGTTTACTTTGGCTAATCTAAAAGAGTGTGCCCTTCCTACTTCAGTCTGCCATGGGTTTCTTGCCCAGAGGTGCTCCTCTGTCAACAAGAACAGCGCCCTTAAGTAAGTACTTGTTTTGTGCTAATTAGAAGTCCTTCAAAACAGCGAACGCTGTCCTGTGTTTATTTGGACGAGGTGCACTTGGGGATAGAAAAGCGTTCAGGGTTAAAAATGGCTGGAGGGCAGCAAGAATTCTTGCCAGTTCCCTCTCCTTACCCTGGTCTTGTGAAAAGCTGTCTCCAAACCAGAGAGGGAATTTACCTATTGTGTAAGACCCTGACCCCGTGCCTGTGCCTTAAGCAGGCACATAGTTTTTATGTGCGCCTGTTAGTTTGAATTTGTGATACTGATCTGCTTTTTGTCCCTGCTGACGGTTATTATATCTTAATGGGCGAAACCCTACTCTAATGATCCTTGTGTATATAATTCTCGGAGTACAGAGCAGGCACCAGAGGACCACATAAAAACATTTGCCTCAATTTCCCTGCAAAAAAGGAGCCCAGAAGCCAGACTTGACCAAGTAACAGATTTTTAAAGGTAAAGGAACCCAATAAAATTACCAGCTTTTCACAGCGTGTGTCTACTTCCTTTCGACATATTGTGAAGTGTAGGTGAAATATTCTAACTGAACTGACAGTGGGAGTGGGGATAACTAAGGAGAGAGGGAGATAAAAGTAAAAACCACCAGCCATGATTGATACCGCAGAAGCAATGAATCGTTGGGGGTCTCCCCTTTGTGGATTTGGCCCTCCACCTTTCTGACACCACCTGCAGGAGTGTCAGTGTAATGAGCCCCATAGAGATGGAAGCAACAGCTAGAAGTACTTGGAGTTACTGTATCAGGGCTTTGAGGGGCACTGGAGAATTGTGTAGGCTGGTATTTGCTTATTCAACTTTTACAGTAAAGATGGTGTTTGTCTGTGAGTGTGTGTGAGGGAAAGAGAAACAGAGAGAGTGTGTGTTTACAAGTACAAAGTGGAGGGGGCTACCTGATCCTAGGCAACTCCAAAAATATTTTAATAAAGGACTGATTTCTTTCTACAATGTGATCTTCAATGAACTAAATGGGTTCATGGGATGCTTCTAAGTTTGATGGTGAGCGCCTTCAAGAATCAATTCTCTAGGGACTTCCCTGGTGGTGCAGTGGTTAAGAATCCGCCTGCCAATGCAGGGGACACGGGTTCGATCCCTGGTCCGAGAAGATCCCACGTGCTGCAGAGCAACTAAGCCCATGCACCGCAACTACTGAAGCCTAGAGCCCGTGCTCTGCAACAAGAGAAGCCACCGCAATGAAGAGTAGCCCCCACTCGCCACAACTAGAGAAAGCCCGCGCACAGCAATGAAGACCCAATGCAGCCAAAAATAAATAAATAAATAAATTAAAAAAAAAAAGAATCAGTTCTCTAATACACTGTCCCATATTTGGGGAATAGCATGCTCAGGTATGGATTCTGGCCCTATGTACGAACTTAAACTATTCATGGTGAATAGGAGGCAGGATTATGTACGTGCAACACAGCTCTCCTGTGAGTCACAGGACTTAGGCTCTTTTTACGTTTCAACCCTTTGGCCAATAACCTAACCTTCCCTGGCCACCCTATAAGATAGAAGTAATAGAAATCATTTAATTTCCTTAAGCTCTTGGGCTCAACCAGATAATCTTTTCATAGTGCTGCTTCCACCACTGAGTTTTATTTTACTTTTAAGAGCCTCGTGGAAGAGGAGAAATCTCAGTGGAATACTTGGCGTTGGCCCTAAATTAATCTCTCAATCTACTTCTTCCTCTCCCCCATTCCTCCCCCAAAGATGAGATTGGAAGCGTAGCTTGGGGCTAGGAAAGGAATGGGCTTAAAAATCAGGCCAAGGCCTTAGGACTTCGCCCAATATTTAAAGGAAAGACATCTGAGGTATTTTAAACATCAAGTAAAATTTTGAGACCTGTGTTTAAAACAAAAAATAACTTGGGTGGTACGATGAAGCGTGGATTGGTGGGAAAGATGGAAATGAGAGGTAAAAATAGGTTAGCTTTCTAAATGGACCCGAAGGTTAGCTTTTTATATTTCCCTTAAGACATTCGATACATTATTTTTTGTAATTAGAGTTTTTGTGCATGTAAGTTTTCTATTAATGCTTCCTGAAGTTGGGTGTTGAGCAGGGTTTTGAAGGACCAAAAGGGTTTAAATTGCAACTGCTCCTATCTGAAACACTCCAGAATTCTAGAAAGTTTCATTTATAACACAAACTACTCAGTAATGGCAGTCTTCTTTCTCTGATGCTTTCCAGATGTTAAAGGAGATAAGGCATTAACAAGCATTAAAACACATCCGCAATGTGTATATTTAACATCACAATAGTCAGTTTGTAAGTACCGTTCTGATTTCACACCATGCTTTATATGCTGGGCCAAGCATACATCTTAACCTCATTTAATGTTTTCAGTAAGTGAAATTAGACCCATTCTATGGATATGCCGAGGTTCATAGAGCTGAACCTGCCAGGATCACGTAGTAAGTTTTGCTCCCTCCGCAGCTGTCATCTTGGTCTTTTTCTGAACCTCGAGCTTGTTCCTTCATCTGGATTAGAAATATTCTTCTGCAGTTCCCTCTCCCTGGAAGCCTTTTCTCCCAGACACTCCCAGAACTGACCTGCTCAGCTCTTAGCTTAAATGTCACCTCTTCAAAGAAGCCTTCATCCATTAACCTCTGTCATGTTGCTCATTTCTCTGCTTTCTTCATATCATTATCTGTAACTGTTTATTTGTTTATTTTCTGTCCCCTAAGGCGGAGTGTAAATCTCGTGAGATCAAGTGCTTTGAACATCTCAGACACACATTTGATTTGTGTAATCACAGCATTTTAGAACCGTTTCTAGAACTTGGTGCACATTCAACAAGCATTTATTCAAGGGATGGGTGAATGAACGAATGAGTGTCACCAGAGCCCATGCTTGTTCTCCAGTCCCATCCTCCCTACATGTTTTCCTCTGCTTCCTGGCATACTGCAGGGGAATTGGCTGAGGGTATAACCCATCAAACTGTGTATCTGGGACCCAGACTGATTAACTTCTGAAACTCAAATATTTACTCACTAGGAAAGGAAGCCAACAGATCATTCTCTTTCCCATTAGGTAAGATGACTTGATTATATGTAAGCTTGCAGTTCATGTGCAGTACCTTGTTTAGGAGTGAACGTTTCTGATAAATTATTTTTAGAATTTTACCTTTTCTTATCGTATTCCCGTTGGCTGATTTTTATAGGAGACTATTAGAATTTACATAGACTAGACATTGTTCCTGGCCATTTTTTTGTTTTTTTAAAGCATCAGACATTGAAAAATGCCTGGTTTCAGATTGGACTTTTCAGAAGGGTAATTTTCCTTTGTCTTGGTGGAATCTGAGACGACTGACTTTGTCACTACCGTATTAACCTCCTCTTTTCTCACTACCCCACGTAGCTGCGGAATAGCTTGATGATTAATTTCTCTAAGGTAGAGAAGGTGGCCTATGAAGGAATTTTAAGTACATTTCTCGGTGTTCTGTGAAGTTACATGATCTTAGCTCCGTTAATTAAGTTTATTAAAATTGTATAAAGGCGTTCATGTGATTCTAAACCACAGAAGAGGCAAAACAATTTGAAAGCAACCTGCCCTTTACCTTGATCCCTACCTTCTCCAAAAACCGTGGTGTAGTGCCAACGAACAGAACAGTGGTTGACGAGCAGAATTTTAAGGCATTCTAAATATTACTGGTTGGTTTAATAAAATTAATTAGCCTGCCACGGAGAAAATTTACTAGCGTGCTGGTTAATTTCACAATGTAAAGTCAGAGAAAGGAGGTGGGGTTGAGGGAACAAACCTTATTAGTTTTGAATAATTATTTAAAGATGTGGAGCTGCCTATTTCGAGCACTTTGATTGCCAAATCCATTAAGGCTCTAAAATCTCAATGTTTGTATGCTGGTATATATGGGAAGGAATCTCTCTAGATGAAATCACAGGCATACTAGTTAACAGCTAAATAACTTATTTAACATACAGAACAACAGTAGGATCCAAAAAAAACCATGGGAATGAGAACTTGCCTTAAGACTGGCTCATGGGAGGTTTCCATAATCTTAATTTGCCATTGATGCAATTATTGCTTTTTCTTGTCTCTTTAATCCAAACAAGATGTTTGCAGCGGCCATGGAAAGGTGCCTGAAATCACATGCCTGAATTCATTTAATTTGCCAACATCGTCTTTTTTTTCTCTCTCTCTCTCTCTTCCTGGTAACGGGCAAGAGTCAGTTCTCGTGCATCAGGTACTAAATCTCTTCAATTACCAGCCGGGAAGAAAGATTTAACCTTGTGTTTCAAACCTACAAACTGATTTAGTTTTAAAGCACAAACACTTCTCCTGTGGAGCCTAAATTAAACTGCAGAAAGGATGCAGAGCTTGAGGAATTAAACCAGGCAGGGCCAAGGCTCAGCCCAGTGATCGGAACCATTTCGGTTTCTTTCACGGGGGGAGGGCCCCTGGTGCAAAAGGAAAGGGAGCGGGAACGAGCCGAAAGGCAACCTGTGTGAGAGGGGGCAATGTCATATTGCTTGCAAGCTAGACGTGGAGTACATGTGAGTGCAGGGGCGTCCAATCTAACCTCTTATCCTCTTTCTTCTTCTCTTTGGGGGCTCGGCAGCCATTTTTAACGTGGATGATTCCGTGGTTGATCTGGAAACCCTGGCGGCCTTATATGAAAACGTGAGTATCAAACACCTACAGAGCCAGAGTTTCCGGATTTTTGTATCCTAACTAACTTAAAAAAAAGGTAATGTCTAGAAAATGGTTATATGTGGCTCCTTCCACCTGAAAAGTCACTGAGCCATTCATGTTCCTCGGCAGTGGGAATTGTGACATTGCGTGGAAGAGGTTAAGGCACAGAAATGCAGGCTCAAATGAGACTGAGCATGAAGAAAGCACTAGGTTCCTGACCGCCCACTGTGGTATCTGGGTTAGTAGATTTCTTTTGCGAGGGAAGGCAGCTCAATGTGGAGGCCACTCGTGTGCCGTGGAACCCAGCCCAGCCCTGTGGCTTGCAATCGGAGTGCATGAAGCTGAGTTACCAGCTGAACGCTGGTGTGCACCAGTGTCATCCTCTGAGGAATGGGGATGCTGTTACCAGCTTGGATGGTTACTTTTAATCCAAGTGGACTGACGGCACTGATCGTGGGAAATAGTATAGGGTGGTGGGTGTGCGTTTTGGATTTAGAGTGAGATACTCTCAGGTTTGAGGTTGAGCTCTACCATTTACTGCTGAGTGGCCTCAGACCAGTTAAATTCCTTAAACCTGTTTATCAGTACAATGGGGATTATAATGGGCTCGACATGATCTTTGTATTAAAAGAGAATTCAGTATATGCAGCAGTAGCCGTGTCTTTTGAAAATAAACAGCGCTGTACACATATATGGTCTTCATGTGTGGATTACATGTGGAGATAACGAGCATAATTGTCAGGCTTTCTTGAGAAGGTGACACAGGAGAGTCACAATTCCCATAACTGTTAACTGTTCTGGTTCGCTGACTCTGTTAGGATTTGAAAACATAGACTGAAACAGATTCTTTTTACTGAAGTAACGCTGTTTCTCAGGAAGCTACCCGGAGCTCTATAGCATGCTATGATTACCGAGCTCAAAAAACGATTTCATTTCAATGCTTAGGTCCCCTGGGACCTTAAGCATCTCCGAGAAAATTTCCATAGTGTGATAATCCAGCCTAGCGGGATTGCCAGTTCCCTTCACCTTTCTACATCCTTTGTGCGTGTCAGGAACTGTTTGGTACGACTGGGTGGGAACTTCCCATGTTTCTCTCAGGAAGGCTTTCGTTCATAAAGAAGGTGCACACATCCTAGGCCATCGGGAGCTAATGGCACATTTGTTGAATACCTGGGGGGCATCATGGTGTTGTGGAAGAAAGGTGTTCTAAGTCAGGCTCTTTGCCAGGTCCTTAGTGTAAGCCTCGGTGGAGTCAGCTTTAAAACAAGGATGCAATACTTGATGTCGGAGGACTTTGTAAAAGGCAGAGTGCCTTCTAGGATGCTTTTAGTTGTTACCTCGGGCTCAGGACTGTGCGCGTGATGGGTACTTGTTAGCTTACAGTAGAGGTAAGCCACATACAACTGACACAGTTGCGCACATTGAGGAAGTATGGGACTAAATGCCAAAATCAGTGGTGCAGACAACGAATGCTTAGAAAATTCAGAAGGAACCCGCGGACCAGAAATTTCAAAATCAGGCGCCTACATGAGTTAGGAGGGCTGTTCGGTTCTGAGGATGAAGAAAGCAAATGCTAAGGACAACTTGACCCTTACCCTATCTTACTGGGAAAGACACAGGGGATTCAAAGGTTAGCAATCAAATGTCCTGGCTTCTGTATCCAGCTAAGGTCACTTGTTAGGACCATTTAGTTTAGCCAGTAATTCCCAAACATTAGCGTGTCTCAGAAGCACCTGGAGGGCTTGCTGAGCCCTACCTCTGGAGTGTCTTATATCCGGGGCGGGGCCAACAATGGGCATTTCTAAGTAGCGACAGGTGGTGCTGATGCTGCCTGTCCAGAGACCACACTCTGAGACACACTGCTTTAGACAGGTTCTCATTGCTCACTTTGTGTGTGTGTTTTGTTTCTGTTTCAACACAGAGAGCCCAAGAGGATGAACTCGTTAAAATAAGAAAGTATTATGAGACATCCAAAGAGGAAGAATTGAAGCTACTGGATAAACCTGAGCAGTAAGGATGCTTAAACACTTTTCTGTTAACAAAAGAAGGGCCGTCCCTATCTTCCTGCCTCCCAGCTCCGAATAACCAGATCTCAACCGTGCCAAGCTAAGTCACAGCAGCGTCATTCCTGTGACCTATTGCACACAGCAGAGTGACCTGACTGCCGGGAAAGGCAGCCCGGAGATTTGTGCTGCTGGATATCATGTCTCAACCCCTCACCCCACCCCTCATGACTCCCCTTTTCTTGTCCTAGCAACTTGTTAATTCCTCCTAGACTAAACATTCTGGCCCAAAGGGTAACTGAGGAAGGGAGAGGTTACTGCTCTGTTTAAGGTTCTGCTGATGCAGTTAAAAGGGATGATGTCAGAGTCACAGAATTCAAATTGATTTTCCTAAATATTGTATCCAGTAAATGTAGGCTGAACGTGCCAGCTTTCTCCCCAAATTCTCTACCTGCTCTGCCCAATTTAGATGTGGCTTTTTCATCCTCCCTTTGCATGTGCCTGTGCTTGTCTCCAGTCACTATGTGGAGGTGTCTGCTCTCTAGTTTGGGGTGTTCCACACACTTTGAAAGCCCAGAACTCTAGTGCATAACTGAGTGACTCTCGTCCTTGGCTGGGCTCTTGGGGTCTACAAACCATGGATAACCTTCTGGGGCTCTGCAGCCCTAAGGACTCTGTGAGAATGTGGGATGGGTCCCGAGTGGACAGAGGGCTACTTAGCTCGTGGCTACCTTGAGTGCTTCCTGCCCAGTGCAGGCTGTGCTTCTCAGCCTGGAGATGAGGCAAGGAATAGGAAGCAAAGAGGAAATTGACTGGGTTTAGGGTAACACGTCAGCCCCAGAGACATTCAGGGGTCAGTCGCTCATACTGAAACCGTCACACCTTGCCCTTGGTTCCTCTAAAATGCCCCACTCCCCTTGGAAGCCAGGGTATTCAGGTCCAGAAGAAACATCTTTCAGTGACTGGGTGAGGAATTTCTAGGTTTACTCAGTTATTGACAAACCTTTATGATAATTTGGGGACCCTTAGATGACTGGCTGTCACGTGGAGCATATGCCAGGGTTCTCCCCCCACACACCCAAAGTTAGTTCATGAAGCCTAAGAATATTGTGAATCAATGCAGATGGGCTTCCCTGCCCTTCTGTTCCATCGACTTGAGCCCCCCGTCCTTACCAACTCCCATCCCGACCCATCCTGTGGTCCACTCCCAAGTCTTGTTTCCTAATATAATAAATTCATTCCCACTAAGTGCTGACGACCGAAAATGAAGTGACTAATAATGGAATATTTAGACACAAGGCCATGAGGAGTATTTGAGGACTGTCTTAGTCAGTTTGGGCTGCTGTAACAAAGTATCCTAAACTGGGTGACTTATCAACGGCAGAATTTTACTCCTCACAGTTCCTGAGGCTGGAAGTCTGAGATCCAGGTGCCAGCATGGTTGGGTTCCGGTGAGCACCCTCTTCCAGGCTGCAGACTTCCCTTTGTATCTTCACGTGGCAGAGAGCAGAGAGGGGAAGTAAGCGCTTGTGTCTCTTCTCTGAAGGGCGCTGACCCCACTCATGAGGGCTCAACCCTCATGACCTAATTACTTCCTAAAGGCCCTACTTCTTATTACCATCACTTTGGGGGTGAGGATTTCAACTTAGGGATTTTGGGGGGGATACAAACATTCAGTCCATAACACGGACAAGCATTTGCGTAGTGCCAACTATGCTATGTTAAAGCAATGATACTCCAAGCCCAGAGTTGGTAAACGTTTCCTAGGAAGGACCCGGTAGTAAGTACTTTAGGCTTTGTGAGCCATTACAATCTGCTGGAACTACTCAAGTCAACGGTGGTTGTGCAGAAGCGAGCACAGACGATACATAAACAAATGGGCGTGGCTGTGCGCCAAGAACAGTTCATTTATGGACGCTGAAATTTGAATTTCATATCATTGTACATGTCACAGAATATTATTCTGGTTAATATTTGATTAATATAAATGTTTAAATGCTTGATTTTTTTCAACCATTTAAAAATGTGAAAACCGTTCTTAGCTGATGGGCCATACCAAAACAAAGAATTCGGCCTGGGGACTGTAATTCACCAACCCCTGCTCTAAACTGTGGAACAGCCCACTTGGTAAAATGAACCGTGGGTCCTTGCTCCGGAAGGGTTCCCCTTTTCCTTCCTGTGCTAATGCCTTTCTAGCATTATTTTTCGAGATTAATTGCCAGGACACAGAATAATGGCAGCAGGTAATTAACAGATGACTTATTAAAGTTCTCTTGCTTTCTCTCCTGATGATGTGGATGGAAGAGTGTTTTTAAAGTTTGCAAATGGTCCTTGTAAGGGCTTCCTGAACACACTAAGCTCTTAGTGGCAGCAAAGAAGATGGTCATGTTGTCCTGGTGATATGCTTGGGCTCAGCTGCTAGAGGGTGAGGCCCAGAGAGGTAGGGCCTCCAGGGCTGAGTGATTTTCACCTTTACTCCTGACCTCCTGCACAGGGTAGCATTCGTTTGATTCATGCCAGAGTCTGATTTTCTGGCAACTGATTTGCCATTAGTTCCAAGTGAGTTGACTCTAAGCATGTTTTGCATACTGGAAAATATGAATCATTTATAGTTTCAGCATTGCAGTTTCCTAAGATTCCTGTGGTGCCCAGGCTTTAAATCAGAGCCTGGGGAGGCTGCCCTCCTCACTCACCTCATCAGCTTTCTTGCGCCGCAGGGCCAGATTTAGAAAGTCATTTCCCACAGAGGTGTGATCTGCTTGGGACCAGGCTGTCTGAGAACCGCTCCCTTCAGCAATGGTCCTCAACTCTGTTCACGCTCTCCTTGGGATGGTGGTGAGGCGAGGGGAGGCTCTACTGGGTCTGATTAGGCCTGATGTGTGCTTTTTGTGGCCTAAAGTGAGGATACCATATACAGCCTATTGGGATGCTCCACGGAGGCCCACAGCTGCCTGGGGATCGCCCCAAAGAAGACATATTGACGTTGAAACAAGGCTCTGTTAGCGTCCTCCTCTATGGAGGAACGTAAGTTACAGCATTCAGGGCTTTGAGGAATGGTAAACCACATGTTAGTCCCTTGAAAACAGTGGGCCCATTGCATCGATCCACCTGACAGCCGAGTTGCTGTGGGTGTGTGACCCACGTACCGTGAGGTGCAGAATGTTTCTGCTGTGTACCGGCTGTACTTACAGTCCATCCTAGGAAGATCAGCCTGCCTTAAGGAAAGAAGAGGAAGGTCCCTGGCCTGCGGCTCTTTGCGGGTATTGAGTCCTTTCTATCTCTGGCCCTAGGGTGTAAAGTTAGACTAGTCCAAAAGGAAATCAGTCCCTAAATCTTCATAAGTACCATGGCCTAATAATGCCCAAGACCCTCTCCTTGGGGATGTGTAAAGGAGCGCTTACCCCTGCCCTTATGGGTGGAGTGTAAAACCCACATGTGGGAGATAAGATATTAGACACTTCATAGCCTTTGAGGTAACCTGTACTTCTGGTACTTTCTCAGATAAATGGGAAAGTCTGCTTTCCTCGAGACTTTGTTTTTCCCAAATTTGCCTCTCTAGTATTTTGTATCTTCACCTTCTACCAGGTGACCAGGCCCCAAAACCCACAAGTCATCCTGGACTCTTCTCAGCGTCCCGTGGGATGGGTCAGCTCCATAGGGTCTGGCAGCCTCAGTCGCTTTCTCACCCTTCGCCCCTCAGCATCCACACCGCAGGCCCTCCCTCGTTCCCCCTTAGAATATTCCAGCTGCTCCCAGCCTCAGATCTGCTCTCACTTCCAATCCATCAGCTGAGCCATTGCAAGGGCGATTTTCTGAAACAAAAAGCGGAAAGTTTCACTCCTCTGTTTAAAACCCTTCCTTCATTCAGAAAAAAAGCTTGAACTCTTTATTTTAGAACGCAAAGCCCCATTTTAGCTTTTTCTCACCTTTCCCCACGAATATCATTCAGCCTGTCCAGGCTCTCGCTGGCAGCCTCTTACATGTGTCCTGCACAAGGACCAGAGGGCTCCCGGAGACCTTGGCTGACACGGTCCCTCCAGGGCTCTGACTTTGATGCCCTGCGCATGGCTTCCATAGCTCCTCTTTTAGGCCCCATCACCGAGAGCGCTCATCACACTCGTGGTAACTGTGGATTTATTTCACAGGTGATCAAGAAGGAATTGTGTTTAAGTTAAATTCAGGTCTCAGCATGGTGCCTGACGCACTGTAAGTGCTTCGTACACATCTAAAGACACTAAAAATCCTTGGGGACTGATGCTCTGGTATTTTTGGTGACACATTCCCTACAGTTCTATCCAAAAGTATTGTGAAATAGCTGAATTTCCCTCCCCCCTCCAACTCTGGATATGTGCTTCGGCCCCTTCTCCATACACAGAACACTGGGTCTTTAAGATTCTCTGAGAGCCTTCCTAGTGCGAGCCCTAGTTCCAGTAAAGCTTTGACCCCAGGGAACCTTGTAGTTCTATTTTACTCTTTTTTCCGGGTAACACCAATTGCTTGAGCCTATGGGCTCGTCTCCTCATGTTGGCCCTAAACGTCCTTTTTGGAGACGAGTTATAAGCAATTGCTTATACAGCATTTCCTTCTTCTCATCTAAGACCTTGCTGGTAAGCTGGGCTGTTGATAATGTATATTCTCTCCATCAATGCTTCACTCGTTGTGTTCATTGAAACGAGGAAGTGTACCCACTCAGGGATCTGGGTCCTACTTAGGGAATAGTGTTTCATGGCTGCATTTGGAAAGGGAGAAGTGCAGGGTGCTACACTTGAGGTTGTTCTCAGCAGCGTCTGAATAAGTAAAACTTCCCAAGACTCGCTACAGGACCAAATGCCTCCAGTCCCGCAGGCTTTTTACTGCTCATGTTTGTGAGAACTGGCGATACCCCTGATTTCAGTCATAAATGAATCAGTGGTTTAATACTAATTTTACAAAGAAACAATTCACACATAGAGTGTAAGTTTTTCATCTTGTCCTAATTCAGAATTCCTTTGGGTTTCCACTTTTATATCCCATCACATGGTTTTCATAATAATCAGAGTTACAGAACCTTAAAGCAAAGATATGTTTTCTCTTATGGACATTCTTTGCTTCCTCTCAGTGTTATTTAGGAAAAAAAAAAAAAAAGGATTATGACCTAGTTGTAGGATAAATAAGAAAAACAGCTGATTATTAGAATCTTATTAAAACCCAAGTGTCCCTAAAAGAGGCACAGAGTATTATTAGCTAAGGAAATTCCTTTGGTTCTGGAAAGAAGGGGGCTCCAGCTTTGCTCCTAGGTAAAAGCATCCTTGGTAAGAGGTTACGAAATGTCAAGGTAATGATGTTATGGTTTGACCAAGACTTTCAGAACTATCAGTTAATCATCATTTCAACCCCCAAATGGATTTAAAAGCTTTTAGTGGATTCTCTCCTTTTCTGAATTCATGTCCAACTCTTTCCATCCATTTTAGTGTATACCCCTACCTCGGGTGGTTGGCCTAGAGGATATGTAGCTCTTCCAACTTAATTTTGCAAAGGGCACCAGTGCCCAGCTGCTCAGACAGTGAACTTCTGTGCGTAGGTCAGTACTCAACTTTAGCTTTTAAGATCTGTCTTGCCATAGTTTTTAAGAAACTTTGGATTGTGCCCACTTAATGAGTGCCTCCTTTGTTCCAAGCATGGAGCTATGAAGTCCTGTCTGTGTAGGTAAGTCGTTGTGGAAAAGTAAACAAATACCTGCAGAATAGGATCATTATAGATTATTATGATTGTTTGAACAACAACAACAAAAAGTAGTAATCTAACTTCAGAAGGAGATTATTTTTTCACTTGTCTATAGACATTTGCCTCAAGTCTTCCCCTTACTTAGCCTGTGTTAATACACCATTAGAGAATGCTGCATTATAAAGGGAGTCTGCTGTGTATTTTTTTTTTTTCCCAAACACTTAAGATTAATGCTTTCCATTTCGGTTTAGTCTTACTGGGGTAGCAAGAGACAGATAGCTTCACATGGTTCAGTATACTTGCGTTAACTTTCTGTTCTTAATTTATACACCATATGTTTGCTCACCATTATAGAAACCCATTTTATTTTTTTTTTATTTTAAAAAATTTTTAGACAATTTTTAAAGGTTATTTTCCATTTACAGGTATTACAAAATGTTGGCTATATCCCCTGCATTGTAAAATATATCTTTGAGCCTATCTTATACCCAGTAGTTTGTACCTTCCACTCCCCTACCCTTATATGGCCCCTCCTGCCACGACTGGTAACCACTAATTCTCTGTATCTGTGAGTCTGCTTCTTTTTTGTTATAGTCACTATTTTGGTGTATTTTTTAGATTCCACATATAAGTGGTATCATACAGTATTTGTCTTTGTCTGACTTATTTCACTTAGCCTAATGCCCTCCAAGGCCATCCGTGTTGCTGCAAATAGCAAAATTTCATTCTTTTTTATGGCTGAGTAGTATTCCATTGTGTGTGTATATGTATGTGTGTGTGTGTGTCTATACACATATACCACGTCTTCTTTATCCACTCATCTGTCAGTGGTTGCTTAGGTTGCTTCCATATCTTGGCAGTTGTAAATAATGCTGCTGTGACCGTTGGGGTGCATGTATCTTTCCAAATTAGTGTTTTTGGTTTTTTTGGATTTTGTTCTGGTTTTTTTTTTTTTGGAGTGGAGTTGCTGGGTCATATAGTAGCTCTATATTTAGTTTTTTTTTTTGAGAAACCTCCGTACTGTTTTCCACAGTGGCTGCACCCATTTACATTCCCACCAACAGTGTACGAGGGTTCCCTTTTCTCCACATCCTCTCCAGCATTTGTTATTTGTGTTCTTTTTAATGACAGCCATTCTGACAGGTGTGAGGTGAGATATGGAAACCCATTTTTAAAAGCGTCTTTGTTGTTAACAGTAGAGCACAAACCCTTGGAGTCCCCTGAGTTTGCCTGTTTGATGCCTTTTATAATTGTTCAATTAACGTCGTCAAACAAGGAATGCTCTCATGACGAATCTCTTTCTGCTGTCTTTTTATTTTCCTTGCGATTATATGTGAAGTCAGATGATTCATTCTTAATTCTTACAGATTTTTACACGAGTTAGCCCAGATCCCTAATTTTGCTGAACGTGCCCAGTGTATAATCTTCAGATCTGTCTTTTCTGAGGGCATTACTGCCGTGCACCGAAAGGTAGAGATCATCACACGAGCTTCTAAGGTATGTTTGCTGTCTAATTCAAAGACAGCTTTGCCCTCCTTGGGGGTAAAGGAGGGAGTGGGGACTGGGAAAGATCAACTCGAGTCCCTCTGCGGAAATATTGTGGACTTAAGGTTGTGTGTTTTCCTGAGTATAACTGTGACGATGATCCCGTGTGAGCGTGCATGCAGGTGAGTAAGAAAGAAGGAGACGCAGATCGACAGAGGAGAAAGAGGGAGGAAAAAAAACGACACTTTTACAGATTTCTTCTCACGTATTCCAAATACCTCCCAATGTACATTCTGGCCACTTAAAACCAACCTAAATAGTATAGTGTGTTTTCCATTCTGACTCTCTAGATTGCAGAAAGAGATTTGCCTTAGACCAATGCATTGGATCGTCTGAAATGTGTTTACATAGTAAAATAAAAATATTCTAGAGACTTGATAAATGAAATCAATGATTATGATAATGAGTGATGGGCCGATAAGTTTTTGTTGGCTTTACCACACTGGGGTTTGTTATAAAGTTAAATTCTTGAACGTGGCTTTTTCTCCCAATGACGCACGTCCTTCACCACATGGTGATCCTGCACAAGTACTGTAATGTTTAGTTGCTTATCTGGAGGCATGGGGTTTTTTCCTTCTAAAATATGAAAGATTTCACTAAAGAAAGCATAAATATTACCAAGGTATATAATATACACCCTCTAATAACGCCCTACGAGGCAGGAGCAGAGGTCGTCCTAGAGCTGCACTTGGTTTGCTTTCTTTACCCTAAAATCAAGGAAAATAAAGTCGACTAAAACTGTAGAGAAGGGGAAAAGTATCAATTTGAAAATTTGCACTTGGGGCAAAAGAATGAGAGAGAGAGGAAAAACAAATGAGATGGGGAGCTGAAGAGAACCCCAAGCAGCTTGAAATTAATAGACAAATAGTAAAAGTTAATAGACAAATCAGCAAACACTTAATAAACATAGCCTATGACCTTGAAATACATGATTGTATTCACCTCTGAGGATTCTGTAGTTCACCTCTGAGGATTATTTCCAGGGATAAGGAAATATAGGCTTGCTATTGTATCTACCCTACGTTTAACTGTGCTGTTTGTATAGATACATCGTCCAAAACCAGATCCTCAAATGATCTTAAACCCCTTCCTACTTAGAAGCCGTCAAATACAAAGCCTAACTGTAACAACTGTCTTTTTCAATTTCTAAATCCTTTAAAATAAGTATTTAAAAAATAAAACTGGTTCAAATAAAAATACAAAAACTAATATTTAATATTCAGTATTAGAACATGCGCAGTTTGTAATTCATTGAAAGGATTAAAAAATGATGGCTGTTAACATATTTTTTAAGACGCTTATGGCTTAGTGAAGTGTATTTTGCATTTCACCAACTATAAATCCAGTTGGTAACAGGCCAGCAAACAGCCTATCAAGTGCTCAGTGAATATTTGTTGTTGAATGAACATAGGTGCATTTGGAGTTCAGCCGCATAATAATGGGTGTTTGCCTTCCCAGGGCTTGCTGCAAATGAAGAGTGTGAAGGATATTTTGGCTCTCATTCTGGCTTTTGGAAACTATATGAATGGAGGAAATAGGACTCGGGGACAAGCAGATGGATATAGCTTAGAAATTCTGCCCAAACTCAAGGACGTCAAAAGTCGGGTATTTATTTATTTCTCATAACGAAGGTCTGTGATCTGTCATTGTTTTCCTCGTATACCTTCAATTTTCAAAAAAAGTGTTCCTGGGTGTTCCGTTCATCTCTCTCCTCCCCCTAACAGTACATTGTTTGCTTTCTTTTGAATAAAGACAGGTTTTTCATCTCCTTTTGATGACAAAATCCCCAACATTCATTTGCTCGAAAGCACACAGTTAGATGTTGAACTGCCGTGAGAGGATAAAGCAGAGAGCGTACAGTATTAACCATAGCGCAAGGCTTGAGTCTGCTCGAGTTTGGCGTTAGCTCCTTGTAATTTACTCGCTCCTAAGTGGAGCGCAGTGCTGACTCACCACGGGAGCTGAGCGTTGGAATTACTCTCGGGTCCACAACAATTGGGCTGGGGGTCCACTGTCAGACCCTCTGAGACTGATTATCGCTTGGCTCCACACCCTGCAGAGCTACCTCTTTAGAAACAACCAGCCCATATCTAGGCGTCCCCTGGGGGGGTAGGGGGAGCGGAGGGAGGGGAAACACACAGGCAAATTAGAATTAGACCCACGTGAACGAGACACAAAGGCTGCCTTGTGGGAGGGCCTGCTCTCCCCCGGAGTCCCAGGGTCATAAAGTGGCAGGGTGTTCCTTTTAAGCCTCCTTGATTGTTTTTCACGCCAGTAAGAACACACATTTTTTGAAAGGTGGGAAGGGAGGGATGGTCTTCTGTTCTACTCTCTGGTTCCCTTGAGCCCTCCCCTACCCCCTCCCGTCTTGGCTTTATGCCTGAAAGTATGGAGACAGTCTTTTGGTTGGCTGGCGCTTGTCTTAGCCATTACCTCAGAGGCCTTATGGATTACCTCTTTGGGTTCCCCCCGCACCCCAAGAAAGAGTGTAGTGTCATTTCTTTGTAGAGATGCCATAAAAATGAATGGGACGAGGAGGAAAGAGGACAGTCTCAAACAGAATTAGGACCAGGTATCACAAATGAAAAGTATTAGGGTTACAGAGTGAGATTTCAGCTCTTTGACTATCTAATATGGCAGGGTCTCATGTGAATGATATTCATTTAAACTTCTCTTTTAAACCTAGGATAATGGGATTAATCTGGTGGACTATGTTGTGAAATACTACCTGCGTTACTATGATCAGGTAAGAAATCGCGTTATGTGGAAAACTACACTAATGGGGTTTCAGCTCCTGCACATTGCTGGCATTCAGAAATTGGATGATGGATGGATGGATGAATTTCAAGTCCAACATAGAATTTGAGAGCTCTCCAGCTTCCTTGGTTTACAGATGGGAAACACTGGAGCCAAGAGAGTTTAGTTGACTCTTGTAAAGAGAAGCATTATTCAGTGGCGCAAATCTACTGACTCTTAATCCGCTGTATAACACAGCTTCAAAGAGACCCCCAGTCATCTCAGTGCCTTCTGACCAGATTGTGAGGGTCTCTGTGAAACCCATATCCATTCAGTAATTGGTTATATTTGAAACTAGATTCTGGGATGCAGACCAAACTTTAGGAACTTAAGATGCAATAATACCCAATACTTTATCAGCAATGTTCATCTGTGAACAAGTTAAAGACGTGGAATTTGAAATCCATCTTCCCTGCTTAGATTACACTGGGCCATTAGAAATAAAAATTTCTGTGCGAATCCACCTGAGCGCAGTTTTCTGTGTTTTAGTCCTTCTCATTAAATCGAGAACAAGGAGTCCTAGCTTTGAGAAGAAAGAGGTACTATTGTAAGTTGTTGAGAAACCTAGCAGTCAGTAAATGGAAAAAGTCTCAGGAAAATGTTGTCAGGAGTCCCGCTCGACTATCCACACAAGCAGAGTTTTTCCTAGGTACCAAGGGAAGAAAAGTAAAGCTTCCAGGGCCTCGTTTTCAAAAGGCCTACAGTTTCATGCAGAAGACAGGCCAAGCACTGATGAAGTCTTTAGTCATCTCTCCTACCCTCCTGGTGGGTTTATCTAACCGTTGTCAATGTATCTACCACCAGGTTTATTATTCCCCTGTGTATAGATACCATTGAGCCATTACCTAGCTTCCCGGCATTGCTCCTTGAGGTCCAGAACTCTTTGTTGTCTCTTTTTTCATGTTCGTAATGTAGGTGCTTGATAAATACTTGCTGAGTTGAATGTACTATAAATACCCACAAGCATGTAATAAGTAGCATCTGTAACAAACAAGATGCAACGAGGCGAGAGCTATCTTCTGGTAGAGCAGGGTAGGTGTGTTGAGCTTCAGGCAATATGTGTGCAGCGAAAGTTCTGAAGGCAGGTACCAGGGTGGCAGAAGAGTTATCCTGAAGGCTCTTGAGGTGACAGTTCAAATTCGAGGCTGGCCTAAGCAGATGTACTCATAGTCTCTGCCTCAACCATCCTGCCTACACAGATGCACTGTGTAGGAAGGATGAAATTTGCCGATGGAGTTTGACTCCTACTGAAGAGAGCTGAACCCAGTGGAATCGACTTCACAGAGGGAAATCTTAAAGTAAGATTAATTGCAAACACGGGATGGTCCAGTTTAGGAAAAACAAGAAGTCAACATTTGTGTGGTGCTCTCCCAGTTTTCACTGTGTTAAAATGAATTGCACTCAACAAGAGTACAGCATTATGTGATTTAGTAAATGATCCCTTCCCTCTTAGGAGCATAAGTGATGATTTTTGTGGTTAGTGGTGATGAGCAGTTAGCGGAAGAAAGGTGACTCTTGCTCCAAGCTTCCTTCCACTCATGCCTGGTTTTTGGTCCAAGTCTAGGTCTATGTGACGTTCAAAGAAACCCTTCTAGGGCCATGTCTTTTGAACTCCAATTGAGCAGCTTTCGCAAGAGCTACTACCGGGCCGATTTGCTCAGTAGCATTTTCTCTTTTTCTAGCTTAAAAAAAAAAAAAAAAAAAATGAAGCCAGGACTGAATCTGATAAAAAGTTTTGGAAAATAGAAAGAAATATGCATGAGTTCTTCCATAGATTACCATGGCGTTTTGTGACAAGCATCTTAGATGTTGTTCCACCTTGGCGCTCAAAGGAGGGTACTGCTTCCATGGTTTTTTAAAAAGCAGTACAATAAGTAGAGGAAGATGAAAAATAGTACACGGATCACGTAAAATGTTGTTCTGATCAAATGAGGAAAACCACCTCCTCCTAGCATCCCAAATGAGGCCAAAGGTCTTAAAGGAAGGGGGCTAGGGTCCAGGGAATTCTCAAAACCACAAGAAAACAGGACGATAAGTTAGATGACTCCTGCCCGAGGTGCACACTTCCCAGAATAGCGTTTTATAAGCTCTCTGTTAGTGGTGCCAAACAGATTTTATTGGTAGGCCAGATGGTGTGTACTTGACCGAGAACAAGGCACAGTTCCTGCCTTCAAAATGTTTACAGTCTAGTGGGGAAGACACACAAGCTAACAAGGCAATTTTTAAGTTAACGTTGAAAAGTGCTGTGATAACAGGAATTAGCAGGGACTCTTGGAGACACCCAGGTGCTGAGACTTAGGGGAGGTCTTTAAGGAAGTGATATCTGTTTTGAGACTAGAAAGAGGAGTATGAACAAGGAGGTGTGAAGAGGGGCTGGGGAAGAGTTTTTGAAGAGGGACAGTTTTGTAGACAAAAGCCTAGAAGCAAGAGACTGTGGCCTGTTCTTTTATTTTATGAAAGTTTAGGAGAGGGAGTTAGCGATAGGGGAAGGGAGAAATCAGGCTGGAGATGGAGACAGAGGCCAGATCAGAAAGTGCCTTGTAAAGCCGTTTTAGAGTTTGGAATTAGTCCTAATGGCAGCAGGGAAGATGGAATGTGAAGGAAAGCTGGCAAAGTAGCCTGTGTGGAGAGGAGAATAAGCGGAGATGGCCTGAGACATGCAAGACACAAAGCTTGTATTAAACAACTCGGGGAGAAAGCAAGCCGGACTGGAAAAGACAGTTGAGGCTCTGCTGGTCTCCCGATGTGCCTACAGTTCGTGTCCCTCTGGGTGTTTCTCAGCTGAGATCCTCTATTAGGTATAGTTGTGGAGCTTGTCAAAACCCAACCCAACCATGCCCTCGTAAACATCTGCTAAGATAAGCCAAACAACATTAAGAGAATCTTTACAAATATGTGAAGAATTTGATCATGTACACGCGCGCGCACGTGTGCCCACAAGCTTTAAGCTGCAGAGGAAGGTGGGTAAGAGCAGAAGCGATGGTGATTGTTTCTCCCACCTCAGTGCTGTCTTATCCAGTACCTTCCAACTCACACCCTTTGGCATACCCCAAAGATGAGTTATCTAATTGCTGCCATGTGAAACTCCACAGGGACTTTCAATTCAAGTACTTTCATGTGTTCTTCCTGTGCCATTTTCCATGGGAGTAGAGGGTCTAAGATTAGGACATACCTGACCATTTTCTCTTTGATTCAAGAGGCAAAACAGAGCCCAGCCCATGCCATAGCTACAGCCATAGCCAACCTCAGTGCCAATAAGACCGAAATGATAGCGTGAAAGACACGAACGCGCTTCAAAGCAACAAGTCCAAAGTTAGGGGTAGCAGGGGAGCATTGCCATGATTCTTATCCAACCATCCGAAAAAAAGATGCTTTGGAATTTCAACCGAAAGTGACAATTGGGAAGTAAAATGTACTTTTGTTTACCATATATTCTAGGAAGCAGGAACAGAAAAGAGTGTGTTCCCGCTGCCCGAACCACAAGATTTCTTTCTGGCCTCCCAAGTCAAATTTGAAGACCTTATAAAAGATTTGAGAAAACTGAAGAGGCAACTAGAAGGTAACAGGCACACTGTTCTGCTATTATGATAATAGATAGGATTTTTTAAAATGATTTAAGGGGATGATTTCTGTATGGCTCGGGGAATGGAATGGTGAGAGTTCAGTTATGGTACACTACCTCAGGACACTTTCCATCTCTGTGCACAGTTTGGAAGCAGTGTATTTACACATCTTTCTCTTTCATTGGTGTTAATTAGTGTTTATTTTATATATATATATATATATATATATATATATATATATATCTTGTTATATCTACATTTTCCAGCATGGAATAGATATAATTTTAATAAAAATAATAACAACCCTTTTTTTGAATTCTTACTGTGTTCTCATACAATTCTTCTAACGACCCAAATAAGCAGGAACTACACTAACTCCATTTTATAGATGAGAAAAATGAGGCTTCGAGAAGCTGTATTCGCACGGCCAGTGAGAGGCAGATTGGGTCTGATTAGAAAATCTCATGCATTGCATTTTCTAAGCTAGTTTACTATGTGCTGCCTTATCTTCCTGTCTCTCACTCTTGCTCTTGCTCTCCCTGTGGCGCGCGCGCACACACACACACACACACACACACACACACACACACACAGACGTGCCTATATATTTCGTTTATGTATATGAGTCTAATAATGATGGTAAGACCCGTAGTAAACAGTCTGTTTTAGTTTAATTTACATTTTTAATTATCCAAAGCAAAATGCTGAAAGCCCTTTTTGGCTTTTTTAAAAGGTGAAAATATGTCTCTCGGGCAGGAATTTTCCTTTGGCATTTCTGGAGCCTTGTGTTTTCACTGTGGAGACATCTCCTTGTCCAAGAATATAAATACTTGCCTTGGAGCTTGTGTAACTCCAATTGAAGAGCTCTGTGGAGGATTTAGGGAGCGTGTTAATGTGGAAATGGAGCCCAGCACGCCAAAAGCAGAGCTTGAGGAAACGAAGAGCTTGCACCAGGAATATTTTTACACTAAGACATAAAATAAACATTTTAAAAATGTTTATTGTGAAAGAGTGCTCAGAAATCTAAGTCTTAGAGGACAGCTTGGAAATGGAAGTAAAGTGGGAAAGATCTGCTCCCGGTGGCAGGGAGAGCCATTTATTTTTACTTTGGGCATAGAACTTGCTTAAATAAGGATAGTGGTTACAAGTGAATATTTTTACCTTGTAAATTATTTTTAAAGGAACATGCGGGTTTTTTTCCCCTCCTGTCGATGTGGTCGAGAGTGTGAATTTCAATGAATGCTTCGTTCAGGAATGTGATACGTGACCTCGTGATCATTCTTTTCCGTCTCCTCAAAAAGGGGCGGTTTGATCCTCGACTGAGTTGCGGGGCTTGAGTTTTATTCTAAGAAAGCGGAGTAGCATCACGTAGCAGTTTTTTTCTACCTCTCTCCAGTGGCAGAATTAGGGCCAGGCCAGTCCTCAGGGTGGCTTCTGCAGTAGCAGAGAAGACCTGTGCTTGTCCAGTCCCTGGCCGCCATCCCTGCATGCCCATCCTCTCTCGTCTTTTGGTCCTTGTGAGACCCTCTCGTATGGTCTTTCGAGCAGAAACCTGATCTACGTTGGATCTTTCCTCTTCGCCTGCCGTCCCTCCACGGCTGCCTTTCTCAGGCATCCTGGCTCAGCCCACTCCCTTTGATATCCCTGTGTGTTTGTTGATAAATAACAAAGGGATAAGAAGAGTGAATTCAAAGGACCGTGTAGAGGCAGGGGTGCCCCCAAACCTCTGCAGTGGGTGTACCTTATTTTCTCTAGGGAGATCCACGGTGTCATTCCGGATCTCTGAGTACTCCACTGACACTTTCCCCAGTCAATTTTAAGGAAATACAAGACCTTCTGAAGCTGGAGGAGCTGCCTTATGAAGGAAGACTGAACGCTACCTCAGTTATTTTTCTTCTTTGCGTGGGACGTCACCACAAAGACGTGAAGTGTACCACCAAGGCAAAGGAGGAAACCGGCGCTGTCCCACACACATTGAATATTTAAACAAAAAAATGCCCTGCTAATCTTTAGAGATGCCCGTGTTTTTAATACATGAAAGGTACCTAGTAAATATTTAAAGAAAATACAGAACGTGGGTTCTCTAATGAATTTCTTGTCCTTCCAAATCCCATCTGGCGAGATGGCCAGAGTCGTGGCGGCCCGTTTCATCTCACTTCCCCGTTCAGTCTTCAGCTCCGTTTCCACAAGGCCTGGGTGTGAGCTGAGATGGAATGTTTAATTGAAGTGGACATAATTTTCACACATACAGCAAAGATTTGATGAAGCTTTGAGGTTTATTGTAGCCATTAAAGTGTCGTGGCTGCTGGCAAAACCCCAGAAAATGTCTAAAGCTAAACCAGATGTGATTAGAAAATTTCAAGAAGGCTCAGGCCCTAGTTCTCCAGGCAGGCATAGCCCTTTAAAAGAAAATCATTTGGGGTAGCAAGGACCACACCTTAACAATCAGGTGGGGATTAAACGAGGGTTGTTGGCTGTATAGATGTCACTAACAGCGGTAGAGGTTGTCGATGAGCATCTTTCCGAGAGACCAGAACTTCCAACGGCACTTTTATGTAGATAAACATAGCAAGGAATTGAGGATAATTGTATCTGCTACAATGGATTGCGTGAGTATTATCAGGTGCTTTACACAGACCGTCTCTTTAAATCCTTACAATGACCCTGTGAAGCAGATAGTGCTGTACAGCTCTTACAAGAGGCGAAAGCTGAAATTCATGATGCTCAGGTGACCTGCCAAGTTACCTCATAGATGGTGACCTAGCCTCATTTTGAAACTAGATACGACTGTAAGGCACGTACTCACGGCTTGCCCTGTTGCTGGCCCAGAAGTCTCCGTATCGGATCAGAGATCACAACAGAGAGATACCTGTTCAAGGCATAAAGCCTCGTGAGGACACACAGGACAGAAAGAGTTAGTGAATGTGTGCGCATGAGCACAAGGGCGTGCACACACACGTGCCTAGAGCCCATGCATGTAGACCCTCGGATCAGATAGGGACTTAGGAAAGAACTTCGTTTGTGTGTGGGGTATGGGGAGTGGGGAGACCTGAGAGAGATGGATTATCAAAGCGAATAGTACTGCACAGGATTAAGAACTCAGGCTTTGGAGTCAGATATGTACTTGCTACTGGTTTGGTGAAAGCAAGCAAGATCTTGTCGAGTAACATAACCGTGAAAAGTATTGTCTCACCTGTAAAATAGGGCAGTTATAACACCAACATCATAGGAGGTAATGAACGCACGGTCCCTTAGTAAGGAAGGCTTCAATGAAGCTGATTAGGCGTATATGCCTTTTACTGGAAAACAGACACCTTGTAGAATCAGGCCCATATTGTTGAGGGGCCAGCTGGCTGTGTTTGTGGAGAACCTAATTTCCAGAGCGCTACAAACCAAGCCCTCGGTGCTTAGGAATGTGTTCCATATCATGTTTACTGTTCTGCATCCCTTAAGCGGACAATACTTTTGATTTCCTTGATGCTTTGATGATACAAGTAATATCTGGGAGCAAATAACAGCGACCGCTGCTCTCTTTCTCATTCTTTGACCTCGTTTGCTAGCCAGAACTTTGAAGGTACTCTCACCAACTCACGTGTGGTAGGCAGAGTAATGGCTCCCAAAGATGTCCAAACCCTGATCCCTGGAATCTGTGAATATGTTCCCTTACATGGCAAAAAGGGACTTTGCCGACATTGAGATGGGGAGATTATCCTGGACCATCCAAGTGGGCCTAATCTAATCACACAAATCTTGAAAATGAATCTTTAAAAGCTGACGACTTTCTCTGGGGTCAGCGGGAGATAGTACAGTAGAACGATCAGAGAGATGCAGTGTTGCTGGCTTTGAAGATGGAGGAAGCGGGCAGTGAACCAAGGAATGTTGGAAGCCTCTAAAACTGGAAAAGGCAAGGAACAGATTCTCCCTAGAGCCTCCAGAAGGGAATGCAGCCCTGTCAACACCTTGATTTCAGCTCAATGAGACCCATGTCAGACTTCTAACATACAGAACTATGAGGTAATAGATCTGTATTGTTTTAAGCCATTTAAGTCTGTGGTAATTTGTCATAATAGCAATAAGAAACAAACACACCACGCAATGCATTCTTTCTGATTGTGCCAGTTAGGCACGCGCGTGCACCCCATTGCCGAGGCTGTAGGTGTAGGATTTCCCAACTAGTGACACTCACCCGTATTGCATGAAATGTGGATTGGTGCTCTCCAAAAAAGAGTCTGTAGTCTGATAAACCTGGAAATGCTCTATACTAAAAACAAATCACAGGGACACAGTGCATATGAGCTTATTAAAGGCTCTGGGAAGTCCTGTAGTAAAAAACAATGAAACGGTTTAACCCTGTTTAAAGCAGGATTTCTCAAAACATGAAACATTGTCTTTTTTTCTTGCACTGAATATACTTAGTAGTATGTTGTTGTAGAATATGGATTCTGTAAAATATTGTTTAAGAAGAAGGGATGTTGATATTACTATTGATTTTTAATATCAAGAACGGAGTTGTTGGTTAAATGGTCATTCCTGGGTGACCTTAATAGGAGTAACTGTGATGTATAGGTATGGCCTTTGCCCTATAATAGTTCTCTTCATACTCCCTGGCTGCATTGTCCTAACTGGGTTTGTTATCCATGTAAACAAATGCAGTAGAATAGGTCACATTCTCTCTGATGTCTTGATGCTTGAAAGCCAAAGTGAACTTTAGTGTTACAATTACTCTAGTATCACTGCTCCCAAATCCACATTTGTATAACATGATCCTGTGACTGTATTTCATTATGAAAAATTCTTTCTGACTTTCCAAGTAGGAAAGCCGAATTTTTTGGTTGGAAATGACAGGAACTCTTCAGATAGGTGTTGAGAAGTCAGCCTATTGTGAAAAGTTTAAAGATTAAAATAAATCGCCCTTAGTAGCTAATGAGACTTATTTAGTATCCCGTATCATTAAGGGTAGGATATTTAATCAGCTAGCTGTGTACTAAATCTTGCCTTGAAAATGATACATTATTGGCCCTGTTACTGCATATATGAATTGGGAAAATGTAATCAGTAGTTAACCCTCAGTGTAAGATAATCAAACTTGTTTGAGAATGTTGGCAGAGATGCAAGTGAGTGTGTGTGTGTGTGTGTGTGTGTGTGTTTGTGTGTTTTAAGGTAATTCTGATGATGTTCTTTTCTCTAAATATTTAAGACTATATATTCGAACATGTCCTTTCTTATGTACCATTTAGAAATATTTGGGAATACACTTACACAGTTTTGGAAAGACAAGGAGTCTCTGTTGACTTTTTTGATATCTGTTATCACTCCATAAATGTTTATCTTTCAAATGTTTATCCTGCAATGTTAACTCTTATAAGCCTTCTATAAATGAGATGCTATGTGAAATGCACAGTCCCGGCATTCAATAAATGTTGAACTCTTTATTGTAAGTTTGAATAGTAGTAACATCTCTAACTCGACATTGAAGTACACCCGTCACCTCTTTAGCCATAGTCGGTCCCCACGTCCTTATTTTAGTGGAGTGACCAGATTAGCCCAGAAGGATCCAAATGAACCTCTTTTGTACCTGAATCTAAGTTCTACCTTCAAATCTAAGTTGCAAGATACATACATGAAAGTTACAGTTCAAGAAAGAGAAAGGGGGGGTTGGTAGATTTTTTTAAACTAATCAGTACGTCTTCCAGATGAAGCTGGCTGACTGAATTCATTCATTTAGCTCCACTCCTTTCTAAAAGCCCACAGAAAAGTTAACATTTATCTTATTTAGAGGCACACAGTCAATACCAATATAATCAGCTGAAAGAGAAGGAATTAGGGAGGGAGCCGTACACCTACACGTATAAAAACAGGAAATGAGAACATTTATACGTGGTGGTTTCTCATGGCCCTGGGCAGGGACTGGTGTGGCGGCAGTAGTTCAATGATTTGGATATGCATATGAAATCATACAATTAGAACTAGGTTCAGAAACATAAGTTATAGATAAGTTATAGTCAACTCTCAACTGTAGGTTGCTAGATTAGCGAGGTCACGGAACAGTGATAGTCTTTAAAAAATTAATGCGTTAGTTTTCACATGAATCAGTATGAGTCAGCTATGCTATTTACATGTTGGAAAACCTTTCCTATTTGAAACTGCATGATAAGCAGTAGACTACCTACTGTTTCTTCTGCAAGGTGGAAACAGTCCTCTTCTTTAGGTACTTAATGAACAAATTAAGTGTCTGGACAAATACATTGATGCGAAGTATTAGTGAGGTGATGAAGGGTGAGGCGGGTTTGGGACTCTGAGCACCGATGGCATCGGGAAGGGAAGCCGCCTGCAGGAGTGTTGGTATCTCCAGCGATGGAGGGAGGGCAGAGGGCTGGTTAGCAGAACTTGCACTTCATCTTGCCCTTGACCACTTTTTTGTTAAATTTTTGATTTGGGATTATGTGTGGTGTCCTTCCCGCTTCCTATTACTGTAGTTAATCAAGAGTTGACTGTGAGAAGTGAGGAGAAATGCTAATAACTGGTATTGCTGATCTACTAATGAGTATTCAGGTTTGTTCCACTGCGGGGAGGAGGAGGGGTCCTGTCCTGTCACTGCCCAGGTCTTTAATGCAAGTTCACACCACACCACCGTCCTCTTGTACTGTCTCCCTCACAGCCATGTTGGTGCCTCCCCGGTCCGGATCTGTCACCACTTGGATGAAAGTATGCCCTTCTGCAGATTTAGTCAGTCAGTACTGTTGAGCCCCAAACAGAACTTAAGAAAAGTGATGGCCTATTGATACTACCTCAGGAAGCAAAAGAGACCATTTAAAGAAGGCCTGTAGTGACTATTCCTTTGAATTTGCAGTAGACACAGTTGGGAAGTACCAAGCAGTGGGGGGAAGGGGCCGTCAGTGGAGCATTCCACCCCCAGTGCATGCTATATGGGGGTGCCCTTAGCATTGTCAGATCTAGTAAATAAAATCCAGGAGGCCCAGTTAAATCTGAATTTCAGACAAACAAGACTTTTTAAAACTGTGTTTTAAATAATGCACAGGACATGCTTATACGAAAAAAAAATATTCCTTGTTTATGTCAAATTCACACTTAACTTGGTGTCCCATCTCTTATCTGGCATTTCTGTACAGAATTTAAAAGCAATAATAAAACCAACTGAAAGTTAGCTATTTTTTTTAACTTTATTGAAGTATAGTTGATTTACAATGTTGTGTTAATTTCTGCTGTACAACAAATTCATTCAGTTATACATATATATTTTTTTCATATTCTTTTCCATTGTGGTTTATCACAGGATATTGAATATAGTTCCCTGTGCTATACAGTAGGGCCTTGTTTTTTATCCATCCTATATCTAATAGTTTGCCTCTGCTAATCCCAAACTCCCAACCCTTCCCTTCCCCACTCGCCTCCCCCTTCCCCTTGGCAACCACAAGTCTGTTCTCTATGTCTGTGTGTCTGTTTCTGTTTCATAGATATGTTCATTTGTGTCATATTTTAGATTCCACATGTGAGTGATATCATATGGTATTTGTCTTTCTCTTACTGACTTACTTCGCTTATTATGGTAATCTCTGGGTCCATTCGTGTTGCTACAAATGGCGTTATTTCATTCTTTTTTATGGCTGAGTAACATTCCATTGTATATATATATATATATATATATATATATACACGCACCACATTTTCTTTATCCGTTCATCTGTCGGTGGACATTTAGGTTTCTTCCGTGTCTTGGCTATTGTAAAGAGCGCTGCTATGAACATAGGGGCGCATGTATCTTTTCAAATAATAGTTTTGTCCAGATATCTGCCCGGGAGTGGGATTGCTGGATCATGTGGCAACTCTATTTTTAGTTTTTTGAGAAACCTCCATATTGTTTTCCATAGTGGCTGCCCCAATTTACATTGGGGGTTCCCTTTTATCCACACTCTCTCTAGCATTTGTTATTTATAGACTTCTTAATGATAGCCACTCTGACCGGTGTGAGGTGGTGCCTCACTGTAGTTTTAGTTTTTAGCTCACTTTTTATTACCGTGATGTGCTGGCAGTGTTAATCTCAGTGATCAAGTCCTTTTCCCTGCAAGGGTGGACCGTGGACACAGATGCAGTAAACATGTCCAAGGATATGGTGCGTGGCCATTTCCACCGTCACTAACGACAGCAGTTACCATTTAATGGGCATTACTAAATACCAGCATATTTGCTTGCATCATTTCTGTTTCTTAAACTACTTTGATGTAAGTCCTACCTACATTTTAACAGTAAGGAAGTTAAAGCAGCTTTGCTACTGATGACAGAGTGAGATCTGAAGCAGGTTTATCTGATTGCAAAGCTTATACCCTTTTCACTGTACCGTTCTTTCTTTTCCTGTTTGTAGGCACTGACAATATGATCGGAGTGGTAAAGCTTGAAGTTTGAATTTAGGCTTTTTCTTATCTCTACTCATAACCACTCAACTCATCTACCTGTTGTAATTTCTATCCTCCTGTCTCCTCCCTGTCAGTCTCTTTCGGTTTCTCAGTCTCTTTCGGTTCCTCTGACACTCTCTGTCTTTCTCTTTGGCAGTGAATTACCTAGCCTATGTTTTATCCCTTCACGACCTAGAAGATAAGCAGACAGGTCTGATGTAGTTAGCCAGACGAATAGCAGGGTAATACAGGGCCATCCCAAGGCACTGTGTGGTTTGGACTCCACTACTGTCTCTTCCACTTGTGGACATTGCATGGAGCAGGGTTCTGACATAAATGAGAAGGTGAGGGAACTTCCAGGACTTGTCAACTCACGCAGCAAAGCAGACTGTTGCTTCTGTGTTTGGGACCAGCCCTGACTCTGCAGGAGAAATGACTTCTGCCACCGAGCATTATCAATGGCTTTCTCTCCATATAAGTATAATATTCTTTAAGAGAAAAAGAGAAAACTAGATCTCATCGTGAGAGTGAGTATTTATGACTCATTTAAGCGTGGTCCATAGGCAATATGACTGTAGTAAGGAGCGAAGAAAGACTGGAAAACTTTTGGAGGATTCTGAGGAAAGATGGCCAACTGAACATTCATTTGGATTGAACACTCACATTGGAATTCAGTTCCTCTTGAAAATGACTAAAATAATAGTATAGGGAGTTCTTTTAAAGCATAAACTCAAGAGCACAGAATGAGAGAGAAAACCATAACCACAAAGTTTCTGAAGCTAAACAAGTAGATGGACAAGTGGTAAATGAATTAGCCAAACAAGACAGCTGAATTCTAACCCAGGAGTGGAGAAAGGTGGGAAGCAAGCCAATTTTTACCACACTATTCATACACACCACAGATTTATACATAAATCCATATATATATCCATAAACATTCATATATATTCATAAGTAAATCAATGAAATCATTTTTGAAAATTTCCCCAAATGATGGATACAAGTTCCTAATTTTAAAAGGCCCAAAGAGATGTTAGCACAGATCCATACCGTTGTATGAACATTTCAGAATGCTCAGGATAGAAAGAAAGCTTACACACTTCTAGAAGGGGAGGAGGTAGAGGGTGGGATGTGGGAACAAATTACTCAGAGAATCAGGGAGCAGAATGGCTTCAGACTTTCCAACGGCAATGCTAGAAGCTAGAAATAGAATTCTGATGGAAAATTATTCCCAATCCAGAATCTTATATTCACCAAATTATCTATCCAATATGAGGGCAGAATAAAAATGCTTTTAGACATGTAAATTCTAAAAGAAAAATGTATCTCCCATGCATCCATCTTCAGGATGCTACTAGAGAATGTGCATTACCATGAATTAGGAATGCGACGGTGACAGGAAATGGAAAATCCAACAGAGAAGAGAAGTGAAGGGATCCTCCAGGTTAGGCAGAGAGCCCAAGATGCCAGCCAGGCATGGAGGGCAAACATTCCAGGTTAATTAGATCAAAAGAATCATGGTGAAGGTTCTTGAGGAATATACAGTTAACGCGTCTGCTATATCTGAATGTTTTGACAAGATTTACACAGCTGGCAACAAGTTTGGCGTTCCTTTAGTAATAAGTACATAGAGAACAGCAAATTAGGGGGAAAAAATCATTCATTCTGAAGGTGAGGGGGTTTGCAGGGGTGGGGTGGGGGACGTTTAGGACAGGCTAATCAAAATTGACATATGTCAGCTGGGGCTGGAGTTGTTTTTGCCAAGTCATAATAATGGCAACACTGAGTACTGGTCTAAGCAAGTCATGGTAGTGCTGTGTTGAGAGGCAGCTCATGTATGGTGGGTGTGAGGAGAGGAAAGAGCGCCATCATTTTCAGGGCATAAAGAGAAAAATCAAAAGGTGCCGTTAGAAGCTTGTTAGAGACGTGCAATTAAGTGCTGGATTCGGCAGGTAAAATTGGTATAGTGGTTGCCTCTGGGAAGGAAGAGTTGGGTGAAGTTGTTGGGCTGTTGATTCACAGAATGCATAGAATACATTTATTCTTTTAACTGGTGCCTGTGTAACTTCGATAAACGTACAAAACCCAAACCAAAAAATAACAATAAACCGAAGCATTTGTAAGTGATTGTTGAGTTAAATTTCAACAGCAGAGGCTGATGTGTTGAAAGTAGTGCTGGCCGGGATTTAGGAGATGCAGTTGAAAAATGTAGTTCTGCCTCTTCCTAACCACGTGATCAGCCGTGCAACTTTGACAAAATCACTTAACCTCTGTGAGCCTCCGCTGGAAAAAAGCGGAGCTGATCATCCCAGCCTGCCCAACTCAGTGCAATCGGAAGGGTCAGACAAGCAGACGGATGAGCAAGTACTTGGGGAGGTGTGGGAGGTATTATCTGAACTCATTGAGAAGCCGTGCAGTTTGCAGTTTGCTCAGTTCGCGCTGGTGTGTCCTAGAAGGGAGAGGGGGGAATTGATCCATTAGGACAAGCCTGGCTAATTTATCACTCTTTAGGAAGCTCCAGAAGACGCGACTGGAACGATTATTGACCATGCCTAATTTATTAGCTCTTTCCTCCTTCAAAGCCCATTTGTCTGCGGCAGGAGTTTGCTAAGTCTGAACTCTGGTACAGCCCTGGATACATTAGCCAGAGTCCTGACCGTGTTGCCATGGTGTTAAAAATATTTAGTTTTGCAAGCAAAGTGTTCAAAATAATAAAAGAAAAACTTTGATATGATTTATTTTTGTAAAATGATTTCAACCAAACAGACCCAGGAACGGGGGTAAGGATTTCAGAAGGGCAGTGGGTGTAAGATGTTGATCAGCGTAGCGACTTTTGATGCAAAGCATTCAATTAAGCGCAGCACCGTGGGTAAAGGTCACACATTTCCCAAATGAAATGCCTTCAAAGACAAGTTGTGCAGAAAGGAGAGAGGATGTGGAAACCGAAACCTGATTCATCCGTTTAATTAATGGAAGAAGTTCGTGTTGTCCTTTGATTGTGACATCTCTAGGTGGGAAGCATGAGTTATGATGTCCTGGTTTCTTCTCCTCAGTTTTCACCCTGTTTCTACCCTTTATTTATAAATCAACACAGTTAATAGAATTTATTATTTTTTTTCTTGGACAAGAAACAAAACATTGAAAGAAAAGCTAGCCTCATGCAAAAGTCTGTGTCACGAGTCCTGAATTCAAATTCTTGCTTCACAAGCTGTGTAACCCTTGGCTGGCTTCATCCCTCCCCACCTCTGTGTCCTTGTATAAGGAGGAGGGTATCCCAGCCTTCCACACTGGTTGCTTGAGAGCGTTAATCAGGATTATATGAAGGAAGTCCCAGCGTATAAGCAAGATATATAATGCTTATTCCTCGTTCCTTTCATGCCCTCATATCCAATATCCAGTCCACGAGCAAATCCAGTTGACTCTTCCTTCAAAACGTGCCTTGAATCCGTTTAATGCCCTCCGTCTCCACGCCACATTCCTAGTCCAAACTCTACCCCTTTCTCTCACATGGGCCAGAACAACAGACTCCTAACAGGTTTCCCTGCTTCCACACCTGCCCTCCCTTTAATCCAGCCTCCGAACACCAGACGGGTCAGGCCACTTTCTTTTTTCATAGTCGTTGCTCTTGGAATAAAATCCAGCCTCATAACTTGTAGCTGTGCCTTGCAAGTTTCTCCAAGATTCAACCACTTCTACCTCTCTTGTCTCATTTCATGCTGCCCCAATCCCTGCCTGCCCACTAAACTCCAGCCTCACAGGCTTTCTTTGTGTTCGAGCCCAATAAGCTTGCTTTAGGACCTTTGCAGTAGCTATTTCTTCTGCCTAGAATGCCCTTCCTCTGAATGTACCCATGCGTGGGCCTTCACTGACCACCCAAACTACAGCGGCCACTTTGAATAGTCCCTCTCTGTTATAGCCCCCAATTTCTTATCTTCTATTTCTTTGTAAATAGAAGAGGCCTTTTTGATGTTTATATCTACTGTGATGATCAGTACCTACCACATAGTTGTTGCTCGGCCAAAAATTGTTGAGTGGGTGAATGAGCAAATGAATGAATGGTAGAAAAGATGCAGCTCACTCAGTTAATTGCTGACCTTGCTGTAAGAGAGGAATTAGATGATTTCTTTAAGGGCAAAGATGTCAAACAATCATAAAAAGGCAGAAGCTTTAGGGAAACATTTTAAAGCTACTCAAAGGGAGAACTGATGAGGTAGTGGGTCTCTCACACACTTCCGACTGGAAGACTCTGTTACGATAAATGGGTAGGATAGGTGCCGTTAGAAAGGGTTTATGCTACATGATTTTGAAAGTGCATTCCAACTCGGAGTTTCTAAGATAATGAGTATTACTATGCTATTTCAGTGCATTCTGGTGTTCTCCTTATTCAGTAAGGGTTATTAAGTTCTTCCCTAGACTTCATTAGGACAGCTGAAATTCCCTGGACTTCTGACCATTTATAGGATATAAAAGTCAACTGTAAGATTATATCAGGTTTAGGTCTCAGGTATTCTCTGTCTAAATGGCTCTCAAGGATCTGCTCTCGCATTAATCCATGCCTCAAAAATTCTAGCATTGATACCGTCTAGAAGTAAGCTTTATAGAGTAGAACTCTTATCCAATGTGGTTAGTTAATGGAGAAAAGATGGCCCAAATCAGGAATCACAGAAAATGATACTTGCATCCCTTAACCTTTCATTTAAAACAAGCTAAATATAGCATCATTTGTCTATTGATGCAGGGCTGAGACCTCTTCTTGAATTACAGATCTGTTAAATAAAGTTTTGTGGGTCTTCCTACATATGCCACATCTATAAAGAGATCACCTGTGATTTCCCTTTCATATTTTTTTCCCTTTCATATTTTTGAAGTGGAGTCATGGCTCTTGAAAATATCACCGCCAGATCTTTCTAGATATTTATAATTGTTCTCAATCTTTTAAAACTGTCTTGCCCACACCTTTTTAAAAATGAACATTTTCTTTTTGGTATCATTTTAGATTTACAGAAAAGTTGCAAAGATAGCATGGAATGTTTCCATATAGCCCTTCTCCACTTTCCCCATTATTAACATCTTAACTTGTGTTAAATTCATCAAAACTAAGAAACTGGCACTGATACATTTCTGTTAACTGAACTCTAGTATTTATTTGAACTTCGTCAGTATTTCCATTAATGTCTTCTTTGTGTTCCAGAATCAAGCCCTGAGTTCCACATTGCACTGAGGTACTATAACTGCCCAATCTCCACTGGTCTCCCACACCTATTTTAAACAGCAATATTTTGGCTTCTTCCACTTTAATCTATAGAAATAATACTTTTTCTCAGTCGTAGTTCTACAATTTACCATCAAGTGATTAGATTATGTAATTACAGTAAAGAGAACAACTAGCATAAACAGGTTTGGAAACAACACAGCTATTCTTTATAAGGATTCTACTCAGTGGTGGGGAGAATTGCCCAGAGAATAGCCTTCCAGCTGCGACTGTGTGCCGTAGGAATCAGGTAGGAGGAATAGAAAAGAGCACTGATTTGGCAAGTCCATTAGTGGAATGTTTTTCATATTTCCCGTTCAAAAAAAAGAAAACAAAATTAATATAATGCCGATACCTTACCTGTGTGTAGAGCTCCATCCTTTGGAGTGGGTAGGGCAGGCCTATATAGTAGAGAGAACAGGTCTCCAAGATAGGAAGCAGTGTGGCCAGGCATGGAACTTGAGTCTTTTGATTGCCAGGCCAGCGCTCAAGCTACGTTATCAACTTAATGGCAGGTCCAAACATTTTCTTTACAGAAATAGATTTGTGGGTGGTTTTGTGAATGTTACAGTATTTTCCTGCCCAAGTAAATTGTGTATCTTGGACCCTGTGGAAGAGTCACAGTGCACAAGTGGATTCTTTTTGTGTCAGACATCCAAATGAGTGAAGTTAGAGGGAGACCTCTTTAGCCCCAGTAAAGGGGATTGGAATTTTTGCCAACGTCCTTATCTTTCCCAGATTTCTGGGGCCTCGGTGTGGCTCTTAGATGGACAGAGGTCGTGGACTCTACTTTTTAGGTAACCATGGAAAAATCAGTGACCCACCCCACCCCGCCGACCCAGGAATCAGCAGCCCTGGTTGATGTCCCCTCTGTGCCATTTCATAACCTAACCTCCACCTCCCCTCCCCTGGCCTTCTGTTTCTCCATTCAGAATGAAGCTTTGGGACGGGTGATTTTTAGCTTGCATCGTCTTGTTCCTTACCTTTTACAAAGCGTTTTCATAGGTACTCCGCATTGTTTCTAGAACGTCCCTACACCAGCATACCTTGTTTTACGCTTCTCTTTATTGTGCTTTGCAGATACTGTGCTGTTTGCACAGTGAAGGTTTGCAGGTCATGCAAGTCTGTTGGCGCCATTTTTCCAACGGCATTTGCTTCCTTCATGTCTCTGCGTCACATTTTGGTAGTTCCCACAATACTTCAAACTTTTTCATTATTATTGTATTTCTTGTGGTGATCTTTGATCAGTGATTTTTGATGTTACTAGTGTAACTGTTTGGGGCACTCTGAGCCATGCCCATATAAGACAGGAACTTAATCAGTAAACGTTGTGTGTGTTCTCACTGTGCCAACTAGCTGTTCCCCTTCTCTCTCCCTCTCCTCTGGCTTCCCTATTCCCTGAGACACAGCAATATTGAAATTAGGCCAATTAGTGACCCCACAATATCCTGTGAGTGTTCAGGTGAAAGGAAGAGTCTCTGTAACTCAAAAGCTAGGAATGATTAAGCTTAGTGAGGAAGGCTTGTCGAAAGCCGAGATCGGCCCAAAGCTAGGCCTCTTGCACCAAACAGCCAAGTTATAAATGCAAAGGAAAATTTCTTGAAGGAAATTGAAAGTGCTGCTCCAGTGAACACACAGATGATAAGAATGTGAAACAGCCTTATTGCTGATATGGAGAAAGTTTTAGTGGTCTGGATAGAAGATCAAACCAGCCTCAACATTCCCTCAAACCAAAGCCTAATCCAGAGCAAAGACCTCACTCTTTTCAATTCTAGGAAGTCAGAGAGGTGAGGAGGCTGCTACAGAAGAAAACTTTGAAGCTAGTAGGGGTTGGTTCATGGGGAAAGAAGTCATTCTATAACATAAAATTGCAAGGTGAGTAGCATGTGCTGATGTACAAGCTGCAGCAAGTTATCCAGAAGACCTAGCTAAGATAGTGAATGAATGTGGCTTCACTAAATAACAGATTTTCAGTGTACACAGAACAGCCTTCTATTTGAAGAAGATGCCATCTGGGACTTCCGTAGCTAGAGAGAAGTCAATGGGGAAAAAAAAAAAAACTTCAGTGGACAAGCTGACTGTCTTGTTAAGGGCTAATACAGTTGATGACTTTAATTTGAAGCCAGTGCTCATTTACCATTCCCCAAATCCTAGGGCCCTTAAGAATTGTGCTAATTCTGCTCTGCTTGTGCTCTGAGTGGAACAACGAAGCCCTGATGATCGCCCATCTGTTTCTAACATGGTTTAATGAATATTTGAAGCCCACTGTTGAGACCTACCCTCAGAAAAAAAGATTTCTTTCAAAATATTACTGTTCGTAAACAGTGCACCTGGTCACCCAAGAGCTCTGATGGAGATGTACAGTGAGATTCATGTTGTTTTCATACCTCTAACACGGCATCCATTCTGTAGCCCATGGATCAAGGAGTGATTTCAACTTGCAAGTCTTACCATTTAAGAAATAGATTTCCTAAGGTTATAGCTGCCGTAGATAGTGATTCCTCTGATGGATCTGGGCATAGTCAGTTGAAAACCCTCTGGAAAGGATTCACCATTCTAGATGCCTTAAAGAACATGGTGACTCATGGTCAAAGGACAAAATGTCAACATGAGCAGGAGTTTGGAAGAGTTGATTCCAACCCTCATGGATGACTTTGAGGGTTTCAAGACTTCAGTAGAGGAAGTCACTGCAGATGTGGTGGAAATTCTAGCAGGAGAACTAGAATTAGAAGTGGAGCCTGAAGATGTGACTGAATGGCTACAATCTCATGATAAAACTTGAACAGATGAAGAGTTACAGTTTTCTTCTTCTGGATGAGCAAAGAAAATGGTTTCTTGAGATGGAGTCTACTCCCGGTGAAGATGCTGCAAAGACTGTTGAAATGACAACAAAGGATTTACAGTATGACACAAACTTAAGTTTGTGGACAAAGTAGCAGTGTGGTTTCAGAGGATTGACTCCAACTTTGAAAGCAGTTCTACTCTGGGTAAAATGCCGTCAAACAGCACTGCCGGCTGCAGAGAAACCGTTTTAGACATCGTGCTATTCCATACATAAAAGACTGTAGTATACTGTGTAAACATAACTGACGTTTGCACTGGGAAACCAAAACGTTTTTGTGACTCACTTTATTGTGATACTTGCTTTATTGCAGCGGTCTGGAACCGAACCTGCAATATCTCTGAGGTCTGCCTGTAGATGATTGGGGTAGGAGACAGGATAGCATGAGGCCAGCAGGTCTGACACCCCTGGTTTCGAATTCTGGCTCAGCCACTTAATATTTGTATGACTTTACCCACCCTCACCTAAATAAAAAGCAGTAATGGCAGGACCAAGCTCATAGAGTTCTTATGAGAATAAAATGAGATAACATGCATGAAACAGGCCGAGGTTCAAGACACTCTTGGCCATTAAAGGCCATTTGTTTTCCATCATGCAGGTTGAGAGGTTGATAGTTTTCACAGACTATTGGGTGCAGAGATAAAAGACAATTATGTCCGACTCAGTGTCGACAACCAGGCACTGTTAGACCAGTCATTTTCCCTGTGCCATAACTTACAGAAAGAGGAAAACCCAAGGAAAAGCTATCATGGCTAATATGCTAAACCAGCTAATTTTACTGTGTTTTTAAACTTTTTCTTGACTATTTTGATGGCCTTTAAAAACATCATCAAATCTCCGGGTATCCAAAAAAAAAAAATTCTTCAAAATGTGAGAAGGACCTTGTTTGACCTTTTCAATCAGTTCATTTGTTCAGCAAATATTTATTCAAAGCACTGAGTTAGCTGCTGATTTTAAATAAACTCACTGAAATATCAAGTCTTCTGTAAACACATTTTAAGAACAAGTGTTACCCTCATTTTCTAGGGGAGAAATTTATTCCTACTTACTCTTTGGATTTCTCTTCTGCCCAGGAGCAGGAATCTGTCCCTAAGAACAGTGATTAAACTTTCCCACTATCTGATAGGGGTGAGAAGTGAGCAGAATTTGGTGTTCCAGATTCACAGAAACATTTGCAAAGCCCTTCCTGATTGTGATATTGTAAAAAGAATCAACAGATATTTGCTACCTTCTGTTCAAGGCATTATACCTTGGAATCACAAATACCTCATTTGTTGCTTCAATCCAGGAAATACTTCCCGCTAATCCCCTACCCCTACCCCCAAAATTGAGTGTTTTAAGCTGGGGGTGAGGTTTTTATAATTATATAAGTTTCAGGTATACAGCATTATAATTCAATATCTGTATACACTACACAGTGATTACCATCACAAATCTAGTTACCATCCATCACCATATTGTTGATCCCCTTCATTTGTCTCCCCTACTCCCAACCTCCTTCCCCTTTCGTAACCAGTAATCTAATCTCTGTATTATGAATTTGTTTTTATTTGATTTTGTTTGTTCATTTGTTTTGTTTTTTTGAAGATTCCATGTATGAGTGAGATCATATGGTCTTTGTCTCTCCCTAACTTTTTTTCACTTAGTGTGATACCCTCAAGGTCCATCCATGTTGTCTCAAATGGCAGAATTTCATTCTTTTTTATGGCTGAGTAGTATTCCATTGTGTGTGTGTGTGTGTGTGTGTGTGTGTGTGTGTGTGTCTTACATCTTCTTTATCCATTCATTCATTGATGGAAACTTAGGCTGCTTCCATATCTCAGCTGTTGTAAATAATGCTGCAGTGAACATAGGGGTACATTTATCTTTTTTAATTAATGTTTTTGTGTTCTTCAGATAAACACCCAGAAGTGGAATACGTTGGTCATATGGTATTTCTATTCTTAATTTTTTGATTCTCCATACAGAGTCTCCAAACCGTTTTCCACAGTGCCTACACCAGTTTACAGTCCCACTAACAGTGTACAAAGTTCTCTTATCTCCACATCCTCTCCAACATTTGTTATTTCTTATTTTTTCCAAAATAGCCATTTTAACAGGTGTAAAGTGTATCTCATTGTGGTTTTGATTTGTATTTCCCTAGTAATTAGTGATGTTGAACATCTTTTCATGTGCCTGTTGTTTATCTGCATCTCTTTTTTGGAAAAATGTCTGTTCAGAATCTCTGCCCATGTTTAATTAAGTTGTTTGTTTTCTTGTTGTTAAGTAGTATGAGTTCTCTGTATATTTTGGCTATTAATCCCTTATCAGATATTTGATTTGCAAATATCTTCTCCCATTTAGTAGGTTGCCTTTTCATTTTGATGATCATTTCCTTTGCTGTACAAAGCCTTTAGTTTGATGTAATCCCATTTGTTTATTTTTATTTTTGTGCCCCTTGGCTTTGGAGTCAGATCTACAAAACATAACTAAGACCAGTGTCAGTGAGTTTACCACCTAGGTTTTCTTCTAGGTATTTTATGGTTTCAGGTCTTAACATTCAAGTCTTCAGTTTTGTTTGAATTAATTTTTGTACATGGTGTAAGAGACAAGTTTCATTCTTTTGCACGTGGCTGTTCTGTTTCCCAACACCATTTATTGAAGAGACCATCCTTTCTCTATTGTGTGTTATTTGCTTCTTTGTTGTAAATTAATTGTCCACACATGTGTATTTATTTCTGGGCTCTCAATTCTGTTACATTGATCTATATAGCTGTTTTTCTGCCAATACCATACTGTTTTGATTACTGTAGCTTTGTACTATAGTTTGAAATCAGGAAGCATGTCACCTCCAACTTTGTTCTTCTTTCTCAAGATTGTTTTGGCTCTCAGGGTTTTTGTAGTTATATGCAAATTTTAGAATTTTTTGTTCTAGTTCTGTGAAAAGCGCCCTTGGTATTTTAATAGGGATTGCATTGAATATGTAGATTGCCTTGGGTAGTATGGTTATTTTAACAATATTCTTCCCAACTATGAACACAGTATATCTTTCCGTCTGTTTGTATTGTCCTCAATTTCTTTCATTGGTACCTTATAGCTTTTCGAATACTGGTCTTTTACCTCCTTAGGTAGGTTTATTCCTAGGTATTTTATTCTTTTTGATGTGATTGTAAATGAGATTATTTCCTTAATTTCTCTTTCCCATAGTTGGTTGTTAGTGTATAGAAATGCAACAGATTTCTGTATTTTAATTATTTTTGTATCCTACAACTTTACCAAATTCATTGATGAGCTCTAGTAGTTTTCTGGTGGTGTCTTTAGAATTTTCCATGTAGAGTATTGTGTCATCTACAAACAGTGACAGTTTCACCTCTTCCTTTCCAATTTTGATTGCTTTCATTTCTTTTTCTTGTCTGATTGCTGTGGGTTGGACTTCCAGTATGATGTTGGGTAAAAGTGGTGAGAGTGGGTATCCTTGTCTTGTTCCTGATCTTAGAGGAAATGCTTTCAGCTTTTCACCTCTGAGTAGGATGTTACCTGTGGATCTGTCATATATGGGCTTTACTATGTTAAGGTACATTTTCTCTATACCCACTTTGTTGAGAGTTTTTATCATGAATGGATATTAAATGTTGTCAAATGCTTTTTCTGCATCTGTTGCGATGATGATATGGTTTTTATCCTTCAGTTTGTTCGTGTTGATGTATCATGTTGATTGAATTGCAAATGTTGAACCATCTTGTATCCCTGGAATAAATTCCACTTGATCACAGTGTATGATCCTTTTAACGTATTGTATTCAGTTTGATGAATTTTGTTGAGGATTTTTGCATCTGTGTTCATCAAGGATATTGACCTGTAATTTTCTCTTTTTTTGTGTGGTGTCCTTGTCTGGTTTTGGTATCAGGGTAATGCTGGTTTCGTAAAATGTGTTTGGAGGGTTTCCCTCCTCTTTGATTTTTTGGAAGGGTTTGAGAAGGATGGCCATTAAATCTTATTTGAATGTTTTGTTGAATTCACCTGTGAAGCTGTGTTGTCTTGGGCTTTTGTTTGTTGGGAGATTTTTGATTACTGCTTCAATCTCTTTACTAGAAAACAGTCTGTTCAGATTTTCTGTTTCTTCATGATTCAGTCTTAGAAGATTGTATGTTTTTAGGTTTTATCCATTCTATCTTGTCCAGTTTGTTGGTGTCATCTCTTATGATCCTTTGTATTTCATGGTATCAGTTTTAGCTTTTCCTCTTTCATTTCTGATTTTATTGATTTGGGCCCTCTCTCTTTTCTCCTTGATAAATCTGGCTAAAGTTGTTTTTTTTTTTTTTTTTTTTGCGGTACGCGGGCCTCTCACTGTTGCGGCCTCTCCTGTTGCGGAGCACAGGCTCTGGATGCGCAGGCTCAGCGGCCATGGCTCACGGGCCCAGCTGCTCCGCAGCATGTGAGATCTTTCCGGACCGGGGCACAAACCCATGTCCCCTGCCTCGGCAGGTGGACTCTCAACCACTGCGCCACCAGGGAAGCCCTGGCTAAAGTTTTATCAATTTTGTTTACCTTTCCAAAGAACCAGCTCTTAGTTTCATTCATTATTTTTATTGTGCATTTACTCTCTTCCTTCCTTCGATTAATTTTGAGCTTCATTTGTTCTTCTTTTTCTAGTCCTTTTAGGTTTAAGGTTAGACTGTTTATCTGGGAGTTTTCTTGTTCCTTGAAGTAGGCCTGTATTTTTACGAACTTCCTCCATAGAACCTCTTTTGCTGCATCTCATAGGTTTTGGTATGTCATATTTCTGTTTGCATTTTTCTCTAGGTATTTTTATATTTCTCCTTTGATTTCTTCAGTGACCCATTGTTCAGTAGCATGTTGTGTAATCTTCACTTTTTTGTAGCTTCTCCCATTTTTTTTTCTTGTGACTGATTTCTGGTTTCATGCTATTGTAGTCGAAAGAGATGCTTGATATGATTTCAGTGTTCTTGAGACTTGTTCATTGCGACTTGTTCTGTGACCTAACATGTGATCTGTCCTGGGGAATGTTCCATGTACACTTGAGAAGAATGTGTATTCTGCTGCTTTGGGGCGGAAGGTTCTGTATGTGTCTATTAAGTTTATCTGACCTAATGTGTCATTTTTTTTTTTTAACATCTTTATTGGGGTATAATAGCTTTACAATGGTGTGTTAGTTTCTGCTTTATAACAAAGTGAATCAGTCATACATAAACATATGTTCCCATATCTAATGTGTCATTTAAGGTCAATGTTTCCTTACTGATTTTCTCTCTGGGTGATCTCTCCATTGATGTAAGTGGTGTGTTAAAGTCCCCTACTATTATTGTATTATTGTCAGTTTCTCCCTTTACATGTGTTAATTGTTGCTCTGTATATTTAGATGCTCCTATGTTGGGTGCATAAATATTTACAAATGTTGCAGTCTCTTGTTCGATGACCCATTGATTATTATGTAATGCCCTTCTTTGTCTTTTATTCGTTTTTGTTTTAAAGTCTTTTAATTTCTGATATGAATATAGCTACTCCAGCTTTCTTTTCATTTCTATTTGCATGAAATATCTCTTTCCATCCCTTCACTTTAGGTCTGTGTGTGTACTTTCTTCTGAAGTGAGGCTCACATAGGCTGCGTATGAATGGGTCTTGTTTTTTAATTCATTCAGCCACTCTTTGTATTATGATTGGTAAATTTAGTCCATTTACATTTAAAGTAATTATTGATACTTTTACAATACAATACAGTAAGTACAGTTATACTTTTGACATTTTGTTGTTTTCTGGTTTTTGTAGTTCCTCTTTCTTCCTTTCTTCTTCTCTTTCTCTTTTCCCTTGTGTTTTGATGTTTCTCCTTAGTGTTATGTTTAGATTTCTTTCTCATTTTCTTTTGTGTATTTACTGTAAGTTTTTTTCCTGTGGTAATAGTGCGGTTCACCTATAACATCCAAGTAGTAGCCTGTCTTAAGTTGGTAGCAGCTTAAATTTGAACACTTGTTAAAGCTTTAACTTTTTACTCTCCCCCACACACACATTTTATACTTTTGATGACACATTTTATGCCTCTTTATGCATCCCTTAACTAATTTTTGTAATTTTAGTTAATTTTACTACTTCATGCTTGCTTTGTAAGTGTCTTTTAACCTTCATCCATTGCTTTGTCTTACAGCTCACTGATTCGTTCTTCTGCCTCACCCAGTCTGTTATTGAACTCCTCTAGTGTAGTTTTCAGTTCAGCTAAAACTTCTGTTTGGATAATATTTTTTATCTCTTTGTTGACGTTCTCACTGTGTTCATACATTCTTCTCCTGAGTTCCATAAGCCTTTTTATTACTTTGGACTCTTTATTGGGTAGATTGCTTGTCTCTGTTTCATTTAGGTTTTTTCCTGAGGTTTTATCTTAATCTTTTGATTGAAACATATTCCTTTGTCTCCTCATTTTGCCTAATACTCTTATTTGTGTCTTTGTACTGGGTGTATCATCTGTCTCTCCCAGTCTTGAAGGAGTAGCCTTGTTTAGGAGATGTCCTGTGGAGCTCAGAAGCACAATCCCACCCAGCCACCATAGCTTGGCACTCAAGGGGTATCCCTTATGTGGGCTTCATGTACCCTTCTGTTGTGGTCAGACTGTGGCTGCCGTGGGGCACTGGTGGGCAGGGTTACCACCCAGCCAGCTGCGAGGCCCGTCTGAGGCCTCAGCAGGGTGCACCCACTGGTGCTAACAGATTAGAGGGAGAATTCCAAAATGGTACCCACCAGCACTGGCGTTAGCATCGTCGCCTGAGTTCACAAAAATGGCTTCTGCCAGTGTCTCAGTCCCAGGGGAGCCTTGAAACTGGTTCCTGTCTCTCTGGCAGACACTTTAAGATTAGTAAGTGCATTACCTTCACCTGTGGTCCATGTGCTGTTAATAAGTCTGGTGTGTTTGCACTGATTTTCAGGTCCAGTGAGTCTGCATGCAGCTCCTTTAACAGTAGGTTTCCTCATTCCATGCAGTCCTGTCGTTTTTTGGACTGTACCCCATTGGTTTTCAAAGCCAGGTGTTTGGGGGCTTGTCTCTCCTGTGCAGGATCTAGAGGTTGGAATGCCTGACGTGGAGCTTGAATGCCTCGCTCCTCAGGTAAAAGATACTATCTTGATACTGTCCTTTTATCCTTTGTTGTGGAGGCTGTGTTCATCCAATTTTCATGTCCTTTTCCGAGGGAATTCTCCCACATACAGTTGTAGATTTGTTATATCCATGGGAGGAGGTGAGTTCAAGATCTTCCCTCACGGCCATCTTGAACCCTCTCCCTGGGTCTAGGTTTTTAAACTGATGTGTACTTTTAATGTATTATCTTTCTTCTTTAAAGCTGTTATAAAAGTGTGAGTCATAATCAGTGACATGTTCAAGTCAGTGACATGGAGTAAAAAGGTATTTAATCTAATAGGAGGAATTAAATGATTATTCACTTTGCTCAGAGTCTTATCACAGGTACCTGACTCATCTTGAAGAGAGGGTTAAGATCCTGCGGCTCCCCAGGCCAGCAGGAGATAGCTCAGGTGGGCCTCCCTTGCCTTTAAATTTTATCACTCAGGCTCATTAACATCAGGGCTGAAGATGTAGGGGAGTTTAATAGACATTTTAGAACCTGTTTTACTTTGCCTCTCCCAGGAGATACTATGTATTTGTCACCATTCAGCTGTCTTGTTCTTCCCAGCATCAGCTGTACCCAGAATTTCCCCTTTCCTCTGAGAGTCCCCCATCCTTCCCCACTTAATACACACTCATGTCACGTGTAACCATATAGTAGCCTCCTGTGTCAGACCTCACCAACCCACCTTCTCTAACCTGACAGGCCCTAGGATGCAGACGACCAGGGCTGCTGGACCAGTAACTTTCCCTGTACCATAACTCAACAGAGAGGTAGGATCAATGACAGGTTTATAGGAGAGCAGGGCTTTAAATAGCTGAGGTCAGTGTCTGGAGGCTTCCCGTTAATACTACTAACAGCATCCCGCCAGCGAGACGATTGGCCACTTTGTTACCCACTCTAAACTCTTTCTGATTTTCAACTTTAATTTCAAACACATCCTAAGAAATCTCGACTCCCAGCAAATTGACAATGCAGCCCTCTTTATATGAAGCCTTGTTTATAGGCCCGACAGATTTACAAGTGTCTGCGGAGTTTTAAAAGACGATTGCTTAACCGGCATTAAGTGAAACACATAGGACTGTGTAAATATTTTAGCTGGAATAGGGGATTTTTTTTTTAAACGTCTGAGCCAGATATTGCATTAAATCTGAAGACAGTGGCAAACTGATTAGCAGAAGTTGCCAGCTTCATGCTTTGCCAATGATCCCCGTAGCCAAGATTAGATACCAGAATCCATCCACCAGTTGAGGTTGTATGTTTTAAAATAACTTTCCATCCCTTTCTCCCTTCTCCTTATGCCTTTCCATCTTTTCTCTTTTATTTCTTCAAGATTTATTTAGATGTAAACACTTTGCAGAGTAGAAAATTACAGTTAGTGTGACTAACTGGTGAGGGCTGAGACGGGAATGTGAGCCTGGAGGTCAGAGAGGCTGCAGAAGGCTCACAGCTGTCCTGATTGAGCAATGTGGAGACAGGTTCCTCTTTGCTAATGGGCTTATTTATCACCGTCACTGGTCTCTTCGTAGCCAGCTGTTGCACTGCTGGGAGGAAACAGTCCTAAGATCGCCACCGCTAGCACCGCTACCTCTTTCACATACCGATCTCCTTGAATTGCTGTTGCCTTCAAAGATTTATGTGTGTGAGTGAATTCATCACTTAACTTTAATGAAAATTGCACGAAATCAGCATTTTGGCTCCAGAGGAAGTATCTTTTATTTAAGCATTTCTGTGGAAAAGCATGTTCCTGATTTGGGCACCGGGTAAGATGGATGGCTGTATCTCAGGTGTCACTGCTGTGAGAAGGAGGCATCCTACCCAACAGGGCCTGGCTCTGCCTTTGCTGATCCCATCAGCAACCTCTTACTTTTCATCCACTGATTTTCACTTAAAGATACTCCTTAAAGCAATACTCACTTGATTGCCCCAAAACGTAAGTTCCGTCTATTCTCCACAAATTGCTTAAATTGTAATCAGGTGTCCATATCATTATGTGATAGTCTTTTTTTTTTCTTTTTTTTTTTTAATTTATGTGATATTCTTGATCTACAGGTCCGAGCATCTTAAATTTATGTGTTCATAATTACATAAATGTATGTTTCTCAAAAAATATGAGTGTTGGAGGCAAATTTTAATTTTGCTTGTAGACACCCCCAAAATTCAGATTGCTCCACTGGCATTGACAATAGTATAATTGACATTCAGAATAAACGTGTTACATAGGACCTTTCAAAACTGCTGTCAGGGACAGGCCTCAAACCTAGTCTTATGCTGTGGTTAATTCTGGATTATCTCGTATTAATTTCTGTATGTCACCAGTTATCTTCACCTTTGAGTAAATTACCTCAATGCATGGATGGTCATCTCACTGTTTTCCATCCTAGAGTATAATCACTTCAAATGCAAGGACCATAGTCCTTATATTACAGTTGCAGGCACAATTCTAGCTCCTATGTAGCCAGCCACCTCTGCGGCGTGGTAGAGGAGGTACAATTTTATTTTCAAAAATCTCTCTCCTTCATCTTTCCCATTTTGGTACAATCCACGTTGTACCAAAAGCAGCTTGGCCGCTACGTGTCAAGGACTTAAAAAAAATTTTTTTTTAATTTTTACCCTTAATTCCACTTGTAAAATCTATCCTAAAGAAGTCATCTTAAACTCAGAATAAGTTTTTATGGGCACAGATGTTACTTAAAGCCTGAATAATTCACTATAAGAATAAGGTAGAGAGGACTTTGGTATTCAGCTGCAAGGGAACTGTTACATGAATTAAGGCATTCCACTTGATGAAATTTTATATGGCTGTTAAACACAGTGCTTGTGAATTTTGTGAAATAATATGAGAAAGTGTGCCTGATATGTTTAATAGAAAGAATAAAGATACATAAATTCCTCTATCAAATAAAAGTATATAAAAATAACATATAAAAGCAACCTCCATAAAATTATGGAAGTTTGGGGCGGGTGTGGTGATGCAGAGGCTGAGACACTAAAAAAAAAAGGTACCAAAGTATTAAATGGTGGCTGTTCTGGTCATGGTGCCATGAATGATTTTTTTCCTATTACTTTTTTTGTAAGTGTGTTTTGCGTTTCTTTATGTGTATCACCCTCATGATACTTCAGAGAAGTTAATTGCTGCTCTCCTCCCCAGGATGAGTTCCCTTCCCTTTCAGATGCTCAGCAACTTCATGTTTGCTGCCTGCCCAAGGCTTCCCACTAGACCGTCCACTTAGAGATCAGAACCTTGCTGATCCTGCCTTTTTCTTCCATTGCAACGCAATTTCCCTGTCTCTTGTTTGAAATCTACCCTCTCAGATTTTTGTTTGATAACGTTTGCTTTCTCAGCTAATATATATATATATGCATTTCTAAAGAGATCTTCTGGAGGTAGCATCTTTAGTTCAAGGGAAGGCTTCTCATGGTGGCGATTTTCATGGGGACCACGGGAAGGGTTGTTTTCAAAGAAATGGATGGATCACTTAACACTCTATAACAAAGCACACCCAATCCATCTATATTTAGGCCTAGTCATGGGTAGGTGATTAATGAATATTTTTCATGCTAATGTCTCACAGGCCAAGGCAGCATCTATGACCACATAATCATCACAGTGGAAATTCTGACTCAGCTGCGATGTTTGATAGGAGGGACCTTTGAATAGTGCTTGAGACAATTCCGTGCAAAGGCTGTAGTCAGTGGCCCAGCTTTGCAAGTCTTTCCAAAAGTCCTAAAGCGTGTTGGCATGTCCTCACTTGGCCTTGTCACTTCTGCTTAAATTTTTTCATGGAGAATACTCATGATCATGGGACATTAAGGTAAATTTGATCTTGGACAGCCTCCCTCTGTGAAGTGAATCAGCATCATGGGATTCCCCTGGACCCAAGCTTCCTGGTGGGTTTATTTTTACACAACATTTCTCTGGGGAAAGGGGCACCCACTCTTGATCAGAGAAGCGCTAGCGACTATCTTCGTGGATGGAAGGATCTTCCCCGTTTTGCATTTTTTTTGCTTCTCTAGCTTAACTTCATAAACCAGTGGCTATAGAATGTGTCTTCACTTACCTCACCTCTCTCCTATTTAGTTTCCTCCCTCCACCCCCGACTCCCTGAAACTGCTTCTGAGACGACCAGTGACCTCCCTGTTGCTAGAATCAGTGGTCCCTTCTCTGTCTTCAGCTTGACCTTTCAACAGTATTGCGCAGAGCTGACTGCTTTTCCTTGCAGTAATGGTTTCCTCTCGGATCTTGTGACTCCACACTCCTGATTTTCTACTTTCCTGCTCATTCTTGCTGCCAAAATTTCAGCCTCTGTACACTGGTGCCTAATCGAATCTCAGAGACAGGGTTTTGGGTGAAGTAGAAAAGAATACCTTTATTGCTTTGCCAGGCAAAGGGGGACAGAGCGGGCTCATGCCCCGAAAAACTGTATGTCCCAACCGGGGAGGATTTGATGAGTTTTATAGTAAAGGTTCTGGAGTGGAGTTGCTAATAAGATTAGGGTATGTACAGGGCCTGCCCTCCTCTAATCTGGTCTCAGGTAATCTTCTTGATGAGCTTCTTTGGTTCCTTTAATGTAGCCTCAGGTGGTCTTTCTCTGGTAGGAGGAGTGCTGACATCTTAAAGAGTGTGAAGACATTGTTATGTGCATCCCTTGAGGGACCAGGACCTTGCCCCAAGGCTGCACTATTGTTTCTTGGCTGCCCCTCCCTTGTCTCTGCATCCTTTCCCTTCCCTGCTTAGCACCTGTTCAAATCTGCCCTTCTGAACTCAGGGAAGGTCATGGAGGCTGGACGGAGACAGAAAGGCTTCCATGCCCAGGAACCCTACAGGGTCCTGCTCAGTTTCACTCTCTGTCCTTTGCTGACCTCTCCTCCACTGCTTGCATGCAACCTCTTCTCTTCTTTCCCTAGCAATTCATCTACTTCCATGACTTTAAATACCAGTGTTATGCCTGTGATCTCCTGGAGTGTATTTCTATCCCAGCCATGCAGCCTGGACTGCAGGCTTTTATATATAATGTGGGTGTCTAATTGACATCTCCAACTTAACATGTCCTAAATCCACACTCTTGATTTTCCTCCTCAGACTTACTTTGGCTCCCTCCGTTACTCTGGTCAAGTCTCCAGTCAGATGTCTTCACAGTGTCTTCCTGACCACTTTATATAAAATTACAAGCCTCCTACTTGTACGGCATTTTCTGTCCTTTCTCTAATCAAGGTGGTTCCAGTTCCTTTTAATCCAGTTCCTTTGTATCAGGACACTAGAGATCCAGGAAAGAGAAGATCTGTGTCTCTGAGGTCCAGTCATCCTATTACCATTTAGCTTATCCCAAATGACCCATGCATATCTGTAATGCTTTACTTTTCCTCCTCATATTTCTTCTTTCTGAAACTACTTCCCTCTTCCTTCATTATGCTGGGCTGGTTGGCTGACTCCTCCTTGACCTTTGCAATTCAACTCATAAGTTATCTCTTTTGGAGAACCTTCCCTGGGCCCCACCTCCCGATTCCAATCTGAATTGGAAGCTCCTACCTGGTGTCCCATGACACTATCCTATATTACAGTTTGTTGATTTCCCTGTCTCTCTGTGCTATTAGACTCTTATGAACATTTTGAAAGGAGAGGTGACCGATAGGTGTGGTTAAATATTTGTCCCCAGTGTTTACCAGTTGCACAATGCAGATACTCAATATTTTGAATGTATGACTATACATGAATGTATAACCCATAAAGATGCATCGTAGGGCTAGAAGCCACCCTGTCTCCTGTGACCTAAGAGAAGCTTACTCCAAAATCCCATCTCTGTGGAAAAACAAAGATGTCCATAGGATTTGAAGGGAAGGGGATTGGAGGGATGCCTTCTTGTGAGGTGTCTTTGTTCTGCACTAGGTCCAAACTTTGTGTAAAATTCAGCCCCTCCTCATTACTCACAGGCCACACTCACTCACAGCAGCAAGCAGTGGGGCTCAGTGGGGCTCTACTGAAGCTGCGGGAATGACCCAGAAGCCGGACTTCTCCAATTCAGTTGTACTCTCATCCTACCCATAAATGTCTGTATCCATCTCTCCTTCTGAGAGAGATCCAAACTCCTCTTCCTCTGTTACGAAAGACAACATCTCATTTCCCTGAAGCCCTCATCTGGAGCTCTTGGGATGTTTGGCTCCAAGAATTTATCAAAGATTTTTGTTTCCAATAATGACTATCCCCTTTCCAAGAATTCTGAATCGAGGTTTTGAATTTTTTTTAAAAAACATGTATCTCATATCTGAATGAATGTGAATGAAAATGACATGGTATTCGGTCCACATGTGTCTTCCCCAGCCCCTGCCTCTATCCATCTAGGTGCATTTTACATATAAAGATGGATTTTTGTGTGTCTGTGTATGTATACACTAGAGACAGATTCTATCCAGGCACTAATATCTGTACTGCCTGCATGTAAGTGTATTCATTTGGCAGTTTATTTAGTAGTTTGTTCATTTACTTAGCAAATATTCATTGAGTATCTTGTATGGGCTGGACATCATAGTAGATGCCAGGGAAGTTACAGTAAGCAAAGTACACTGCTTCTGCCTAATGAGGGAGACATTCAGGTAATCGTGAAGATTATCGTATAGTTACGAAGGCGAAGTATGCCACGCTATGAGACTATAATGGGGGAGACCTCACGCGTATAGAGTGGAGGGTCAAAAAGCAGTCCCAATGAAGTGACCTTTGAGCTGAGATGAAAATGATGACTAACCACTAACCAGGCCCTGGTTACCCAGGGCGTGGAGGAAAATATCACTGGCTAAAAAATGCCTTGATGATGGGAAGAAATTGATGATGTTTGAGGATCTGAGAGAGGGCCACTGGAGCAGAGTGTGGCAGGGGAAGGGAGTGAGGGTAGGGAAGGGCTAGTCTCTAAGAGCAGTGGAAGCCCCTGGTGGGTTTAAGCAGGGGAGTGGCATAATCAGAGGTGTGTGTGTTATAAAGATGACTTGGACTCCAGTGTGGAGGACAGATCAGGAGGAGGCAAGGGTGGATGTGGGAAGAACAGCTAAGAAGGTGTCTCAGCAGTCTGGTGAGAGTGATGGACTCAAGAGCTCTTTTGGAGGTGAAACTATGGGCTACGCATGTACACTTAGGAGTTATAGTCCTAGAGGTGGTGACTGAAATGTTTACCTGGAAATTGTCTAGTGAGAGGACAAAGCATGAGAAGAGGAGAAATATTCAAGAACTTGAAAATTTAATGGCAGAGTATAGAAGGATGAGGCTGCAAAGGAGACAGAGCAGTCAGAGGTAGGAGACAAGCCAGGGATGCGGGACCCAGAGCCAGGGGACAGACTGTTTCAGGAAGGGAAAGTGCTTAACAGAGTGGAATCCTGCTGGGCAGTGAACTAAAATGAGATGTTTTTTCTTTAAAAAAGGACAGTGACAATAGGGTAGATTCATTGGTGACATGAGGGTGTTTTTTCCATGTCAGAATTGGGGTGAAGTAAATTTCAATGGGTCCAGGATTAAGTAGTGAATGAGAAACGGAAAAAGTGAGTATGGGCAATTTCTTAAAGATGGTTTGGCTGTGAAATAGATTACACTATTAATAGCATAGTGATTTGCTGTTTACTAAACACATAAATATTAGGAAAGTCAACTTGTTCAAAGAATTTGTGGGGTTGTTATTGTTTCGTTGTTCTTGGAAACGAAACGGGAAGAATAAAGCCGTGTACAGTATGTTATCTAGCTAGGCTTAGCACTGTTTGAATGTTTTAAACGGATAAAGAATATTTTGGGTAGCATTTTACTGCTCAGTATACAAAGTGCATTTTCATGTACCTCTCATTTAGTCCTCATGAAATTTTATACATCAAGAAACTAAGAGTCAGAGAGGTATTAAATAACTTTCCAAGCCGTAAAGAGCATGGAAAACTAAGAATAAATAAATGTATCTTTAGATTAAGAGTAGTTCACAGAGAAAATTTTTCTAATGTATTAATTTTCCATCTATACATGTATATATTGTATACTATATATATAGCTGTCTTCCACAATTAAAAACATACCAAAGCTCTTGTTTTAATTGATTAAAAGTTAACAAATTCTTTCAGTGCCTTGCTTGTATTTCTCTTAAGTCCAATTATTTGTTTACTAGGTCTTCCATTTTGATAACATTTATTGGTACCTTCTGAAAACTAATATATTTGATTTCTGAAGTACAGGTGTATTCCAAACTCATTTTCCACTTCACATTATGGTTTAATAAATACTATAACTGTTATAACGAAGTCATAACTGCACCTAAGATTTGAAAAATGATTCTACCTTATAGAAGAAGCACAGATAGGACATTCTTAACTTACCTGCTCATATAGTTCCAGTTTAAGGCTCAGAGTTTTGAATTAGCTTTTTTTAACAGCTTTATTGAGATAAAAGCACATTCCATATAATTCACCCTTTTAAGGTGTACAATTCAGTGATTTTTGTTATATTCACAGGGCTGTGCAACCATCACTACACTCGATTTTAGAAAATTTTCATTACCCAGAAAGAAGCCTCATACCGCTTCACCCCCTAATCTCTCTACCCCTCTTTCCCCCAGTCCTGGGCAACCCCATACTCTACTTTTTATCTTATAGATTTACCTATTCTGCACATGTTGTACAAATTTAGTCATACAGTGTGTGGTCCTCTGTGACTCGTTTCTTTCACTTAGCATAATGTTCTAATTGACTTTTGAGGCATAGACACAGTGCATGTACAGATACAAAGTAGCACTGGTGTGTGTAAGTCCATCTATGCCTCTACGTTATTCTGAGGTAACATTCTAACCCAGGCACCATGCATCTAAGGTCTATATCTTTACTCCTAATACCCAGTTGCCCGTTCAAGGTTTTTGACTACCTTGGATACTACAGATCTTTGCCTTTGGATGCATAGAGTCACTAGGAGGAATAATTTGGACGTGGCAGTTATATGAACGGAATCACCAAACAAAGGATAATGAGAGAAGACACCTTTGAATACATACAGGTTGTCCACACAAGGTTCATTAATGCACAGTTGTCTGATTTGAGCCCAGAAATTTGGGCTTTGGGGGTCTGTTTAGCAGAAAATGAATCTAGCAGTTGGTTCCCTTTGAAATCTAATCTATACAGGATTCTTTTTTAGGGTAGATTTTCTGTTTGCCCTGCACCCCACCCTGGCCCCAGAATTTCCTATAACACCACTCACGACCCCACCATGCTAAGCCATAAATGCCCCCCATATCCAGCATCAGAACCCAAGAACATGAAATAGACACTTTCCATTTCCAGTTTTTGTCATTTGTTTTTGACTTAAATTGGGTTGAAATCTTCCTTTTTGTAGCCTTAAAAAAAAGTGGGCATACAGAATATAGCCACAAAGTAGCATTCTCGTTTGTGCCAAACCTTTAACAAGCAAATTTTTTAAATTCCTAATATTTTACTGATTTTATGTATGAATTTTCCCCCTCCATAGAAGTCCCCGAATTGCAACCAGATCAACGCCTTTTTATTTCTATTTTAATACATTGGATTTAATGTAATCCCCTAACCATTCAGTTCCAGGCCAGTACCATGAAAAAACATTGGGTAGGTTCATCATGCTAATACTGCTATTTTGATTTCTGAATTTGTTTTAAAATTTATTTTGTTAAACGTATGTTTTGGTCCAGAAAACTTAAAGCTCTGTGTGTGTGTGTGTGTGTGTGTGTGTGTGTGTGTGTGTGTGTGTTGCTTGATGTGAAAAGCACTAGGAAGAACACTATACTGTCCTGCTGTTACTAAAGACAGGCCTTGAAATACAGTATGAAAGGATATAATTCACATGTTTGCGTGCAGTTCAAATTAGGAAAAACAATAATTACTATGTGCCATTCCCATTAAGAAATTTTGTTGGTGACCCATTCACTACAGTGTCTGAGGGCATAGGTTTTAGTCTTTTTTCTTTTTTCACTGATGTATCCCCAGTACCGAGTACAGTTTGTGGCACACAGTTGGCACGCAATAGCTATTTGGTGAATTGATATATTTATTGAATGAATTTCTTTAGAATGAACTCCTAGCGTTCTATGCCCTTTATAATCTAACCCTGATTTGTATCTCTCACATAAACCCCATTGACGTTAACACAAACATTTGCTTTAGTTTGTGTTAGTCTCTTAGTTCTTTTTTTAAAATCACGTTCTTTTTATTGAACTGTAGTTGATGTACAATATTATATAAGTTTCAGGTGTACAACATAGTGGTTCACAATCTTTAAAGGTTATATTTCATTTATTGTAAAATATTGGCTATATCCCCTATGTTGTACTATATATATATATATATATATATATTCTTGCAGCTTATTTATTTTATACATAGTAGTTTGTACCTCTAAATCCCCTACCCCTATATTGCCCCTCCCCTCTTCCCTCTCCCCACTGGTAACCACTAGCTTGTTCTCCATATCCGTGAGTCTGTTTCTTTCTTTTGTTATATTCACTAGGTGTTTTTATATTTTCAGATTCCACATATAAATGATATCATACAGTATTTGTCTTTCTCTGTCTGACTTAATTCACTTAACATAATACCCTGCAAATGGCAAAATTTCAAAACTTTATTCTTTTTATGGCTGTGTAGAATTCCATTGTATATATACTACATCTTCTTCATCCATCTGTCTGTTGATGGACACTTAGGTTGCTTTCATATCTTGACAGTTGTAAATAATGCTGCTATGAACATTGTGGTGCATGTATCTTTTAGAATAAGTGTTCTTGTTTTTTTCGGATAAATACCCAGGGGTGGAATTGTTGGGTCATATGGTAGTTCTATTTTTAGTTTTTTGAGGAACCTCCATATTGTTTTCCATAGTGGCTGCACCAATTTACATTCCCGCCAACAGTATGAGGGTTCCCTTTTTTCTACATCTTCACCAACATTTGTTATTTATGGTCTTTTTGATGATTGCCATTCTGACAAGTGTGAGGGAATATCTCATTGTGGTTTTAATTTGCACTTCTCTGATGCTTAACAATGTTGAGCATCTTTTCATATGCCTGTTGGCCATCTGTATTTCTTCTTTGGAAGAATGTCTATTCAGGTCTTCTGCCCATTTTTTAAATTGAGTTGTTTGGTTTTGTGATGTTGTTGTATGAGCTGTTTATATATTTTAGATATTAACCCTTTATCAGTCATATCACTGGCAAATATTTTTCTCCCATTCAGTAGGTTGTCTTTTTGTTTCGTCAGTGGTTTCCCTTGCTGTGCAAAACCTTTTAATTAGGTCCCATTTGTTTATTTTTGCTTTTAACATCTTTGCTTTAGGAGACAGATCCAAAAAAATATTACTACAATTTATGTCAAGGAATGTTTCGCCTATGTTTTCTTCTAGGAATTTTATGGTTTCCAGTCTTACATTTAGGTCTTTAATCCATTTTGAGTTTATTTGTATATGGTGTTAGAGAATGTTCTAATTTCATTCTTTTATATGTAGCTGTCCAGTTTTCCCAGCACCACTTATTGAAGAGACTGTCCTTTCTCTGTTGTATACTCTTGCCTCCTTTATCAAAGATAAGTTGACCATATGTGCGTGGGTTTATCTCTGGGCTTTCTGTCCTGTTCCATTGATCTATATTTCTGTTTTTGTGCCAGTGCCATACTGTCTTGATTACTGTAGCTTTGTAGTATAGTCTGAGAGCGTGATTCGTCCAGCTCTGTTCTTCTTTCTCTAGGTTGTTTTGGCTATTTGGGGTCTTTTCTCTTTCCATACAAATTTTAAAGTTATTGTTCTAGTTCTATGGACAGTGCCCTTTTTTTAGGGATTAAATGAGTCTGTAGATTGCCTTGGGTAGTGTGACTGTTTTAACATTAATTCTTCTAGTTCATGAACACAGTATATCTTTCTATCTGTTGTGTTGTCTTCAATTTCTTCATCAGTGTCTTATAGTTTTCTTGGTACAGGTCTTTTACCTCCTTAGGTAGGTTTATTCCTAGGTATTTTATTCTTTTCCATGTGATTGTAAATGGAATTGTTTCCTTAATTTCTCTTTCTGAGAGTTTACTGTTAGCATGTAGAAATTCAGTAGATTTCTGTGTATCAAATTTGTATCTTGAAACTTTACCAAATTCATTGATGAGCTCTGGTAGTTTTCTGGTGGTATCTTTAGGATTTTCTGTGTAGAGTATCATGTCATCTGCAAACAGTGACAGCTTTACTTCTTCCTCTCCAATTTTGATTCCTTTTATTTCCTTTTCTTGTCCAATAGCTGTGGTGAGGACTTCCAATAATATATTGAGTAAAAGTGTTGAGAGTGGGCATCCTTGTCTTGTTTCTGATCTTGGAGGAAGTACTTTCAGCTTTTCACCATTGAGTATGATTTTAGCTGTAGGCTTGTCAGTATATGGCCTTTATTATGTTGAAGTATGTTCCCTCTATATCCACTTTCTGGAGAGTTCTTTTTATCATAAATGGGTGTTGAATTTTGTCAAAAGCTTTTTCTGCATCTGTTGAAATAATGATATAGTTTTTATTCTTAAATTTGTTAATGTGGTGTATCATATTGATCAGTTTGCAGATAGTGAAAAATCCTTGCCCTGAGATAAATCCCACTTGATCATGGTGAATGATCCTTTCAATGTATTGTTGGATTCAGTTTGCTAATATTTTGTTGAGGATTTTTGCATCTATGTTTTTCAGTGATACTGGCCTGTAATTTTTTTGTGTGTGTTATATCTTTGTCTGGTTTTGATATCTGAGTGATGCTGACCTTGTAGAATGAGTTTGGAAATATTCCTTCCTCTGCATTTTTTTTTTTTTTGGTGGGGGGTAATAGAGAAGGATAGATATTAGCTCTTCTCTAAATGTTTGGTAGAATTCATGCATGAAGCTATTTGGTCCTGGACTTCCGTTTGCTGGGAATTTTTTTTTTTAAGGTTTATTTTATTTTATTTTATTTTGCGGTACACGGGCCTCTCACTGTCGTGGCCTCTCCCGTTGCGGAGCACAGGCCCCAGACGCGCAGGCTCAGCGGCCATGGCTCACAGGCCCAGCCGCTCTGCGGCATGTGGAATCTTCCCGGACCGGGGCACGAACCCGTGTCCCCCGCGTCGGCAGGCGGACTCAATCACTGCGCCACCAGGGAAGCCCAAGGGAATTATTTTTTATTATTGACTGACTTTCATTACCGGTAATTGGTCTGTTCATATTTTCTGTTTCTTCCTGGTTCAGTCTTGGGAGATTGTACATTTCTAGAAATTTTCCATTTTTTCTAGGTTGTCCATTTTATTGACATATAGTTGTTCATAGCCTCTCAGTTCTTTATGTTGCTTCAGCAATCCTCTGTGGTGGTCCTTTGAGCATGGCGCTCAGGGAAAGGACAGTTCTTATAAAACTGAAGAACAGGTAGAACTGGCACAGAACCATGGAGGGGTTGGGTAGGAATTAGGTCAACAGAGGAGAAAAGAGAGAATCCCAGAGTTAAAAAGCAGAGCCTAGATACATCTTTCCTTTTCTCTAAAAATGTATTCTGACTTCATTACTAAGCCCATAGGTCCTTCAACTCGTACAGCAAGAGACATGCGCCATATATTCCTAAAAATGTGCATACACATTTGAGCTGTTAAAATGGTTAAACATGTATTACATTTTGATGAACTGTATCTGGGCCCTGCCTCTGTATCCTTATAACCTACCCATGCTTTTTCAGTTACTCAATAACTTTATTCCTTGTTCTTAAAGGTCAAAAACCAAAAATACAGACAACCACTTATGACCTAACCAGTCTAGTATCTGAAATCTTAAAACATTCAAAACTATATCTTTCTCTAAAATGCTTCACAAGCAGTTAAGCTATTTTTTAAATTTTTTCATTGAGGTATAGTTGATGTACAATGTTATATAAGTTTCAGGCGTACAATATAGTGACCCACAATTTTAAAGATTATACTCCATTTATAGTTATTGTAAAGTATTGGCTATATTTTATATGCTGTATTTTAAATGCTTCACAAGCTCTTAGCCTTTAAATGAGAATACTCTCAATTTAGTGTCAATTATTTTATTATTCATCTCTCACAATGATCACCTATTAGTAACTAACTTCAGGAATTAATATGTACTTTAATTCTGTCAAATTTAATAGAAAAAGGAGAGAGAAAAAGAACCTGGGTGACTTTGGCTTTTAACATTGGAACTCCTGGCACAGCCTGTGTCTGAGGCAACCTTGGTGGTCTAGCAATATTGCATAAGCATCTTCTGGTTGGACAATTAATGACTTTGGGAATTTGTCAGGGACCTCTTTCCTTTATGCACTGCCAGTCTCCAGTGTCATTGTTAATTAGTCTTCAGGTCTCCTGTTTGTCTGCTAGAATGCATCCTGGATAAGCCAAGTTAGTAAGTTGGAGCGGGCAAGCTGCTTGGCCATTGAATGTGTGACTGTGCTCAGTCAGTCAGAGGGCAGCCCTCTGCTTTGATCGTGTGGAGAAGTTTAATTGTAACAGGCCACATGGGAGGCTGTGCCCGTTGGGGTGCAGAGAGGGCCTCGGGCACAGCAGGGGAGCTGCTCTCCTTTGCGCTGGTTTCAGTGTTTCTTATTTCAAAACCATGAAGCTCGGGGGCCCAGGACACTTGCTTCACATTTTGCTTCATCTTTCTCCAGGAGTTTCTTCCTTGAATTCTCAGAGTGGGTGGTGGAACCGTCAGCAAGGGAACAAAAAACATCATCTCTTTGTTCCAAACAGAAGATTTGCACTGGGGCATATTTTTTTAAATAAGAGTGTAGAATTTGTAGCACGTAATCCCTAGCCATGACTCTCTTGCTGTTCTGGCTGTGACACGTTTCAACCAAAGGCATAAAAGTGACAAATAAGAAATACGACGCCACCTGCTAGTGCCAGGCATTTTGCAAACCACTTTACATGCATTATCTCACAATGCATATATCTTGCCTATGAGGAAGGGGGTCCCCATTTTGCAGATGAGAAAAGCTACAGCCCACCTGCACTCAGGTAGGGCTCGATCCAAGCACGAGCCCTTTGCCACACCACTACCTGGCCTCATAAAATCTGGGCAGTCTGATGGACCCCATGGGCTCTGGCAGCACAGATGAGACAAAGGGAGAGCTGCAGTGATCAACCCTTTTAATTCAGGCAGAGGTGGAGGCTTCGCTTGTGTATTTAGGAAAAGAAGCTCTGCCTTGGGCTCTGCGTTTGCTAGGGAGAAGTAACCTTGAAGAAATTACTGTCAGGGCTTCAAGGATGTCCTCTTACCAAAATGCAGGCCTCACCATATATTATTTGTGTTCATGAAAAATAGTTCTCTATAAACGGAATTGTTGGAATTTGAATGTAGTAGAGGGCTAAAGAATTTAAAGGCCTCTCCCAATTTATATTGTGAGAATAAATATGGCTTCCCGTGTTCTCAGAATCATGGCTGGATATCATCAGAAAAGCTTATGTGGTCATGAAAGTTCATTGAAAACGGTAGATTCTTGAAAGCAGGCCTCTTCCAAAGTGTGTCTGACCAGTCTCCTGCTTCTAGGCCTGCTGTCATAACTGCTCAGTCAGGAGAATGACCTTCTTGTGCCTTACAGCATGAAGTGGTGGATGTTTATGGGGTGGGGAGGGTCTTTAAAATACACTGAGCCCTTTCACATCAGCTTGGGACAGTCACAGGGTTTGTGAATGAAGAGACTAGGACCCCTTGATGTACCTTCCTGGGAAGGAGGGAAAAGAGTAAAGAGACAAGGAGGTCATACTGCACCCCTGGAGAGCCCGCTCGGAGTCTGGGTCAACATTGCTAATTTTTTTTCCACCTTCCTCTGCACAAGAAGCTAGTTAAGGTGAGGAGATCTGTTGCTTTGGCCAGGTATGCATGGAGGTCTCTGGAGAAGTTTGGAGATGTGTAAATGAATCCTGCGTAATGGCTTTGCAGGGATTAATAGAAATACACAACTAAATATAATTAAAGGTAAAACATAAATGCTCTCTGGAAGGTAGATGTTTGAAAGATGCAAAATCTTTGGATTGGAAAGGTTTTATGGTGGTGGCAGCATCTCAGAGAAACTCTTTTAGGATGAACAGGACTTTGTCAGATGCGGTAGAAGGTATGTTTGGGATGAGAGCAGGATGGGCAGAGAACCACATGAATGAAGGCATGGAACTGGGAACACTGGTTTATATAAGTTGGAAACATTGCATAATTTTGATTTCATCGGTCAAATATATGGGGAAATAGAACTGAAAGGTAGAATGGTACCATCATGGAAAAGGCCTTAAATCTCAGGCCTGGGAGTTTGAATTCAGTTGAATGAGCAACGAGAACCCATTAAGAGTTTCATCTTTTTTGTGTACCTTTCCCTCTTTGTTTTCACTGGATGATCTTGCCTTGTAATTCGCAGACACCAGGGAAAACAAGTTTCAAAGTTAACTTTTGATCTCCTCTCCCTTAAAACAAAAGAAAAGAACAGAACAAAAAAAACCAATGCACTCACCTCTCCCCCATCTCAGTAAATGGCACTCCTAGCCACACCTTGTTCATCCTTCCTCTCCCTCAACTTTACATCGACTGCATCAGCAATTTGTTCTACCTCCGAAATAGATTCCAGCTCTATATACCCTGTCCCTCTCCTCTCTGTCCTTGGTATCACTCTAGCCCAGAGCCATTATTTAGAGAACAGAATAGTGGTGGGAAGGGAGGTACTTATCATTTGGCCACAGGCCTATCTACTAGGAAAGAGGTAAAGGGAAATCTGATAATAGTAGAAAATTATTAAGTAGTCATTGTAGAGAGGACAAATACACTGAAAAATAAAGGTAAAAACATGGGGGGGGGGGAAAGGAGTGTTTTGAAATGATGGTTTTGGCTGGTTTTAAGGAATTTGTTCCAGGTAAGATAGATCATTTTAAAAAAAGAAATGAGTCTTTGTGTCCCAATGGACGGGGTTTCCTAGATAGCACCGGTATGGTTATCAGAATAGTTAATCACAGATATTCAAAATAAGGTCTATTAAAAACTTTTGGAAAATAACATTGTCAATAGGAAGAGCCTAAACTTAGGCCCTTGTGTCCTGTGATCAGCCTCGTGATCTCAGGTGGGAATCCCCGGAGCTGATTCTGGGAATGTAGCTGATGCTGAACTTGACATCGAGTTCCGTCACATCATGCTTTCGTCTTCAGCACAATCTGGTAGTCTCCCAGAGATGCCTAGTATTTCCGCAATCTAGTTGGCAGTATTGTAAGAGAAAGTGTCAGGCAGCTAAATCTGAGGGACCCTTGAGTGACCTCTTTTGCCTTGTTTGTGCTTCAGTGCTGACGTGCTTGTGGATTGCCTTACATAGTAAACATTCTGGGGTGCTAGTTTTGGAAACACCAAGTTCTTGTATACAAATTTCCCAACATAAATAAAGGAATCCTTTCTAACCGTCTTCTTCCAAAATGCCTTACCTCTGTGCTTCTGTAAATTCCTCCAAGAATATATCTTTCTCTATTTTTGGGAGCAGGTGGCATGACTTCCGGGCGAAAATCTAATGCTTTAATATATTCTCTTGAATAAGGACATGTCAGTCATTTCTGGCCATGATCAACAGACAGAAGTGATCACGACTCAGCTCTAGCTTTGGAGAAATGAAGGCTTTTTTTACCCAATGCATTTCTGCCACTGGCACAAACATACAGAAACCTTGAGAAGATGCCTCTTGCCTGGGTTAACTGCTTTTTATGACGGTTTATTGTGGCCTCCATGTCACCAAGTCAGAACTATCTAATTTGAGGCGGCCTGATTATCAAAAAAAGCAACCTCTTGTAAATTCCAGATATCCTGTCTGAAGTAAATTACCTACAAAATGTTTCACACGTGTTAATGGGAAGGGGCGGTGAACGGGAGTGAAGAGAGATTCGGTCCTCCCTAACCTGGGGTTAGTTCTCATGCTGGGATGTGGGTGTCACCTTGAGGCATCGCCAGTTTGGTGAGAATTTCTGCAAAATCTATTTTAAGCTCCACTTTTAGAGTTTGAATCTGAAGAGGGTCTGGGCCTTTAATTCCCTAGAACTAGTCCTTGAATAGTTCTTGGCTCTATTTAGGAGAGACCAAAAGCAGAGTACTTCACCTGTCCCAAGTCAGAGGTTTTGCCATGTCTCTAAAAAAAAAAACAAAACAAAACTTGAAGGTGATGCATTTCCCTGTTCCTGAAGAAAGGTGTAAAGTGAGCTAATTATTTGTTTGTTTCTGCTCTTTCCGCTGTAATTTGGATAAACGATGATGCATAAGGATTTTGCACTGTTAATACCCAAGCGTAGAGCATAGAACACAAGTTCAGCAAACCCGTGTTCTCGAGGAAGTCTAACTGCCCCCTTCTCTTCACAGCAAGTGAGAAACAGATGGCAGTGGTGTGTAAGGAGTCACCAAGGGAGTATCTGCAGCCGTTCAAGGACAGACTCAAAGAGTTCTTCCAGAAAGGTAGGAGGTGGGACGTTCCGAAACGTCCTTCCTTTCTCCGTCTTTCTCTGACACCCACCGCCCCGTGCATCCCGCCTGAGCACTGGCGGACGATTCCATGAGACCATCTTCCCATGGTGGAGCCGTACTCAACGTAGATGGAGTTGTCCTGTAACCTTTATATCACCTTTTAAATCTGCTGTGAGATTTTAAATCCTTTAACATCACTCCTGTGTCTGTAAACTTTGCGAGAGAACCTTTCTCTCTTTGTCTCTTTCTGGTTTTACGAGTGTAGCAATTTGGAAACTTGTGTTGTATTTTCCATTCTTTTCAGGAAGGAAAATTGGGGCCAGGTGAATGTCACACATCCAATCACTTGGCAACCGTCAGCCCTCTGGGGTTAGCGGATGGAAGTGATACGCATGAGCCCCAGTACTGACTTAAAAATCTTACCAAGTTATATTCCTGCCTCCATGGTTTTGGCAGGACTAGGGAACTTTTGTTGAGCCCTGGTAGTGAACGTGAAAGTTTAACGCCTTTTGGATATTTCCTATTCTGGTTTCTCAAATTCAGCCTAGATGTAAAACAAAAATAAGTGTGGGGCACAGTTTCCCATTATAAAATAAATAGGTCATGGGGAACGTGACTTACAGGATGGTGACCGTAGTTAATAATACTGTATTGTATATTTGAAAGTTGCTAAGAGAGTAGATCTTAAAAGTTCTCATTACAAGAAAAAAATGTGTAAGTCTGCATGCTGACAGATGTTAACTAGACTTACTGTGACGATCCTTTCACCATATATACGTATAAGGAATCATTATGTTGTCCACCTGAAACTAATCTAATGCTGCATATCAATACTATCTCAATAAAGAAAAAAAAGTGTGGGGTAGTTAGAGGGGTCTTTTGTCTTTGCTAGAAAGCCAGAGGAAATGCATGTAGGAACCTGTAGGGGTATATCAGCATGCTGTTTCTATTTATTACTAAGGCTACATGATACCACACCATCAACAAAAGACCATTAAGCAGGGTAAAGTAGGGCCAAACCACCTTGGAAATTGGCAGGGAAATTCTCAGTCCATGAGTCAGAGAAACTTCATTCCAGCTGGTCTCCTGGTGCAGAGTTCATTGCTCCCTCCTCCTGGATGAGGTCTCATTTGTGTTGAAGCAGAAGTCAGAATTCTCTCTTGGCCGTAGCTGGACCTTATATATGATGGAAGTAGCGCCATGATGCCATCAGGCCAAGTATCATTTTGAGAGCAGATAGTAATACCAACACTTACGGGTTATGTGGCTAAAATTAGGTTTTATATGTGATTTATTAAAGTAGATGCATTGCTTTATGATTATTTTATGTAAATGTAACCTAAATGGCCTAAAGAAGCGCACAAAATATTTCCCTTTGCTGACCCCCAATTAATAATTTCTACTTTTGATACATGTATAGGGAACTTGAAATGAGGCTCATGTGTATTTCAATTCCATTCCTTTCTTTTTCCCATTTCTATTTGTTTAAATTAAAATTTTTTTAAATTTTTATTGAAGTCTAGTTGATTTACAATATTGTATTAGTTTCAGTGAATATAAAACACAGTGAATATATATATCCCTTTTCAGATTCTTTTCCCTTATAGTCTATTACAAAAGATTGAGTATAGTTCCCTGTGCTATACAGTAGGTCCTTGTTGTTTATCTATTTTGTTATATGTTAAACCCAAACTGCTAATTTATCCCTCTCCCCATCCGCTTTTCTCCTTTGGTAATCGTAAGTTTGTTTTCTATGTCTGTGAGTCTCTTTCTGTTTGGTAAATAAGTTCATTTGTATCATTTTTTTAGATTCCATATATAAGCAATATATGATATTTGTCTTTGGCTTACTTCACTTAGTATGATAATCTCTAGGTCCATCCATGTTACTGCAAGTGGCATTATTTCATTCTTCTTTATGGCTCAGTAATATTCCATTCCACTGTATATATGTACCACATCTTCTTTATCCATTCATCTGTCAATGGACATTTAGGTTGCTTCCATATCTAGGCTATCCATTTCTATATTTAATTGCTATTATTCTATATCTAGAAAATTCTGCAATGATTATGTCTGGGTATTATTGGCTCATATACTGTAATGGCCTTAGGATCCTTTCTCTTCAAATTAGCTAGCATTTTAAAACACTTATGTTGTGAATTTTTTTCTTTTTGTTGGAAGAAGATAAATATGAAGAGCTTTAGAACACTGAAAATCTTTGATGCCTTGGAAAAGGAATTTGCAAATCACTCTTGGAAGTTCTGTTTTAGCTTCTTCTCTACCAGGTTTCTTAAGAAAGTGTGATCTGTTCTGAGGGAGGGAATCGAGTTGAGGCAAACTGGACCTTGAGTTAGGAAAGCAAGGATGTGTCCACAATAAGCTGTTCTGAGAAAGCCCTAGAGCAGTGGTTCTCAACCCTGGCTGCACACTAGGATCACCTCGGGGAGATTTTAAAACTTTCAACACCCGGGCCAAATTCCAGACCTACCACTAGCATCTCTAGGGGTGGGACCAGGTATCAGCATTTCTTGTTTTCACTCCTCACGTAACCCCAGTGTGCAGCCCAGGTTGAGAACCACTATTGTCAAGCTTAGTTCACCTCTTAATGGGTATTCAAAGGTATTTCGTCAGAGCCCGCTATGTGTCAGGCACTGTGACAGACGCTGGCGATCCTAAGATGAGCCACAGACCCCTCGTCCCTCTCTCAAGGACCGTCTTACTGGGGAAAGGTCTGTAATTGAATAAAGGAGCCACCTCTCCGTTAACCAACAGAGGGAAGGGAAGATGGGAAGGACATAGGAATAGCCTCAAATTATGGTTAAAACAAAGTCAGCCAAAATGAGACACAAAAAGAATTTGGAGGAAAATTACTATTCTAAACTTAATTTTAAAATATAAAAATAAATCTTAAACATTGCCAATGTCATGTGGTGAAAAGAGCCACTGTTGAAATACCTGTGTTACTGTTGACTCATTAGTTAACTGAAAGAACAGTCTAGAATTGTGCCGCCCAGTGTGTCAGGCACTGGCCACATGCAGCTGCTGAGCAGTTGAAACGTGGCTAATCCAGACTGAGAGATGCTGCACAAATCAAACACACACCAGATTTTGAAGACAGTACCAAGAAACACGCAAAATATTTTATTTCTGCTTTTTTTATATTGGTTACATGGTAAAATAGTATTTTTAATATATTGGGTTAAATAAGTAAAATATAATATTAATCTTAATTGACCTGTTTCTTTTCATTTTTAAGCACGGCCACGAGAACATCTAAAATTATATCTGTGGCTTGCATTGTAGCTCTGTTGGACAGGGCTGTCTAGAAGTAAGATCCCTTGGCCTTTCCCATCACATTCCTTCACTTTCCTCTCCATGTTATCGCTTTACCTTCTCAGCTTAAATCCTGGGTTATTGGGACCCAGTATCAAAAGCTAGCCCCTCCCCACTTTTGCTCTGGGTCTGGCCGTTGTTTGGCTCTCAGGTAGGGGCGCTTACCTGAAGGAGGTGGCGGCAGGCTACTTCATCAGGCTACGCCTCTGTGGTTCAGGAGGCGGTGCCTTGCTACACTGCAGTATATACAAATGAAATAGCTCTTGGCTACTGTAGAGTTCCAAGTAGTAGTCCCTTATTTTTATGGAGATGGCTCACAGATTCATAGAAAATGTGAGACTTCTCATCTATAAATGTGCATTACCCACTGTGGATAATCAAGTTTTTATGGCAGTTATCATGAGTGTAGGTGTCATCTAATATGCCACTCATAAGAAACACCGTTATTCCAAGTACTACTTAGAAACAGAAATTGCTGCCTCTTAAACCATGACACGTCATAGACGACACGAGGGACCCCAGTGTCAGAGATGCTAAACGATGAAAATTCCATCCATTTCGAAATTGATGTAAGATGGTACTGTAATTAGGCATATAGGAGCAGAGAGGAGGGATGACTAACACTTCCAGGTAAGTCAGGGAAGATTTTGAGCAAAGGAGATGTTTTTGTTCAGATCTGAAAAAAACAAAGATGACGGTGAGGTCAATGACAAGCAGTGACAATGACTGCGAACATTTGGTGGTTGCTTCTATATACCAGGCACCTTGGGGAACAGCTCATTTTACTTTGTCTTCATGACAACTCTCTGAAGTAAACACTATTATCACCCTGTTGTCCAGATGAGGAAATTTAAGGTTAGGAATTCTCAGCAGACAAGTTATAAAGGGCATTCCAGGCAGAGGAAAACACTGCAAAGCTCAGGATGAAAGACATGACGTGTTTGGGGAATGGCAAGAGACTTGGTGTAGCTATATCACAGGGCGTATGGAAAGAACACAAGACCCAAAAGGAGAGGAGGGTCACAATGTGACTTGCTAAAGAATCTGAACTTTGTCTTACAGGCCACTGAGAGCCTTTGAAAAATAGTATGTATGGGAGCGACATGCTCACGTTCGATTGTTTGTTGTGATGTTGGTGTGTTGGGATCATTTTGCTTTTTGTTGTTGTTAAGGAATACATTATAGGGAATTCCCTGGAGGTCCAGTGGTTAGGAAGGACTCCACACTGTCACTGCCAACGGCGCAGGTTCGATCCCTGGTCGGGGACCTAAGATCCCGCAAGCCATGCAGCACAGCCAAAAATAAAACAAAATAAACAAATAAAAATACATTTAAAAAAAGAAATACATTATAACTAAGACAATATAAAGAAGAGTTGGGACAGTAAAAGACTGGAATCCAGTCCGTCAAGCTCTCCTACAGCAGTCCAGGCAAACGATGGTAAGAACTTGAGCAAAAGCAATCACAGTAAAAATAAGAAAGGAAGGGACATAACAATAAAGCTTTTTGGAGTTACAGGACTAGATGACCTATGAGAAGTAAAAAAACAGAGGAGAAGAGGATAACTCTCCTTTTCCTCGCTCAAATAACTGGCTGGACACTGATGTGGAGGACCCATTTGGGATGGAATACAATGACGTAAACTTTGGGCACGTTGATTGGACATACATTTGAGACACACGGGTAGAATATTGGGCTCATAGGAGAGTGCTGGGTGAGACTTTATAGAGGATAGCAGTTTAAGTCATAGGAGTGAATGAGATACCCCAAAGAAGGGGTAGAGAATGAGAAGTTGTGGAGTATCTGAGCACAGGGTATAACATAATAATCATAAATGAGAAAAGATACTTCTGTACTTCCATAGTATTTAGCAGGAAAGCCAGTTTTCAATTAGGGGCCCATCACTCGGAAAGTCTTAAGCAATTGCCTTCTTTACGCCTGAGAAGTCATACACATGCGTTGTGACTCAGTTGGTTCATGGTTAGGCTGATTTTCATATGAGCTGCAGTTCAGTTCTTCTAACCATCATGATGATTTAATGTTCTTATGTAAATCATATCCTGTTGCCACACTCAAGCGGAGATGACGTGCCTGTCCTTCTGTCTTTTATCATTCTTCCCTTCTCCAAAGGCCCTTAAGTAGTGTTATTTAACAAAACTTGTTCTTAACTAATTTCACTTTCCTCGCAGAATGGAAAGTAATTTTAACGGCACCCCTTTTCAGCGTTGCAGCCTCCATGGCATCTGAGCCCTTTCCCTGACGTGGTTTTTCTTTTCCACAGTAGTCTCTTATTGATTCCAGTTTACAGCTCCGTTCAGAGTGACCTTGTGCAGGCATTATTTGAGCTCATGTTTTTCCACCCTCAGATCAAACATGGTCATAATGATACGGCCTTCAAAAATGTGATGCTCGCATTAAAAGTCCCCATAAACGTGGCAGGGATCCTGTAATTGAGAGAAGGCGCAGAACAACTGATTAGATCCCAGGTATAGATCTTTAGGGTGGTCTTTTCATGCTGTTAAATTGGTCATTTGTATTTATAGCTTTGGCAGGGAGGGCTGGAACCTAACCTGGTTCCAATACCAACACTGTCCCACACTTGGCCTTATCTCATTCTCCATTAGTTTTACTTAGCATCCGTGAGTGGACCCAAATCAAAGTAAATCTGAATAAGCCCTGTTAGTCCTCATTTCTCTTCTTAGGTTCTTTGACCGGCTGAGATTAAAGATATTCTTAACATCAAGAAACTGTTTTCTAGTAAAAAGTGAGTAGATAGATTTACCGAGCTTAAAAAAAACAATAACTCCGATTTCGCACGTTGAATGCAAAAAGAATTATCTATGTAGCTGCATACCTCGTGATAGCTGGGACTATGTCAGTCTGGTCCTATGCATTTTCTTGTCTCAACATAATATAGGCTTAGCCTGGCCCATAATCGGTGTTAATAATTTTTTTTTTAATTAATGAACCTGAGTCTTGTAAAGTGCCTGCAGGCTTCCCCCACCCCCACCCCGCCACATGGGTTTCCTGTGTAAATCCTTTTTAGTATTGGTAAATTGTGCCACAATGTGGTAAGATGCATCTTTGGTCTACAGTGCATGCCTGTGGTCAGGTCTCCTGGATATCAAAGCATCTTTCTATGTTGCAGATATACATAAATCATAAATTCTTCATAAATACTTAGCTCAGAGTAGATTGATAAAGGCTGTAATTGAACCTCTATAAACTGTAGAATAAGAGCAGGTTATTAGGTAATCACTTCAACCCCCAGAATGTAGAAAGAAAACCATCTGAGTCACCATATTCACGCCTTAAGATGACAGAGATCAGGACAGGTCATTGATCTGGACAGCGCGACCTGTGAAAGGAAATAATTCTTACATTCTTTACAGAACTTGTGGAAGGAAGAACTGTGGCTGGGAGAACACACACTCTACATGGGCCAAAATGAGTTCTTATATGCATCACTACTCAAAAAAGTACCAGCAGGGATGGCTCCAAATAACATCAGATGGCCGAGAGTTAAGATAATCTGTTGTGATTTCCAGGTCACTGAAGTAACAGAGCAGTAATCCTTGGAAGGTGGAGAAAGCCATCTTATCAGAGGCTTATTAAGTAGACTCTTATCTGAAAGGATTTAGTTTGAATCAGTTTTTCTTTCCCACAAATTTCTGTCAAGAGCACATATTGGCCCCCCCCATCAGTTTCTCTATCTTCTCCTCTCCCACTCACTTCCCCTCCTTCCCTCCTCCCTCCCTCCCCCCTCTGTCCCTTTCCTCTCCCTTTCTCTCCTCTCCCTCCCCCTCCCTCTCTGCTTCTCCCCCCTTTTCGCCTCCTCCTTTCCTCTCTTCTCCTTTCTACTCAACCCCCTTTAAGTCTTCTTTTTTTACATCTTTATTGGAGTATAATTGCTTTACAGTGGTGTGTTAGTTTCTGCTTTATAACAAAGTGAATCAGCTATACATATACATATATCCCCATATCTCCTCCCTCCCACCCTCCCTATCGCACCCCTCTAGGTGGTCACAAAGCACCGATCTACTCAATTTTTCTTTTTGGCCAAGCATCCAATAAGTTGTCTTTTCAGTAACTTTTGTTCTCTTTTTCTTTCTGTCCAATGAAAAGTTTTGCAAAAAGAAGAAAAATGTCTAAATTCTTTTTACTGATATAAATACCTGAAAAAGATTGTCTGCCCCCCGAAAAAGAAAGAAAACTACAGACCAGTCTCACTATAGTTTTAAAATTCTAAATAAAACAGCACATTTTAAGATCAAATGAAGTTTATTCTCAGAATGTAAAGATGATATGATATAGCGAATTCTGTTAATATAATTCATCACTATTAACATCTCTAACAAGAAAACTCAGATGATTATCTCTTTAGATGCTAAAAAGTGCACGCAACAAAATTCAACTTCCATTCTTCATTTAAAAGCTCCATAACATGTTAACTAGCACATACTTCCTTAAAATAATAAAAATAAATCTCATAGCCCCAAATTTGCAACTCTTTTCATAGACAAAAGCTCAATCTATGTTCTATATAAGACCTTCTAGACATTAAGAAAAAAGACCAACATCCCATAAAAAAGACAAATAATATGAACAGTGACAGAAGCTGCTTTTTAAACATATGAAAAGATAACACTCTCAAAATGGGAGAAATGCAAAATGAATTGCATTGAAATTCCATTTTTTCACATCCAAGATTGGCAAAATTACAAAAGTTTGATAACAGACTATTGGCAGTATGGTAGCATAGACTTCACTCTTCTACATTGCCTGTGAAAGTGTAAATTGTTACAGTCTGCGTGGAGGTCAATTTAGCAGTATCTAAGTTACAAATGCACATACCTTTATGACTTGGAAGTTCTACTTCTCAAAGCCTACCCTCAGATATGCTCACACATGAAAAATGATTTATGTACCATGTTACATATTGTGACGTTGTTTGTAACAGTGGAAGATTGAAGACAACCTACGTGACCGTCAATGATGGAATTATCAAATTAGGGTATGTCTACATGATGGAATGCTAAGCATCTGTTTAAAAAAAAAATGAGGAAAGTATATATTGACATGGAAGACTCTAACATTTTAAGTGGGAAAAAGCGAGAGTGAGAAGAGTAGACATATTACTATTTAACTAAAAGAAGGAGGGGAAAATGGATACTACTTAACAAAAATCTCTAATGACAAATACAAAACTGACGTAGGGCTGATATTCAGCTGGTTCTTACCATAACAGCCGGGCACATTGTCTGTTCTGTTCAGTTGTTCAGTCTGTTGGTAAATATTTAGAATATTACTCCTGAAAATAATCAAAGAGATTCATTGCTGTCGTGGGTAGAAAATGGATGGATGGGGTTCAAAGATACTATGTAGACTTTTTATAAATCTTGATATTTAATCACCGTGTTCCTCTTCAAAATAAATAATTTTTTTTAAACAAACAGCTGTATGGTACTTTGCAATTAAATTTTTTCTCTCAAGACTGCTTCCCCTTTTAGGGTTTTTCCATTGTGGTCCCTAAGCCCACTGAACCTAGCCCTTTCTGTTCAATTTCCAAAGAACTGGAAATTAAATGCTCCCACTCACAGCCTGTTTCCTTCCTTTGGGTGCTGGACTGGTTGACTTAGAAGGACATTTGAGGGCCTCTTGTATTTTCCTGCTCTCGTGAATGGAGAGCCCGATCTATGAGCTAGTACCCTGCTTTCTTTCCTTGCGGTCCTCCGCCTCAGCACCCCTCCACAGCAGACACACACACACAGTCCCTCAAAGTCTTTCTCCTGCCCTTACATTGCCTCCTCTCATCTTGCCCATGGTTCTGTCACTCTTTTGCGATGCCTGTAACTGAAGTGTCCATGAAGAAACCTCTGTGCTCTAATATGGAGGGTGTTGTATCTTTTCCTCATCTTTTGTTCCCTGCGCCATAATGTATTCTCCATTTCATTTGGGTCCTCTTACTTCTTCAGTACATAGATGTCTTAGGTGTTTTGATGGACCCTTTCCTAAACATACAGGATGAGGAGTAAGAATCTATATCTCAGATTACCCTGGCACAGACCATCTTCTAAACCTAACACCAGAGTAGGACGAGTTATCAGGCATTTCTATCTCAAGACCATTATCAGGATATGACCTCTCCTGTGGGTATTTGGAAAGAAATGCTTCGTCTCCTATTTTTAAGCAATGTCTCTGAGCTACATGCAGGTAAAAGAGAGATGGTGGTGGTTGGATTTGGACGAAAGTGTGGGTTAAGTATTATTAACTCTTACTTATATAGGTCTTCTCTAGAGCAGCAGATATTTAGGAACACACACACGTGTACGTGTGCACACATGACAACAACAGCTCTAAGCTTATGAGACCAAGATGCTTTAGTGGGACAGGAACCGTACCTTAAAATTCTTACAACCTTGAGTAGGGCCTTTAACTCATTAAGTATTACAGCATCACTAGGGCCCATCTCATGACGGTATTGTTGGTGTTGATGTGATCCCTTCATTTCCCTTTCATTGCGGCAGAATCCAAGATCCTTTGAGATTATGGAGCCACAATTAGAATAACCCTTTGCTGATGAGAAGCGGCCCCACGTAGAAGTAGGGGATGGAGCCAAGTGAGCCAGGCTCTTTCTGTGTTTAGACCAACTTGTCCACTTGTGAATTCTCTTTCCATATTTCACTGGCTTTAGAAAAACTTAAAGTAGACTAAGTTGTATCCCCCAGCAGCAGGGTTTAGTAAACTTCTGAGGTTTCATTTATGATACTGAGCCATAATCACACTCTTTAATCTTCGTAGCATGGCTACATGTGCCCTTTTTGGTTAAACCTGTTTGCTTTTTGTGTTTTAAGTGTTCTGAATGTAGCAGAAAGAGCATTGTGCTTGAAGGTAGAAGACCTAGGTTTGAACACTAGCTTCACCACATCTCTGTGTGATTTGGGGCAAGTTTTTAAATTCCTCTTAGCCTTCTTCTTTCTTGTCTGTAAAATGGGAATAATAATATCTACCGTATAGCATCACTATGAAGAGTAAATGAGACAGCGTACATGTGAAACCACCATAGGAACTATAAAGCATCGATAAATATAGTGTGTTATTTTTACAGTGTGATTATTATCCCACCACCACCCTCTGTGAGAAACACCAATTGGTTGAAACTACTCTCCCTTGGGTTTTCAGTTCAGACAGGCAGTTGGAAGGATTCTTCTTTTGGTTTGATGGTTTTCTTCGGTAGTATGCGTGTGTTCCTTTCTTTTTATTTTTTGTGTATCTATTGTAGGATTTTGATTTGGGGTTACTATGGGGTTCATATATGTTGACCTATAACTATATCTGCTTGTTTTAAACTGGGAGTCATTGAAGTTCAAACACATTCTGAAAGATCTACTTTTACTCCCCTACCCCACATTTTGTGGTTTTGGTGTCATATTTTACATCTTCGTGTTTATCCCCTAATTGTTTCTTGTAGTTATAGTTGCTTTCACAGTTTTTTTGTCTTTTAATCTTTGTGCTGGCTTATTTAAGTGGTTGATCCTCAGTCCTTACTATATATTTGCCTTTCCTAGTGGGATTTTCCCTTTCCTATAGATTCTTACTTCTTTTCCACTTAGAGAAGACCCTTCAACATTTCTTTTAGGGTAGGTTTAGTATTTTTTTAAAATTTTTATTGGCGTATAGCTGATTTACAGTGTTATGTTAGTTTCAGGTGCACAGCAAAGTGAATCAGTTATACATATACATATATTCACTCTTTTTTTAGATTCTTTTCCCATACAGGCTATTACAGAGTATTGAGTAGAGTTCCCTGTGCTATATAATAGGTTCTTATTAGTTATCTATTTTATATATAGTAATGTGTATATGTCAATCCCAATCTCCCAATTTATCCCTGCCCCGCCACTTTGTTTTCTACATCTGTGACTCTGCTTCTGTTTTGTAAATAAATTCAGTTGTACCCTTTTTTTGGATTCCATATATAAGTGATATCATATATTTGTTTTTCTGTGTCTGACTTACTTCACTCAGTGTGACAATCCCTAGGTCCATCCATGTTGCTGCAAATGGCATGATTTTGTTCTTTTTTATGGCTGAGTAGTATTCCATTGTATATATGTACCACATCTTCTTTATCTATTCCTCTGTTGATGGACATTTAGGTCGCTTCCATGTCCTGGCTATTGTAAATAGTGCTGCAGTGAACATTGGGTAGGTTTAGTATTGATGAACTCCTTTAGTTTTTCCTTGATGAGAAGGTTTTATCTCTCCTTGTATTCTGAATGATAGTCTTGCTGGGTAGAATATCCTAGGTTGCAGGTTTTCCCTTTCAGCACTTTTAACATATCATGCCACTCAGAAATTAGCTGATAGGGCTTCCCTGGTGGCGCAGTGGTTGAGAATCCGCCTGCCGATGCAGGCGATATGGGTTCGAGCTCTGGTCTGGGAAGATCCCACATCCCGCGGAGCAGCTAAGCCCGTGCGCTGCAACTACTGAGCCTATGCTCTAGAGCCTGTGAGCCATAACTACTGAAGCCCATGCGCCTAGAGCCCGTGCCCCACAGCAAGAGAAGCCACCACAATGAGAAGCCCGTGCACCGCAACGAAGAGTAGTCCCCGCTCGCCGCAACTAGAGAAAGCCCACGCACAGCAACAGAGACCCAACATAGCCAAAAATAAATAAAAGAAAGAAAGAAAGAAAGAAAGAAATTAGCTGATAGCTTTACGGGGCTTCCCTTGTGTATGACTTTTTGTTTTTCTCTTGCTGCCTTTAGAATTCTCTCTTTAACTTTTGCCATTTTAATTATGATATGTCTTGGTGTGGATCTATTTAGGTTCATCTTGTTTGGGACCCTCTGTGCTTCCTGTACCTAGGTGTCTGTTTCCTTCTTTGGTTTTGGGAAGTTTTCAACCATAATTTTATCCAATACTTTTTCGCTCTCTTTCTCTCTCTGGCCACCTTCTGGAACCCCTGTAATGCGAATGTTGGTATGCTTAACGTAATCCCAGAGATCTCTTAAACTGTTTCCTTTTTTTTTAATTTGTTTTTCCTTCTGCTGTTCTGATTGGGCGATTTTCTTTATTCTATCTTCCAGATCACTTGTGCATTCTTCTGTATCACTTTGTCTGCTATTCATTCTTTCTAGTGTGTTTTTCAATTCACCTATTGAATTCTTCACTTCTGATCAGGCCTTTTTATATTTCCTAGTTCCTTGTTAAAATTTTCACATTGTACATCTGTTCTTTCCATAATTCAGCCAACAGTTTTACTACCAATGCTTTGAATTCTTTTTCTGGTAAATTGTTTATTTGTTTCTTTTTTTTTTTTTCAGGTTTTTTTTTTTTCTTGCTCTTTCAATTGAGAGCAGTTCCTCTGCCTTTTCATTTTACTTAACTTTCTCTGCCTCTATGAATTTAGGTGAAACAGTTACGTGTGGCAGTCTTGAAGATGTGTTCTTATGTGGGAGCATCCCTATACCGACTGCATGTGCATGGACACAAGTCACATCTTTCCTCAGGGTGTGCTGGTAGCTATCACCTTGGTAGAGAATGGGGCTGGAGATGGAGGGGCTAGAGCTGGAGCAGGGTATGAGGCAGGACTTCTCCTCTGCTCAGTGGCCATCACTTCCCTATCAGGGACAGGGTCTGATCCCAAGTTGCTGGAGCAGAAGCCCCAGGGTTCAGGCCCAAGCTATCTCTGTTCCTTTTAAGTGTGTGTTCTCCCCTCTCCCTGCACCGAGTCCCTTGCCCCAGAGAGGAGCAGTGCTGAAGCAAGTGGAGCCCGTGCAGGCTCTCAGCTCATGTCAGCCGCAGACAGAGGTCCGAGCTGTCTCTGATGCTGTGCCTCTGTAGGCGCCCTGAATTGTTTCCTTCACTCCACTCAGATGCAGCCTCAGGTGCAAGTCGCCTTTGTCACTCATAGCCAATCACTGCCCTTAGTCTCTGCCACCCTATTGTGAAGCCATACTGCGGGCAGGCTGGGGCCCACAGTGGACTCTCAGTGTGTACTGTCAGAGGGTGAGCTGTGGTGGAGCGTCTGCCATCAGGGATCTGAGCTGCTTCTGACGCACTGCTTGAGTTAGCACCAACAGTAGCTGCCGCCGCCCCACCCTGGCTCCGCCCCGGAACCAGGTCGCCTCCACGCCCCACAGTCAAGTCTTCCCCGTTGTGACTGCCCCAGATTCAGCGCCAAGCTGCTGTTATCCCAGCAGTCCTCCAGTAAGCCAGACAGACTCATCTTCCTTGGTAGGATCCTAGGACTGGGGCATCCAGTCGGTGGCTTGACCCACTCACTTCCCAGGGTGGGTGTCCACCTGTGAAATCTCCCTTTTTCCCCTGTGTCCCCTTCCAAGGGTACAGGTTCCAACCCAATCACTTTTCTTCCCTTCCTACCTGGCTGCATGTGTCTCTTTCTTTCAGCCTTGGCTGTGCAGGAGTCCTTCTCCCAGTTTTCAGTTAGTTTTCAATGAGAATTGTTTCACATGTAGGTGTATTTTTGATGTGTACGTGGCGGGAGGTGAATTCCATGTCCTTTTACTCCACCATCTTTTTTTTTTTTTTTTTTTTTTTCAAGTGTCACTTCTTTTTTTTTTTTTTTTTTTAACATCTTTATTGGGGTATAATTACTTTACAATGGTGTGTTAGTTTCTGCTTTATAACAAAGTGAATCAGTTATACATATACATATGTTCCCATATCTCTTCCCTCTTGCGTCTCCCTCCCTCCCACCCTCCCTATCCCACCCCTCCAGGCTGTCACAGAGCACCGAGCCAATATCCCCGTGCCATGCGGCTGCTTCCCTCTAGCTACTCCACCATCTTGATCGGTCTTCAGAACGCTTCTTGACTTCAATGGTTAAATCATAGTGCTTCATTTAACCTTTGCAGCAATCCTTTGATACTGATTTTATTGATATTATCCCTAACTTTCCAGATAAGGAAACTGAGTCTGAGAATTTCATAACTTACTCAAGGTCAGCGTGATCTTAATCCCCATGTTGGTAATATGCCATCCTAATAACTTGGAAAATCACTTCTTTTTTCTGTGTCCCGAGACCTTGGTGGCTATCTAGAAATAAGCATTTTCTCTTACCATCTAAATGAGAAAAACGTGAGCGTAGCAAACTTGTCCACCATAGCTTAACAGCAGCAACTCCGATTCCTGGAGTCCTCATAGAGACCCCATTCCACCTCCCCAGCAGTAACAACAGAAGTTTCATTCGTACTCTGGAAAGAATTGCGGTGACAAGTAGTTCAGTATTTTATGGAATCAGTATTGAGCTCTGCATTCGTGCATAATAGTTGTTTTCATGATAAATTGCTTTGTGTAATTGTCAGCTCAGCCAGCACTTCCTCTTTGGATTCTTGACAACTGTCATTGAGGTTTTCATCAGTGATTGATTGCAACTGCTATCAGATGACTTCTCTTTGAATTACTCAGTTACTGTCTTCATGCTGGAAGAACCTAACACCTATACTGCCTTCTGGGAGTTACTGTGCAGAATACATATTATATAATATGTGGTTTTGCAGGTAATCACAACTCTGGAAAGGTCTCTTCATTCTTTCAAATAGTACAGGTCTGTTTCTTCGGCTGAGTTCATTTTGCTTTAGAAGAATTGTGGCAGCAGTAGTAGGAACCCAGGACTGCATGAGATAATGCAGGCAGAGAACTTAGCACAGAGCCTGGCACTATTTATGTCAGCTACCGCTACATTCTCAGGCATTTTATCTCAATTTGATCAAATGGTTCGGAGGACTGAGCTCAGGAAATCAATCACGGAAGTGGTACTTCCCAATGGTGAGAATAGAGGCAGTTCCAAATTCAAACAACAAATAATAAATAATTACAGCAAAATGTCTTATGTATCAGAAGGAAAATCATGTTCATCTTGTCCTCTTCTCTAAAAGTAAGTCAAAAGCATTGACTATGAGCCAGATTTCCCTAGGACCTGAAGCTTTTTTTTTTTGTTTGTTATAATTTGTAGATCATTATGTATGTAATCAGAGGAAGAATCAGGTAAGTAGAGTTAGCAGAAGTTAAAAGGTACCAGATATGCATGAGCTTTTCTACAGGATTGTATTCTTTTACTATTAAAATATTTCATTTTAAAGTATAATTGTAATGTCTAGAGTTACACCTTAACAATAAAAAGTATTTACATAGTTACATTAAAGATGACATGCCTTACGGTTCTAACTTCCTGGCTACCCAAATCAACAATATTACCACCTGGTGGCCACTGAGTTGAACTGCAAGCACATGATCCTTGGGACTCACAAAGAGTCTGAAGAAAGATGAGACTTTGAAAGTTTGCAAGCTGAAGCTAGAAAATGTGATCATTTAATTCCTTAATCCTTTTATTAATCTTTTGAATTGAGAAGAGCTATATCTACCTTTCTCCACCAGTTTTTATATTCAAGTTTTGATTGAGTTCTACTAGCTTTCTTCTGAAAATAAAAAATGCATATCTGAGTAGATCATACCTGTTTTCAACAGAGATAAACAATGGTTTTTCCACTATAGGAAATATGCAGTGTCAGTTTATGTCCTTTAATAAAATTATCAAAAGCTAAGTGCTGGGCTTCCCTGGTGGCGCAGTGGTTGAGAGTCCGCCTGCAGGGGACATGGGTTCGTGCCCCGGTCCGGGAAGATCCCACATGCCGCGGAGCGGCTGGGCCCGTGAGCCATGGCCGCTGAGCCTGCGTGTCCGGAGCCTGTGCTCTGCAACGGGAGAGGCCACAGCAGTGAGAGGCCTGAGTACCAAATAAAAACAAAAAAACAAACAAACAAAAAAAGCTAAGTGCCTAGCTTCTTGAAGTGCTGGTCCGTGACAGCACAACCTCACTCCATCTCACCAGGACCTTTTTTATTTACCACTTCCCCTCTCTCCCTCTCTCCTTATCATCTACCGACTTGTTGACATTCAAATTATTCACTGAAATGAACAAACCATCTGCCTACTGAGCTCATCGCCCCATCCCAGTTCCTTGCTGAAATAAATGAAATGTGGGATGAGTAATTGTAATGTAATAATTCTAAGGGAGTGTAATATATTCAAGTAGGTTGAATGCAGGAATCCACTAAAAATCTTATTTGAAATTGCTATTCTTTCCTTAATATTGTCCCTTTGGTTTCATGATTCAAGGATTAAGCCTAATTGCTAACATAATATATGTGCATGATCATCTGCTTTCTTAAACTTAAGCTTCCTCTGGCACTGGTTTCCAGTCTGTAGTCATGACTGTGGCATTAACGGTAATTGGTCTGAGCTTCGTGTGGTGAAATAGGTTCCAACATGTTGACAGCAATTAATGGAGCTAGTTGGCCCTGGGTAAGATTCAAGGGATGGGTTTTGCATCTCTTTCAGATTGTTTTCTTGTTGTTTCTGTGGTAGTCTCCCAGGAGACTGTAGTGGAAAGGGGGCTGGCTTTAGAATTACACAAACCTGAGTTCAGATCCCTTCCCTGTCTGTCCTTGGGAAACTTATTTCATCCAAATGAGGTTGAGTTCCCTCATCTCAAAGATAGAGGTAATAACACCAATACCATAAGGTTACTGTAATGATCAAATCAGCTAACATATGTCAGCCACCTAGTACAATATCTAACACAGTAATATGCATAAATATTTGCTCTCTGCCTTCCCATAATTGTCCCCTTATGTTCCCTTGTGTTTTGCTGTGACTTACATGTCTTAAGCAGAGTCAGATTCAGTTCCATCTAAGATTCTTTGTTGACAATGGGCTCCCTTTTTGTTTTGTTTTGTTTTGTTTTGCCCTACTAGTGCAGATATAGTAGCTGTTCAAATTGTTCATTCAATGATAAGGTCTTCCTATGTTCTAGGCACTGTGCTACGTGCTATTGATTCAATGATGAGCAAGATGAACACAGTCTTTGCTTCTGGAATTTATATCTGCAAGTAGAGATTATAGCCTGTTGGCATTAGGAATCCACACGGTATATTCTGGTTATCTGTTACTGTATCACCTCAAAACTTAGTAGCCTCAAATGCCAGTTTATTACTGCCTGTCACAGTTTTGTGGGTTGACTAGACTCAACGGGGTGGTTCTTGCACTGAGTTTCCCATGAGGTTGGAGTCAGAAGGTGGCTAGATTTGGAATCACCTGATGACTTCTTCACACACGTGTGTGGATCCTGGGCTGGGATGGGTAACACAGGTGGAGGATAGCTGGACATCTCCTAGTCCATTGCAATCTCTCCACATGGCCTGGGCCTCCACACAGCATGGTAGTCTTGGGGTGGTTAGATTTCCTACATAGTGGCTGGCTCTTTCCAGAGCAAATTGTTCCCCCTCAAAAAAACCCAGAAACTACTAATCCTCTTAAAGGTTAGGGATAAGACATCATGTCACTTTTGGTCCAAGAAGTCCCAAGCCAGGCCATTTTCAAGAGAGTGAAGTGATAGACCCCACCTCTCAATGGAGAGCAGTGCATATGTATTGGGAAGGAAAGAATTGATGGTGGCCATCCTGGAGGCAAGTGACCAGAGAGTGTAGTTGACTGTTCCTCAGTTTCATGTCCCTTGATATCTAGACTCTGAAGCAAAAGCCAGTACCTACTAGTTAACTTAGTAGGAGTTGCAAAGCTGACCATTAGTGCTTGCCGTAGGAACAGGGATCAATATTGCCTTTAGGGGTCAGACGGATGGCAAAATAGAAATGTGTTTGCTCTGGTCCTTTTAATTCTTCAGGACAGATGATCTTTCCAGGGAATGAGATTTCATCACTCTCCTCAACCTCCCTCTGAGGAAATGTCCTTATTTCTCTGTGTCGCTATGAGGGAAGAAATAAACAGCCTCAAAAAGAGTAGCCTCACAAACCCACCTTACCAAGTGATTCACATGTTCATGCACCTATTTTAGCACATAAGAACCACCACTATCTGGGTGTATTTCCTGGGACTCAATATCAATTCCCATTTGCTGCAGTTTCTACTCCGCTTCTCTTGCGATATTCTCCTTGGAATTGGAGCCCTAACGCATCAGTCCCCTGAGAACCCAACACTTCGTGCTCTTGTTGCGGTAAAGACTTTCCTCCCTCCTTTTCCCAGGGACAAATGGCCTATAACCTACTCTCCTAGGCCCTTTCCTACAACGTTATAATCTTTTTTTAAAAAATATCGTTCGGTGCACTAAAATAAAAACCACGAAAGTTGACTTCCCCAGCACAGACATGAGAGAGGAAGAAAGTTGAAGCTGCCACATTCTTATTGTCAGTATAAATGCTGCTTGATTTAAGGTCTGGATTTAACTATTTTATACCTTTTAAAGAATAACTTATCAGAAAATTGACAAAATTGGGAAGTTGGGTGTTTCCTTTCCTGTACTCTTGCCTTCAGTAAAATTGTCCACTCTAAAAGCCCAGTGATAGGTTCTCTATGCGTTTCTCTAGTGGGTTATGTTTTGCTCTCTGGTCCCTCAGTGGCCAGGTTAGCAATGCTGCCTCTGACAGAAGATCAAGCAGTCGTCCACTACCAGAAAAGCATCTGCTGGAATATTTTAATCTAATATGAATCCATAGAGTTGAGCTTTTTCCCTAAGAGGGTTAAGAATCTTTTAAAGACAGACCTATGAAGACTTTCCTTAGCTACAGCAGGTAATTGTGGTCACGTGGGATCAGGATTTGTCCTTTGTACTCATATGAGTTCTTTCTGTGCTTGTCAGGGCTGTCGTCGTGAACCATCTTAACTATGAACTACTGAAGAACAGAGAAAGTACATGTGACCGATTGCAGTCTGCATAGATGTGCTTAAAAATGCTTTCTGATGGAGATGGGATGGAATATATAGGTTTAAAAGCCACTTCTAAATCACATTGCAAATATTTTTTTCGATTGCTATTTTATCTACCAGTTTTCTGTTCCTGAAAATATAGATGAGAAACCAAAATCTGAAATTTATGTTCAAGTTTATGAGTTTTGACTACACGTTCCAAGTGGATTGATTTGCAACACCACCTGTCTTAATTTAAAATAATGACATTGTTCCCCTGGATTGATATACCCTCTTCTCCAGGGACACGCTATGTATACTGCGAGATTAGAATACCATATATGTGTGTGTGTGTGTGTGTGTGTGTGTGTGTGTGTGTGTGTGTGTGTGTATTTCTCATAAATATTAAATGGACAACATCCAAGAGGCATCTAAGGAGGACCAAGCTAAAAAAGTTGCCTAGATTGTTTCCCACAAACTGTGATAATCCAAACTCCACCAAGATCAATGAGCTGTCGGGAAACAGGAAACAAACATTCCAAGCAGAAACATCTCAAGTAATAGCCAAAGGGATAAAGAAAACCACTGGCTGGATAAACTGTGATAAATGGTGGTGTTTTGTTTTTAAATTTTGTTCCTATGTGTAAGTGCCTCTTTGAGCAACAGTTTCTGTGTAATGTAAGCCCTTTGTACTGTGTGACACTCCTGTCTATGTGTATCTTCCAAAGACTGGGGAGGGTGGAGTGAGGAGTCATCATTTCTTCTTTAAACAACTATTTCTCACACTGTTTAGAACTTAACCAGTTGTGTACATTCTCTTTCCAGTACTCCAGTTGTACAAATTACTGTCCACTTATTGCTCTGTATGCGTGGGACACGCAAACCCACTGGCACAACTGCCCCTCGTGTTTGTACCGTTTTTATACATCCCACCTCCTAGTCATCCCAAGGATTGCTCTGCTCCCCACGTCTGCCTCTCCCCGCAAGCAGCCATCTTTGCCTTGGTGCTGAATGAGGTAACCAAGCCTCCGGAATTCCTGTAACTTGCTGCATGTCAAATCCCACATGATCTGAAATGCCTTTCACATGGCTACTATAACTTTTGAAGCAAAATGATTTTAGTCATTTGCACGTAATTATCTGCAGAAATTGGAGGCTTCCACCATGCTGTTAACTCCTTAGTAGATTTTTTAAGGTGATGGTACCAAATATTCCCACTCTTCTACTGGTGATCTGGGAAGAAGAGAGCTACTGCCAGCTAGATTTTCCAATAGTCTCACTGTTCCTCTTGAGCATATGCTAATCCTAAAAATGACCTGGTCCTCTGCCCTCTCAGGAAGAGACGTATCTCCTCTTCTAGCTGTTCTCTACCCCTTTCCCCACAGCCACAGCTGCTCCAGTGTGAGTCTGAGCCCCAGGGACTCTCACCAAGGGCTGGGCCGCAGCAGTGACAAGCAGAAGGCCGAGGAGATGGGTGTGTGGTGCGCTAGGCTGGGACCCTAAGTTTTGCCCACAGACCTCAGGTTGTCACTCACCCCCACCGCCCATCTACTTTGGATGCCAGGGCTCTGGTCCTCCACCCTCGGGGGACTGGTCCCTTCTCAGGTTAGTTCAACACTAGTCTGTCAGGTTTCTAAGATGTGTTGCTCTGAATGCTCAGAGGGCAAAATCTGAAATTTGGTTGACTTACCAATGGAGATCTCCCCCCATCCAAACCTACAGTCCTCCGTGGACCTATGGTAAGTTCCCTATAATTAGGGGCAACATTTTTCATCGCTGATTCCCACGTCATGGTCATATCGCTGCACGTTAGAATGAAACCTAGGGCTGGGCAGTAAGGAGACAGATGATTTTCTAAGCCCATTCTCATTTTGAGGAGAAATATGTTCTCAAGAGAATCCTCTCAGTCCTGTTTCTGGGACCCTGATAGGCACTAGGCGATACCGATTTCCACAGTCAGCCGAGGGCACAACTAGAGGTCTGGGTCTCTTGTCTCAAGAGGTCAACCTTCTGATGGAGGCAAAGAGAAAAATGCATAAACCACGCTAGGAGTTGCTCATCACCATTCACCACCGTGGTGTTTCCCAGCTTATGGCTCTTCACGTGTGATGTGTCCTGCTCTGGAGTCCAGGGGGCTTTCGGTCCTGGACCTCAAGTAGCTCACAGTCTAGTTCAGGATCTAAGGAGGACACTGAAATGGTGAGCACTCGTCCAGTGTGGCCAATGCGAAGTCCGAAAGGGCCAAGAAGTTCACTGCAACAGACTTATCTTGGCTGCAGAAGCCTTGAAACTGCTTGCAGTTGACTCTCTCCAAGTGATTCTTGCATCTGAATATCTCCACATCTCCTGACCCCAGGGAGTGGTGGTGTGGGGGAATAGGATGCAGAAAGAGGAGGTCGGGATTAGCATAAACACACTGCCACATATGAAATAGATAACCAACAAGGACTTAACTGTAGAGCACAGGGAACTCTACTCAATATTTTGTAATAACCTATAAGGGAAAAGAATCTGAAAAAGAATATATCTATATATACACACACACACATATACACACACACATATATATACATATTACATATATATATGTGTGTGTGTGTGTATATATATATATATATATACACACACACACACACACACATATATTGGATTGGCCAAATTGTTTGGGTTTTTCTGTAACATCTTACAGAATATATATATATCTCTTACGGAATATATATATAACATCTTACAGACTATATATATATGTGTGTGTGTGTATATATATCGAGAGAGATATAGATATACACACATATATTGGATTGGCCAAATTGTTCGAGTTTTTCCGTAACACCTTACAGAATATATATATATATATAAAACGGAATATATATATATCTCTCTCTTACAGAATATACATATATGTGTGTGTATGTATATATATATATATATATATATATATATATATAAAAAACTGAATCGCTTTGCTGTACACCTGAAACTAAAACAACATTGCAAATCGACTATACTTCAATTAAAAAAACATAAGAAAAAAAGAAAGCTGTGGTTCTGACGCTACTCAGGGAAAGCCCGCTGCCCGAACCGGGCTCACGGGCCCCTGGCTTTGATCTGGAGTCGCGTTCCCGTGAGAGTTCTGCCTGCTCCTCCTCTGTCACGTATGACAGGCTCCCCCCAGTTTGGTCCCATTTCAAGGGAAATGAGCTGTTCGTCCAGTCACCATCTCCAGGCTGTGTAAACAAGCAGATGGGCAATTAGTGGCTCTGTCAGGCTTTGACCCGCCGCACCGCTGGCACCAACAGAGAACCATCCCTCATCTCTTGGACGACAGTCATGCGAGCATGAGATAATGGGGACTGCCCGGCTTTCGAGATTTCTTCATGCTGTTTAGATTTCAGTCTTCGTGTCAAAATCCTATTGTTCAAGCACTTTTGGCAACAGCAACTGTTGCCATTCAGCTCATTTGGGGGGAAAAAAAGAATTTAGATTCTGTTGCCTTGATTTTTTTTTTCTCATTAAACCATTTTTTAATGAGCAGGAAATAGGACCAAGACATAGAGATCTGTAGGTAATATCTTTCCTTAATTAGCCAAATGCTGACAGAGAGGTCACCCAGTTGAGAGCGTTTACTCCTTGCCCCTTGAAGCCGCCATGTGTGTGTGATGCACGCAGACTTGGGGGGCGGGGGGCGGTGCAGGAATGGGCTGGAGCCTCCTGGGCTGCTTGGCCGCCCGTGGCCTTGTCAAACATGCAGTCAGGTCACTTGCAACCCCAGGGCTGCTGTCGTTTGTGTTTACTTGAGCATTTCACTTTGGCCAGTGTGTTTCTTCTTGGGCTTAAAATGCCCAGAGGCTTTGCGGATGGCCTCCCCTGCCCCCCCGCCCCCCCGCCCCACAGTTTACCATTTGTCTCTTCTCGAGGTGCACAGAAATCAGACACCAGTCCCTCGGTACCCAGGCCGTCCTCAGCATAAGCTGATGGCGTTGTATTTCCTTTGTTCTTTCCCCAGACATTGGCATCACCTCCTCAGGTTTTTTTTTTTTTTTTTTTCTTTCTCTCCTTCTGCTTTTAATTTTCTTTCCCCTCTTACCTCAGTTTTCTCTGCCTTCTTTCATAGCTTTCTGTTTTCTCTCTGCATCCCCCTCCCCCCTTATGTTTTTGGTTTCTGGTAACACGCTCTCCAGATTCTTTCTTATTCAAGAATCCCTGTCTTGGCCGAGGGTCATTCGACCCTTCTGGTCTTTTTTTTTCTTTTTTCTCACCACGTTGCTTCTTTCATTCATTCCTTTCCCAACCCTCCACACCACCTCCTAGAACCTTTGAAGTTCTTCAGACTAGGGGTGTCTCTGGGTCATGCCAGATAGATGGGGCAGGAGCACTAGGTGATGCTTTCAAGCGTGACAGCTGTGGAAGTGGTCATCTTTTCCCCGTTTTGCCCTGGGCATCTGCTCATGGACTAGGAAGTTCTCCGTGACCTATCATGACTATTTTTTTTCCAGTTGTTCAGCATTGATAAGCCACCTATTGTGTGAGAGAAAATGATGAATCAGGTATGAATTCCAGCCTCAAGGACCCTGTAGCTTTGACAGAAAATCTCACTCGACCTTTCAGCAGCATCGGGTAGAATTGAGCAACCCACCCTTTAGAAAACTCCTTATTTTTTTAGCTTACGGCCAGCATTCTCTTTTGTCCTCTTTCTACTTCACGAATGCTCCTCAGTTTTCTCTGCTGGTTCCTCATCTTCCTGATCTCTAAACTCCAGAGGGCTTCAGGACTTGGTCCATGGACATCTTCTCTCTCTAGCTCTGCTCGCTGGTACCAGCTGATCTCATCAAGCCTTTAAATAACTGTTACCTTTATTCTGACTGCTCCCAAATTTATATCTCTAGCCCACACCCCTCCTCTGGACACCAGATTTGCATGGTTAACTGCTTGTTGACGTCTTCACTTGGCTGCCAGATAAGTGTCTCAAAGTTAGTGTCTAAAACCAAACTTTAATTTCCCACTCCACCCCATCACCCTCACACATCTGCTTTCCCCTAATAAATGGAACCGTCATTCTTCAAGATGCTCGAGCCAGAAATCATGGACACTTAGACTCTTTTTGATCTCTCACTGAACAGCCAATCCATCAGCGAATCCTGTCCCCTCTTCCTTCAGAATATATCCAGAATCTGACAACTCCCCTCTACTTCTTCTGCTACCGCACTGGTTCAAGCCATCATCCTTTCTCTCCTGGACTGGTGTAACAGTCCTTCCAGCCTCGCCACTCACATCCGTTTAAAATTAATGGAAGGTTGTCACTCAGGGTCCTTATTAAACCCTGTGTCATCTGACTCCAGCCACCTCAGTGTCCTCAATTTTCACCACTCCTTGCCTTGATCTTTCAGCTTTTCCTGGTGATCTTGAGCCTGGCCACTCCTTTGGGCTGCAGGAAGTATACTGGTTCTTCCTCCCATCAGAATGCACTTTCTCCAAATATTCACATGGCTTGCCTCCCTCACTTCTTTTTTTTTTTTTTTTAATTTAATTTTTGGCGGCTTTGGGTCTTCGTTGCTACACGCGGGCTTTTCTCTGGTTGCGGCGAGCGGGGGCTACTCTTCGTTGTGGTGCGCGGGCTTCTCGCTGCGGTGGCTTCTCTTGTTGGGAGCACAGGCTCTAGGCACATGGGCTTCGGTACTTGTGGCACACGGGCTCAGCAGTTGTGGCTTGCAGGCTCTAGAGCGCGGGCTCAGTAGTTGTGGCGCACGGGCTTAGTTGCGGACCAGGCCTCGAACCCGTGTCCCCTGCATTGGCAGGCGGACTCTCAACCACTGCGCCACCAGGGAAGCCCTGCCTTCCTCACTTCTTTCTGGTCCTTGCTCAAATTTTAAAGAGAGCATCCTGATAAAATAACAGCTCTTCAGATTCTGCTCTTCTCTCTTCTCATTTCTCTGCTTTTTGTAGCTTCCTAGAACTTATTTCCATTTGAAAGAGCACGTGTTTCATTATTTTCTGTTTGCTCCCATAAAATGTATGTTTCTTGAGGTCAGGGATTCTGTCCTGCTCACCACTTAACAGTGCCTGTAGGCACCGTATGAATATTTTTGAATGAATGAATGAACAAAAGAGGTGCTTTCAAGGAGATGCATAAAAGGTGCCGTGTAACTCAGAGGTGAGACAAATCAGGAAAGAAGGTGGACGATGAGCTAAGGATTGAGGTGTGGAATGTGAATATTCCAAGGGAATTGAATTGACTCCAAGGAGCATATACAGATCACAGTAAATAGATTCATTGTGGCTGGTGCATTCGATACCCAGTGCCCCAGTTGCCCATGAGATCAGGAGGCGAGGCAGTTCTAGCCGTGCCCCTGACCACCCTGCCCTAGGTGCACTTGTCTCGCTTAGATCAGATTTCTCATGAGCCAGTGCTAGACCTGGAGGAAGGTAACAAGGTGAGAGGCTGCTGGTGGAACTGGGAAGTGTTCTTGGTACAGTCATCTGCAGAATCACTTTGGGGAAAGTGTGAGGAAGATACAGAGGAAGTAGATGAAGAGAGGCAGTGAAGATCGCATCACCTGGTGGAGATGGTTTGTAGTCTAAAAACTGAACACTCAAAAATTATGTGCTACAGCCGGATTGACCCGGAGTCTTCCATCTACCAAAGTTCCGCCCGTCAACACCACCTCTGAGTTCCATTCCCCATTGGGCTCTCCTTCCATTGATTCGCTTAGGCACTTGACTTCTCTGGGCCTCTGTCTCTCTACAAAGTGAAAGTATTGGGATCCCAGAGGTCCCGTCTAGCTTCAACATTCTGTATATCTACGAGGAGCAGGAAACAAAGTTGGGAAGTTTTGAAAAGTAGGAGGAGATGGAAACGTGTGTGTAGATTGTGAAGAATCTAGAATGCTAAGCCGAAAGGTCTGTGTTTTATTCTCTAAGTGCTAGGGGGCCGTTGAAAGATTTGAGCAGGAGAGTGATGCGATAAGAGCTATAAAAGAAAAAGATGATACCGGCCACATATACAGTGACCTGGGGGCAGGAGGGAGAGTGACTGCAAGTGATGATTTAAGAAGCCGTGCAGTAATTTAAGAGAAGAGTGACAAGAATCTGAATTAGGATGCATTTTATGGGAAAAGATATGAGAAGTTGAATATGGATGACATTACAGAAGCCAAGTCTCCAGGATTTCAGTGCTGGTTGAATGTAAGCTCCTTGAAGGCAGAGCAGAGACCCCCTCAGTTGTATTCACTGCTGTAATCCCAGCACTTGGCACGCAGTGGGTACCCACTAAATATTTGTCCACGAGTGAATATGAGTCATGAGATGTGGGAGGTTAAGATGACAGTGAGACTCAGAGCTTTAGTGACAGAAAGAACAGAGTACCATTAAAAGAAAAAGTGAGCACTGCAAGATGAACATGGACCGTAAGACCTTGACGTCACTCTGGAACATACTGGGAATATACCTGAATAATGTGTCTAACAGGTGATGGATACTTGAGTCTAGCGCTCTTCGTTGGGAAACAGCCACAAAGCAATGAGTGGTGAAGCTATAATGAAATTGAAAATGGAGAATGAGAGAAGAGGGAGAAGAAAGCAGTGGAGGGAGCTGAGGGAGGGCAGGCAACATACCGTAAGAGATAGGGGGGAAAAAAAAGGAGAAGACCTAAAGTAGTACATGGCACTAAAGCTAAGGAAGAGAATTCCAAGGAGCTGATATCAGCAGTGTGAGCTACTGTAAAGAGGCTGAAGAGAAAGCTAAACTACACATAAAGAGATTGGAGACTGGGGACCAGAAGTGGCCCTGGGCTGACAGACTTGCCACTGCAGGACTGAAAGCAGCGTGAGGAGGAGTCTGTGTTTAAATCCCATCATTCCTTACTAGTTCCATAGCCATTCTCGTGTATCCTGGTCAACGACATGTTTATCTCAGACCCAAACTTGCCCAGAAGACTCTCTCTCCACTTGAAGAGAGAAATAAATCTCAACACATACTTTTTACGACGTTAAAGCATTTGTCTACTACTGTTGCGTTATTTTCCAGCCCGGGGCAGGGGGGTGTGGAGAGAGCAAACCAAGGTGCCGTTTGCTTTCGTTTTGTGAGTGCACTCTTCTGTGAGGGGCTTAGGAGAGGATTAGAGAGGCACGGCGTGTTCTGGAGTGTCGCCCTGCAGCCTGGGCATAAGCTGCACCCTGTCATTGTTCATCCTGTCCCCAGAAGGCCCTATCATAGCAGGACCTACACAGTTCTTCTTTTTCTCATGGTGCTTCATTGAAGCTCTTTTTTGTGTTCTTTCTGATGATAGCCATTCTGACAGGTGTGAGGTGCTATCTCATTGTGGTTTTGATTTGCATTTCTCTGATGATTAGTGATATAGAACATCTTCTTGGGTGCCTGCTGGCCATCTGCATTTCCTCTTTGGAAAAACGTCTGTTCAGTTCTTCATCGGTATTTCTGAGGTGGATAAAAGCTTGAGACTTTCTTATTAAGTATACGATAGGGCTTCCCTGGTGGCGCAGTGGGTGAGGGTCCGCCTGCCGATGCAGGGGACACGGGTTCGTGCCCCGGTCTGGGAAGATCCCACATGCTGCGGAGCGGCTGGACCCGAGGGCCGTGGCCGCTGAGACTGCGCGTCCGGAGCCTGTGCTCCGCAACGGGAGAGGCCACAACAGTGAGAGCCCGGCGTACCGCAAAAAAAAAAAAATAATAATAAATAAATAAAAGTATACAATAAAGAGACCAAGGGAGACATGTGCTCGGATAATGGGTGTGTCATCCTCTTCACCAAACGAGGGAGATAGTTTTATTTTCATTAAGTGCAAAGTTTGTGAAGTATATGTACAGTTTAGGTATAAAAATGTGAAGGACTTGGCTCTGGGGAAAGAGCATCTGGTCATTTTTAATATTGAATCCAAAGGTAAGGGGGAAAGAGTTGTTGAAGTAAAGCTAAGTTAGAGTATGAATTACTGTTGCTATAAATTACAATAAATAGAACCAGTGAAATGGGAGAAGACGTGAACATTACTATACTCCTCAAAAAAAAAAAAAAAAAAACAGGCAGTGAACAGGACAGCTTGTGAAAAGCTTTGTTTTTTCTTTCCATCATTTTGAAAGTTTCACTTTCTTCCTTCCCCCTTTGCACCAGACAGACTTTTACCACTGGGAATCCTCCTTGTCTGTGTCCCAAGGTTATCTGAACACCAAGGTCACGCTTAAGAAGGAAAGGTTATCAATTCAAGGGGATTGAAATAGGAGTCCCATGGAATTACCCATAACATCTGTTTGAAAACAAAACCCTTGCAAATCATCACATCATGGAAATCACAGCCCATGATGAGAAAACTGCCAAGTTTATTGAGGTTGCAATTTAGACCACGCAAACAAAATGTGTCTGCGTCTCCAAGTGACTTTGGTTTGGAAATTGGAAGAATAGGGCATTCCATTCGATCAGCCTTCCTCACACAAGCTCTTCAGTACTTTCCCCACTTCCAGTGGCAGAAACCTGGTTGGTGGTCTGAGCCAGGAAGGAAAGTGATATTTCAGTTTGGAAGAGAGAAATAATTCTAAGTTTACTGTTTTAGAGTCATGATTTAGAAAAAATAAACTAAAAGAAGGGATGCCTTTTATTTAAAGTCAGTCAGTTTTCATTTTATCTGAATGATTTGCTTTCCCTTGTGCTTGAGTGTCTGTGATTACATGGTCAGGACCTGACACACATCCCAGGCAGGCTGGATGACATCCGTGCATCCTGCCCTCTCCTCGTGGCCTTTCCAGCGGCCATGGGATTGTAGGAAGAAAGGGACTGGATTCCCTGATGCCACTCTGCTTCCAAATCAGTCCTACATAATTCAAATTCTCAGGCCTGAACAAAGGTAATGCCTTTCCCCTGAGGATACCCAAAAGCCACAATGCCAACTGCATGGCAATTTTGTTTATAGCAAAACTTTGAGTATTTTTGGTATCACAGTGTTAGCATTTTGAAGGGTTTAAATGAGTAAAAGCCTCAGACTTTTCTATGCAGTGACTATGAAACACCTGTCCTGAAATTAACCAAGATGATCAGTGATGACCAGGGGCTCCCCCTTTGAATGGTGATTCCGTTTACAGGATCAGTAGAAATAAGAAGATGAAAGAATGTGTTTTCAGAGAGAGGTGCTACCTGGATTACCTTATCTGCTCATGCTGCTGCCTTTTCTTATTTATTTATTTACTTACTTACTAACTTACTTATGGCTGCCTTGGGTCTTCATTGCTGCATGTGGGCTTTCTCTAGTAGTGGCGAGTGGGGGCTACTCTTCGTTGCGGTGCACAGGCTTCTCATTGCGGTGGCTTTTCTTGTTGCAGAGCACAGGCTCTAGGCACACGGGCTTCAGTAGTTGTGGCACACGGGCTCAGTAGTTGTGGCTCGCGGGCTCTAGAGTGCAGGCTCAGTAGTTGTAGCACATGGGCTTAGCTGCTCCGCAGCATGTGGGATCTTCCCGGACCAGGGCTCGAACCCATGTCCCCTGCATTAGCAGGCGGATTCTTAACCACTGCACCACCAGGGAAGTCCTGCTGCCTTTACTTGAAAGTAAAAAAAAAAAAGAAAAAATGGCTGAAAATAATAATGGTGGGAGTGGGAGAGGGCCACGAGGGAAGTGAATTTCAGCCACCTTTGGGGGAGAGGGCGAACCAGCTGAGTAGAGCCCAAGTAATGGCAGTTGGGTTTCTTTGTCTGGGGTAACTAATAATAGTTTTGATTTGGGCCTTTGGCATCAGTGTATGTTTGTTTGTTTGTTTGTGTGTTTGTTTGTTTTGTAGTTTTCTTCTCCTTGAGGCAGTCTGAAAAAAAGGGCAAGGGAGCAGAGTTAACATAGAATGTGAAACATATCTGTATATGATTAAGGTCTTACTTCTTCAGTTTGCAACTACCAAACCCCAAGGGAGACCAAAAGCCATGTGGGAGGAGGAGACTGATTCAGATGAGTTAGGCAGTTTCATCAGCATGTTGGTCAAAGGTCAGAGATTCCTGAGCTGAACTCGAGATCATGGTTGATGTGGTATAAATATAATTTTTCTACTTTTCCTGAAGGAAAAACAATAGGAACTTAAGAAGAGGAGTTTACCATCCAAGGGCTTAATTTGGTTTTCATCAGAGTATGGCAAAACAGGCATGTTGGAGTCTGGGCTCAACTAACAGAGATAGAACTGGGTTGGAAATAAATCTCAGGAGGTTCTGAGAACCAGAAAAACATAGGAAAGGTCAGAGTGGAGATTATAGAGGTCTTTCACTCTCAAAATGCTGCTACAACGTGCGAAGTATCTGCTTTTTAGTATAAGATCTGGGCTTATGAAGGAACTCAAAATGAGAATGGAGGGCTTCCATGGTGGCGCAGTGGTTGAGAGTCCACCTGCCAATGCAGGGGACACGGGTTCGTGTCCCGGTCCGGGAAGATCCCACATGCCGCGGAGCGGCTGGGCCCGTGAGCCATGGCCGCAACAAAAAACAAACAAAAACAAACAAACAAAAAAAATGAGAATGGAGTAAGAATGTTCATATTTAATTCAATGAAGATGCCCACGTTCCTTTCCTTACTGATTTCAGAGATGGAACTCGAGTTAGGCCTGTAATATGTTTAAAATCTAAGATTATTCACTAAAAGTTTTTTTTGTTTTTTGTTTGTTTGTTTGTTTTTTTGCGTTACGCGGGCCTCTCACTGTTGTGGCCTCTCCCGTTGCGGAGCACAGGCTCCGGACGCGCAGGCTCAGCGGCCACGGCTCACGGGCCCAGCCGCTCCGCGGCATGTGGGATCTTCCCGGACCGGGGCACGAACCCGTGTCCCCTGCATCGGCAGGCGGACTCTCAACCACTGCACCACCAGGGAAGCCCATAAAAGTTTTTTTCTTTTTAAACCAGGTGGTTTATCATACTACAGGGAGAAGTATGAAAATACCATTTTCCACTAACTTCCATAAAGAAGGTCCGCAGACCTTCAGAAAAGAGATGCTCAGGTAATTCATCAGCTTTTAGAGAAATAGTCAAACTTGTTAATCCCTTTAACTCAGTTATAATTGTGAAGCAAAGTCCATTACACTTTTGGGTCATTGATGTGGGCGGCAAACCATTCCCTGGGCTGTGGCATCACCTCTTCTATGGGCTAATTTCGGGGCGTATTGGATGACCTGGATCAGAAGGTTCACTTCCTCTGCCCTTGGCTTTTGAGGCTGTTTCGGTGCAGTTGGCTTTCTGTGGGCCTTCTCCCTCATCAATATGGGATATGTCCCACTTCTCCAGATGAGCCCCTCACAAAGCAGCCATTGTTTCAAAAGCCATTCCCGTAACCCAAGCCCTGTCCTCGCCATCCGTTACACTAGCTGAAGACCAAAACTTTTTTTTCCCTCACTATGTCTTTCCTACTTATACCCTAAGAGAAGAATTAGAGAGTAGGATTGTTCTAGAAGGGGTAGCAGCCCTTAGAGGGACGACAAAGATAATGTTCTAGAAGAAAAACAGAGTCGAGGCAAAACAGTATGTCCCTTGCTTTTTCTCCCATTGACTAATCTAAGAGTAATAAGTTGCTTTACCTCCTGCTTTTCTCTCTCTCTCTCTCTCTCTCTCTCTCTCTCTCTCTCACACACACACACACACACACACACACACACACACAGCATACCATATTCAGGAAACTGTGAGTCAGCGATGGAGAAATAGAATCTTCAGCAAATGATTCCATACCTACCATCAAGCCTGGAATTATCGGCAGTTTCAAAGACAGCGTGAGTCATCATCTCAAAAGGCGCTCCCCTTTGCTTTGAAAATACTCATATTATCATCTCAACAGCCACCCCGTTGAAAGCCCTCTCCACACTGGAGCACAGTGAAGAAAATTTGGGGAAGCCATAGAGGAACAACAGTTCCTTCACCAATTGCTGTACATCGAAGAAAAACTGAGGCAGGCATATAGTATGTTATTTTGCACACCACAAACAAACAACCCCAGACTTGCAATCCAGAGTTAACAAAAGCATTAAATCCATCGGGCTTTGAGAAGAGGCAATGTTTTTTCATATCTCTCCTCCGCTACCATTACTTACATAACAAATCACTGCGAAATGCAATCATGTCAGATGTTGGAAATAAACTCTTTGGGGTATAGCTATTTTTAAACAACCCATAGTTATAGGGATGTTTTAAAAACATGCAAAAGCTGAGTTTGTGTTTTAAATGGTAAGTGGTCTCATGAACTCAGTATTGTTAGGCTAACCTATGGAACAGAAAAAACTTTTGCAGCAGAGCCCAAAATCCCTCAGGAGTGATGTTGTTTTAAAGAGTTGCAAAGATTCGAGTTGGCCATAAATTGAAGCCCGGTATTTCCAGGCAGGTACGTGGAAATCTCTGGTGCTGGTTTTGTCCACTTTGGAGAGCACTGAACTTCTCTTGCAAATATATTCAAAACATCTCCCCACCAGAAGATTTTATATATGGACACCAGGAGCAAGCATCCCTTCCCTACCCACCCTCTTCACCCTCCCACCCCAGGGAATCAGAAGTCAGTAAAAAGAATGCTGCATTCTTGGGGATTATTTGCGGCACTCTCTGAGAGGTTATATTCATGCCCTCTATTCCACTTGTCCAAGCTTCCCACAAAAGATGTTTCCTCCAGTCTAAAGGGTCCCACGCCTGTCCCCGTGACCCCTGCAACATCCCTCACCCACACCAACACACCCCCACCAGCCACTCTTCCTCTCCAGCCTCATCTAGGCACTTGCTCACGGAGAAATAGAAGCTTCAGCTGGAGCCTGGAGTCCTAGCTGTCTCCCTTTTCCTAGCCCACGTTAACACACGCCTCCCAGAACTGCGCTAAGGTCCCACCTCTCCTAGTGAAACTTCCCAAGCTCCTGTGATATTTGTGATGCATTATTAAGAATAAAAAAAAAGTATTAAATTAGTATTAACATTTATTTAACGCTGTCAGCCAGATTTGATGTTACCTATAAAGTCTCTTCTAGTTGTCATTAAAAAAAAACAAAACAAAAAAAACCTTGAGGGAAGCACTGTTATTATCTCCATTTTTACAAATGAGGAAACTGAGCTCAGACAGGCTAGCTTTGTTGGATGTCAAAGGAGGACCCCAATGAGGACGAGTTAAGAATTCAGTGTGGGGTTCTGCTGGCTTGGGCTGGAGGGGTGGAGCAAGAGGCAAGAGAAAATAGAGACGAGGAAGCATATGGATGGTATCACCCCACTCCTCAGAGAGGCAGGGCTTTCCTTAGACACACCCCTGTGGAAATTAGGTCCCCTCTGTTACTATGAATGCACTTGTCACTCTTTCTGTTCCCCTGTGGCATTTCTTAACTATTTGAGAAATTACTTAGCTAATAAGAGAGGGCAAGTGCCTATTCTCACTTTAGAATTCCCCCTGCTTAGCATGCAGTGGGCACTCAGCAAATACAGGTTAAATTTGTCCACAAAAGGAGAAGAACATTTAAAGGGGTTCCTCCTCAGTTAAATTATAAATGGGGTGAAATGCATCTAGAGATGAAAACAAGATTTAAAAAGGAAAATCAAAAATAGAGTTGCCATATGCTCATGCAGTCCCATTCCTGGGCATATATCCAGAGAAAACTCTAATTTGAAAAAATACATGCACCTCAATGTTTACAGCAGCACTATTTATAATAGCCAAGTCATGGTAGCAACCTGAATGTCCACTGACAGATGAATGGATAAAGAAGATGTGGTATATATATACAATGGAATATTACTCAGCCATAAAAAAGAATGAAATAATGCCATTTGCAGCAACATGGATGGACCTAGAGATTATCATACTAAGTGTGGATATGGAGATTATCATACTAAGTGAGGTAAGTCAGAGAAATATCAGATAATATCACTTATCTGTGGAATCTTAAAAAAATGATACAAATGAACTTATTTACAAAACAAAAGAGACTCCACAGACATAGAAAATAAACTTATGGTTACCAAAGTAGAAAGGGGAAGGAGGATAAATTAGGAGTTTGGGATTAACAGATACAAACTATATATAAAATAGATAAACAACAAGGTCCTACTGTATAGCACAGGGAATTATATTTCAATATCTTGTAATAACTTATAATGGGAAGAATATATATATATAATATATATTTGGTTTTATATTTATATATATATATAAAACTGAATCACTTGGCTGTGTACCAGAAACTAAAACAACATTGTAAATCAACTGTACTTCAATTTAAAAAAGAAAAGGAAACTCAAGCTCTTCCTACCACTATCTAACCAAAAGAACAAGGCCAAAAATGTTATCAAGGGGAAAAGAAAAAACAAACAAACTCATGAGAATGGAAGACATTCACTACCCTCTAGAGTGAGTGTATAGCCAGGGTGATTTTTTAAAAATCTGTGTTTATCTAATGGTCAGTGCTTAGTCAGATACAAGGATTATGAGGTTTTCATTTCTGTTGTCATTTGTTAGGCAGTCCATTTCTTTAGCCTTCCAGATTTGTTGAAATTTTGGATAACCTATATTGCCTAGAGAATGGTCAGAGTTCCCCTCACTTGTCCAGTTGCTTTTAAAAACAAAGAAAACATTAAAACGGGTTGCAGAGAGAAGTTATCCTTATTTAGTTATTTCTTCTTTTCAGTCAGCATAAGGTCTCAACGTAAGTACAGGATTTGGATTCAATACTTCCTAACTTTGCCTCCTGGGAGAAATGTGCCACCCTTCATTTCTATGGGAGTATTTGTCTAAATCCCTTTTTCTTCTCACCATTGAGGTCTCAGACCTTGGAGAGCTGGATCTAGATGTAGAACATGGTTTTATTTGCCAGCAACAGAAGAGTCCTAACTATTTTCATCACTCATGGATCCCAGCCTTTAAGCAGATGAAAGGGTGATTTACATGAATTGGCAGGGGTCTAAGGATCCTTATTGCTTTTTTTGTAAGCCGAGACAACAGGCCCAGTCCATAACGACAGCAAATACGGTGTCTTGGAATATGATTGCATCAATCTGCTTTCAGCTCATGCAATACAGGGAGAAGAAAACCAGTCCCAGGAAACTGGCCTCAAAGAAGGCATGGGCTGCTGACTTGATTCCTACCCCAGTCTTCCTCAGTAGCCACGTACGGAGTTCTTAATATTCCTGAAAATATAAATTGGAAAGAAGTTTTCATTCTTAGAAAACAATTCCCTACTCCCCTTTCCTGGGGCCTGTGTTATTCACCAGCTAGAAGCACTAGCAGCTGGAAGGTAGAAGATGACTCGTCCACTCCTCCTGGTTCTTTGCTTTGAAGAGCCAGAGGCTGACAGAACTTCTGCCTCAGTGTCTTTTTTAACTTAGTGGGAAGAACTGATAGTCTCATCAATTGTTGTATAGTCTTAGACTAGATGTTGCATAACAAGTTTTTGTTCTTGGATATCTGGCTAGTTACATCCATGCTAAGTTAGAGTAAACCTTGAGGTAACAAAGAAGGAGGTTTTCTTCAATTTGGCTGCTGTCCTCTTTGTGTTCTTACAAATCGTTATTCGGGTTTGTGACCAAGTGGCTAGCCATCACTTATTATAAGCAAGCAATTATGAGCATGCTTGCCATCCACCAGGCCTTTTCTCTAAGGGATGACAAAGCATTTGATGTGTAGCACATGTATAAAGGTGCCGGCAGATAAAGAGGTTTGCCTTAGGTCATCTTCCAAGAAATAGTATGTTTTACCTGTTTCCCTCTTCACTGGAAATGCCATAAAGTAGCATAGGGAGGAATTCTGAAATTCTTAAATAAAAGACTTAAATAAAACTATGAAAGTGTTCCTTTATTGTGTCAGTATTCCTAGTAGTCAGAGAACATGCTTTCTCTCCCCAAAATGTCATTAGGTTACTGAAAAAATTGTGGTTTGGTTAGGAGGGAACATGAACTAAGTGGCAGACCCAAATCCCTTCTTTTATCTGAGAATCGTGACACTACTGTAACCACAAATATTTATCTTTCATTCTCAGAGGAGACTGGTAGCCTCTTTGGATCATCCTCTGCAGAATGCAGTCGATCCTATGAGGAGCTGTTATCCAGTTTGTTAGATCTTACAGCCAGACGAGACTGTTCACTTTCGCAAAAACCCAGTGTGGAAAGAAAATGCTAAATGATAAAAAGTTAGAGAATTGAAATTCCCTTTGGATGACTTTCAGCGATCAAAATTTACCAAATTAAGAATAAGAACTCCTGACTGTGTTCAGGAAAGCTGTAAAAAGTACAATAGAAAGGGTGCCTCATACTAGGTTTTATCATTCTCCATCCTAATTTTTCACTCAGGATTGTCTGAAAATCTATCCATATCAATAAATATGGATTTAATTCTTTTAACTGCTATGGACTCTTCCAGTGCATGAATGAACCATGTTTTGTCTATCCACACCCCTTTCTCTTTCTGTCAGTATTAGTCACATCAGTCTGGAACTCCACTATAAAAAAGAGCCAGGAATCTGTGTATCTCTTCTTCTCCGTTGGGACTTTGGAAGGATAAACAAGATAATAACATGGAATGACTAAGACTCTTCTGTTATGAAGTGGTGCAAATGTTAAAACTAATTCTACTTTCTTATATACTGTGTTTTCCATTTAGAAGGACAAGATTCCTCAAGCATTCTTTTTTTTCTATTTAAATAATGCACCAGTGATCTTCCATATGTGAAAGTGACGGGAATGTAAAATTAGATCATTGTGATTAGCTGGGCCTTAGGGCCATAAACTCAGCCCAAAATAATGCTGCTGAGACCAAAGGACAGTCATTTTGTGGCTTATAAATGATAGTTTAAGCAGTTGAGTGGATGAGGTCCAGAATTCTCCTTGGTCCCTTGATGGACAGTAATGCTGCTTGGACCATAATTTTCCATCTTTCTTCTTGGAAAGACTGACTACAGGCCACTCAGTAAAATGAACCTTGGAAATAAGACTTCTGTCTCACACCATTTACTCACAAAAGAGAGCTTTAAAAATAAACACAAACCCAGAGCCTAATGGAGACATGGCAACAAGCCTGCGGGAAATGCCATCCCTTCAGCCTCTCTTTTCATTCTCTTTTCACTTTTATTTAGCTTTAGGACGGGGCAAATGCATCCGTTGTAGTCAGACATCTGGGTTTTCTGAACTTGTCGATCTAGAAAGTAGTTGAAAGAGATAAGAATGGAATAACTTTGGATATTCCAAAGTGAATGGAATAACTTTGGATATTAACTTTGAACATTCCAAAGTTAATGGATAACTTTGGAAAGAGCTGTGGCACTAAGGAGACTGGGATGGGCATACAGAATGGTATTTCTACAGCTTATTGCTATCTGGAAACTACCTGGAACATTTCAATGAAACCATTCTGTGTTCATCACCTAGTGTTCTAATATAAGGTCATTCTCTCTTGGTTCCTACACAGAAATTCCAAAGTAAACTCATAGGTTGGCCTGACGTAGAAATGGAACGAAGTATTGAAGTCCATTGTCAAGAATTAGGAAGAATGTCAAGGGGGAGAGCACCCTTGTGCTTCTCACTGCTTCCCTATTTCTCATGAGTTTGGTCTGTGTCTCCTGGGATCCTTCGATTGTGTTTTTGCTCTCTTTTTACTAAATCTTTCTTCAGTTTGACCTGATGGCATCAACTCTTCCCATCAGTTTCTGAGCATACCCTCTTGGTCTGTTTCCTTTTTTTTTTTTTTTCTTCTCTTTTAATATCAGGGAAACATTTTTTTCCTAGGGAATTCAGCTTCAATCTTGTTCAACATCTTCACCATTGGCAGTTAGCCTCTCAGGTTGCAGTAAGCAGGGCCCCCCGAGGGTCTCCCATTCTCCTTAGAGTGCTTTGTCTCCAGTGCACTGCAAGCCTTTGACATTCTGCCACCTCATTTCTCCTCCCACTATCCTTGTGAAATAAGCAGCCAACAGGCCCTCTTGACATAGGAGGGAAGGGATGCTCTGAGAGACACTCCTTTTCCAGGGACCACACTGCTAAGCTGGTGATAGATTTTGACATCCAGAGGGAGAGTCAGCTCCCTTGGGTCTCTCCTTGAGTTATTGCTGACTACTATTACAAATTTGTTTCCGTCATTCAACTTTTGTTATCCAAACAGACCTTATCCACTTAATTCCTTGGCCTTTGCTTATTACCAATGTTTTTTTACCTCTCAAGACTACTTACTCTAAACAACAACTCCCAGGTTGATTTCGCATGTCAGGTCTAATACAATTTGCAAAAAGATTACTGAGTACCTAATCATAACTGTTCATACCTTCTATATAGGCCCACAGTGTGTTGGATATTGTGCCAGGCAAGGACAAGAGACAGCTCCCTGGCTCACAGATCTGCAGCATAGGCTGGAGGGCCAATCCTGAACAGACGCCTATACCATAGGGCAATTGCAATGCATAGAATAACAGCAAATTCATTCAGCCCATGTTGAGAGCATACAGTGTGTCAGGTTCTGTGCCAGGCACAGTTTGTATAGTCATGAACAAAATAAAGAGACAATAAACAAGAGACAAAAGAGCAAATAACTAACCCAGTGGATACTACAAATTATGAACTGTTTAGGTTTGATAGGGGGCAGAGTTTTAAGAAGCCTACCTTCAAAGAATGTAAAGGACTGTCTGCAGTGGTGACGTGTAAGCCAGGGAAGGATCTAGTCATGGGAAGTGTAGGAGTACAGTTGTCACGAGCAGAAGGAATATCATGGGAGGCAGCCTGGGGTGAGTAAGAGCACAGCATACTGAGAAGCTAAGATGGGCCAGTACAGCTGGAACTAGGGCAAGCTGCCCATGCAGAACCCTGGAGGCCATGAGAGGGGATTTGGATTTTATTCAGTATTCAGTGGGAAGGTTTAGAAAAGTTCGTCAAATGAAAGTGACATGACTCCCTTTGTGTTTTAAAAGATGATTCCGATTGCTCTCTGGAAAATAAATGGAAGGGGCAAGAGTATATATAAGGAGATTACTGAAGTAACTCAGGTGAGAAACAATAGTCCTGTGGTCCAGAGTGGTGGAAGTTGAGATGGAAAGATAGGGATGAATTCAAGATATGTGTTGCAAATAGAAAAGACAGGGATTTGGCAACAACTTCAACCTTGGAGGTGGAGCAGAGGGAGGAGCCAAAAATAATTCCCAGGTTTTGATCATCTTGGTGAACGATGATGTCATTTACCGAGGGGTGGAAGACTGTGAAAGGAACGGGTTTGTGTTCCGGTGAGGCTCATCTGAATTCCCGGACAGCTATTCATGTCATGGTGTCCAGCAGGGCAGGAGAAATGCAAAACTGGTGTCGAGAATGTAGTTTGGAGTTGACAGTATAAACTTGAGATTCATCAGCAGAAGAATGGTAGGTAGCTGTGTGTCTAGCTAATCATGTAAAGATAGAAGAGAGGAGAACCAAGAGACAGTCTTGGGGGCTGAATATATTTAGAGTGCAAGAGGAAGAAGAAGAAGAAAAGCCAACGGAAGGGATGGAGAAAGTGATCAGAGTGGGTGAGATACTGACCGATACTGAACACGAACCTGTTTAGCTTGCCACTGATAAGTACTTTGTCTTTCATGATAATTAAAAAACAAAACAAAACAAAACCACTGTTTCTGAAAATGTGTGGTAACTATAAAGCATTACCTGTGTGTAGCTAATACATCAGTCATGTATGATATTTGGGGCCTAAGGCAACCACGTAAGAATCTGAGCCTCTGCACATCACTGCTGGACTCCAGATCCAAGGTTACTTGCATTTCACGGGGTGAAGAAAATGGGACGTGTCCCTTTTCAAATGGTGCTCACATTTATTTAATAATATAATTAATAATAATGTGGCCAACGATTTTATTTATTTATTTATTTATTTATTTATTTTTGCGGTACACGGGCCTCTCACTGTTGTGGCCTCTCCCGTTGTGGAGCACAGGCTCCGGACGCGCAGGCTCAGTGGCCATGGCTCACGGGCCCAGCCGCCCCGCGTCATGTGGGATCTTCCCGGACCGGGGCACGAACCCGCGTCCCCTGCATCGGCAGGCGGACTCTCAACCACTGCGCCACCAGGGAAGTCCCGATTTTATTTTTTAATTCCTACCTTACTTCTACCCCAACCCTCCTGCAACTATAATATGGTATCTGTTGGTGATGGTGTGTGTTGCCATCCCCAAGCCCTTGTTCTCCAACTGCGTGCGGCTTCCAGCACTTACATGAAATCTTATGTATGCGCAGATGCCATTTTATAGAACTGTAAAAAAGGAAGCACGTGGCTTTTGGCAGGGGCACACAGCTCCAACGTGGCCTTCCACTGTTTTTGCAGTAGAATGTCACAGCTCCAGGCTCTGTGCCTTCTCTCTTGTGAGTTCAGGTAAGCCCATTCTGTGACGAATACTTTGCAAATGTGAAAGTTACCGGTAAAGCACTCTGTACCATCTTCATGATCAGACTTCCACTTGAGGGCTGGAATAGCACCTTTGTTTCAGGGGCTTTGTTTCCATGTAGCTCTTTCAAAATAGGTATGATTTTTTTAAGTCGTTAATTATGATTATTTATGCCCCCACATCATTACTTATGGTAATAATCGTAATGTGTGTGTGTGTGTGTGTGTTTTAATCTAGTTGCTTCTTTGGCGTTTTATTTGGTTTTGAAATCTAAGAAAAGCATGTATGAACTAGTATATTGTCATAAAGCTATGGGGAAAGAAATGTAAAACTTGGAGTTTTGAAGTGTAAACAGTTGCTCGGAACTACAACCCTTGGAGGAGTTTTCTCATTCTGTAGAGGCAGCTCCTTTGGCCACACCCTGGAGAAGGCAACCACAGCAGGAAGTCTCTACCTCTGAGACAGGGCCAGGAAAGGGGCTCTTGAGTAGGAGAGACAGAGCAGTGCCTTGGGTAGCTGATGATGTCTCGGGATATGAAGGCTTACCCTGCCCAGTGAAACATACTCTGCCCCTACTCCAATCTCCCCAAAACAACTAGAATACAAGTTGCAGCATAATATCCCAGTCTTGCACCCAGTGGTGAGAATGTTTTGTTTTTTTTTTTAATCTAGAACCAACTATTAAGGAAAGGCAACGAACTTTGCCTTTCAGCGAGTAGAAGAACTTACACCTGAGGAAATACACTGGTAGGCAGTACAGGTCTTCAGAACATGTCTGCTCTGTAATCTCAGAGAATTAGAAGAGGCTATCATTCCATAAAAAGGAATCCAGTAGAGTACATAGAAATGAAAGTTTTGGTTGATGGAATTTTTGAAAATCACTGAATGCACACAGTGGTAGAATAGACATCACTGAAGAGCAATTAGTGAATTGAAAGATCAAATCAAGGACTTTTTCTCGAGTAGAGCATAAACAGAAATACATGGAAAGTATGCAGAAACGTTGAGATATAAAAAATGTTTTTAGAAATTTCATCTATTTAATCTAACATCTATTTAATACAAGTCAAGAGAAGAGAGGAAGAAAGACTCAAACAATGTGAGGTTACTCCCTAGAAATGAAGAAACACATTGCATTTTTTACTGAAAGAACCCTTCAGAGCAACAAAAGATAAATGCATACATATATACACACCCTTTGCTCTTTATAACCAACTTAGAGAAACAAGGATTTAGAAAAATTCTGAGAGCTGAACAACAAACTTCTCAGCAACACTGGATACAAAAAAACCAATGAAGCCATAAATTCAAATTCTGAAGGAAAATAATTTTAAAGCTAGAATTCTACATTTAGCCAAACCATCCTCAAAGTGAAAGAGAAAAGTGAATTCTCTTGAGACACACAGGACCTCGGAAGTTTACTCTTCATAAATCCACTCTTGAGGCTGTGCTGTTCAATAAAAAAACGAATCCAGGAAGAAGTGGAGTGGCAAAAGGTATAATGAACAAATGTATACAATTATGGTTAAATATTAACTATAAAAAATTTACTTTTGGTAATCTGGAAGTAAAATTGCAGATAATATCAGCATGGGACATGGCATAGAATGTGGCCATAAGGTTTTAGCAGGGGGAGAAAGGAAAAGCCAGGCCACTTTTACATTGTTCAGAGTTAGGGCACAGAGCTGTAAGAAACCCTAGCAGCTCTAGATACTCGTGTTACGGGTGTTGAAATTTTTAGACATATTCACCAATCAAGAAGTTAAAATTAATCCTTAACAGACCAGTAAAGGAAAAATGAAACAAAGACAATTTGGTGAATCAGACAAAAAAAGTTAGGAAGTGGGGAAAAGGAAATAGCTAGAAAGTTTGGTAAATAAAAGTACTAAAATAAATATGACAGAGATAAATCCGCCATAAACGTGAATGGGTCAACTTTACCCAGAGGCTGAAAGCTCTAACCAGGGCAGTGTCAAGGAAAAAGAAATGACACGTCTAAATATGAGCGAGGACAAGACAAAACTGCCACTATTTGCGTTACACTGATTATCTTTTAGGAAATCAATGCTGTTTGAACAGTTCCTATCCATTTCCAAAGTAAGAGTCCTGCCCCACACAATTCCAAATGATTAATGAACTAAATCTAAAAAGACAAAAAATATATAAGAAAATACAAGGCAGCTTTATGACCTTGGGAGTAGCAAAGGCCTTTTTTTTTTTAATGATTTAAAAAGCAAATGACATGAGGAAAATATTTATTAATTTGACTACTTCAGAATTAAATTTATAAATGAAAGATTGTAAACAAAGTCAAAAGGCAAGCAAACGAATAAGAATAAGTACTTGCAATATATGTCGTAAGGATTTGTACTGAAACCTGTGTGACTTGCAAAAATTAAAGTTTTAAAATATGAGTTATTCACTGTTAGGAGTGTGACATGGTACTGTCTCTGTGGAGGACTGTTTGACAGTCTCAGCGAAAATTAAAACCTTGCATACCCGATGAGCCGAGAAAGTCTTCTTCTCTCTGTGTCTGACTTAGAAAAATCTTGCCCGTTTGCACAGGGACACTCAGAAGAAAGTTTCGGAAGGATATACTTCAGGCCAGTAACAGCACTTGAGTGTCGGGAGGTAACGAGCATAGGAGGGATGGGGAGTGACTGAGGATGGGGTGCAGGGGGCTCTGGAAGAGGACTTTATCTGCGATGTTTAATATTTTTACAAGGAGAATGCTTATTACCTAAAGCAATTAAAAATTAATTTTTCAAAACCTTTAGAACTGGAAGTTTTCTTTTCAGTTTTGCAGTATTCAGAATTAAAAGCTGTCTAGTCACAGTTAAAAGAAAAAAGTAGCCTGTCTGTTAATACAAGGTTCCAGGTTGAGCCCAGTGTTTATGTAATCACAAATCTCTGTTATGGCACTCACTTGCTACAATGGGGAGAGTTTTTAGATGACGATGAAGTTTACATATGCCCTTCACATTGTGTTGATGGATTTGGGTTGGAAATTGTCTGCGTTTATCTTTAGGCATATCCATTTTAAATGTTTAAATATCTGCAATTTTTTTGTTCAACACCGATGTGGTTGGACTTTTATTATTTAGTCCACCATTTGGAATGGTGAAATCTTTAAGAGTACATCAAAGGCACATTATTCTTTCTAGTCCTGTTTCAAGTATGCAGAAAATGGTAGGTTATGCACTTAAATTTTTAACTTCATTATATAAATGGCATTAAACCAACCATAAAATAATTGCCAATGATAACAGCGTTGTTTCGCTGAGCTTTTATTCATGACCATGAGTCATTTTTCCCTCTCCAAATAAGAAGTGGTTCTTTTTTGGTTTTTTGCTTTGTTTTTTAAATTAGCTCCTAAACACCCAACTTTTGACCATATTTTTCTCCAGCTTTTGGAATTCTTTTTTTTCTATCCATCGTTATATTTCTTTAGAAAACTTCTTTAAATTTTTTTTAAGGGGAGGAACAAAGCTAGCAAAGAAACAGATGTGTCCCATATAAAATATGCCATAAATCTTGTCCCACAAATTCTTTGCTCTGAACTTTCTGACAGAAACTGTCAAATATCCACTTTAATTCAGGTATAAAATGTTCACTCCGTGTCATGGCGCCAGCCACCATATGCCAGAATAAAGGTAGTGACCAGCCATAAAAACAGCAGCATAAGCACCTTTGAAACGGGACAAGTCATCTTGGGTGAGAACGACCCTTATAAATCCACGGGGAATTAATCTCGGCTTTGCTACTATCCTGCTGCGTATTTACAATGAGCTTCTACTCCCACATAGTAGAAGTAGTAATACTTTTAAAAGGAGAGAGAGAATGAAAGAGCCGTGTGTCTACCTAAAGAGCTCGTGGGAGGGAAGAAAGTGGTGCATGGATCAGAAAGCAATAGCTTTTCCTCCCCCCCTCCGCCGGGCTCTGGAATCCCCTTGAAAAGGGCAGATCCCAGCCTCAGTTGAACATGTGGGGCTCCTCTTCAGCTCGCATTGCCTGGCTTCCCAGCTCATGTGAAACCAATCTCCCCGAAGCACAATCACAAGAAATGACTTCAGCTTCATAAATCATTGTTATCATTCCACAGGAGGAGGTAATGCCATGGTTTTTCTCCAGTAAAACATTTCAAGCCTCTGGTTTCATGATCTCTCTCTCTCTCTCTTTTTTTTTTTTTCTCCTTTCTGAAATCAGCTTCATGCTATGGGCACGCCTAGCTTCAGGCTCCCACCTAAGGGAGACAGTGGCGCTTCTCCAGCTGACCAGATATTTCCCCCTCTCTCGGATGTTCAGGGAGACCTCTTTCCTGTGAGGTGTGTGTGTGTGGCTTGTCATATGCTCAGAGGTTTCTCACTTGCTTCCAAGCATCTTCTGACCCTCAATACTTTTTCCTGTTGAGGATATTTTCTTTATCCTGTATTTTCCAAACACAGAACAGGTATATTAGGTTTAAGCACAGTGGACAGAAATTTTAACTTATTTTGCAGCATTTATGATTTTAATACTTGTGGCCATCTAAAACATTTCTCTACAAAGCCTCAAAAAGAAGAAGACTAAAGGGTAAAGCAATGGATTATTTCCAAGTTGAATCAAAAGATAAAAATCTGCTTTAATTAGACTTGATAATGTTTTAATAGTGTTTCATAACCAAGCATTTTTCTCCTACAAGATCTCACTTAAGAAATACTGTCAGAAAATTATTCTGAAATGTTATCTTGCACTTCTAGAAAATTATGTTGTTTTATTTGCATAGGTTCCGTACCTGCTTTGGAATAAAGGCTTAATTTTCAACAATTATTTTCAGTAATTATAAATTATCTATCAAAGTATTCATTTAAAAGTTGACCTATCCTTTGACACATTAAATGAAAAAGCAAGCAACTGAATTATATATTCAGTATCATCTCAACTATGTAGAAAACCACGAATGAGTACGTGATCATAAATATATACCTACATTAATGGACATGAATCCGAATAGAGGCCATTACACAGAGAAAGACTTACACACTATTTTTGTTTTCTTATTTCTTTTTTTCCTCAAATATACAAATGTTCTACAATGAGGATTTATTACTTTAAAATCTGGGGAAAACATAAAAATGACAGAAAGGAGGGTGACAATTACTGTTGAACAATGACTCCAAAGGAGCCACCTGGAATTCTGTTAACCTCACCATCAGCACCTTCACCTCAGTAGCCTTATAAGCAGTGTGGTCAGTCTTAAAACCTAGCCTCATTTCTTTGTTTCCTTTTACTGACTCTGATGATGACCACCTGAGCTAATGGTCCTTCTGTGTAACTTTTACAGGCGGGACAAATTAAATGTGCTTTCATATGGAAAGATATCTTCTACAGTGTCTTCTTAGGGAATCCCAGTTCTCCCACTATTTTCTCTTCTTGGAAATATCTCCCAAGAAACACTATTGCTTACTTTCCCTGCACCTAGATTCTTCGTAACATCACAACTATTGAAGTTATGGTAGTTCTTGGGTACCACTTCTAGTGGGTCAGTTTAAATCCCCAGCTAGAACAAATTCTTGACCACATGAAAGAAAAGGAGATAAGAAAGTATTTCGATATTCAAAGCAATAGCAGATATCAGGGAAGTGAGCCTTTTTTCAGCTACTGTGGCCCTGTAAATGCGGTTTCCTAGTGCAGTTAGCTTTGCCAAGGTCCTAAAAGAAGACTGGTTTAACAGTAGCAATGGGTGTTCCATGATGGTTTACTGGACATTCTGGTGGTCCATTCGTATTCATAGCTAAACATCTAAGCACTTATTTTTCTAGAGGGAGAGCTTCTATCATTTAACAAACATCCTTTTTGGTTTTTTGCTATAAAGATGTCAGAGGTTTCATATAAATAAATCTAGACGAAGAGGAAGTTTCTTTCGTAAAGGTATGGGTGCCACGTTATATTTTATCTGATATGTGAGTTTGGCTTTTTTTCCTCTCTTTGTTTTTGTTTAGTTAAGATCCGTCTTAAGCTATTAAGATCTCTGACCATGCATAACAGCCTTTTATCTGAGTTTTATTCTTTAAAATATGATTAAAACCACCCATCATATTGGATATATTTCTGGACAATTCATACAAATATGTAGGATGGTTACTTTATAGAGACGGTAGAGTTTCACGTGTGTGTGTGTATGTATAAGGTATAAATAAGTGACATTAATGTACAATAGGTGACGATGCATTTAAATATAACTTTCACTCAAATGCTTGTTTTTCAGTTATAACTTCTTATTTCTCTAATTTCCCACTCTGTAGTGATATGACAGTTTTATAGTTTTTAAGAAGGAACCTATGAAGGATAGCAACGTGGAATAGTGGAGACTGGAACAAGGGAACAAGTTCGTTCTTTTTTCCCCCAAACTAGCTGTAGGACCTTAGGCAAGTCACTTATTTTCAGTGTGCTGTGCTGCTGCTTCCAAATAGCATCTATTGTTCCTTTATCTGATTATATAAAGTGATGCAAATTCTTTTAAAAAAATTAAAAAGCAAAGGAAAAACAACCTATCAACCAGAGAGGCAGAAATAGCGACTGTAGTATTACCTTCTGATATTTTTTAATAGATATGTTATTTATTTCTGTGATGTACATTTTAATATAATTTTAGTCACAGCATATCTACTGCTTTATATGCTGAATTTTTTCACTTGTAACCACGTCCTAGCTTTTTCTCGTGATATCCTTTGAAAGCATGATTCCGGGTGTTTGGATCTACTACGTTTGCTTCAGGTCTTGGGGAGTTTATTGTGGGAATTCAAATGTCACTAAAGAAAAAACAGGATGTTCAGTTATTCAGACAAGTCTCATGGGAGCCCAAGGAAAGTTGAACAAGCGAGCGTCATTTGGACGAAGAATTGCTGTGGTGGTGATAGTAATGATTGTAGTAATAATTAACATTTACTGAGCTAATGTGCCATGTGCAATGGCTGAGTACCTTACAAATGTCTCATTTAATTATTATAACAACTATCTAATATGGGTCCTATTACGACCTCCATTTATGGATTAGAAAACTCATTCTTATCCAAGTTAAATAGTTTGCCCAAGGCCAACAGCTACTAAGTAATAGAACAGTGTGAAGCTATGACTCCACTGTTATCTACAATATAGAACCCACCTGATATGTTCACTGAAGAGGTTAAATGATGTGTAAATCCCTTGGCACACACTGAATATGCCTCAGTGAATGTTCATCATCATCATCATCCCTGCCACCACTAGTCAGTCGTATTAAACTGCTTCCTCAGCAGCTGATCAACCAGTGGATTGACTGTCCTTGGGTCCCACTAGCTGTGGCTGCGGGGCTGAAGAGGTCACAGTCCTGTACACTGTCCTATTAGCATAAAATCCAATATTTATTTATTCATTATCCTCTTGTTTAACTTAGCTCACTTTTAAACTATAGCATGAGAGGTTTACACTAGGTAATTTCTTAGGTTTCTAGTCGCTCCAGGGTCCTTAACTGTAAGGTTTCATTTTATCCAGTGGACAGATGGATAAGTTGAAGTACAAAGAATCAAGTGACGACTCTAAGTACATGGATAGTCACCAAAGGAAGTTATGGGAAACCCAGAGAAGCCAATTGGTGAACTTTTTTCCCCGATTTGCTAATGTGGGCTTAGAGAAAGATTTGTTGAAAACCAGGTATTAAAATGCTATGAAATACACAAACAAATAAATGAGGCCCTTGCTTTTGAGTGCACTACTTTTTTTTTTTGTTTTGTTTTTTGTTTTTTTTTTGTGGTACGCGGGCCTCTCACTGTTGTGGCCTCTCCCGTTGCGGAGCACAGGCTCCGGACGCGCAGGCTCAGCGGCCGTGGCTCACAGGCCCAGCCACTCCGCGGCATGTGGGATCTTCCCGGACCGGGGCACGAACCCACGTCCCCTGCATCGGCAGGCGGACTCTCAACAACTGCGCCACCAGGGAAGCCCGAGTGCACTACTTTTAAATTAGAGAAGAATGAGCTTGGAGCCTGTTACCGCTTTGCTCATGAACCTCCTTACAAGTTCGAACTAGCAGCTCCTTTTGTAGTCATTCTCACCAATGAATGCAGCAAAAAGCCATTGATTTATTAATAGTAAGCTTAGAGTCTCAAGTGCTAAGCGTTTTGAATACAAAGTTAAACACAAACACACGCATAGTCCATGTAATTATGCACCTTTAGGCTAGTGCTAATACCAAAATAGGACAGAGTTGTTTGGGAAAGGAGGTGTTCTTCCAATATTAGTATACCTGCAGTTTGTCACCAAATACTTTAGAGCCTTGAGACTCTGGACCCCATTGTCTTTGAAATCTCACCAGGATTCTTGATGAACCAGAATAGGGGCAGCCTCTTTTCACAAAGCTAGATTCTTGGCAATTCCTAATATTTCCTAAATGATAATTCATTCGGTGGCTGCTTCATGAATGATGAGCCCACGGATGGTGTTCACTCTTCCTCCATGACCCCTAAAAAAAAATTCTAAAGGATTGTAGAAGGTCTGAGCCTTCCCACTGGGATTGAGATGGCAGGGAGAAAAGGTAGACACTATAGGAAACAGGATTTATGTATAATTGTTCTCTAAGTAAAAATCATATTTTATATATACGCTTGTTTAGAAGTATCTATGAAAAAGAACTAAGAAAAAACATCTTTACAAAAGACATGTCACGTTAAAAAAAAAAGACATGTCACTTTTATTAATGCTGATAAGTTAAAGGTATGTATGGGCCTAGAAGATGAGGTAACGTGGAGAATCTCAGGCCCTGTTTGAGAATGCAACCACCTGACTCCTATTAATGTTAATGAGCCTCTCACAGATCATTCTAAAATTTTACCCCCATCGTCTGTTTTGAAGCATCAGGAGTCAGGACCTTTAGAGTGAAATTCCGTCTTGGCACTTACTCTCTGATGTATATATTCTTATGGAAAATGTGCAGTACAGCACAGCCCCAATATACCACCTTGGTGTTTGAGAATTCTGGAGAAAAACCCTACCCCCCTTGGAAAGCAGCAGGGGTCATCGGAAATATATTGGATTATGAGTCAAGAGACCTGGATTCTGCCACTATTAACGTGACCCAGGAGAGTAACTTCATCAACTCAGGTATCCATTTTCTCATCTCTATAAAATTTAGTTGCTGGACTAGGTTATAGCTAGGTTGTATGTGATACTGTCCTATCAACTTTCTCAAATAATTGCATCTGTATCACCTTGAAACCAAAAATAATTGCTTTGTACAGACAGTTGTACAGTCTTTAGAGATTTCACTGAACTACAGAGAAGCAGAGGAAAGAAGGTAGTAAAATATTAGCAGCTAATTAAATGGTTGCCTTTAAAAATAATGAACAGAATTCCTTCTGAAGTCTAAAGTTGAGTGTTGTGTCAATATTGTGAGTGGGTGAAAGGCTTACCTATTGGGGCAAAAGTCTCATCGAAGATGGAGATATATTGAAACAAAAAAGTGTCATAATGTGTTCACAGTGGGTTGACTTGTGAATGGTAGATAAATTTACTTCATTTATATCCCAAGTGATACTCGTAACCTGATTACTTCCTAGAATTGTGAATGGGTAATATGTTTACTTTTGCAATAGTTGCTCTGGAGAAAAAACCAGATGCATAATCTGATGAACACTTAGATTTATATTGTGGCCCCTTAAACCGTACTCATCACCTACACAAATAATTATTACAGTCATCATAGAATATAAAAGAATAGTATAATTCTTTCCATTACATAACCAGGGAGATTTTTCTAATTCAAATTATTATTCCAGTATGATATTTTATGAGGTATTTGAATATTATCATGCCTGGGTTTAGAAATACTAAAATTTAAATGACTTAAGTTCATAAGTCATCTGTAAGCTTGATTTCATCAAGACTGACCTTTTTCCAACCACTGATGAGAGAATTAAGCCCTGTTGCCCTAAGGGCACCATTGTGTGTAATGAGTTTGTATATCCCTATGAACTTAGAACGGTAACACTTATGTGCGTATGAGGGTTGTATAGCCCTATGAACTTAGAACGGTAGTACTTCTGTGCATATGAGGGTTGTGGGTTGGGGAGGAGACTGAGAAAATAGCTGCTCAAATCATTTCCATGTTCTGCAGTTCAAATGAAGAACCTTGGTTGAGAAAGGCCCCAGGTGCCCAAGTTAGGTGATACCACTATTTTGCTTTCCTTTGATGCCCACAAAAATATTTAGATTTAGTTATAAAGGCAACTGAAAATGGCAGATGAAAATGATGAACCCTGGCAAGACTGATTGAACACAAGAGTATCTCAGCTCAAACATAAGCCTGAGGGTTAGACTAGATGACTTTTCACGCTCCTTTTATCTGGGTCCCTTTGATTTTATGACTCTCAAGACCTCTTCAAAGTCTTCTGATCCAATGTCTTTTACTTGGTACTTTCATCAAAAGCTTGAGTTTTCTAGTTCAGTTTAGCCTTAGACAGGTGACCTGGAAATCCATTTTTTTTTACCCATACATTGGGAACCTTGATACCATGCCTTTGCACAACCTCACACCAGTTTACACAGAAAATCTCAGAGATGGTCTCTTAGGCACTTCAACTTTACTGTCCAGCTAGACCTTTGCAAATGTAAACTCTGTGACAGACCAAAAATGATCATTCTTCTAGTTTAGTCACAGCCAAAAAAAAAAAAAAACTAATAAAATAGGAAGACCAACTAGGAGGATCTCATCCTCTGTGGGCAAGCATACCAAAAGAAAAAAATGGAAAGGTAAGACCGCTTCATAACTTAGTGATTCCATATATTTATATTTTCTCCTCTCTAATAAATGTTAAAAAGCCACCCCCCTTTTCCAGTGTCAGTGGGCTGTTGCCTCCGTGGGTAGAAGCATTCTTTTCCCCTGAAAAGTGCATGACAGGGCAATTTTCTAAGAAATGAAAAGTGGCTGCCACGCTCATTGCATCAGATGGATACCACATGAAGTGGAGTGTGGTCCCTTTGTTTCCTTGTGAGTGTCACCAGCTCGTCTATTTGTAGAGCTGTAATAAAAACAGCTTCTTACTGTGCGTCCTGTTGGTTTATGCCAACCACGTCAGGTCCATAAACCATGGTATGTTAAAGTGTAATAGACTGTGTAAAGAATACTAGGAAGATACTCCAACCTCTGTCCCTTCCGCTCATTTCACAATTTACTACCTCCCAGGTGGGCATCCATAAATATGACTTAATTATGTTTGGCATAAAACCCCCACTTTCTTTGAAGAGTGACCTCCCTCTGCCACTTTCAGTGCATGAATGCCACCCTCTTGGGGATAAAATGTTGGATATCTCAGTACATCTAGATGATGAACGTTCTTAGTCTATTTTCTGGAAGTGTCATTTTACTTATAAAAACTTCACATTTTTGTAATTACTATATTCAGAAAATTCAGTCTGATATAAATGAAACTCAAGGGTTTATGTTCTTTGTGCCTGTGATATATCAATCTAAATGATGTATCAGTCTGAAACAGGATATATTGTAACAGGATGAAAAACAGTATTTTCTTGCCCTTTGATTCTACTGGACTCTTTCATTTTGCTGCAAAAAGAAAATGGAAGATTAGAAATTGCTGTGCCAAGAAATGGGCCCTGGTCCCTTAATGGGGAGATAGTGATCAGGGAGTGTATTCTGTTAGTTTGGGTCCCTTGCTGTCAGTTTATCCATCTGTCAGATAAGTGGAGTAGCTACTAGGTGTTACTTGAGAGAAACACTATGGAAAAGATTAGGTCACTGCCCTCAAGAAGCACGGAGTTTGGTAGAGTTAAGCAGACTGCCAGCCAATGATTCCAGTACTGTGTCCCACGTTTGTGAACACAGTGCTGTTGGAGCTCCGCAGAAAGAGTGCTCACCACTCCATGGAGAAGAGGGCCGCGTGGAGGGCTTCACATGGGAGGTCCTTGTAAAGCTCAGTTTTTGAAGAAAGGAAGGACATTTACAGTGGTAGTGTTTGGGAAGGAGAAAGGCAGGAGGAGGAAGCATTCAAAGCAGAGGAAACAGTTTTCCCAGCACATTTATTGAAGAGACTGTCTTTTCTCCATTGTATGTTCTTGCCTCCTTTGTCATAGATTGATTGACCATAAGTGTGTGGGTTTATTTCTGCGTTCTCAATTTGGTTCCATTGATCTCTGTGTTTGTTTTTGTGCCAGTACCATACTGTGTTTATTACTGTAGCTTTGTAGTATTGTCTGAAGTCAGGGATCATGATTCCTTCAGCTGTGTTCTTCTCAAGATTATTTTGGCTATTTGGGGTCTTTTGTATTTCCATACAAATCTTAAAATTATTGGTTCTAGTTCTGTGAAAAATGCCCTTGGTATTTTTGATAGGGATTGCATTGAATCTGTAGATTGCCTTGAATAGTATGGTCATTTTAATAATAATCTTTCAGTCCAAGAACATGGTATATCTTTCCCCATCTGTTTGTATCATCTTCAGTTTCTTTCATCAGTGTCTTACAGTTTTCTCAGAACTGATCTTTTACACCTTTGAGTAGGTTTATTCCTAGGTATTTTATTCTTTTTGATGTGATTGTAAATGGGATTGTTTCCTTAATTTCTCTTTCTAATAACTACATGTAAAAGAGTGAAATTAGAACATTTTCTCTCACCATATTAAAAAATAAACTCAAAATGGATTAAAGACCTAAATGTAAGACCAGAAACCATAAAACTCCTAGAGGAAAATGTAGGTAGAATACTCTGACATAAATCGTAGCAATATTTTTTTGGATCTATCCCCCAAAGCAAAGGAAATAAAAGCAAAAATAAACAAATAGGACCTAATTAAACTTAAAAGCTTTTGCATAGCAAAGGAAACCATCAACAAAAAAGAAAAGGCAGCTTACTGAATGGGAGAAAATATTTGCAAGTGATATGACCAATAAGGAGTTAATATCCAAAATATATAAACAGCTCATACAGCTCAACATTAAGAAAACAAACAACCCAATTGAAAAATGGGCAGAAGACCTGAATAGACATTTTTCCACAGAGTACCTGCAGATGGCCAACAGGCACATGAAAAGATGCCCGGCATTGCTAATCATCAGAGAAATGCAAATCAAAACCACAATGAGGGGACTTCCCTGGTGGTCCAGTGGTTAAGACTTCACCTTCCAGTGCAGGGGGTGTGGATTCAATCCCTGGTCAGGGAGCTAAGATCCCACATGGCTCAGGGCCAAAAAACCAAAACATGAAAAAAACAGAAGCAATACTGTAACAAATTCAATAAAAACTTTAAAAATGGTCCACATCAAAAAAAAAAAAAGAAAGAAAAGAAAATCTTAAAAAAAAAGAAAAAAAAAACAGTGAGATATCACCTCACATGTGTCAGAATGGCTGTTGTCAAAAAGGCCACAAATAACAAATGTTGGTGAGGATGTGGAGAAAAGGGAACCCTCCTACACTGTTGGTGGAAATGTAAATTGGTGCAGGCACTGTGGAAAACAGTATGGAGGTTTCTCAAAAAACTAAATATAGAACTACCATATGACCCAGCAATTCCACTCCTGGCTATATATCCAGAAAAAATCAAAAACACTAATTTGAAAAGATGCATGCACCCCAGTGTTCACAGCAGCAATATTTATAATTGCCGAGATACGGAAGCAACCTAAGTGTCCATCAACAAATAAATGGATAAAGAAGATGTGGTGTGTATATACAATGGAATACTAGTCAGCCATAAAAAATGAATGAAATTTTGCCATGTGCATCAACGTGGATGGACTTGGGAGGGTATTATGCTTAGTGAAGTAAGGCAGACAGAGAAAGACAAATGCTCTATGTTATCACTTATATGTGGAATCTAAAAAATACAGCAAACTAATGAATATAACACAAAAAGGAACAGATTCACAGATACAAACTAGTGGCTACCAATGGGGAGAGGGAAGCGGGGGAGGGGCTTGATAGGGGTAGGGGATTAAGAAGTACAGACTCAGGCTTCCCTGGTGGCGCAGTGGTTGAGAGTCCGATTCCGGGGACGCGGGTTCGTGCCCCAGTCCGGGAAGATCCCACATGCCACGGAGCGGCTGGGCCCGTGAGCCATGGCCGCTGAGCCTGCACGTCCGGAGCCTGTGCTCCGCAACGAGAGAGGCCACAACAGTGAGAGGCCCGCGTACCACAAAAAAAAAAAAAAAAAAGTACAGACTCTTATGTATAAAATAAGCTACAAGAATGTATTGTACAACACAAGGAATATAGCCAATATTTTATAACAACTATAAAGAGTATAACCTTTAAAAATTGTGAATCACTGTATTGTACACCTGTAACTTACACAATATTGCACATCAAGTATACTTCAATAAAAACTTAAAAAGTTTTAAACAGCAGAGGAAGCAGTATGCCAAACGATAAAGGCACAAGAAAGTAGGAGGAATGCCGGGAATGGCGAGGAGTCCCACATCACAGGAGCATGGGGCACCTAGTGGGAGCAGCAGGAGCCAGGTTGTGGAGGGCTTACTGTACCTTGTGAGTTAAGTGCATCCCAGAAGACGTGGAGGGGAGGAGCCAAGTGAACACACTAAGCAGAGCAGTGGCATAATGCAGTTTGCCTTTTAAACTGGCAATCTGGTAGCACTGCAGAGAACTGGATATATCGTGCAAGCAGGGAACCTGCTGCAGGTCACTATATGGAGCCTAGAACTTAAGGAATCTTTGCTCTCAGAAAACTTACCTTGTTAAAACAGACCCCTATCATTATCTTTCCTTTAGCATTGGAGAAGTAACTCAGTTAATCAGATCAAAGATTGCATAACCTGTGATCATTAAGTGTGAAAAGAATTAGGTGAGGGGACTCCCCTGGTGGCGCAGTGGTTAAGAATCCACCTGCCAGCGCAGGGGACACGGGTTCGAGCCCTGGTCCGGGAAGATCCCACATGCCTCGGAGCAACTAAGGCTGTGCGCCACAACTACTGAGCCCGTGTGCCACAACTGCTGAGCCCATGTGCCACAACTACTGAAGCCCGAGCGCCTAGAGCCTGTGCTCCGCAACAAGAGAAGCCACCGCAAGGAGAAACCCGCGCACCACAACGAAGAGTAGCCCCTGCTCACCACAACTAGAGAAAGCCCACTTGCAGCAACGAAGACCCAACACAGCCAAAAAAAAAAAAAAAAAAGTGGGAATAATCATAAGTACCTTTCCCATCACACCTACCCCCTTAACTCCCAGTATGTGCAGACTTATCAACCAGTTTCTCTCTTTTTCTCCTGAGGAGTAAATAAAACAAAATGAGCTGAAAGAACAAATAAAATAACTTTAGGTCAGATATAGGGAACACCCTCCTGTGAAAAAGCTTTAGGGTAAGGACATCAGCTTTAGGTGAGTAAAATGGGAAAACAGTGAGGTTTTGAGCAGAGGACACCTGATCTGACATGAAAATGGTCACAGGGAGAATTATCGTCTACTGAGAATGGTGGTTGACATTCTTAAGCAAGAAAAGAGCATTTTGCTTGAAATTCTGTATTATTCATCCTGAAGTCAGAGAGCTGGAGCGGTGGCTACTAGCATTTGCTTCCAGCCAATCAGTGATAAATAGCAGTCATCCGTGGGTGCCTGGCATGTGTTTGTCACTGTGTTCATCTCTCATGTTCTTGTGTCCAATAGTTACAGCCACCTTGTAAGATAAATCTTATCATTCCAATTTTATGGGCAAGGCTCAGTGCAGTTAAGTGACTTCCCCAAAGTCTTTCAGTTAATAAGTGGCAGAGCAGAAATTCAACTCAGGTCCACCTGCCGCAAAACGCAAGCTCTGTCCACTCTACTATACTTGTATTTAACTTGGCCAAAGCAGCCCTCCCACTGGAAGCTTGAGTCCCCAGCAGCCTCTACATGACAAGGAACCGTCAAAGATCTGACTGCAATGATTCTGATTCACCCAAGCACTGTGCCCTTTTCATGTAGCCCTCATAACTATGTGGGAGGTAGGTGTTATCATTATTTTCCAGAGGAGGAAACTGAAACACAGGACACTAGCAACTTGTCCATGACGTTTAAGTGGCAGAGCTGGGCTTAAAACTCGGCCTTTAAGTCTCTTGAGTTCTGATTTGCATTCTTTGGGGCCACAACCATTGAATAGAAAGGACCATTTCTGCTTCACTTGGTAGGCCACAGCACGTAATGAATTTCAGAATTGTTATAGTGGGGCAATTCTATGATAACTAATGAGACAGTGGCCATCAAATGAACCAGGAAACAAAATGCCAAGGCATTAAAGATTTACACAAAAGCAAATGACCTTTATTCAGTAAAGGCTGCATTACGTACAATCCACATAAATAGCTCTTAAACAAAAAACACCTTCTAAAGAAGCTGTGTTGCTTTCTCCCTGCAACGCAGAATTGTGAGAAATAAATATTGTTCTTTAACAGAGAAAATTAAAATGTAAGAAAAGCAACACAGTTCTATCAGTGACAGGGAAATTATAGTGTGCTGTAGGTAGGTCACCAAGCAAACTTACCATTCCACTCTCTGCTGGCCCCTCCAGTAAATCACCATCATCACAGTGTATACCTAGACTCGATAAAGAACTTGAGAAAACAGAATTGATGTTAAGCGAAACATCTCATTTTAGTGCTCTGGTTTGTTTTTCTTATTGCCTTAAACTGTGAGACTATCAACATTCTAAGCAGCTCTTTTATTCCCCTGATTTGAAAAATAATTTGTCGCAGACAATGAAACAGCTTCTTGAGAACGAAAGGAGAGAAAAGCAAGGTCGGGGATGCCTGTTATTTCTCCATCTCCCCTAGTGCTGTGTCAGTATCTGACAACACCTCCAAACTTACTCTTCTAGAAGCCTACCCACCCCCCTACCCCACACCTAGCACCAAATCTAAACTGAAAACGAAGCACGTATATACTCTATCCATGGGATTGTTGCATAGAAAACTAAGGAAACTCCACACATGGACTCAGGGCTACGACTCGTCATATTTGTAGCGTAAGGACGGTTTCCATCTAAGACCCATCATTGAAAATTACTTATACTGCATCTTATTCTCGCAGGTTTGATTGTCTGTCTTCCCCTAGAATGAACGTTCTACAGGGGCGTTTGTCTGCTTTCTTCACTGGGGATCCTACGCACCTAGAACAGGGTCTGGCACGTGGAATGAAAGAACAGACCCACCTATGTCGTGATGTCTGTAGCTACTAGAGCTTTCAGAGCCAGATACGGCCAGTGGGAATGGGATCTTTCTCCTACAGACTGTTTGAAACATCTTTCTAAAGTTGGGAACATACGTTTAAAATATCCTAGCTTCTGTGGGACTTCCCTGGTGGTCTAGTGGTTAAGAATCCACCTTCCAATGCCGGGGACATGGGTTCAATCAGTGGTTGGGGAACTAAGATCCTGCATGCCGCGGGGCAACCCCACGTGCTGCAACTACTGAACCCGCACACCACAACTAGAGAGAAGCCCATGCACCGCAATGAAAAGATCCCGCACGCTGCAATGAAGATCCCGTGTGCTGCAGCTAAGACCCGATGCAGCTAAATAAATAAATTATATATATATATATATGTGTGTGTGTGTGTGTTAAAAAAACAAAAAACCTAGCTTCTCTGAAAAAGGTGGAAGATCGGGTAGCAGTGGCTAGTGCCTTCCCTCCCTTAAATGGGGCATGGCCTTCCCATTTCTCTCCCACTCCCTGGTGGCTTCCCTGCACTGGGATCGTGTCAGTTCCAGTATTGAAGAGTTAGAGATAGAATTTTGGAATGATAAGATTCTTACACTTGGCCTACAGTTACCTTATTTGTTGGTGATGTTGGAACTTGAGTTTGTGACTCCAGTCTTTAAACATTTTCCTTCTAGGTAATGTCTTTTTTGTTTTGCTCAGAGCGTTTTGAGGACTTAAAATGTATAATGACATGGTTGGAAATTTCACGCATTGTGGCAGGAGAAATATTTTAGGCTGGTAGAGAGTCAAGGTCACACCAGGGAGGTGACTGCCTTTTCTGTCTGTCCATAGGCCCTCGGCTTAGGACGACTTGAGATCTCTAGGTTCTTCTCCTTTTCCTGAAGGCTCTTGTCCCCAAAACCCTCAGAGGTTCTGCAGAATGCATTGCCTCTTAGTGATACCTCCTTTTACATTCGGATGCTGTTTTTTTCCAAATAACCATATTCATAGAGCTATTGCACAATCTTAATCTCATCTTAATTCAGTTTGGAGAGGGTATTTCTCGTCACTAAATTTATATGCAATGACGGGTTGACCACAGTCTGCTTAGCACAAAGTGGAAGTAGCCAGTTAGAAACACCTGGTGACGGAGAACAACAGCTGTGCTCCAGGAAGATCACTCATGCCTTAAAGGAATTTTCCCCCTTGTTTGGCCATGTGCATAATTAATAATCACTGGATGAGAACAAACCAGTAGCTTGTTTCACATTTGGGGGAACTTGGTAGCCCATGAGAGACGTAAGTCACTCCTCTGTATCTGATTGACTAAGAACCCGACTAATTCTAGAGATTCCTGCTAGGAGGATAGGGGGGAATCATAACACAAAAGATAGCAATGACTATGACTTTACCGAGAAGGATGTTGTTATCCAAGCCAAATCATTTTAATATAAAAAATATTTTTGTTGAAATTTACTGGACTTAGAGATAATACTATACAACTTTAGCCTGACATTCTTCTTTAGCCTGTGTTCATATTCTGAATATAAAGTTTTATGTTTAGGAAACTTAGTATCTCTCTGTTTAAGCAACCATTGTCCAATATATACATTTTTAGCTAAAATAATTTATTTAATATGTGGACACTTTTCCGTGTTTAAGGCACAAAAGAAAACGGGCCAGGTGAAGTGGCTGCTCTCTTGAAGCTTCCATTCAGTGTCGTATAATAAACAAATGAGTAACTGCCTAGTCTGTCAAGTAGACAGAGGCTATAGGGAAAAGGGTGGGGAGGATACATGGCAAGGGATGGTCTTTAATTTAGCAGGATCAGAGAAGGTGATGTTTGAGCTGAGACCTAATGGAGTGAGGGGCCCAGTCATGCAGAGACTGTGGGCAGGGGGCCCCAGGGAGGAGGAGAGGCAAGTGCAAAGATCCCCAGTGCACGTGCTCAGTGCGCTCCATCAGCCAGCTGGCCAGCCGGATTGGAAAGGAATGAACATGGGAAGGAGGAGGAGATGTCACAGAGGAGCCGGGGGGTAGACTGGCAGGGCCTTGGGGCCACTGTGAAGACTTCAGAGCTTATGTCAAGAGAGATGGCAAGCTGTTCTGAGCAGGGGAGTAACTTGACAGAATTTCCATTTTATCATCAGTGATAAAGGGAATGATGATGAGGTGCCAGTAAGACCTGTCACGTCATTTACTGAGCGTGTCTTAGGTGCTAAGGGCTTTACATGTATTGTCTCACGTAATCTTTATACCAGCTGTATGATGGTAGTCTCTGTGGATATGCTAAGAGGACAGATGAGGCCGTAACTACACAGTTGATCATGAGTGACTTGCCTAGTCACACAGGTAGCACATGGCAGAGTTAGGCTTAATTAAACAGTGATATTTTAAAATTCTTTCATACCTTTCATGAAGTATCACAACATAGGCCCTAGATTCAATTGATTTTCTTTTCCCATTCATTTTGCATCATTGTAGCCATAATGAAAGGCATCTTTTTTTTAATTGAAGTATAGTTGATTTACAATGTTGTGTTATTTTCTCCTCCTCTACAGCAAAGTGATTCAATTATACATATGTATACATTTTTTTAAATATCTTTATTGGAGTATAATTGCTTTACAATGGTGTGTTAGTTTCTGCTTTATAACAAAGTGAATCAGCTATACATATATCCCCATATCTCTTCCCTCTTGCGTCTCGCTCCCACCCTCCCTACCCCACTGCTCTAGGTGGTCACAAAGCACCTAGCTGATCTCCCTGTGCTATGCGGCTGCTTCCCACTAGCTATCTGTTTTACATTTAGTAGTATATATAAGTCCATGCCACTCTCTCACTTCGTCCCAGCTTCCCCTTGCCCTTCCCCGTGTCCTCAAGTCCATTCTCTATGTCTGTGTCTTTATTCCTGTCCTGCCCCTAGGTTCTTCATAACGAGTTTTTTCTTTTTTTTTTTTTAGATTCCATATATATGTGTTAGCATACGGTATTTGTTTTTCTCTTTCTGACTTATTTCACTCTGTATGACAGACTCTAGATCCATCCACCTCACTACAAATAACTCAATTTCGTTTCTTTTTATGGCTGAGTACAATTCCGTTGTATATGTGTGCCACATCTTCTTTATCCATTCATCTGTCGATGGACACTTAGGTTGCTTCCATGTCCTGGCTAATGTAAATAGAGCTGCAATGAACATTGTGGTACATGACTCTTTTTGAATTATGGTTTTCTCAGGGTATATGCCAAAGAGTGGGATAGCTGGGTTGTATGGTAGTTCTATTTTTAGTTTTTTTAAGGAACCTCCATACTGTTCTCCATAGTGGCTGTATCAGTTTACCTTCCCAACAGGGTTCCCTTTTCTCCACACCTTCTCCAGCATTCATTGTTTGTTGATATTTGACGATGGCCATTCTGAGTGGTGTGAGGTGATACCTCATTGTACTTTTGATTTGCATTTCTCTAATGATTTTGATGTTGAGCATCCTTTCATGTGTTTGTTGGCAATCTGTATATCTTCCTTGGAGAAATGTCTATTTAGATCTTCTGCCCATTTTTGGATTGGGTTGTTTGTTTTTTTTGATATTGAGCTGCATGAGCTGCTTGTAAATTTTGGAGATTAATCCTTTGTCAGTTGCTTCATTTGCGAATATTTTCTCTCATTCTGAGGGTTGTCTTTTCATCTTTTTTATGGTTTCTTTGGTGTGCAAAAGCCTTTAAGTTTCATTAGATCCCATTTGTTTATTTTTGTTTTTATTTCCATTTCTCTAGGAGGTGGATCAAAAAGGATCTTGCTGTGATTTATGTCATACAGTGCTCTGCCTATGTTTTCCTCTAAGAGTTTTATAGTGTCTGGCCTTACGTTTAGGTCTTTAATCCATTTTTAGTTTATTTTTGTGTATGTTGTTAGGGAGTGTTCTAATTTCATACTTTTACATATGGCTGTCCAGTTTTCCCAGCACCACTTATGGAAGAGGCTGTCTTTTCTTCATTGTATATGCTTGCCTCCTTTATCAAAAATAAGGTGACCATATGTGTGTGGGTTTATCTCTGGGCTTTCTGTCCTGTTCCATTGATCTATATTTCTGTTTTTATGCCACTACCATACTGCCTTGATTACTTTGTAGTAACTTTGTAGTATAGTCTGAAGTCAGGGAGCCTGATTCCTCCAGCTCTGTTTTTATCAAGATTGTTTTGGCTATTCAAGGTCTTTTGTGTTTCCATACAAATTGTGCAATTTTTTGTTCTAGTTCTGTGAAAAATGCCATTGGTAGTTTCATAGGGATTGCACTGAATCTGTAGATTGCTTTGGGTAGTATAGTCATTTTCACAGTGTTGATTCTTCCAATCCAAGAACACGGTATAGCTCTCCACCTGTTTGTATCATCTTTAATTTCTTTCATCAGTGTCTTATAGTTTACTGCTATATGTTCTGCTATGTTCTGCTAATTTTGGATCCTGCTACTGTACCAAATTCATTTATTAACTCTACTAGTTTTCTGGTGGCATCTTTAGGGTTATCTATGTATAGTATCATGTCATCTGCAAACAGTGACAGTTTTACTTCTTCTTTTCTGATTTTGATTCTTCTTATTTCTTTTTCTTCTCTGATTGCTACGGCTAAAACTTCCAAAACTATGTGGAATAACAGTGGTGAGAGTGGGCAACCTTGTCTTGTTCCTGATCTTAGTGGAAATGGTTTCAGTTTTCCACCATTGAGAATGATGTTGGCTGTGGGTTTGTCATATATGACCTTTATTATGTTGAGGTAAGTTCCCTCTATGCCTACTTTCTGGAGGGTTTTTTTTTTTTTATCATAAATGGGTGTTGAATTTTGTCGAAAGCTTTTCCTGCATCTGTTGAGATGTGATCATATGGTTTTTACCCTTCAGTTTGTTAATATGGTGTATCACATTGATTGATTTGCATATATTGAAGTATCATTGCATTCCTGGGATAAACCCCACTTGATCATGGTGTACGATACTTTTAATGTGCTGTTGGATTCTTTTTCCTAGTATTTTGTTGAGGATTTTGCATCTATGTTCATCAGTGATATTGGCCTGTAGTTTTCTTTCTTTGTGACATCTTTGTCTGGTTTTGGTATCAGGGTGATGGTGGCCTCGTAGAATGAGTTTGGGAGTGTTCCTCCCTCTGCTATATTTTGGAAGAGTTTGAGAAGGATAGGTGTTAGCTCTTCTCTAAATGTTTGATAGAATTTGCCTGTGAAGCCATCTGGTCCTGGGCTTTTGCTTGTTGGAAGATTTTTAATTGCAGTCTCAATTTCAGTGCTTGTGATTGGTCTGTTTATATTTTCTACTCTTCCTGGTTCAGTCTCAGAAGGTTGTGCTTTTCTAAGAATTTGTCCATTTCTTCCAGGCTGTCCATTTTATTGGCATATAGCTGCTTGTAGTAACCTCTCATGATCCTTTGTATTTCTGCAGTGTCAGTTGTTACTGCTCCTTTTTCATATCTAATTCTGTTGATTTGAGTCTTCTCCCTTTTTTTCTTGATAAGTCTGGCTAATGGTTTATCAATTTTGTTTATCTTCTCTAAGAACCAACTTTTAATTTTATTGATCTTTGCTATTATTTCCTTCATTGCTTTTTCATTTATTTCTGAACTGGTCTTTATGATTTCTTTCCTTCTGTGAAGTTTGGGGGTTTTTTTTCTTCTTTCTCTAATTGCTTTAGGTGTAAAGTTAAGTTGTTTATTTGAGATGTTTCTTGTTTCTTGAGGTAGGATTGTATTGCTATAAACTTCCATCTTAGAACTGCTTTTGCTGCATCCCATAGGTTTTGGGTTGTCGTATTTTCATTGTCATTTGTCTCTAGGTATTTTTTGATTTCCTCTTTGATTTCTTCAGTGATCTCTTGGTTATTTAGTAATGTACTGTTTAGCCTCCATGTGTTTGTATTTTTTACAGGTTTTTTTCCTGTAATTGATATCTAGTCTCATAGCATTGTGGTCAAAAAAAAATTCTTGATACAATATCAGATTTTTTTAAATTTACCAAGGCTTGATTTGTGACCCAAGATATGATTTATCCTGGAGAATGTTCCATGAGCACTTGAGAAGAAAGTGTATTCTGTTGGTTTTGGATGGAATGTCCTGTTAATATCAATTAAGTCCATCTTGTTTAACACATCATTTAAAGCTTGTGTTTCCTTATTTATTTTCATTTTGGATGATCTGTCCATTGGTGAAAGTGGGGTGTTAAAGTCCCCTACTATGATTGTGTTACTGTCGATTCCCTCGTTTATGGCTGTTAGTATTTGCCTTATGTATTGAGGTGCTCCTATGTTGGGTGCATAAATATTTACAATTGTTATATCTTCTTCTTGGACTGATCCCTTGATCATTATGTAGTGTCCTTATTTGTCTCTTGTAATAGTCTTTATTTTAAAGTCTTTTTTTTTTTTTTTTTTTTGCGGTACGCAGGCCTCTCATTGTTTGGCCTCTCCCGTGTGGAGCGCAGGCTCCGGACGCACAGGCTCAGCGGCCATGGCTCACGGGCCCAGCTGCTCCACGGCATGTGGGATCTTCTCGGACTGGGGCACGAACCTGTGTCCCCTGCATCGGCAGGCAGACTCTCAACCACTGTGCCACCAGGGAAGCCCTAATGTCTGTTTTATCTGATAGAAGAACTGCTACTCCAGCTTTCTTTTGATTTCCATTTGCATAGAATATCTTTTTCCATCCCCTCAATTTCAGTCTGTATGTGTCCCTAGGTCTGAAGTGGGTCTCTTGTAGACAGCATATATATGGGTCTTGTTTTTATATCCATTCAGCCAGTCTATGTCTTTTGGTTGGAGCATTTAATCCATTTACATTTAAGGTAATTATTGATATCTATGTTCCCGTTACCATTTTCTTAATTGTTTTGGGTTTGTTATTATAGGTCTTTTCCTTCTCTTTTGTTTCCTGCCTAGAGGAGTTCCTTTAGCATTTGTTGTAAAGCTGGTTTGGTGGTGCTGAATTCTCTTAGCTTTTGCTTGTCTGTAAAGGTTTTAATTTCTCCATCAAATCTGAATGAGATCCTTGCTGGGTAGAGTAATCTTGATTGTAGGTTTTCCCCTTTCATCACTTTAAATACGTCCTGCCACTCCCTTCTGGCTTGCAGAGTTTCTGCTGAAAGATCATCTGTTAACCTTATGGGGATTCCCATGTATGTTATTTGTTGTTTTTCCCTTGCTATTTTTAATATGGTTTCTTTGTATTTAATTTTTGATAATTTGATTAATATGTGTCTTGGCGTGTTTCTTCTTGGATTTATCCTGTATGGGTGGGACTCTCTGCGCTTCCTGGACTTGATTAACTATTTCCTTTCCCATATTAGGGAAGTTTTCAACTGTAATCTCTTCAAATATTTTCTCAGTCCCTTTCTTTTTCTCTTCTTCTTCTGGGACCCTGATAATTCAAATGTTGGTGTGTTTAATGTTGTCCCAGAGGTCTCTGAGACTGTCCTCAATTCTTTTCATTCTTTTTTCTTTATTCTGCTCTGCAGTAGTTATTTCCACTATTTTATCTTCCAGGTCACTTATCCGTTCTTCTGCCTCAGTTATTCTGCTATTGATTCCTTCTAGAGAATTTTTAATTTCATTTATTGTGTTGTTCAGCATTGTTTGTTTGCTCTTTCATTCTTCTAGGCCCTTGTTAAACGTTTCTTGTATTTTCTCCATTCTATTTCCAAGATTTTGGATCATCTTTACTATCATTACTGTGAATTCTTTTTCAGGCAGACTGCCTATTTCCTCTTCATTTGTTTGGTCCAGTGGGTTTTTACCTTTCTTCTTCATCTGCCCTGTGTTCTCTGTCCTCTCATTTTGCTTAACTTACTGTGTTTGGGGTCTCCTTTTTGCAGGCTGCAGGTTCGTCGTTCCCATTGTTTTTGGTGTCTGCTCCCAGTGGGTAAGGTTGGTTCAGTGGGTTGTGTAGGCTTCCTGGCGGAGGGGACTAGTACCTGTGTTCTGGTGGATGAGTCTGGATCTTGTCTTTCTGGTGGGCAGGGCTGTGTCTGGTGTGGTGTCTGTGACTTCATTATGATTTTAGGCGGGCTCTCTGCTAATGGGTGGGGTTGTGTTCCTGTCTTGCTAGTTGTTTGGCATAGGGTGTCCAGCACTGTAGCTTGCTGGTCGTTGAGTGGAGCTTAGCATTGAGATGGAGATCTCTGGGAGAGTTTTCACTGTTTGATATTACGTGGAGCCGGGAGATATCTGGTGGACCAATGTCCTGAACTCGGCTCTCCCACCTCAGATGGACAGGCCTGACACCCGGCCGGAGCACCAAGACCCTGTAAACCACATGGCTCAGAGGAAAAGGGAGAAAAAAGAAAGGAAGGAAGGGAGGGAGGGAGGAAGGGAGGAAGGAAAAATAAAGTTATTAAAATAAAAAATAATTATTAAACATATTAAAAATTTTTTAAGTAATTAAAAAGAAAGAGGAGAACAACCAAACCAAAAAACAAATCCACCAATGATAACAAGTGATAAAAACTATACTAAAAAAAAACCAGATAGACAGACCCCTAGGACAAATGGTAAAAGCAAAGCTATACCGACAAAATGACACAAAGAAGCATACACATACATACTCACAAAAAGAGAAAAAGGAAAAAAATATATATATTGTCGCTCCCAATATTCACCACCTCAATTTGGGATGATTCGTTGTCTATTCAGGTATTCCACAGATGCAGGTACATCAAGTTGATTGTGGAGATTTAATCCGCTGCTCCTGAGGCTGATGGGAGAGTTTTACCTTTCTCTTTTTTCACACAGCTCCTGGGGTTCATCTTTGGATTTGGCCCCGCCTTTGCGTGTAGGTCGCCTGAGGGCGTCTGTTCTTCGCTCAGACAGGACGGGGTTAAAGTAGCAGCTGATTAGGGGACTCTGGCTCACTCAGGCGGGGGGAAGGGAGGGGTATAGAATGCAGGGCCAGCCTGCGGCGGCAGAGGCCAACACGACGTTGCAACAGCCTGAGGCGCGCCGTGCGTTCTTCCGGGGGAGTTGTCCCTGGATCCCGGGACCCTGGCAGTGGCGGGCTGCACAGGCTCCCTGGAAGGGGTGTGTGGATAGTGACCTGTGCTCGCACACAGGCTTCTTGGTGGCTGCAGCAGCAGCCTTAGCATTTCATGCCCGTCTCCGGTGTCCACGCTTGATAACCGTGGCTTGCGCTCATCTCTGGAGCACGTTTAGACAGTGCTCTGAATCCCCTCTCCTCGCGCACCCCAAAACAATGGTCTCTTGCCTCTTAGACAGGTCCAGGCTTTTTCCCCTACATTCTTTTTTATTTTTTAATATTCTTTTCCATTACGTTTATCACAGGATATTGAATATAGTTCTGTGTGCTATATAGGAAGACCTTGTTATTTATCCATTATATATATACTAGTTTGCATCTGCTAATCCCAAACTCCCCCTCCATGCCTCCTCCATACCCCTTCCCCCTTGGCAACCACATGTCTGTTCTCTATGTCGGTGAGTCTGTTTCTGTTTCATAGATAAGTTCATTTGCGTCATATTTTAGATTCCACATGTGATATCATATGGTGTTTGTCTTTCTCTTTCTGTCTTACTTCACTTAGTATGATAATCTCTAGGTCCATCCATGTTGCTGCAAATGGCATCATTTCATTCCTTTTTATGGCTGAGTAATATTCCATTGTATATATGTACCATACCTTCTTTATCCATTCATCTGTTGATGGATATTTAGGTTGTTTCCATGTGCTGGCTACTTTTTGAATTATAGTTTTGTCCAGATATATATGCCCAGGAGTGGGATTGCTGGATCATATGGCAACTCTATTTTTAGTTTTTTGAGGAACCTCCATACTGTTTTTCATAATAGCTGCTCCAACTTACATTCCCACCAACAGTGTAGGAGGGTTCCCTTTTATCCACACCCTCTCTAGCATTTGTTATTTGTATACTTTTTAGTGATGGCCATTCTGACTGGTGTGAGGTAGTTTTAATCTTTGATCTCATTGTAGTTTTTATCTTTTATGTGCCTGTTGGCCAGCTGTATGTCTTCTTTGGAGAAATGTCTTAGGTCTTCTGCCCATTTTTCGATTAGGTTACTTGTTTTTTTGTTGTTGAGTTGTATGAGCTGTTTGTATATTTTGGGAATTAAGCCCTTGTTGATCACATCTTTTGCAAGTATTTTCTCCCATTCTGTAGGTTGTTTTTTCATTTTGTTTATGGTTTCCTTCACTTTGCAAAAGCTTGTAAGTTTGACTTGGTCCCATTTGTTCATTTTTGCTTTTATTTCTATTGCCTTGGGAGACTGACCTAAGAAAACATTGGTACGATTTATGTCAGGGAATGTTTTGCCTATGTTCTCTTCTAGGAGTTTTATGGTATCATGTCTTATATTTAAGTCTTTAAGCCATTTTGAGTTTATTTTTGTGTATAGTATGAGGGTGTGTTCTAAGTTCATTGATTTGCATGTGGCTGTCCAGCTTGCTGGACCACTTGCTGAAGAGACTTGTTCCCATTGTATATCCTTGTCTCCTTTGTCAAAGACTATTTGACCATAGGTGTGTGGGTTTATTTCTGGACTCTCTATTCTTTTTCATTGATCTATACGTCTGTTTTTGTGCCAATACCATGCTGTTTGGATCACTGTAGCTTCGTAGTATTGTCTGAAGTCTGGGAGGGTTATGCCTCTTGCTTTTTTCTTTTTCCTAAGGATTACTTTGGCAATTTTGGGTCTTTTATGATTCCATAGAAATATTAGGATTATTTATTCTAATTCTGTGAAAAATGTCCTGGGTAGTTTGATAGGGGTCACATTAAATCTGTAGATTGCTTTGGGTAGTATGGCCATTTTAATGGTATTAATTCTTCCAACCCAAGAGCATGGGGTATCTAAATGAAAGGAATCTTAAGGCTCATAGAGATTATGACTTGATGATTTTTCTAGACATTTTTAAGATGTCTCGTGTAAGAGTTGTATTATCATTTATGACAGTATTATCTTTTTTTTATTGGAGTATAGTTGCTTTACAATGTTGTGTTAGTTTATACTGTACAGCAAAGTAAATCAGCTATACGTATACATGTATCCCCTTTTTTGGATTTCCTTCCCATATTGGTCACCACAGTGCACTGAGTAGAGTTCCCTGTGCTATACAGTAGGTTCTCATTAGTTACCTTACCTATTTTATACATAGTATCAATAGTGTACATATGTCAATCCCCATCTCCCAATTCATTCCACCCCACCTTCCCCCTTGGTATCCATATCTCTACATCTGTGTCTCTATTTCTGCTTTGCAAATGAGATCACCTATACAACTTTTTTAGATTCCACACATATGCATTAGTATACGATATTTGTTTTTCTCTTTCTGACTTACTTCTGACTTACTTTCTCTCTCTGACTTACTTCACTCTGCATGACAGTCCATCCACGTCTCTACAAATGACCCAATTTCGTTCCCTTTAGTGGCTAAGTACTATTCCATTATATATATGTACCACATATTCTTTATCCATTCCTCTGTTGATGAAATAGCTCATGCAGCTCAATATCAAAAAAGCAAATAGGGGCTTCCCTTGTGGCGCAGTGGTTGACAGTCCGCCTGCTGATGCAGGGGACACGGGTTCACACCCCGGTCTGGGAGGATCCCACGTGCTGTGGAGCGGCTGGGCCCGTGGGCCATGGCCGCTGGGCCTGTGCGTCCGGAGCCTGTGCTCCACAGCGGGAGAGGCCGCAGCAGTGAGAGGCCCGCGTACCGCAAAAAAAAAAGCAAATAACCCAATCAAAAAATGGGTGGAGGACCTAAATAGACATTTCTCCAAAGAAGACATACAGGTGGCCAACAAACACATGAAAAGAGGCTCAACATCACTAATTATTAGAAAAATGGAAATCAAAACTACAATGAAGTATCACCTCACACTGCTCAGGATGGCCATCATCAAAAAATCTACAAATATTAAATAAAGGGAACCCTCTTGCACTGTTGGTGGGAATGGTAAATTGATACAACCACTATGAAGAACAGTATGGAGGTTCCTTAAAAAAGTAAAAATAGAACTACCATACGACCCAGCAATCCCACTACTGGGCATATACCCACAGAAAACCATAATTCAAAAAGACACATGCACCCCAATGTTTATTTTCTGATCAGAGAGAAGAATATGTAAAAGAACCACCCCCAAATGAAACCTCCCGGTTTTCCTGTGGTCCCTGCGGAGTGTGGGTTCTTAATCTGTCAATTCAGAATTCTACCTCAGCATCGTTGATTTCCTTAGTAACTTTAAGTATTTTTTCAGTGCATTTAAAAACATTCTCAGAAAAGAGACCATAGGCTTCCCTAGACCATGGGTGTAGAGACAGAGTACGCAAGGATTACAGTGAATTCCTTTGAATCTGAGCAGAACTACTGCAGGTGGTACTGGGTTTATTTTGTGGTAGTGGTGGTTGTGGGGAAAGGGGGAGTGCTGAGCACATGGCAAGGCTCCCAAAGAGACCAGCTATAGCTAGGCTGACCACGTGATCCAGTCTGGCCAGGAATGTTACAATTTAAGCCTTGGCCCAGAGTAATTAGTAATATTCCCCCCTTTCAAAACTATCCCAGAGAGAACCATGAATTATATGGCCACCATTATCAAGAAAGCCATGGTAGTAGATGTAGCGAATTGAGTACAATTGCCAGGACACGTGGTAGGGCCTTCCAACCCCTAATTCGGATTTATTTTGATAATGAATGGGTATAATCAAAGTTAGAAGATTACACAAAGGATATGCTGGAAGAAAATACGATTTTAACCATAATTATTTCTTTCACAGCCAAAAAAGAGCATACAGTGGAAGAAAGTCACTTGGAGAATGCACAGAAAAGGTAAGCAGCTCTGAACTGGCCCCAGGTCTTTCTTTGCCTAGCCATTCTTTTGTTATTATCAAGAACCGTCAACACCAGCCGTCTCCAGCACTTTTTCATCTTCTCTGAAGGCAAACTCTGTACTCATTAAACCATAACTCCCCCGTTCTCTCCTTCCTTCAGCCCCTGGCAACCACCATTCTACTTTCTGTCTCTGTGACTCTGACTGCTCTAAGGTACCTCATGTAAGCAGAATCATACAGAAGGTTTCCCTTTTATGATTGGCTCATCTCACTTAGCAAAATGAATGACTAGCCATTCTTTCGACCCCATCTGCTAAGACTCTGCATCCAGCAGCAATAAGAGTCTAGGGAGAGCTAGAGTGAAAGCTCCAGGAATAGGACTTGGCAATAGTTTTCCTCAAGAAGCAGGGAATCATCCGGAAGTGACTCACCTGCCTCAGCAGTCAGGACACCATTTCCATCTGTTTGCCTCTCCTCCACTGCTCTGCTCCTAGACACTTCACGGACGCTGGGAACAGTGGGGTCCTTCTTAGTGTTACAACTAGATTAAAGCATTATGGAGGATATTGTAAACAAGGGACAAATGGGGAGAAGGGACTTCCCTCTCTATGTGCACAGAAAAGGGGAAGAGACCTCAGAGGTCTTCTATTCCCCCTCCCACCTACCTCAGGCCTCTTCTATGTTCTTCCCTCTCTTCACAGACACCCAAGCGGAACCATGCACCTCACCTGGTAGAGCCCAGTAATCATTGGCTGTGATCCCTCATGGGGGTCTTCCTTTTTTTCAGTTGGCCAGGTTAGTCAGCTTGGCTCTCCCTCCCTCTTAGAAAGGTGAGGGGGGCATACACGGAGGCTTTCTCATATTCAGGGCTGAGAACTGAGATAAATTTTGCTGGGACCCGTTCTACAAGTACGAGAAAATTAAATAAGAGATAAGGACAGGAAACAGTAGATAAGGGAAAATGAGCTTTATGAATGTGTGAGGAGGGGATTTCATTCAGTGCAGGTGAACAAGTTCTAGAAATGGACGTTTTTCCTCCCGTCTCCCCACAATCTCCGAGAGTACTGAAAGCCTATAGTCAGTGCTCTGTTCTGCCTTGACAGACACTGACATCTTGCCCTGCTTCCCGCTGTAAGTGCCAATAGAATAAATATGCAGAAGGAAGCAAGGCGAGGGCAAATCCTGCATCTTTCTAAGGGCAGACATGTTCTTGGTCATGATTATCATCTCTGCACGATAATCTTTGACAAACCAATCACATGCTTCTGTTTATAGATTTTTAGGTTGTGCCCCTTTATTGGCCTTATCCCCTGTAGAGCTTACATTATCCCTGTAGTAAGCTTCCCTTCGTCGGTGTGTCAGGCTGGTGTGTCTGTGTTATAGACGTATCCCATAGGCATGAAAAGGACCATCAACACATGGGTATCAGGCCAAGCAGAATTTCACTTTCTAAGGTGGATGTCAAATTTCTAATTCTTCTTCAGGATTCTTGCTTCAGGAAAAGGGGGCCCGTGTGAGAGGGGCCGAAGTTGGTGCTGTGCATTAGCTATGCTGAGGGGGGTCATAAATTTCGGTTGTCAGCGTTTTCCGTGACTTTGTGGTGAAGGTAGTCTAGCTTTCATGTCATACATGAAATATGTTAGATCCCATCTTTAACGTAGAAACCACAGTTGTTTGGTTACAGTCTTGAAGGAGGTTGGTGGTCAGTGTTGCAACATTCGAGTGAGATTTAGGAAATTCTTATGTTGTATTCTCAAGAGAAACAATTTACTCTGAGGCTAAGGAATATTTGCTTTTCCTCAGCAGTTTCTAAAGGCATGCATGAGGGGCAATAAGCGGATATGTTCCGCCCTGGCATCTCAACACTGCAAAAGTAAAACCGTTCCCTTTGCCGTGGGCTCTTTGATATAATCATTGGCTGAACTCTCAAAATGTTTAGCTGAATCGAAAAGATAGAAATCAGACAAGGAATTACAGCAGAGAGAAAAGGAGTCAGGGAACAGTTGAGAGTGAAGCAGAAAAGTTTCATAGAACACAACATATGATGAGAAATAAATCTTTTCAATGTTGAAAGCTATTTTAGTTATCTGCTGAGAAACAGAAATTTCAAACAGCACGATCGCCCCTTTGTCTCTTGGAGAAAATTCTAATATTGTTGTCAACTAATGGCCGTTTTCATGCCCAAATTTCAGACGGTTTTCAATAATCAGTCTTCTGTGAATCAAAATTAAATCTGAAAGGAAGAGAGTTGTGTTTGGAGCGGGACTGGGTGGGTGGGGAGGAACGTAGTCTAGACCTTATCAGATAGTTGTAGGTTCATATTCTAGCTTTTGGCTTTTCCTGGAACAAAGGGAAATCCAATAAGACACACATCCTCAGAGTGACTTTGTTAAAGTTGCAGAGTGCCAAAGCCAGGCCATCCTCTGCAACTCTGTTTGCTTTGGTTCTCCTGAAGAGGTTCACTTAAACACATAGGGGGGAAAAATGCTGAAATTCACTATTTCCTTTAGGTTTCATACTCTTTGAGGGTTAGCAAGCAGGGCCTCCCAGATCCCCCGGGGGAGAGGTGGTGAAGGGTACATCGTTCAATTCAGAGTTGGGAAAAGTGTGGCCCACAGGATGATGACATGCTTTTCTCAAGCTCTGTGATAACCCACCAAACAATTTTGTCATTCTCTGAAACCGTACCATCCTTGCAACATCTTGGTCTCACAGTCTACATTCCAAATAACGCTGGAACTGCTGGCATTGAAGTACAGTGAGCGGAGTTTCTGTGCTCTTCACTATGTCATCCTGGAAAATAGGAAGATAATTTGCTCCTCTGAAAACGAAAAGTGAAGACTTTCTCTTCTCTACTCATTGCACAAGTAAATTTGTTTCTGTGTTGAAGGTAAACATAATGAAGAGACAAGAATAATGATGTGCTTTGCTGGGGGTCACACACATTACGTATGACTTAGGTGGCAACGGTGTCTAACGTGGAAACAGACCAAAACATGACTCTTTTATTTCTTAAATGCCTGGGTCAGTGAGTATGAACAACAGGGGGTGGGTAGAGCAGAAAAAGCATTTCACGGAGAATCAGGGGACCCAACTCTGCCGATGAATAAGGTCATTCCATCTTTCTGGGTCTCTGTTTTCTCAGCTGTAAGATGGGAACATTGGACAGACTGACAGGTCCATCCCTTCCAGTTCTAAAGGCCCGTGACTCCCTAAGAAATTCATGGCCTGTTCCTTTAGGTTACAGGACTCTCTGCTTACGAATTTCCATGCTACAATCAATGTAATTTTCATTTTGAACGAAATAAAAAGTATATTCAGCGTTTTGACTGCCACAGAATTAGGAGTCACGCCTGGGCAAAAGTGGACATTGCTACTTTCTGGTTTTGCTCCAAAATACGTGTGTTTGGAATTATAAGAGAAGTCCCTCAAGAAATTACGGCAATTACTGCCTTTCTCCACCTATGCACTTCTAGTCTTTTAATAACTGGGAGCCAAAATTCCCTGACCAGTAGTTTTAATTTGCATTAAAAACAGATTTATTATTTACAGAAGCACAAAGAATTTATGGGACTCAGAGCTGCAGCTCCAGCTTGGATCTCACCTAATCATAGCCATGGAATCAATTAACAGTTCATCTGTGAAATGTGATAAAATCTTATGAGATACATAGTGCCCAATAACTGAGACTGAGTTGAAAGTGTGCTGCGTAACAGTAATGGGGCTTCAGGGTTTTACAATCGCCACTGAATAGCGTTCCATTAGAAACTCAGTATTCAGGATGGCCACAAAAAAAAACCAACGCTGTGTCTGAACAGATGATAGAGCATTGAGTAATAAACCTGGCCAGCCATGCCTGCTTTGATTAGTTTCCAACACCCTAGAAAAGGGGCCCGTTTATTTAAGTGTTCCTGCTCATGGCAAATGAGCTTGTGGGGCTTGGAGTGGGTGGGGAGAAGGAATGAGGGCAGAGCTATAAATTGCTGCAAAGCTAGTGCCTCCAAGAAGGGCTGCTTGGGAGGCCTGGGTAGTCATCTGGGAATGAACCTCCAAGGGGTAGGTCAGGAGGTTCTTAGTGATATCTGGGAATCACCCTTGTAAAACCTGGGTTCTTTTCTGACTGGGTTAAAGATCATTTTTTAAGATCAAAAATGGTTTTTCCTCCAATCCTTGCTATATCCTCAATTATATGTATTTTTGTACATTGATGGTTTGTATTCCTGTATCACATCGAGCTTTAAAATGTAGCTTTCTTAAATATCATTTGGTCTACGTCTCTTATTTTACCCTTGAAAAAACTGAGAGCCCAGTGTTGAAGGATTGACCCAAGATTATGAAGCCAGCAGATGCCAGAATAAGGATAGAACAGTCTCTTGATTTTCTGTGAAGCCCTCAACAGATTGATGATTCCCCGCGGGCTCTCTAACTGTCCACTGCTGGTGATACAGAACCAACATGTCATTAGTGTTCCATGTAATCGTTCAACATAACACAAAGAGCAGGTAAATGACATGGATTTGAGATGAAGAACACACCCCAAAAGTTTTACCTACATACACCCTGGAATTATACATGCTGGTTTTATACAGATAAGATGTGCCCAGGAGTATCCCCAATCATGTTACATTTCTTAGATAATTGGCTTGAACACGTAGGTCTTACTGAGCCACAGTGACTCAAGCCTGGGCTTCTGTGCTAAAGAGAAGCGAAGCGTGTGGGAGAAACTCTCCCGGTGTCCCCTCTCCTCCCCTAATGGGTATTAGCGTTGACAGCCTGTCACCCTCTACCTCACTGTTTTTTCCTCTACATTTGCAGTTTTGAAACAACAGTAGGATATTTTGGGATGAAGCCAAAGTCTGGTGAGAAGGAGATCACACCCAACTACGTGTTTATGGTGTGGTATGAGTTCTGCAGTGACTTCAAGACGATCTGGAAACGGGAGAGTAAAAACATATCTAAAGAAAGGTAAGGCTCTAATAGATTGATTAACACCCCATTCGGGGGTCTTAGGAAACCTCCCTCTCAAACCTAACGAAGTGTGTGCACCTCACCCGTGTCAGTATCGCCTTTCAGATCAAGTGGATGTCGAGGAAGGATTACTGCCTCAGAGTTCATAGGGAAATTCGGGGGAGGTTTGCTGTCCGCACGAGCAAATACACTCACGTGATCTGATAAGTTACACTTTCTTAACCCCTTCCAATTACTAGCTAGTAAATGAAAGGGGAGCTGTGCTAATTAGCAGCAGATTGCTTTTCTGTGTATTTTCATGTTGGCCCAGGCTAAATGAGGCAGCCTTGCTGTCGCAGACAGTACAGACAAATAAAAGTGAATGCTTTTCCCATTAATATACTGAACTTGCATCAAAGGGAAATCTCTGAGAGTCGGGCCACACTTAACACGGTGTTGAAGCCCCGCTCTGGATTTACAGCGCCACTTTTGACTCCCCGTATCCTGCTGAGGACATCAAACTGCGTGCCGCTCGCCTCATTGCAGCCTCCTGATTTTATTAGTTGGGGGTAGAAGGAAAACCTCGGCCCTGAATATAGGGAGAGTGTGTGTGTGTGTGCGCGTTCTCCTTAGAGAGAGACTGAATTGGGCCCTGTTGATCAGAACACAAAAGCATTTCTGCTCGATCAGTGTTTTGATCAGGTTGCCACTGTTCTACAAAGGGTGTCATGGATTTAAACTTCAAACAGGTCTTGCTACTACTCCTGCAGAACAGATGTATGAGAGTGTCATTCAAAGTGGAGTCGGAGACAAATTCTACAAATGAAGGGAAGTGGTTTAATTGTAGCATCTATATCTCACTAAACATTGAGACCTGAAATTCCAAAATTCAGTTATTTTTGCTGTTTACTTTGTAATCAGAGAAACGGTAGGCACGTAATATATCCACACAGACACACACACACACAGTACGCTAATATGTTTTACCTTAAAAAGCTACTTTTAAGGGCTCATAATTTAGAGATTTCTTGACTCAGTCTTACTGAATCTCTAAATATTTTCTCAGGGAATTTTTTCACAAGCCTGCTTTCTTTCTAAGGAAGTCAAAGAGCTTTAAAAATATTTATCAACACATCTTGCCACCATTAACTCTTTTGGAACTTGGATGTTAAACTGAGTATATCCATTATAGGGATAAAATGAAGCAGAGAAAAGTTAAGTGACATTGTTAAGAAAATAGATTGTTGATAATAACAGGAAAAAAACAACCCTAAAAATCTTGACATCCCACTCATTGTTCTCACCCTGCAATCTCTTGTTTAGCCCTTGAAGCTAAAATAAACTTCTGTGTTTTGTGAGCCTCAGGGGAAAAGTGACAGAGCCACGTTCCTCTCTCTCTAACAAGGTAGCAGCTGGCCAGTCAGCTCTCCACGTCCACACCCGAAGGCCAGAGAGCCCCTCAGAGGGCCCTGAAGCTCCAGCCTTTGCTAAAGATTTTACACCTGAGATTTTGATCCTAGCCCTTAGTGAATCTGTCCTTGTTGTTGGAGCCCTAAAAATGGTCCCAAAACACCAAAAGAGACGGTAATGAATTGCTTTTCATTTGAATAATCTTCTATTGAAATCGTGAACCGTATTCCACGTGGAGGAGTTTTTCCCTGTCACAGAAGTTAGACCACACTCATTGTGGGCCTGCGGTGGTTCCAACCACCCTTCAGAATGACCTGTTCTCTGATTCCTAGTGATGGGCACTTGCTGTGCTGCTTCCTGGGTATAGCTGGTGAATTGCCTACTTCACACTCTGTAAACCAACACCTTTAAAGGGTCATGACTTCCCGGGACCCTTTTCAGGTCTTCTCATTTAGCAATTTCAGGGGTTTCTTCATTCCAGCCGTGCTTTGTGAGATAGATCACCAAGGTTTCCAACCTAAAACAACATCTCTGAAAGTTAACGATGGCTCATAAAGTATTTGTGGAAGCAGCCTGTTTACAAAAATCTTTTTGTTAAGAAATGTTAGCGCATTATATATATTACTGCTCATGCAGTTCAGTAAACTGGTTAATATCCAGGGTTTTCTCGTGAAGTGAGGATTTTTTTTTCAGTTGTTCTCTATCTGCTAAGGGTTTTAGCTTTTAAACGATTGGAATCACGTATTCGTTGTGGTGACATAAGCGAATTGAATTCTTCTATTACAATCAAATGATAAACAATATGATTGCTTTGTCTTGACCCATATTTAATGATGTTTGATATTGTCATTTTTTATTGTACTTCTCCAGCAAATCCCAGCAACACTAAATGTCAGGAGGTAACGTAAGATACTATGAAGACATCCTCAAAAATTAAATTCATAATCAAATGAAAACCTCATAGCTTGTAATTATTAGGGGAAAAAAACCACTATAGTTGGGGATCCCATCCAAAGGAATTTCAAAGGTATTTGAAGGCCAACTAAACCCCAAAAATCACTGAGAAAAATTAAGGATCAATAATAGTATTTTCAAAGAGACAGATTCACTTCCAAATGAAATGGAAGTTTTGAAAACTACTTTAGGTCACTTGAGGTCAATTTTAAGGGATAGAGAATATTTACTTCTTGTTCTGTTTAGTATGGTTTCCAGGGACGCACATTAGCTTGATGCAAAATCGAAATGGTGCAGCTCCACAGCAGGGTAACAGCTACCCCTCATGAGACCCAGAATGATGTCTGAACACACAGGTGACTGATAAAAACGTCCAGTGTGCTTGTGCCTTGAAAATAAATGATAAACCCCCTATTATTAAGCTGGTATCAGGACACAATTCTGTATTTGAGTAGAATAGACATCGTATTTCACTGGGAATATGGTTTACCTGCAGATTAACTCTCAGTAGAAGAGCAGGCTACTGTATGATGGTATATTAATGGCATGTAACTTTGCTTGTCGTGTATGCCAATATTAGGCAAAATAGAAAACTTCTGAGTCTAGGCCCAAATCCAGAGCGCCTCGCTCCCTAGACCTTCAGTCTGTGACCCATTCAGTCCTCATGGTGCCCCTAGTACTAGAACTCATCCTCCAGTGAAGTATACCAGGTCCTTCTCTTACCCCTGCTGAGTACTTACTGGCAGTGCTCAGTAGTGTAAAAAAGACCTCTACAGAGAGAGTTGAAACCCGGCATTTTTATGCCATTCATTTGCTTTGTGATCTCGGGCCAGTCACTTATTGCCTGGAGGACCCAAATATCATATCTGTAAAATGTATGTATTGGGATGAAGCAGGAACCAAATGTTCACTAAGATATTTTCTAGCTCAAAATCTCTGTGAATCTAGAAACTACTTTTTTTAATATTTTGAGAAACTGTTTTATTTCTGAGATAACGCCCCTCACCTTTGCTCTTGAGCTCATAGGGGATGATGCTGAAAGACATTCCAAGCCAAGGTCTGGTGGTGAGTGGGGAAGAGATTTGGGGGCAGGGAGAATTTTCACTGTCCTCTTGGACTTGGTAAATGTCTACAGCTTCCTTGGCTTACGCTCCCAGTTCCTCCCCTAAAATACTAAGGTTGGTCTTGAAGACCACTTTTTTTTTTTTTTTTTTTTTCAGTACGCGGGCCTCTCACTGTTGCAGCCTCTCCCATTGCGGAGCACAGGCTCCGGACGCGCAGGCTCAGCGGCCATGGCTCACGGGCCCAGCCGCTCCGCGGCACGTGGGATCCTCCCAGACCTGGGCACGAACCCGCGTCCCCTGCATCGGCAGGCGGACTCTCAACCACTGCGCCACCAGGGAAGCCCGACCACATTTTTTTAACTGAAAGTATACACACACAAATATTTTCATCTGCATCCAACATTGCGTTTACTGGTTTATGAAAGTTCATCGAGATTTTTATTCTGAGAGGCAGCTTTGCCTCAGTTTTACCTTTTCATGCAGGTTTGTATTTGTGTCTCTTGACAGCCAAACCAGTCAATGAATTTTTGCAACACACATTTCTTCCACCTATTAAATCAACAGATTATTCGAGCATATGCATAGTTGCAAGGAGATAACCTAATTTTTGCTGCTACCTTTATTGACTATTCTTTACTCATTTTCTGCTTTTTCTTTTTCTTTTTTTTTTTTTCCTGTTTAATTATTCTGGGATTACAACCCTTCCTTATGAAGTTTTCCACTATTTAGAATATGTTAAGACTGCTCCCCACATATGCCCACACATGCACACACAGAGGCCACAAACGACTACTCCCTACAAAATGAGCTATGAATTTGCAAAAGGTAAAGAAGTCCTAGGGGGCTCATGACTCCAGGAATAAAGTCTTGGCAAATAGTTCAACCCTGAGCCAAAGCAGACTTTGAAAGTACCATTTAAAAACCCATAAGGGGTAAATAATGAGTGAATAAGGAGTTTGGTGAATTTTATGTGAAATGAAAATAAGACATTTCATTATATACATAACTATAATTTACACCATGGGGGAATGGATGGTTAGTTTGGGGGTTTTTAGTTCAGCTAAATAACAACAGTGTTTTTGTTTTAGGTGTATTACTTGCAGTTATTATGGTTAATTTTGCAACTGCCATACCCTTGACAGCAGAGCTGTTGTGGAGTTATCGCAAAGCTTTTCTCAGGGCTCACTGCTCAGGTCACTTTAGGACCAGGAGCTGGGGACTTAGAGAGGCCATCACTCAACCCACAAAGAAGCCGTTGATTGCAGTGTAGACATCGCAGGAATTCCTCTCTTTATATGATAGTTATTCCTGGAAAAAGTTCCATAAACTAAAATTTTTATTTATTCAATCATGATCATTACAGTAACGTCTAACAAGTTACCCTAACCCTCTGTTATGTGGTTAAATGATTTATATACACTTAACTGCTAAGAAGCTTCATATGTTAAAGGACCCCTTTAATAATACGAATAATCACCCCCAAGTTACTCGGCAAAACTTTGAATTTTCCTAAGTCACATTTGAAGGCAGTTCTGTACAAATACACAAACAGTAAATGTCCCAACAAGCTAACTTATAAACAGAATGTGTGATTATTGTAATCACAAAGAAGAAAACCCACTTATTTCCCAAGCAATGAATTTAAAACTATTTCTGCAAAATTAAAAATATGCCATGAGTAAGGAGAGGGGATAGTAGACTTCTAAATGGTAAAAATTATGGGATCATTGATTCTTAAAAATTAAAACACCTCTTTTGACCCTCTTTCCTCTGGAAACTAGCGATCTCCTGTTCCTTCCATCTTCTTAAAAGAAGAGTTTATATACATTTCCTCATTTCTTTTTCCATAACACACATCCACTACTTTCTGTATCAGTAAGAATAAAGCCTCGGCTGCCATAACAAAGACCAAAGTAACTGTTGCTTAAACAAGAAAAATTTATTTTACTTTTGCCTAACAATCTGAGTATAAATTGTTTAGAAGTTCAGAACCCAGATTCCTCTTCTCTTGTGGCCACCATCATTAGGTGTGGTCCTTGTTCACAAGTGTAAAGATGACTCACATCACGTCCGCCAGCACCACTGCTGCTGAGTTCCTGCCAGTAGAAAGGGGAGGGCACACCATTTCCTTTAAAGGGGGGGTGGACCTGGAAGGTACACGTATTTCATTGAGCAAAACTTAGTCTCACGGCTATATGCAAGGGAGACCAGGAAATGCAAGTTTATCTGGGAGCCATGGGCCCAGCTGAAGACTCATGGGTTCCATTACTAAAGGGAGCAGAAGAAATGGATGTTGAGACTACTGGCAGACTTTGCCACCTTTCCCATTTGTGAAATCAGACAACTAACTCCTTGGCACTACTAGCTTTTGACAGTGATGATAGTTTCTTCCATCTTGAAGATGCTCTGAGGGTATTCTGGGTTTCCTTCTGCAAAGGTGACCGCCACTCTTCTTTTTCCTTCATCGGTTCATCTTTTTCTTCTATTCCTTAAGTGTGGACCTTCCCCAGGGTTCAGATCTCTGTTCCTCTTTTCTGCTCTGTACTCTATCCCCAGTTAATCCCAACCATTCTCATCGCTTCACCTGTCACCTCTTTGCCAAGTCCTCCTACCCAGAAACAACCTCTTAGTTCTAAGTCTTAGATCTCCTACTTCACGCTAAACGTTCCCACCGGCTGCCCAACTTTCATCTGCAATTCAGTATGCCTACTCTGAGGGTCCCTAAATTTCACTTGCACCCTTCTCCTCCTCCTAGTAGCCAAAGGCAGGCTGGAAACCTGAACTGTCTTTAATGCTCCAAGATTCACTTTCCACCCGCGGCTAACTTCTCAGTTTTGCCTCCTTAGTGGTTATTCTTTTTCATCCTGTTTTCTCGGTGGCTTTGCCTAGTTCGGGACCTCGTCTCTCACCTGGATTATTGCTACATCCTTCTGACTGTTCTCTCTGCCTATAGTTTTTCTATTTCCTCTTCATTGGCCCTTAATATTGTATCCAGCTATCTTTCTAAAACAAGTTAGATGACATCTATTTCTTTGAACATATCCTGTTTAAGTATATTCTGTTCTGAAATAAAGGGAAGAAAATCAGCCATGATCGGTACTTATATTCATGAACTTTGGGGGCCTTACAACAGCCCTGAAAAAATGTATTCCTATTGTGCAGATAAGCAGAGGAGAGAGTAAACGAATTACCAACATCACAGTTTCACTCCTAAGCAAGAGAATGGGGATAATGACCTAGGTCTTAGGTGACACTAAAGCTTGAGCTTTTTCAAGTATTCTGTATTTCTCCCAAATTAGAGCATGAGCCTCCAAAAACTTGCCTTAACTCACTTTCCAACCTCATTTCCCATATCTTCATCCCCCACATACCCATGATATTGACTCAGTGTTTCTCACATCTACACATTCTTGCCTGGTGTTCTCATTGGGTAATTTCTTTACATTGCATTGTCCCAGTTATTTCCTGCTGGTCAAAACATAGTCATCTTCTAAGGGCGACCTCCAAAACCTCTCCCCTTAAAGTCTTCTGAAATACCCCTAAGTAAAAGAATTAACATCTTTCTCTGGTCTCGGATAGCATATTTTTCTTACGATCCTTTTGCACTTAATTCCTTCCAACTTGTTACTTTAGTACTTTACGTGTCTTTTTCCACCTTTAGGACATAAACCCATTCCTTACCGTATCTTCTATGGTGCATTCTCCAGCACAGAGCCCGCTAATTGTTTACCGATAGAGAAAGGACTTCACAACGTAGTACTGAGCACTGAAGATCCTGGGCAGTGTGAGTTTGGAGGAGGAAGTGATTCCTAAGGAATGAGGAGGCCAGGGAGGGCTTTGGGAAGATGGTTAGCCATCAACGGGGCCACCCTCCACGGAAGTTGTAGAAGGGATTCAGAAGCCAGTACGGGAATGTTGGATGTCAGCTGCTCCCCAATCTGGCAGGTCTTCCAAATCACCTGGAGAGCTTTGTAAAAAAGTCAGCAGATCTACCAAATCAGAATCCCAGAGGATTAGAACCTAGGGATCTGCAGTTTCAGAAAGCTCCTTGTAGAGAGGATGAGTAAGAACACATTTTGTGTTTGGTTGCCTCAGTAAATACCTTGGCTTCATCCCTTGCTGAAATCTATCAGGTCAGCTTTGGAGATGGGAGGAAGAAGTTCATCTTCCCAAGGGATTCTTACTACGTGCAGCCAAGTTTAGGAACTATTAGACTCAGGTGATGGTGAAGGTCTCTTCCAGCCCTGATTTCCTGTGGTTTTAGGTGGGAAATAAGCTGGACATTGACAGAGCAAATGAATTCAGTCAGCTAAGTAGAGATGAAAGGGGTAAGGACATCTTGGAGATCACATGGCAAAGGCCTGGGCTTGGAAGGCTCAACTCACATTTTGGAGGAATCACATAGTATGATCTCAGGGGCCAGCCTAATTGCTGTGTTTCCTGTGCGTCCTCGGAGTACACACCGTCTCTCATCTCATTTGCACTTTGCATTCCCATAACATAAATGGGCACCACTTAATCAGCTTGATTTGAGCACGTACTTTCAAAATACCTATTCATTCTTAAGTGCTGTACAAGCTATGAGACCCTATTCTGGAAGAGCGTAATCTGGCGATCACAATGCCTCCTTCATAAAGCTTTCCCCAATCTCGGTGAGCTATCTTTCCTCCAAAACTGGGGCAGGGGGAGATGGTTACTATCTCTTTAATTTTGGCATTAGCGATTTCTTTTTCATTCATTTTCTTATGGACACTTCCCCCTCAAATAAATCATAAGCTGTAGAAGACAAGGGCAATGCCTCATACTTCTTTGTTCTCTCTCTAGCATCTTATATTTCCTTATACGTAGTGAGTGCTCAATTAATATTTGTCGAACAAATAAACAGTCACTGTGTTTTCGTTTGCCACGTTGAAATTGATTACGGAATTTGCTGTCTACTGCTGATAGATGAGAGATCTTATTTATTTAGACTTTGGTGGTAGAATTCCCCAAACATATCCCATATGGGTTGCTTTTGCTCAAGTATCTAAAATCTTTATAGCTTGGTTAAAGAGGATAGGCATGTTCAAAACAAGGAAGACTAGTTAATGGGGTAAAACAGTCACCTTCTCTGTTCTTGCCTGTATTACTTTCAATTTGTCTTAAAAAAAAAAAAGAAAGAAAGAAGGGAGTGAAGGTCCTTGGGATTCAGGCTGTGTCAAGCCTCACACCTCTTCAGAGCTCACATAAGAACCTTTGAGAGCACGCGTCCACGCACTCTTTCCCTAGCCTGGCAGACAGCAATGGAAACCCAAAGTAAGTCTCCTTCATTCAGCTAGAATACTTCTAAGTTGCTTATCTGTGGCACTCCTGACAGCTCCTGCCTTGGGCAGAGAATAGATGGAATAGGGGGCTGCCTGGGTAGTATGATTTGAGGGGCGCCAGAAAGGCTGCCTGCTCCACCCAATCTCCCCTGCTTCCTCCCCCTTTTCGTTTTAGTCACCCCTGCGAACAGGCTCTGATCAGTTCCAGTTTTTGGTGAGACTTGGTAGGTGGTAAAGGTTTCAAAACCAAGGCGGGAGCGGGGGCGGGAGTTGGCATCTACAAGCACGTGCATGTCTTCATTATCAGGATTGGAAATGTCTTCCAAAGACAAGCAATGCATTGCCATTAAACTTGCAGATTTATGTCCCAGGGCCGGCTTGAGTTTCCAGGCTGCCTCCCAGACGCCTCTCCCCGAACAAGGAAACGCAATGCTGTTACCTCTCACTCCACACCTAAATCGCCCGGGCGGCTCAGGGTGTTTCGTCTACCAAGTGCAGAGTGATTGGCTTTAACTGATCATGCATTCCAGGGCAAGTCCAGGACACCCCCCCCCCCCACTTCCACTCCCCTGTGGCCTGGGGGAGACGCTCTGCAAACGGAAGCGGTCTTTGTTCTGCAATTAATCATTTGAAGTCAAAGTGTGTTTGGGAACTACAAGTGATAACCCGCAAAAGCTATCAAGTGGCTGATTGTGTAGCTGGTGAAATGTGGTCTCTAGGAGGACTTCCTTCATTGTAAATAGAAAAATATCTTAGGAATGAGGTAGGGAAAGTTGTCAAATGTAGGAAGTGGAAGTGATGGGCTAATTTATCATGGAATCACTGAGAGGCTAGATTCTGATGTGTAAGGAGCTAAGTCTTTTAAGTCTAAGACCTGCCTTACTTTCCTGCTGGTCTGTCTTACCATGGCTGCTAGTGAGACTGCCCTGGGGGACACAGGGATGGAAGGGTTAGTCAAGGTCAAAGGTCAGACTCTGAAGAGGGAATAAGCATAGAAGAGTGTGTGTCTGTCCAAGTCTGTGGCCCTGCTGGCCTGCCTGAGATAAATGATTTCGAGGCTACCCATTATTTCATATTGTCTATGGCTGTCTTCTCTGAGTTTTATTTTCTTACCCGTTGCAAGCATTCCACATAGATGAGTCCATGATGTTTCCATCAGCTGCAGCAGTGAGGAAGAAATGTCCCTTTACACTGAGGGGTTAATGAATTTAGTCTTTGTGTTGGGGTTTTTTTTTAATTGAAGTAGAGTTGACTTACGGCACTGTGTTCAGTTTCAGGACAGCACAGCGATTCAGTTATACATATATTGTGTCGTTGGTTCTTTACTGACCATAAAGAGTGACTTTATTTCATTGGCTTTCATGACTGTTATCGCTGTGTAGTAGTTATATCAAGAATTCAGAAATACCTCGTGAGGGACTGTTGTGAAGGTGGGTAGAAATAAGGGCAGTTCCCAAGGCCCCTGGCAGGCCTCCCTGATTGCATGTACTTATTTAGAACCGAAGCTGGATGTTAACCCCCTTTCCCCCAACTGTGGAGAAACAACCTCAGTGTCCTCAATGAACTGAGGACAGTATCTGTGGAGGCTTGGGAGTATCAGAAGATGCAAAGAAACGCCACAAAGCTCACACGCCTTCCCTCTAATGTCCAGGCTACTAGGCAATGGCCGGAAGGGTAGCCTGACATGCCTACGCCTTCTAAAAGCACAACGTTAAAAACAACCCCTACGATGTTAACACCAGGGAATCCTAATGAGGAAAATACTGGGATGTTGCCCTCAACCTTCTCCATCTAAAATACAAAAAACCATGTGCTATTGAGCTTTCTTAAGCAATAAAGCCACGCCCACACCTCCCCAAAGTCTCTTTGGATAGTATTCTTTGCTCCCTGACCTAATGCTACTTAGTTCAAGGCTACAAGGAGATCACAGGAAAAGAGTGGCTAGTCAGTTGGTATTTCATCTCTGCAGCTTCTTATACACCGTCTCTGATTTTCTTCTCCTAAAGGGAGACCATAAAAATAGTACCATTTACTTATAGAAGAAGGTGTCCCTAATAATGATTCGTAAAGTCAACCCACATTGGGAAGCCAGACTGAAGTTATTTCTTTACAAGCATGATCTTCAGTAGGTGTCATCCCACAAAACCGTATCTACCCTTCAGAGGGCCCCAGGCCACAGTTTACGGGGCCGTGGACAAGGGCATGTTTTTCCCATGCTCCTTTGCTGATCACGTTCTTCTGTGTATTTCAGAATAGCCACCAGAAGGAAGAGTTCTCGTGCTTGGTAGATTCTGGTTCACATGTCTCTAAATTTTAGGATAAGCCTAGTGACATAGTGATTTGGACCTTCAGCTTTTATTTATCCCGTTTTTTTAGGGAACTTGGGTGTTATTCCCTGTAGCATGCTGACTCAGAGGCCCATTACTACACATACTGGTGCACAGAAGCCTGCCCTGTTCCCTTTCTAGACTAGTTTGACCTCTTTAGCGATGACTGATATCAAGTCTTCTGTAAACAGATTTACATTACAGCTGGTCAGCTTTCATGCTTTTGCCAACATGCATTTTATGAACTATATTCGTGCAGTGCCTCCCTTTTCTTTGCCTTCATCCACTGACGTTCCCAAAGCCATTGACTTGGAATATCTTCAGTGAAGATGTGTACATGGTCTGGGTCATGCAGTGGTTAATGTTTTTAGGTCACACTGTACTGGATGGCTAACAGAGCTTCCTCTTTGAAGCTAGTAGCTCTACAGGCAAAACTTTACTTCTGTAATCCTGAAGTCGCTTCCTCAGTCCCATTGTCAACATTACGAGAGTTGAGTGATTTACTAGCAAGTGTGTCCTGGTAATATAACCAGATTGTCTATTTTCCACTTGCTGAAATGAATTGGTCATTTTCATTTAGAGGATTTCTAATAAATAAACCAACAGGCATTTAAAACAGAATGGTAATTTGCGGGGGCCATCTACCTGTTTTTTTTCATTTTTTAAAAATATGTTTTTAGAGCAGTTCTAGGTTTACAGCAAAATTGAGAGGTAGGTGGATTTCCTACAGAGAATTCCCATGTATCTCCTTGTCCCCAAACATGTGTAGCCTCCTCCATTATCAACATCACTCGTCATAATGCTACTTTTTTTTTTAACCAAAGATGAATATTATTGACACACCATAATTACCCAGAGTCCATAGTTTTTACCTTAGGGTTCCCTGTTAGTGTTGTCCATTCTGTGGGTTCGGACGAATTGCGTAATAATATAATCCCTCGTTATAATATCATACAGAGTATTTTCACTGCCCTAAAGCTCCTCTGCACTCTGCCTAGTCACGTCTCCTCCTTGCCCCACAGTCACTCATCTTTTTATTGTCTCCATAGTCCTGCCTTTTCCAAAACATCTACTCATTTTTTTTTTTTCCCGGTACACGGGCCTCTCGCTGTTGCGGCCTCTCCCGTGCGGAGCGCAGGCTCCGGACGCGCAGGCTCACCGGCCATGGCTCACGGGCCTAACCGCTCCGCGGCATGTGGGATCTTCCCGGACCAGGCCACGAACCCACGTCCCCTGCATCGGCAGGCGGACTCTCAACCACTGCGCCACCAGGGAAGCCCCATTTACTCATTTTTAAATACTAAAATTAACCCCACTCTTTGGAGCGTAGATTCCAACCTGAGCCATGATTTGAGATCAGCTGTGTCCAGACATCCATTAGTTGCCTGTGTGACCTTTTTTCATTAAAAATGTAACCTAGCCTCATACTTAAGAATTATTCAAAAGTTAATAGGTTGACAGTCTTGTTACACTTCAGACAGTTATTTGGAATAGGAGAGAAAGGAAAAGGAAAAGAACAGATGACCCAAAGAAAATGTTAATTGCAGTCACAGAATTAAATTGGGAGGAACCTTAGGGTGTAATCAGTTGGGTTCGTTTCATCTTCATTCTAGGGTAGTAAGAGCAAATAGAAATTGGAGAGTAGAATAGGACCCAAATCAGGAAGATCAGTTATAATTCCCAGAAAGACCACAAAGAAAATGAACCATAATGAAATGTAAGGTAATTCCTGACTTTAGGACAGGGAAGTAAGTGGATGTCCCCCTGGGCACTTAGTTTTCCCACACTTCGGCTCCTCTGAATCTGTCCCCACGGTGCCTGTCTGTGAGTATTTGTCAGAGACTGTCCATCTCCCAGGCTTAGAACATATCTGGAAAGTAGCACGCAGAGGAGAGTGGCAGAACTGGCTGTGTTTTGATTTGAGCCCCAAAGCTGAAATCCGGTGGCTATGGCTGTCAGAAGAACCATTCTTTTAAGAGGCCTTGTCTTCTTAATCAGCTGTTCATCTCCCAGATATCCCTAGGCAGTTCTTTAGGAAGAAGACTTCTGCTGGCTCTCATTCTCCCGAACAGGAAGGATATTTTTTTCTCTTCCCCGCCCAAGAGATTCAGTGGGTTCTGTTGCGTTCCATACATAGCGTTTTCCAACATTTTTTTCTAAACAGCAGAGCTTTTTTTATCCAAATGAAAACATTCATGAAACCCCAATATATAAAACAGATTAAATTAAGCTTTTCTGGTTGAAGCAGGCTTGCAGATGTTGGGGTTAAGAGAATCCTTAACTCTTCCTGCTTTTCCTGAGGCACCTTTGCTGAGGCTCTTTGGAAGACAGTTTGAAAATGCTGCTCTAAGTTACTGGTTTTTCCATGAGTGACAAGGAGTACGAAACAGCCTGAACACTCTACCCCACCTCCTATCTCTCACTTACCTCTTGGTTGGCTGACATGCCCAATCCCTATGTTTGAAAATGAAGGCGCTTCTGTTATTGTAAAGTTCGGGAGGATTTCAGTGTATTCTGCCTTGTACATCACGAGCCAGTGAAATACTGGACGTCTAAGAATAAAGACATCGTACTTCTTCAGTCTCACAGAAGGCTGTGCTCTGCGTTGGTCTGATTCAGCCGCAGGAATACACATCTAGCCTGTAGAAACCCCAGAGCATGCCCAGATCTCCCAGAAAAGGAGGCTGTAATGTGGGGAGCCTGAGCCTTTAAATGGAAAGGCATATCACTCTTTGGGATGCAGTTGCCTCAGCTGCCTTGTGATCCCGGCTCTCTAATGGGTTAAGAAAAAGGGTGATTTTGTACCATATCCAGATCTTTTCATTTAGGATGGGAATGACGTTCTCTCGTAGCTTTCTAACTGGAAGCAGAATTCCCTCCCCAGCCAACCAAGGTTGCAAATCATTTCTGTAGAACAAGGACTAAGCAGGACCATCTGAGGACACATGTCACCGTCCTCAATCTCTCATATTCACGTCTTTCCTCAGTAGACTTTGGCAGCAACTGAAATTTACTGGGGCCCTTAATAACTCTCTAGGGATGTGTTGTAACGGAAAGGAAGAAAAGGTTTTCAGAAATCACTTTTATTAAAGCATTTGTAAATTGAAAGTAGTTCTTTTCTTTCTCTAACTTACTTGTATGTCTTCCTCCCTATATTTCAGAATTTTTTTTTTAGAGGGCGTGAGATGTAACCTTTGAAATCAAGTCTAGGTATTTGCCTGTGAGTAATCATGAGCAAGTATGTGTGAGGGTCTAGCGTAAATATTTAGACCCGAAACAAAAACAGAACCAAGATCTAGGCCAGAACCAAAGACAAGTCCATGAGCAATGAAGCCCAGGGAGAGATCGAGCATGGCTGTAGCTAGAAATTGTCCAACCAGTTCTCTCTGACTGCATGCAACAAAGTTCTTACCTCGTAAGTGAGAGTGGCAAATTCCAGACTTGGGGAAAGTTGTATAACCTCTCTGAGCCTCAGTCTCCTTGGGGGCAAAGTAATGTGGAGACTTTCAGGAATCCTGGAATATGTATGTAATCTGACAGGCATAAATATTTAGCACGTTTGGGTGGCCTTAAGCACCCTTTCTTTTTCCATATTTAGGACTCGACCAGCTAATCAATAACTGGAGCGAGAGTTTTTCATGCTTTTACGTTTTATTTTTTCCCCAAGGCTAAATGCAAAAGATAATTGTCCTACGACTCTGGGTATTTACTAAACATTTAGGCTTGTTTGAGGTAAAGCAGAAAAAGTTGTCAATGCAAGTCATTGTCTTTCACTTAGATATTTGCTAACAGCTGACTGCTGCATGGCACAGTGCTAGATGTAGGATCAGGGAGAAGACCCAGTATGCAGAAGGCGTGATCATTGTCTTCAAGTGGTTCCAGTGGTTTGAGGGAAATAAGACACCTATACAAGTCCTAAGAGGAAAAGTTCCTAAGTGCCGTAAGAGAGGCACAAAGTGTCCTTTCACTTGAGAAAAGAGCAATTACTTCTGACTAAGAGAGATGAAGGAAGCTTTCATGACTCTGGCACTTAAGCTGAGACTAGAAGAATGGGAAGAATTTGAACACATGGAAATGAGTAAGAAAGTCATTGAGGGGCTTCCCTGGTGGCGCAGTGGTTGAGAGTCTGCCTGCCGATGCAGGGGACACGGGTTCGTGCCCCGGTCCGGGAAGATCCCACATGCCGCGGAGCGGCTGGGCCCGTGAGCCATGGCCGCTGAGCCTGCGCATCCGGAGCCTGTGCTCTGCAATGGGAGAGGCCACAACAGTGAAAGGCCCGCGTACCGGGAAAAAAAAAAAGTCATTGAGGGAACAGTAAGAGCGAGATGCAGGGGTGAGAAAGCCTTGGTAGAAAGAAGAGTGAGAAGTTTGGACAGGACAGGGAACACGTGGAGTGAGGTGAAGGAAAGGATGCTTGATAAATAATCACAGATAATAAGTGTCTTTAATTTTCATAGCAATTGTGTTATTTAGGTATGGTATTATTTCCACTTTTAAGGTGAAATTGAGTTCAGGCTCAGAAGGGTTAAGTGATTTGTCCAACGACAGTATTGAACCAGACCTGGGTCTGAAAAGGTAAGACAGACCAGTAAACTAAGTTCGAAACGGGGAGTTTTGATTGCCAGAGTAAGGAATTTGGATCCTATACTATAGTTCAAATCCAGCCCACAACTGGTTTTCGTAAATAAATTTCTCAGAACACGACGTTGTACTGTCCTTCATTTGTATATTTTTTAGGGCTCCTTTCACGCTACAACAGCAGCGTTGAGTAGTTCCAGAGACCATATGGCTCACAAAGTCTAGAATATTGACTCTCTGGCCCTTTATAGGAAACCTTTGCTACCCCAGCTGAAGTTGATTGGGAGTCACTGAGAGTTTTTGAGAAGGGAGGTGACATTCTTAAGAGTTAACACATTGATTATCGACACCATGTTCATCAGTAGGATGGATCAGAGGGAACTAGATCATTTCAAAGACTACTTCGTTGTCTGCGTCCTCATCCCTGGGCTCCTGAACTATCACAGAAGCCTTCCAGCAAGTCTCCGGCCAAAACTTCGAAGCTTAGAGAGTCCAGGCGGGCAGCAAAAATGAGTGGTGTGTGCCGGATATAAGAAAACCAGTTGTGCAAACAAGCTGGTAGATGGTACCACTGGACAGCCTCGGGCTGAGGATAGGATGAGGAGTGATGGCAAGTGTTGCAGACTGAGGTGTTGCCGCACAGAAATGCCACTCAATGTTGCCACACCTTCCAGTTTTGTAAGGGAGGTGAGAACTTTGTATTCTTGTGTGAAGTCTCTGCATTACACACGGGAGCTCGCATTTATTTAAACCTCCTGTGGTTGATGGAAACTGAATTTACATTTGTTTAAACCCTCCAGAGGTCGATCACACTGCTGACCTCTACTTTGCAGTCTCTTCCCACATCATTACCAGAACACTGATGCCGGGTGAATTTAATGTGATCAACGACAGCAGCTTGCTGTAGCTTCTTCAGCAGGTATAGGACACTTTGCCCATGGTTTTTGAAGGACATTTGAGAGACAGGTGGACAGACAGACAGATTGACTGACTGACTGACTGACCACCCAGTCACCAACCATCAATCTCTCGTCAGGTCAAAGCAGTTTTTAAGACCTGCCTATATGCTCCATCATAACAATGGACGTAACGTAGCCAGACTGTCAGAATATTTTAGCGTTTGTCTTTCATCAAGGGTAAGTTTCGTACTGTATGATACAAAAGCCATTGAGAAACAGCCTTGCCCGCCACAGTTAGCTTTGCCCTCTAATGTTAAGGACATATAGAGAATCTCATGAGAATTTGCTCGTTTGTATCTTGCAGGATCAGTTTTGAGCACTGGTGATGTTGTATTCATTCAGGTGAGAGTCAGTGACTTTATATTTTCATGCACCTGAATGGACATGAATGTTTTCCCCCATAACCATTCTTGACGCCTGAATTTTTACAGTTTAGAGATTAATCACTTATAATTATTTATTCATTCATTAACTTACTATTTATGGTCATATACTCTATGCCATTTTACTGTGCAAAATGTGAAGGAAAGAAAGACAGTGAAGTCCTATATCTGCTTTTGAGAAGCTCCAGTCTAGTGTAAAAAGCAGGTGCGTAAAAATGTTCACAACACAGTGAAATGAATGAACCTTGGCAGGAGGTATGAACTGTATCCAACCAGATTTCTCGTTCTTTATGTCATAAATGTGCCTTGGAAATACAAGGTTGGAAAATGTTCCATTTTAATGATAAAATGACTTTAAATGTCCTAGAAAGTCTGAGACAGGACCAACCTCATCATTTATGGGGCTCCCCTTGTTCAAAAACTAAGAATTTCAAGGGACTTCCCTGGAGGTCCAGTGGTTAAGACTCTGTGCTTCCACTGCAGGTGCACTTCCACTGCAGGGTTCGATCCCTGGTCAGGGAACTAAGATCCTGCATACCGTGCAGTGCGGCCAAAAAAATATATATATATATACATATACTAATAATTTCAAGACAGTGACGAGAGTGCATTAAACCAGGAAGCCCCACACGACCATGCAGGTTGAACGCCCGGGCAGCCTCATGGCTCAGCACTTTCAAGAAATTCAAGTGAGCAGTACTTCAGGAAAGTAGAGGATTTTTTTTCGATTTTGTTCTCTAGGTCTCTATTTTTTCATAGCATGTATATGTGTGCCGGCTACTGTGTCAAGGGCTAGGAACACAGCAATAAAAATGATAGCCACCATCCCTACCCTCATGTATCTTACTGTCTAGCTGAGAGGTTTGTATGTGATAATTTTCGTTAACTGGTCCCATTATGTTTTAACTACATTCTCAGAGAAGTATTTAAATGGCCAGTGAGTCTTACTTTTTCTTTATACTTTTAAATATATAATATAAACTGAAAATATAATCTTTCTGTGTATAGATATAGAATATTCCTATAAGGAACAAGTGTTATTTTGGTTATGAGAAAAGGTTAACATGAAAAATATATATTTATTCAGAAGTTCTATACTATTTGAAATTTAAATTTTACTTATGATACCTCCAAGGAACCTGGAAAAATGGGAGGAAGTAGATGGAATCTTCCTTTTGAAGTTGAAATAGTTTCTCATATTTGTTTGAAAAATTTATGTCATGCCTGCACCGAAGTGTAGCTTCTCGTTATGACTTTTAGAATCTGTGTTCAGATCAGAAAAATTGAGCTGAGTTCCCTTGGTTTGCTAAATCTCGGGGTAATAGCATTCGTTGATGTGGTTTGCCTTCAGGACACGTCTAAATGGTATTACTACAAGATAGTACTTAGCTAATAGCTCCATTTGTTGTATTTGTAGTCAGAAACTACTGTTGTGCATTCTTAAGGAGTAATCCTTTATATCCGTGATGGAAGTTCCATAATTGTTATCCTTTATTGACCACTTGCTATATACCATGTATACTAGAGGTTTTACTAGATATATTAATTAATTTAATCCTCACAATAATACCACGGAGTTAATATCGTGTGTGTGTGTATATATATATATATACATATATATGTGCTATATATATCATACCATTTTATATATAAGGAAACTGATAGTTGATTAACTTGCTCCAAGTTTTCTAGTAATTGGCAGAGTTGGAGTTAGAATCAAGCCTCGCTGATGCAGAAGCTACTTGCCACCAAGCTATGCTTTCTCCCAATCCTTGATGATTTTTCAAGAGCGCCCTGTGAGAGGGAGACATCATAATTGAATGAGAACATTTAGAGACGAGCAGGATGGAGTCACCAAGATCAGAATTGTCCCCGGAAGCCTGGGGTATGCATGGCAGCCCGTAGTCTGCGGGACAGCCACTGACCAGTAGGAAAAGGTTAGCAGTGCGGACAGGACCTTAGGTTGGCTCCTGGCCTCCACATCCCCGACCACCATCCCCCCAGATACTGAGAGAACGTGGGAAGTGATCGCAGGGCTTCTGAGAAGTGAAATTGGGAATTGGGGGAGGCGATGCTGAGCCAGGAGTGTGGTAGAAGACCAGCTCTGAAAGAAGAGACCAGAATTCTAAGGTGAAAAGGAACTACTTAAGCAAAAGATGACTCCCAAAAGTGCCCTAAAAGTTAGGGAGCCCAGAGAGAAATAGTAATTCCAAACCATTCCATTGGAATGTGGATTAAAGGGTCACTAATAAGTGCTCTCTCTGAAAACAAATCTTGCCGGAGAGATGCCAAGAAAAGTAGATGCTACAAGCTGTGGCCTCATTGACAGCACCATCATCTTGGTTTGCAGATTCCTTAGTAGTCAGTCTCCAATGTAGTCTGACCTGGCTGTGAACCTTCTAGCGCATTCCTTTCTTGTATGGGTATAGTCACAGTTACTGCTGCAAGCAGAAATGTTTAGTAGGTAGTGTGGTGTATACGCTCAGACCTATGCCCCTGTCCAGAATTGCCCGTTCTCACGGCAGCTTCACAGATGTATTTCTTGGGTTTTATAAATCATTGCTCGTCTTTGTCTCACTTTTACTTCTTTTCTGATGCACAAGTCAGCATGTTGAATTCACTGAACTAACTTGTGCATGTGGGCAGGGAGATTGGATTATGAAGTGTGTGTTTCAAGCAAATTGTGCAAAACTAGATAAGTAAAGAGCTAAGGCACTCAGCCACTTCTTCAATATTAAGTGAGTATGTGATTAATATTGAGTGAAAGGTTTGTATTTGAGGCCCTGAAGAAAAAGCATGTTCTTTTTTTTTTAATGTCTGTGATTTGGTGGGTCTTTAAATATTTGGTATTTTAAAATATATATATATATATATATATATATATATATATATATATTTTTTTTTTTTTTTTTTTTTTGGCGGTACGTGGGCCCCTCACTGTTGCGGCCTCTCCCGTTGCGGAGCACAGGCTCCGGACGCGCAGGCTCAGCGGCCATGGCTCACGGGCCCAGCCGCTCCGCGGCATGTGGGATCTTCCCAGACCGGGACACGAACCCGTGTCCCCTGAATCGGCAGGCGGACTCTCAACCACTGCACCACCAGGGAAGCCCTAAAAATATTTTTGAAGACATTTCTAAAATAAAGAAACATATTAAGGATAATTTAACACACCCATATTCCCACCACCTAGAATTGTTAACATTTTGCCACATATTCTTTAAGATTTTACAATTGAAAAATGAAGTATTATAGATAGAAATGAAATTCTAGTAGATATACTACCTCCCAATGTCATTCTCTTCTGTATTTCTAGTGATAACCTCTATCATGAAACTAGTATCTTTCCAGTCTGCATATAAATATAGATGTTTACATGTATGTTCATAGACACTGTGCAGGCATCTGTGAACAACACTGTTTCTTGGGCACTACTCCCCAATATATATGCAAGGTAGCATGTTGCATACACAGTAACGATAGTAGTGAACACATGTTGAGTGATTACACAGTGCCTAGAGCAGCACTTTCTCAGTCCTTTCAATGACTCTGCGTAGCCCACACTGTTGTTGTTATCCTCTTTTTTAGGTGCACAGAGAGGTCCCTTGCCCAGGGTCACACAGCTCATAAGTAGTGGGGCTGAGAATTCATCTCAGTCAGGTTCTGGAGCCGAGCACTTAACCATCAGGCTAGATGGCCTCTTCACTCTGTCACTCTGCAGAATTCATCACTCTCTCAATATCATGTTTCTGATATCCATAATTGGTGAATTCAGATCTAGTTTATTCCTTTTCACAGTTATACCATATTCCATTAAATGAATATAATATACAAGCATCATTGCACGGTGCTTAAGACCTGTAAAATACAAGTAGTGAAAGTTTCTATCTCACAGGGTTGTTGGTGAGAATTAAATGGTTGAATTCAAATAAAGCGGGTAGAACAGGACCAGACATGCAGTAAGCACCCAATAAATGTTAGCTATTACTGTTTGCTCTTACCAGCGATCCATCATCCTATTGAATCTGATCACTAGGTGGTTTTCAGTTTTTCGTTATTGCATATATTGTCACAGTGAAAGATGTGTCTAATTATAAGTTTCTTTGGGGTATCTCCCTAGAAGAGGAATTGACAGCTCACAGGGTGTGTATGTTTTCAGTTTCAGTTGATGCTGCCAACGCCAGCTGTACCAACTTACAGGCCCTCATACCCAGTTCGGCACTTCCCGTTTCCTCACATCCCCAGTAACAGCTGATATTGCCTGGCTTTGATTCGCCTCTCTGATGGATAAGAAATATTACTTTGTTGAATTGATGAGCTGGATAAGAAATAATATCATGTTGTGGAACTGAATTTTTATAGCAGCTTTATTGAGATGATTCATACTGTAAAATGTACCCTTTTAAAGGTGTACAATTCTGTGGTTTTTCGGTATATTCACAAGGATGTGCAACCATCACTGCTACCTAGTTTTAGGAGAAACCCCTCACCCCTTAGCAGTCACGCCCCTTCTCCCCTCCCCTCGGCACCTGGCACTGCTAATCTACTTTCTGTCTCTGTGGATTTCATATCAATGGAATCACATAACATGTGGATTTTTGTCACTGGCTGGCTTCTTCCATTTACCTTAATGTTTCTGAGGTTCACCCACGTTGTAGCGTGTATCAGCACTTCATTCCTTTTTATGGTTCAGTAATATTCCATTGTGTTAATACACCACATTTTGTTTATCCATCTAGCAGCTAATCTAAATTTGGGCTGTGTCTACTCTTGGCTATTATAAATGATGCTGCTACAAACATTTACATATAAATTTTTGTCTGGACATACATTTTCATTTTCTTGGGTACACATATATTTATATACCTAGCAGTCGAATGGCTGGGTCACGTGGTAACTTTGTTTAACATTTTGGAAAGCTGCCAAACTCTTTTCCAAAGTGACTGGACCATTCTCCAGACCCATCAGCAATGTAGGAGGATTCCAACTTCTTCACATCCTCACCTCCAACACTTGTTACTGTCTTTCTTTTCAATTCCAGCCATCCCAGTGGCTGTGGAGTGATAATCTCATTGTGGTTTTGCTTTGTACTTCTCCGATGACTGATGATGTCGAGCAGCTTTTCCTGTGCTTACGGGCCGTTTGTATGTCTTTGGAGAAATGTCTAGTCAAATCCTTTGCCTGTTTTTTAAATTGGGTAACTTGTCTTTTTATTTGAGTTGTAAGAGTCCCTCATGTATTCTGAATGCAAGTCCTTTCTCAGACGTATGATTTACAGATATTTTTCCCATTCTGTGTGGGTTGTCTTTTCACTTAATGTGAACTGGTGAATTTTAATATCTGTAGTTTTCCTATGTTTCTCCAAAATTTCAGTTTTCAAAATTGTCTTCATCTTACCTACTGAGTGGATCACAAGCCAGAGAGCCTTGAAGTGTGCCCTGAGAGTACAGTGAATCCACCTAGTCTTCCGTAGATCAGAAACTCCTCCTGCACTGGTTGCAAAAGCACAGCCTTCCCCAAAGACATCTTGGTGAGCCTCTCAGCCAGTGAAGGAAATTCAGCTTTGATGACCCAGAAGAGTCACCTTCTCAAAGTTTGAATTTAGTAATGAAAAGCACTGAAAACCGTTCCTTATATTTTCAAACTGCTAATTGGTTAATTCAACAGCATTTGGATTTCTGTTTAACCTGACCTCTCTCTTCTTTCCTTTTTTCTTCTCCTTTCTTATCCTCCTCTCCCCTCCCCCCTCCCTGTTTCCATTTCAGATTGAAAATGGCTCAGGAATCAGTCAGCAAGTTGACAGCAGAGAAGAAAGTGGAGACAAAGAAAATTAACCCCACGGCTAGTCTGGTGAGATGCATTTTTCATTCACAACCTCAAGATTTTTCATTATAACTGAGATGCACCCAGTAGTGGGTCAGAATTTAAAGGATAAAACTCAGAGGAATGAGTAGTATCCAGATTCTCAGTTCCCCTCCCAGAGTAGCATATGGGTAAGAAAGAATATAAGGGAGGACAGAGTGAGGAACAAACACTGCCTCGAGCACTCAAGTAGTCACTTGCCATTTCACACCCTTCCACGCCGCACCCCGCGCCATGATCCCTCTCATCTCAAAGGACTGCTCTCCTGAAATGTTTAAGTATTCTCACCCTCACCAATTCCTTCTCCCTGTTAAGGAAAGGGGCAGGGATGATCCTCTTTCGAGAGTTCATAAAACTGAGATGCAGAAAGATACAGCTTACCTAGGATCACTTCACAAATGGACAGCCAGAACCAGAACGAGACTCTGGGTCCCCCGACAGCTCTCCCTGGGCTAGAAGCTAAGCAGGCTAGTCTGTCTTCCTAGCTGTGAGGGGAAACTGTCGTCCTCCACAGTCCCATTTTCAGTAAGGATCACAAGGAATCTCTGTGTTCCAGCTGGAAAAGCTAAATGGGTTAGGAACCCATTTAGATGTAGAGATTCAAATCCCAGATCAGCCACTTACTAATTGTAAAACCTTAGTGAAGTTACTTGGCTTCTTTATTCTCCACTAGTACTTTTTTGCCGGCTGCTTTAAATCCTTTGACCATCTAAGTGGGGTATAAGTTAAAAGTGAGGTCATTTCTATTGACTGACCATGATGTTCTCATCACAGCCCCATCAGCAGCTCAATGAATGTTGAGTGAAGTCGATGAGTGAGAAATGGGAAAGTCAGGGCCATACAGCTGGGTCAGGGACAGTCATGGTTAGCTCACAGAGCTCCTACCCGAATGGACACATCCTCTGTGCCCATTTGACCATGCCTTTGTGGTGCTCATTTGAGCATGATCTTCTGTTGGCAGTGGGTTCAACTCTTATTTCTGTCTTCCTCCCTCATTAGACACTGCCCTTTTCCCCAGGCCTCTTATTTGGGCCTCTATCCTAACTTTTACAGCCAAGCCTTATTTTCAGGGGCAGAGAGAATGGACTCAGGCCTGTAGACAAAGGGGAAACAGTGGGTGGACCGTGGCATTCTTTTATTGGTGACCTCCATGGGGAGTAAGCTCTCAGCTGTGATCCTCTGCTCCTTGGGGTGGTTTGTTCTGTCGCCTGTTTGTTTTGGTGGAAATTAGGGAAGAGCTCATAAACTGATTCCTGATTCAAGTTCACAAGTCAGGCATGGTATCCAAACAGGATGGGTGTTTAAAAATTATGTTAAGTTTACATCTAGGCCAATTTAGTAATCCACTGCATTTTCACATCTCCTAGATCACAAGAAGCTTAGGACCTGTTCTCAAAGGGCATCTCTCTGCACCTGCTCTTTGCAAAGGACTGTACTTGTTCCATCTCTTTTTTAGCCTTCTATTTGTCCACCTTGAAGGCCAGACACGCCCATGTGTCTTACTGTGCTTAATATATTTACTTCTAAGTCCTAGAAACAGTGAGGGTCTGTGTTTCTGTTCTGCGTACTCTTGTTTATCTTGCCATCAGACTTTCATGTCCTTCCTCATTAGAAGGCTGTCCCTGGGAAGGAAGCTCAGGAAGAACGGAGCAGAGTATCCTTGGCAAAATGGGAGCTTCTGCCATTCTGCAGAGACTAAATCTCGTCATCCTCCATTTTGCATAGCCTCTGTTCAGTCCTGCCAAGTTGGTCACATGCAGACATGCCTGACTTGGAAAGAGTGATTTTTCATATCTAGACTTCCTAGAAACTATTTCTTGAGCATTCCCTAATGGGAGGAATCTTTGAGTAACACTACGAAGTTAGGACCTTTGTCACAGAAGATGCGAACAGAACGGAACAGCCTGGCATTGTAAAGGCCGGTGTTTTAGATGGATATAGTTGGTTGATTAGCTGGTTACTTATTTTGTGTGTTTGTGAGGTAATAGGGTGGGAAGGGTAGGAAACTGAGGGTTTCTAGGGAAAAGGATAGAAATCCTCTCATTTCTAGGGCATTTGGTACAACTCTATTTGGCATTCTAGACTGACATTTGAGAAATGTACCAAAATTTGAGAAAGATGAAAATTTTTAAAAAGGGGTTGTACTAAACTCGATTTTTTTCTCAAACAACAGAAAGAAAGACTGCGTCAAAAGGAAGCCAGTGTGAGCACCAACTAACACAGAGACACAGGAGAACAGTGACGGTGAGACGTAGTACTCTGCATGATCCTTTGTAACACCAGTGTTGCAAGAAGTTCTCGAAAGCTATGTCACTAAATGTTTATTTTGCTCATCTCTTTCTGAGCACCCCGTGCCTTCTTAAAGAAGTCCCTTGTTAAGCCATAGGAACAATGAAAAACTGCTGAAGAAGTATTTGATAACTGTTTCTTCTAGAGGTCCAAAGTTCGCTCTGTTATGAGACCAGAAGAATTACCAAGATTTTCCAATTTTTTTTTAAAAGCAGAGATTTCAAGCTTTCTAACCCAAACCTGATGTATATAAACTTGTGACAGAAGAAGAAAAGGATGTTTTGTGACAGTTGCCTTGAGCAGGTTCAAGCCTTGGTCTTTACATCCTGCTGGTTTGATTATTGATCTTAATTTTGATCCTATTGCAGCAAGATCCTGGGCACCCTTCTCGCCAAAAATGTTGAAACTTACCAAAACTACTTTAAGAGGTCCAAGACTATCTATTTCCCACACTCGAAAAACGGTTATTTTTTCATTGTTTTTTTTATGTAACAGAACAGAAAATGGAATTATACATGGATGGAGGAGGGGGTTAAATAGCCGTAAACTTCATCCTGGAGAACAAATTAGGATACAGGGAGTTGGCATCAGCCATTTAGTGAGACCCATTCTTTTGTTTTCATATCAGTTCATTGGGGTTTCCTGGACCACTAGGGATTCTCCACCCCTTCTGTCCCAGAAGAAACTGTGATACCTGAGTGGGGACAGATTTGAGGTCAAAGCACCTGCTTGGACAAGTGACCCAGTATCACTCAGAGCACATCTCACACCTCAAATCATCTATGCGTGGATAACACCTTGGTAACCTACAGCTGAGCTGTACACCGTGTTCTGGGACCGGATGTGGCTGGACCTCTCCCACCAACCCCAGGAGGCAGTTTCTAGACAGGAGAGCAGATGCTACTTGCAGCCCTTTTATCATGACCTTGACCGACAGGCATGTGACGTATGGTGAAGCAGGGGTTTTTTAACGTCAAAAAACAAACAAACAAACAAAAAACAACAAACTAAGGGCAGAAAAAGAGTTCTTTACATCAAAATGGGAAGAAGGTGATTACATTGATATTGAACTTTGAGTGGAATATCATACGCAGGCAGCTTTTTCTGACCCTGGAAGCCCATGTGACCACTGCCTCCTGAGTCACAGGGAAACCAAATTGGACCTCTCTCCTAACATTTCTTCCTTAAGCCACCACTCTTCTAGTCTATCTTGTGAGGACAGAAGAGAGGAGCCTTGGGGTGAACTGAGATGAAGATCAAAGCCTATCAGGTTTCAGCCTTGAAAGGAGAGAGGCCCAAGTTTTCTCCTCCAATTGGTGGAGGACCGTCTAATGAGCAGAAACTTTAAAACCCTTCCCCATCCGCCTGCCACATGTGGCCTGCCCCTTGCCCCCCCATCTTCCCAGGGGCCTGAGTGTCTACCCAGGACATGCCTGCTAGTCATCAGCCCCCTCAGGGACCCCATAATAGATTCGGCCAATTAAAGCAGCACCATAGTCTAATAGAATGCCCGTTCGGGGAATCAAGGTTGCACAATCAGGATCAAATCAAGTCATGAAGCCATATTCATGCAGGTGCTAATCACCTTTTCTAACAGTTCAGAGGAAAGGAATATAATAATATGGTTTGGTTTTTTTCCCCAAAAAATAGAAGGACGAGACAAGCAAACTAGCAGAGCAGGTAAGAACTTACATGATTAAAAGAAGTTGCTTGTGAGCGAGCTTATCATACTGCTTTCCTAGATTGTTTCTCTTCATTTTCACTTAATGGTGAAGACGACCTAAGGAATTCCTCGATTTCAAACAAATTCTACTTACAGCTACCCTGTGCTCTGTGACAGGCCTTCTAGTATTATCATACAAAAGAAAAAGCACCTGTTTTGCCCGTGCCTTGGGAATCAACTTTGAGTTTAGCGAGAAGAACAGAAGTCTAGATCCTTAATAATGGCTCCTTAAAGACTTGATGGGAGAGAACGGCAGGAGGCTCTCCGTGGGGTCCCTGTAGCCCACTTCAGGTCTCTACGTAGGATGCTCACAAGAAAATCACTGGAGGGAAGCAGGACTGTGGCTTTATAACCCTATAAAAACATTGCTCTCAGGGAACCAGTGCTGAAGAATAATGAATGGAAACACTGAATTTGAGAGTTAGACAAATGCAGCCCAGGTTGGATTTCATCCTAGTGGACAGACTAGAAATTGGCAGTCAAATACCTATTTCTAAAGAGCAGCGTTTGCCTACTTCTGTTGGGGAAACCTAGTGAGTCCAATGTAGTGATACTGTATCACTACACTAGGCAGGATCCCCATTATTCTCTCCCAGTTTGCATCCTGCATTAGGTATCTGGACACCCTTCCCACGTCCACACGTGGACTGCATTGTGACAGCACCCTCATTTCTAACTTGACTTCATGCTCGGTAAAGGTTCACAAGAGTGTGTTCAAGGTGGGCCATCTAAAACAACCTGGAGGCCCTGAGAACAGTCCATCCAAAATGCAGTTGAGATTGTATTAACTCCAACAGGTGTCGCCAAACTTTTCACGGAGAAGTAGTAGTTGGGGTACCACTTAGCAGAGTGGGCACTTCTGGCTGCTCTAAGCATAGCCCTGACTGCACTAGAGGGACAGTGGCCAGTATTTCTACTCTGCATTTAACCAGACACTCACACCTGACCTACTAGTCAGACTCGGAGAAACCTTAACTTATAACAACATCCTCTCTTCCTAGCCAAGCTGCATTAAATCCAAGGACACAGCAGATAGCAGTTCAGATTCCTGCATGAGTAACTGGCATGATCATCGAGCACACAAGTATATCATATATGACACGAAAGCATGATATAAACACGTTAGTTAAAAACATAGGCCTGTGAGGTATCAATAATCAAGTGAGGAGAAGGTGTGCTATATGGTGTTTTAACCCAAGAAGAGGCAACTTATGGGAGGGGGTGTGGTGAAGGGAAGAGGTGGCCAAGAAGAAATGGATGATGTGTTGATGGTCGAGGCCCAGGGGTCACAGGTGACGGACCTGCTGCCCAACAGTTACCTTTTGAATCTTTGGTTGTTGTCTGTGATACCTCTTTAAACATTCATTGCAACTACCTAGGAACTGTGAAGAGAGAAGGTCTGAAATCTGGGAAGTAGAATAAGGAAATCCAGTGGTGCTCTTCCATCTTTAAATGTTCTAGCCGAAACAAATTGGCAACATCGTTGAGGAACTGAATGCCAGATTGGGTGCTGGTCTCTGACCCCCTCTTCTTTCCGGTAAGAACAGTAGAAGCTGCACGCCTGCTCAGCCTCCCTTAGGCACCTCCTTTTCTCATAAGTACTAAAAGGAAAGGCATTTCCCTAAATGATAAACTCCTATGCTGCTGGTGGAGAACCCAGAAGAACTAAAGGAGGGAATAAAACTCTTTGGTGGTATTGGAAACCTCCAGCAACATGAAGAAGTCATTGGTATAGTCCTTCCAACACCATGATTGGACATAGCAAAAGAGACGTAAGTGTATTTTTAGTAAAGATTTGCTTGTTGGACTGGGATTGCGCATCTCTCTCTAGATTATACCACTTGTATGGAGGAATTTTCATTTTACTTCTGTTCTTGCTTTCTTGGACATCATATTTTCTCATTTCTATTTCTGCTTCTTTCTTGCCTGGTATCACTGACACAGATCATTGCATACACTGGCACAGCAAACAGCACACAGATGGCCAGTGTAGAAAGGGGAATTAGCAGTACAGACCTGCGGGCTCTTTTCCAGTAACCAGACTGTAACGTTGACATGGGAACCTCTTCATTGCCTGACATTCTAAATTGATCTCTTTTGTAGTACTGCACCCTTGCCAAACAAAGATAAAACCAATTTGGGGCTTTCTATGTTACGGGGAAGGAAGAACTGCGAAAAATACAGCTTTTTTCCCCCCAAATACCTGATGCAAATATCAAATATCCAATTTTATAAATTAGTTTAAATAGTCTAAAAATTGCTAACAAGAACTCTCATTAGATTTGAGCTTCATTTTTCTTTGATCCTGCCTGTTCTAATCAGAAAAAAAAATGACCAAAAGGGGGAAGGGGAAAAAAAGCATTAGCAGATTCAGCAATCCACAAATTAATTAGTTCCTGAATCACACACAAAAACAACAAAAAACAGACATATTATGAAACCCAATGTTATAGAAGTCCTAAGCACATAAGGATTTGAACAGCTGTGAGGGCTGATGAGTGTAGACAAAGTAAGAGCTCTTAACTGCCCACTTGAGACTTCAGCCTAAACCAGGCGATTTTTAGAGTGTGAATTCAAGGGAGTCAAGTATTGCTCTGAGCAGTTTATTTTTGGAAAAGCCACGTACAAAGAGAAGTAGTATAGTGAAAGAAGTGCTAGACTATGAAAATTTCCTTTCTCTCGTTCTCTCGTAAAAGCAGTTTATAAATGTATGGAACATCCAGAAGCCCATGAATACCACGCTTCATAGGTTAGGTTTTTACCTCAGGAACACAGTGGATTGAATAAAGAAGTGAATTTTCATTCATGTCAGCTACTTTGTTATCATAAAGAAATCTGCAACACAAGAGAAACAAGTCTGTGTGGACAAACTTAACAGTATTTGAAACAAATGGCCAGTGTTTAACCTTTCCAAAATGCAAATAAGTTTCCATTTTCCAGCTATGGAAGGAGATAATCTGGCTGCTTGGAACCTGGTCTATTATTGGTGCAGAAGTCACTTAAAGGCACCTTTTGGAACAGGCCTCAGCACGTCTGTCTCCTTTAGACTCCCATAACGGTATTTATAAGTCCACGAGTGATTGAATCCAGGCAACACTGGGCTCAGTTACACAGCTGTATGTGACTGAGAGGCTCGTTTTGTGTCTTTCTGCACACCTGTCAGTTGTTGGCACCTTGTTAGAGGCACTTAATTTTAGTTTCATAGTTCTTCCTTTCCCCTCCCAAGGAGTGGGTAATCCACCAAATCCTCCCAGATCAATGCTTTGCTGAGAAGCAGTAAATTCAAGAGAGTATTAACATGTCAACGTGGAAGCCAGTTCAGTAGCCTTATTTGTTCCAAGACCCTTCATCGACACTGTGATATAAACTTAGCATTTGGGAAATTTGTGTAGTTGACAACTTACTTGGAAATGTGAAGATACGAAAATGGCAGCAAGTTTACTCTGTCTCTTAAGGCACCCATGCAGTTTCTACCAGAGAAGAGATTAGGGCAGCAGATCAAGCCTCATTCCGTAGGTTATCCTGTCCTCACTGGAGCTTGAGGACAGGATAACCTCAAGCTAGCCTATCCTATCCTCAATTCCTTTCTTCTCCACCCCCAGCCCCTCTCCCAACTACCCTGGTGATAAACAGTAACAGAGGACCTTTTCCTTCTTGTCTTCCCTTCTCTAGCATGATGGTTCACTTCAGTCAGTGCTCAAACGAACTCTGGCATATTATGTCTATAAAGTACTTGTTCATGAATGTCTTCTTCATGCTATAATCTGGGGAAGGCTGATTTAATCTCAATATTTTAAATAAGAGTGGTAGCTAAAGCCATTAATTTATTCTACATTCCATATGCACATATAATTTTCTATTTTTAATCTTCTCTTAAATATACTAAGAATCTCCAGTGTATCTCCATTTCAGGAAGCTGATTCATAGACTTCTGTGGGCTATTTGTTTTTTTATGCTTTGTGTGAAATCTGATAGCACTGGGCTAGCAAAATGCAAATGAGCCCACAATTTCCCACAGCAATTTGGCCTTCTTCCCTGTGGAGTAAACAACCTTCCGCCACCCTTAAGCTGTTTTGTAGGCTGAGCATTTCCCTAGATTCTACCTGTGCAGGCACCAAGGGGTTCTTTTGTCTTGGAAGCTGTAAGAATGTCTTAAAAGAGAATGAATACTTCTCCCCATATATAGTGTGAGCTGCCAGTGTGTTGTATTTAGTCTATCAAGTAAGAAATCTAACGTTTTCAGGCATGCATGCCCAGTGGTTTGTCAACATCTCTGGCAAAGCTGTACGTACTTTCCTTCCTTGTTCTCTTCTAGGGCTTGCTTCCGTTCTTGTCTCGTGAAACAAACGTATTTTTGTTTACTCATCTCGGTCAGCTTTCCAAACCGAGAGGCTAGTAGCATAGACCACTGAGTATAAGGGAAATTACTCCCCACTGCACCATGACATGGACGGTAGGTGTATTTAGGAATGCACAGCTTTCTAGGAACTCTTGGGATGGATTCCAAATTCCAGGTTCTATGAGGTATATAAAAATGGGTATATAGCACACAAAGATTATACTACTCTTCCCAGTAAGAGACTAAGATATTCAAAATCTCCATTTTAGATAGGTTTGAGCAAACTATAAGTAGCTCATTTTTTTCCCTTTCCTCTTGGCAACTTGTCCCTACCTATAATCTTATATCTTCAGATCTGACCTCCAAGGCATGAAGAAGGTAGTGTCAACCCACTGGGATTGCCCTCTGCTTAATCCTCTAAAGATGTTCATTTCCTTTGGAAACAAATCAGTGGGTGAGGGGGAAAGTCTAGGGACAATTCTCTCTGCCCAGAGTGACACACATAGGATTTGGGGATCTACCAAAGGGATAGGTCTATGCCCAATATTAATTTTACAATTCTGCAATTCTTCAGTTTCTCAAGATGCAAATAATATGACCCTACTGTTAGTAGGATGTATAATCTTTGAAGAATATAAGCATTAAGAAACAAAGGCCTTCCCTTTAAAGAAACAATTGAAGATAGTCTTAAAAAGGCAGAACCTTTTAAAGTTAGAAATTGAATAATTTTTAAGATTCTTTGGAGGAAACGTGTCATCGATTCATCATAGTCTTTTCCTTTCATTGAATTTTAATTTAGACTAGCGTGGAAGCAGAGTGCCCCTGGACTTTGATTTAGGGGATCGTGCTTTGGCCTGGAAAAACACAGGACTGGCCTGAATGCCCAGAACCTTAAGTGAAGTCAGTCAGCATCCTAATAGGAATCAGGCCTAACAGAAATGTAAATGATTTCAAGTCCTTTAGAGTTTAATTTTCTTATCAACACCCTCGACCCTGCTTCCTAAAATTAATTTGATCCCTGCAGTTATGTGTCTTCATTTTGCCTTGTGAGATTACAAGCAATGGGATGATGGAGAAAAACAGGAGACAGGGGAGAAGGAAAATTTGAACGAGGCCAGGGTGCAATGTTTTGCTGATATAATGCATTGTTAGGGAGCTGGTGACCGTTGCCATGGTTGTATCATGGGCAGCCTTTCAGTGGAAACTCAGGGCATAATATGTATGAGGGCAGTGGGATGGGAGTGCCCAGTATCTCATATTGGTCCGTGCCTGACAATGTTCTGGAAAAGCAGGTACCCCAGTGAGACTGGCCTGTGCTTGTTGAAATAACTCCAATGAATTTCAGATTCATTTCGATGGGGTCGGTTGTCCATGGACCTTCCTGTTTCCTCTATGCCTGTTTAAAAGTCACTTTGGCATCAAGCTTCATTTCACTTTTCTCCTTTCAATACTTCTGCATCAGCCTCCCCTTCCTTCACACCCCACAGCGATTTTTTCCTCACTTTACTTTTACAGTTTCTCCAGGACCCAGCTTTCTCCACCCCTTTCCCCCACAGACACCTGAAAGTCCGTCCCCCTGAGTCCTCACTCCCTCCTCTCACACCCTGTGCTCCATCCCCCAGCCCTTTGGACAGGGAGCTCTGCTGTGACCAAGAGAGACACAGTGTTGTGACTGCCTCTTGTTAATGTCAGCACCACCTCATCACTTAGGCAAAGAGGGAAAATCCATAAAAGAGATGGAAAATACATTTCTTTTTTTATTCTACTTTATATTTTAAGAAGGTTGAGGAGAGGCATGGTTCCAGTCCTTCTCAATTTCTCAGAGATTTTTACTTTAAAACTAATTAGGGACCATTCTTTTCATAAATTGTAAATCAGTTCAGGTCACCAACTATGATGTGTTTTAAGGCTCAAGTGTTGACTCTCAAGTAACTTTTCTGTGCTGCTGGACGAAGTGAATTCTGTGCAAACATTTTGAATCATAGGCTCTTTTTCGCCCCTCAATTCTTACTATTACTAATGATTCAAGCATCTTCAGGAATGTGGATCAGGATGTTGACAATTTGTGGTTATTTTCAGATCAACAGTAACTGTTACACTCTTGAAAGCACTTAAAGAAAGTATAAGCATGTCTTAAATAGTCAACCATTTGACCTGGAAAAAAGTTGGCTTTTCTGTTTAATTATTAGACCAAACTGTAGATGTAATCTTAAAGGATTTTAAGCAATAATGAAGACAGTTTGAGAAATGAGAAGGCACTTTAGAGACATGAAACCTTACATTACACGCTCTTGGATATTTTTTAAGGTAATAAGCTAATTGGATTCAGGTATTTTTTTCCCTTTAAATTTTTAAAAATATGTATTTCTAATTTGCATATTTAATTTTGTCAAAGCTGAGAAATGCTCTTTAGTTGAATTTGTAAATGTCATTTGCAAACCAAATGAAGTATTTATTTTTAAAAAGAAAGGGTGAAGGAACCAATATTGATTTGTACATAATGAAAATATGTGTGTGTGTGTGTGTGTACATATATATATGTTTTCCTCCTTGACACTACTTGGTCCCCACATCAAGTGTATTTTTGTACATAGTATATATTGGTTAGAAAATGTAGATTGTCTATTCAAAGAATTCTATCTCTGTGATAGATTATATTTATCCTAATCTGTTGATACCTCTGATAATTTAAGAGATAGAACTCTATTTTTTTGGAATCTACAGAGAACTGCATTCATGTCTTCCAATTGTAAATATGCTAAGGGAATTTTAATAAATCTTGGTTTCATGTCTGTCTGGTGTGCAGTGCAGATTTGTTTGCAGGAGGCGTTTAAGACAGTATCCTAGCAGTGCTCTAACGTGGAGAATACCAGTGACTTCCAGCTTTCATTACTGCTCAAGGGCAGCATTACTACGGAGCTGCAAGAGCTGGGTCTCAGTAAGTCCATCATTCACACTTTCTTCTTTCTCTCCTGTCCACCACACCAACAGTGCGTAAGCTAGCTAGGCATTCAAGGCTAACACTGAACAGACAAACCCAGACAAGCATGGTCTCAGCTATACTGACCCAAAAGCAACACTGCTTGAACATAAATTGCCCAAGGTGGAGGTGTGGGGTGGAGAACCACAAGGACTGGTGACTTCATGTTATGGGATGGTAAGTGATAAGAGGAGGGAAACGGAACAGAAATAGAATTGTGTTGTATTCTAACGCTAAGCACAGGGTACAAATTCTTGTCAAGCAATGGTAAGAAACATGCAGATATCTATGAAAAAACTAAAGACTTTCAGCAAAACACTCCTCTGTGAAACAGAAGTAGGATTGTGTGTTTTTTTAATTGATTCATTCGTTCAGTATTCCTGAATGCCATGCACTATTGAGTTCTAGAAGTTTGCTGAAACATGCCTCAGTGGGTACAGATAGACTTAATGAACAGACATAGTTATTATCTGGGGAGACATTTTATCACTAGGAAATCTTTTAAATCAGAGTCATAGAGCTGCAAAAATCTTCAGACACTGGATAAAATCTCCATTTCACAGAGTGAAAACTACTGAAATTCAAGGGACTTGCTGAAAGTTACACTCCATGTTAGTGAGTACATCAAGGCTAGAATCCAGATCTCTTGACCCCAAGGCGAAAGCCCTTCCCAGTGCTCAAGTCATTCATCACGTTAAACTCTTTTCTTCAAAAGACCTCCTCTATGGAGAAATGTTCTAGAACTGTTGTTTGGAAAGTACGGTCCAAATGCTCCTAAGGGTTTGGAGAAACCATTATTAGAGGTGTGCTCTGCATTAAAGCACCTAGGAGAGGGTGGAGGCTTGTGTATCATGAGGACCTAGGGAAAAGATTCCACCTTAGGAAGCATCTCCTCTTTGATTTAACAGAGATTTCCTCTCCCTTGCTGAGCAGTGATGATACCTGTTGAATTTTAAGTATACATGCTGATGGTCCAACTAACAGGCCATAAATTCCTGAGACTAAATATTCCCCTGTAGACTCTACCTGCCTACTTTCACCTGGATATGATGTATTCATGGAAATAAGACTTTAAAGTTGGCCTGCACCAGCCATGCCTGCTTGTATGCGTCCAAGTCTTTCTCCAAGTAACGTTTGCTTCATGCCCATCATTGCGTGAAGATGAAAGGTATTCAGTAAGATAAGGTAACTTTATAGTTATCAACTGCTACATAACAAAATACCCCCAAATTGGGTGTTGATTAAACAATAATCACTTATTTTTCATGGTTTTTGTTGGTTTGAGAGGAACTCAACTGGACAGTTCTCACTTAGAGTCGCATATGGTTTTAGTGCTATATCCACTGGGTATGCAGTCACCTGGATGGCTGGAACATGGACCTCGAAGGCGGCTGACTCACTTGGCCGGCAAGTTGTTGCTGCCCTCTAGGCTGCGGGTCTCAGTGCCTCTCTCTCCACAGGTCTGCTTGAGTGATCCAAGGTGAAACGTGTAATGATTTTTTTTGACCAAGGCCTAAAAGTCACTTTCATCGTATGCTATTGGTTGTATTTACGAAGTTCTGTCCCAGTTGAAGGAATGGGGAAGAAGAACCCACTTCCTGATGAAGGACTGTCAAAACCATATTGTAAGAAGAGCATGTAAGATGAGAAATATATTGGTGCAACTATCTGTGGATAATACAATCTGTCTCTGTAACTTGACCTGTTCTTTCCATCTGGTTTTGTTCTTATTTTTGTTATAAAACTAAATTTTAGATTTTTTTCAAAATTTTCCCTACTTGTTTGCCCCAAATCTTCCTTCCCTCTGCCTGCATATTAGAGCACAGAAATGTCTGTCTTGTTCCCCTGAATGCAGGCATTCTTTTTTATTATTATTGAAGTATAGTTGATTTGCAATATTGTATTAGTTTCAGGTCTATGGCATAGTGATTCAGTATTTTTGCAGATTATATTCTATTATAGGTTATGATAAGATAATGTGTAATACCTTATCTATTTTATATACAATAGTTTGTTCCATACCCCTAATTTTTCCCTCCCCCACCTTCCTTTTCCTCTTTGGTAACCACAAGTTTGTTTTCTATGTTTGTGAGTCTGTTTCTGTTTTGTATATACATTTATTTGTATTATTTTTTAGATTCAACATATAAGTGATATCATACAGTATTTGTCTTTCTCTAGCGGACTTATTTCACTAAGCATAATGTTCTCTAGGTCCATCTACGTTGCTGCAAATGGCAATATTTCATTCTTTTTATGACTGAATAATATTCCATTGTGTGCAGTATTGTTTAATCCAGTCATCTGCTGATGGGCACTTGGGTTGCTTCCATGTCTTGGCTATTGTAAATAGTGCTGCTATGAACATTGGGGTGCATGTACCTTCTCAAATTAGAGTTTTCATTTTTTCCTGATATATACCCAGGAGTGGGATTGCTGGATCATATGGCAGTTCTATTTTTAGTTTTTTAAGGAACCTCCATACTGTTTTCCACAGCGGCTGCACCAATTTACATTCCCACCAACAGTGTAGGATACCAGGGTTCCCTTTTCTCCACACCCTCCCCAACGTCTGTTATTTGCAGACTCCTTGATGATAGCCATTCTGACCAGTGTGAGGTGATATGTTGCTGTTGCTTTGATTTGCATTTTTCTCATAATTAGCAATGTTGAACATTTTTTCATGTACCCATTAACCATCTGTATGTCTTTTTTTGAAAAATATCTATTCAAGTCTTAGGCCCATTTTTGATTAGAATTTTTAATATTGAGTTGTATGATCTGTTTGTATATTTTGGATATTAGTCCCTTGTCAGTCACATTATTTGCAAATATTTTCTCCCATTTTGTAGGTTGTCTTTTCATTTTATTGAAGGTTTCCTTTGCTGTGCAAAAACTTTTAAGTTTGATTAGGTTCCAGTTGTTTAGTTTTGCTTTTATTTCTTTTGCCTTAGGAGACTGACCGATCCAAGAATATATTGCTACAATTTATGTCAAAGAGGGTTTAGCCTGTGTTCTCTTCTAGGAGTTTTAGGTTTCAGTTCTTCCATTTAGGTCTTTAAACCATTTTGAGTTTATTTTTGTATATGGTGTGAGGAAATGTTTTAATTTCATTGCTTTACATGTGGCTGTTCAGTTTTCCCAACACCACTAGTTAAAGAGACTGTCTTTTCTCCATTGTATATTCTTGCCTCCTTTGTCATAGATTAACTGACCATAGATGCATGGGTTTATTTCCGGGCTATTCTGTTCCATTAATCTGTGTGTCTGTTTTTGTGCCAATACCACACTGTTTTGATTTCTGTAGATTTATAGTATAGTCTAAAGTCTGGGAGCTTTGTTCTTTTTTCTTGGGGTTGCTTTGGCAATTTGGGGTCTCTTGTGATTCCATATAAATTTTAGGATTATTTGTTCTAGTTCTGTGAAAAATGTCCTGGGTATTTTGATAGAGATTGCATTAAATCTGTAGATTGTTTTGAGTAGTATGGCCATTTTAATACTATTACTTTTTCCAATCCAAGAGCACATATCTTTCAATTTCTTCATCCATTTCTTAGAATCATCTTCAATCTCCTTCATCAGTGTTTTATAGTTTTCAGCATATAAGTCTTTCACCACCTTGGTTAAGTTTATTCCTAGGTATTTTATTTTACTGATGCGATTTTAAATGGGATTTATTAGTGTATAGAAATGCAACAGATATCTGTGTATTAATCTTGTATCCTGCAACCTTGCTGAATTTATTTATTAGTTGTAGTAGTTTTAGGGTGGAGACTGTAGGGTTCTGTATACAGAGTATCATGTCATCTGCAAATAGTGACAGTTTTACCTCTTCCCTTCCACTTTGGATACCTTTTCTTTTTCTTGGCTGATTGCTGTGACTAGGAGCTCCAATACTATGTTAAATAGAAGTGGCATGAGGGGGCATCCTTGTCTTGTGTACCTGAATTTAGCAGGAATGCTTTCAGCTTTTCACCACTGAGTGTGGCTGGCAGTTTGTCATAAAAATGGGCTTTATTATATTGAGATGTGTTCCCTCTATACCCACTCTGATGAGAGTTTTTATCATGAATGATGTTGAATTTTGTCAAATGCTTTGTCTGCATCTGTTGAGATGATCATTTTTGTCTTTCCTTTGGTTAATGTGGTGTATCACATTCATTGATTTGCATATGACGAACCGTCCTTGTGGCCCTAAATCCCACTTGATCATGGTATATGATCTTCTTTATGTATTGTTGGATTTGGTTTGCTAATATTTTATTGAGGATTTTTGCATCTATATTCATCAATGATATTGGCCTATAATTTTCTTTTTTTATAGTGTCTTTTGTTTTGATATCAGGGTGATGGTGGCCTCATAGAATGAGCTTGGGAGTGTTCTCTCCTCTTCAGTTTTTTGGAATAGTTTGAGAAGGACAGGTATAAGTTCTTCTTTATATGTTTGGTAGAATTCCCTGGTGAAGGCATCCAGCCCTGAACTTTTGTTTGCAGGGAGGTTTTAAATTACAGATTCTATTTAACTTCTAGTGATCAGTTTGTTCAAACTGTCTGCTTCTTTTTGACTCGGTCTTAGCAGGCTCCATGTTTTAGAAATATGTCCATTTCTTCTAGATTGTCCAATTTGTTGGCATATAACTGTAGTATTCTCTTGTGACCTTTTTATATCTCTGTGGTATCAGTTGTTATTTCTTATTTTATTTGGGTCTTCTCTCCTTTCCTCTTGGTGACTGGTGTTGTTTTTTTGGATAACTATTTATTTCCTCTCTGATCTTTATTATTTCCTTCCCTCTGCTGATTTTGGGCTTTGTTCTTCTTTTTCTAATTATTTATCAATAGGTGGTAGTTAGGTTGTTTTTCTTCTTGTTTCTTGAGGAAGACCTGTGTAGCAATGAGCTTCCCTCCTACAATTGCTTTTGCTGCATCCCCCTAGATTTGTAAAGCTGTGTTCTCTTTTTCATTTGTGTCAAGATATTTTCTGATTTCCTCTTTAATTTCGTCATTGACCCATTGGTTTTTTAGTAGCATGTTGTTTAGTCTCCACATGTTTGTTCTCTTCCCGTTTTTCTTCTGTAGTTGATTTCTCATTTTATACTGCTGTGGTCAGAAAAGATGCTTGACATAATTTCTCTTAAATTTGTTAAGGCTTGTTTTGAGACCATTCCATGGGCACTTGAAAAGAATGCATTCTGCTTTTTTAAGATGTAGTGTCCTGTAGATCAACTAAGCCCAACTGGTCTATTGTGTCATTCAGGACCTCTGTTGCCTTATTGATTTTCTCTCTGGATGATCTGTCCATTAATGTCAGTGGGATGTTAAAGTCTCCTACCATTATTGTATTTCCATTAATGTCTCCCTTTATGTCTGTTGGTACTTGCTTTATATATTTAGGTGCTCCTGTATTGGGTGCGTATGTTAACGAGTGTAATATCCTCTTCTTGTATTGATTCCTTTATCATTATATAATGCCCTTTTTTGGTATAGCCTTTGTTTTACAGTCAATTTTTTCTGATATGAGGATTGCTACCTCTGCTTTTTTGTCATTTCCATTTGCATGAAATATCTTTTTACATCCCCTCACTTTCAATCTGTGTCTTTCGCCCTGGAGTCTCCTGTAGACAGCATATTGAAGGGTCTTGTTTTCAATCCAATCAGCCACCCTATGTCTTTTGATTGGAGTATTTAGTTCATTGACATTTAAAATGATTAATAAGTATGTGCTTATTGCCATTTTATGTCTTGTTTTCTAGTTCTTTTTGTGGTGCTTTTTGTTTTCTCCGTTGAGGTTTGATGCTTTTCTTTTGTATTATGCTTGAGTTCCTTTCTTTTTGGTTTTTGTGTATCTATTGTAGGTTTTTGACTTGTGGTTACCATGAGATTCATATACGCTTACGCATAACTATATCCACTTGCTTTAAACTGATAATCAAAGTTTGAACACATTCTAAAAGATCTACATTTTATGGTTTTGAGGTCCTATTTTACATCTTCATGCTTATCGTTTTACTGTTTATTATAGTTATAGTCACTTTTACAATTTTTTTAAATTTTTAATCCACACACTGGCTTATTTAAGTGATCTCCAATCCTTACTATATTTTTGCCTTTCCTATTGGGAGTTTCCCTTTTCTATAGATTCTTGCTTCTTTTCCATTTAGAGAAGACCCTTCAACATTTTCTCCAGGGTAGGATTTGCCGAAATCTTTGCTTGTCTGAGAAATTCTTTATCTATCTTCTATTCTAAATCATAGTCTTCCTGGTTAGAGTATCCTAGGTTACAGGTTTTTCCTTTTCAGAGCTTTGAATGTATCATGCCACTCCCTTCTGGCCTGCAGAGTTTCTGCAGAGAAATCAGCTGAGAGCCTTATGAGGGTTCCCTTGTAAATGAATTTTTCTCTCGCTGCCTTCAGGATTCTCTGTCTTTAACTTTTGCCATTTTAATTATGATATGTTTTGGTGTGGGTCTGTTTGGAACCCTCTGTGCTTCCTATACCTGGTAATTCATTTCCTTCTTTGGGTTTGGGAAGTTTTCAGCCATAATTTCTTCAAATGCATTTTCAATTCCCTTCTCTCTCTCTTCTCCTTCTGGAACCCTTATTATGCATAGGTTGGCACATTTTAAATTATCCCATAGACCTTGTATGTTGGCTTTCGTCTTTCTGTCTGCTATTCTGATTGTGTAATTCCCATTTTTCTATCTTCCAGATCACTTACATGTTCTTTTGTGTCATTTAGTTAGCTATTCATTGCTTCTAGATTGCTTTTTATCTCAGAAATTGAATTATCTATTTTTGATTGGGTCATCTATAGTTTCTAGTTCCTTGTTAAAATTGTGGGTTTAATCTTTTTAAAATCAATTAATTAGCATTTTTTATACCAACATTTATAAGTCAGTATCCAGAAGAGTGTTTTTTCAGGGGGTTTTCTCTTGCTTTTTCAGTTGGGTCTGATTCTTCTGCCTTTTCATTTTACTTAACTTTCTCTGTCTCTGTGAAGGTAGGTGAAACAGTTACCTATTGTGTGGAAGGGTTTTTTATGTGGGAGCATTCCTAGGTAGACTGTGTGGTCCCCTGGCCATCTGTGCATCACTAAATTGAGTCTTTTCCCAGGACCTTAGATCCTGGGCCAAGCCGTGACGTGCAGTGAGTGGGGCTTGGGTGGTCACCCCACCCAGACTGGGGAAGGTGGCATGTGCCAGTGCAGTGTTCTCAGTGCCCTGTTGGTAAGCCAGCACACTCTTCTAAGTGGAGTCTAGGCTTCTCCAGTCCTTCTGTCTGTCCCACAGCTTATCGCAGCAGCCACGGGGGCTTGCTTCCTCACAAAGGACAGGGATGCCCAGTCGTGGCTCAACCTACTGGCTCCCCAGGGTGAGGGTCTGCCCCTGGGATCTTCCTTTTTCTCTAAGTCTCCTCCCAGGGGCACGGGTCCCAACCTACTGGGTTTTTTCCCCCTACCCTACCTGGTCACGAGGAAATCTTTCGTGCAGCATCGGCTGTACAGAATTTCTGCTGGTTTCCAGTTTTCCATAAGAATTGTTCCACATATAGATGTATTTTTGAGGTGCTGGGGTGGGTAGGGGAGGTGAGCTCCACCATCTTGATCCCACTCCCCACGCATTCTTTACCTTTAAAGAAAATGAGGAGATCCTAACTGGGAGACTTTGTAAACACTGGTGGAGAAAAGGAATCAAAGGTGAGCCTAGAAATTTACTCCAAAAGCATAAGCCTGCATTTTCTATTTACAGCAGTAGAGATGCTGACCCCTGCTGAAGCTGTGTCTTAGCAAGTAAATGAAATCACTTCTTCAGTTGCTAGAATAGAGCTCTGACTCTTATAATAGTATTAGTATGTAGGTGTTAACACAATGGAATATTATTCAGCCTTTAAAAGGAAGGAAATTCTGACATGCTGTGGCATGGATGAATGCTCAAACCCAAGATGCTAAGCGTTCTTCAGTCACAGAAAAACAAATAGCATATGATTCCACTTACATGAAATACATATAGAAATCAAATTCATAGAGAAAGTATAGAATGATGGTTGCCAGGCAGCTGATTGGGGCAGGGGAGGGAATAGGAGTAGTTGTTTAATGGATATGGAATTTTAGTTTGGGAAGATGGAAACATTCTGGAAATGAAAAGTGACAATGGTTGTACTATATACTTAGTGCCACAGAACTATACATTCACAAGTGGTTAAAATGATAAGTTTTATGTATATTTTACAATGATGAAAACTAATGCTTGGAGAAGTTGTTAAATTTCCCATGTAATTTTAAGTGGAGAAACCAGAATTCAGACACTCCAGAGAAACATTCCCAGCCACTATCCTATCTCTAAAATCAGAGCTAGAGTTAGCTGATTCAGGAAAAAGGGGGATGTGTAGACAGATTATAATACATCACTGCTCTTTCACACTTGACAAGAAAGTAACGTATCTAACCCAAGAGTATTAGAGCCAACAGCACTTCTGTAAAAGCCAAAGAAACTAACTGAACGGTGCTGTATATATAACCTTCAAGGAACTGTTTGTTAATAGCCACCTTCTGGAATTTGCTTAATTCTATAGATGAGATGAAGCAGGGTATAACAGAAGGCAAAAATGAATAGGAGTTGGTGAGAACCACATGAGGAATACTGTGAGATGAAGAAAAGTGGCCATCTAATCTACCTCTGAGTAGTTACCCTGAAGTAACCTTGCAATGAATCAGCCTGGAAATATATCTGACAAGGTTAAAGTGTCCTAGCCACAGAAAAGACTGTTTAAACAAACTGTATCATACAGTACTAGAACTTCCCAGAGCCTTCTACCAATATTGTGGTATGTCCACTGCTTGATGTGAGGCCAAATTGAGATCCCATTGGACCTCATTTAGAGTAATGGTGAAGATATTTGCTAGTGAAATTAAATCTTCCTGTTCAGAGTATTTGTTAGTGAAAGAACCACAAATAAATAAATGATTTCTTATGCTGGCCAGAATCAGAAGTAGAAAGAAAATGCCCTTACTCCAGGTTCTAGAAGACATCAAAAGTTATCAAATCATCCAAATCAGAAGTAGAAAGAAAATGCCCTTACTCCAGGTTCTAGAAGACATCAAAAGTTATCAAATCATCCATTACTTCATCTGATCTTCCAAGACTTCAGCCTAGTTCCAAATAATAGAATGGTTTAGCCACCTTTGAGGGATTATTTAATTTAAGGGAATGTGTCCCACAGATGAATGTGGGCCTAAGAAGTAGAGAGTGTGCTAACCTAAAAAGTCAGCACACCCCTGCTTTTCAGCTCCTACTTCTGATTTGTGTGACAGGTCAGAGACCATTGTCCCCATAAGGCTCTCCCAGTGGCCATTTTACAGTCTCACCAAAGAGGCCCTTTCTGATATGAGTTCTCCTTTTCACTGGATCCCCACCTAAGACTCAATGGTAACTTAGATGATCTTTTAATACATATTTTAATCTACAGGCCCCCAAATGAGAAGTCATGACCCTAAGAAACCTGTAGGAGCAGCAAAGCATAAGAAAAAAAAAAATCATTGGCTTTAAGGTTAGACTCAATCTTCGATCACAGCTCTGCCACCTACTAACCTGATGACCTGAAGCAAGTTACAGCACACGAAACCTCAGACCCTCCTCTAAAAATGGAGATTAAAAAAATCTCTAACTGCCTAAGTTGGTCAAGGGTAAAATGAAATAATGCAGAAATTCTTGATGAAAAACAAATATTTCCTTCTCTCATAAGAAGCATCAGTATTGCTTTTGCTCCTCTTGGGACCATCCCCTCTTGAACTTCACAATAGGAAAAAAAATTGTCCCATCTCCTCAACCCAAGCTTTGTCAGTGCCTTACCTCGTTTGCGCTTGAGTGGATTCATTTTGGCCCTTCTCAATCCTCTAGAGGGGACATATTTCTTCAGTTCTAGTTATCCCATGACAGTATAGTTACATGAACTAGGTGCCTTTTAGGATCCCCAGTTATAAATCCCAGAGAGTTTAGGATTCTTTGAGCAGCTATCATAGAAAGCACCCTATAAGCCCTTGTCTTCAAGACCTACAATATACCAAGAAGGAAACACTCCTTGAGTGAAAATGGCTGGGCATTTATAGTCAACACTGAATCTTTGAGACTTGGTCATTAAAGTTTAGAACTGAAGACCGATTTGTAAAACATACTTCAAGATAAATGTCTCCATAGTAAAAAGGGTCCTGGTGTGGCAAAGAAAAGGAGCCTCTACTATGTGGCAGAATGACCCATGTGAGAACCATGCAGTACAGATAGGACTTACCTGCAACTATGGGTATAGGGATTCTCAACGTATGGCAGGGTGCTCTCCAGGCAGCAGGAATGGGTGTGTGCATATACTTCCTCATGTCAAATTTGGATCTAGTCTCCACTGAAGACAACTGTAAAAGCAGGATAATACTCTAATTAGGGGGACAAAAGTAGAGATCAGGAACTACTATGTTTAAACCTGATTAAATTCCCTTGTTTTGGTTTAAGATGGTGGTTTAAGTACCAGGGGATATTTGGCAATATCTGGAGGCATTTTAACTGGGAAGAGGTGTCATGGGTGTCTAGTGGGAAGAGGCTAAGATACTACTAAACATCCTGTAAAACAGGACGTGCTCTCACAATGAAGAATTATCCAGCTTGAAATGTCAATAGTGCCAAGGTAAAATAACACCAGATTGCTAGTGCTGTTGAGTGCCTGGGATATATTCTTTCTGAAGAATATCATCCTAGATCTGTAGAAACAAACCCACTTTAAAAATAAAGTCTTGTCACACAAGGATAAACAAGCTTATGAGGAGACAGTCGTGCATGAGAATCAGGAAAACTTGTCAGTAGAAGCAAATATGCAGAGGCTCCAGATATTTGGACTATAAGCTTAGGATGTTCAAGAAGTAAAAATCAGATGGCCAACATTTCCAAGGAGCTGAAAACCACAAAAAATTACAGAGCAGAATTGGTGAAGAAAAAAAATACTAGAACTGAAAAATACAATAATCCCAATTAAGAATGAAATGGATGGGTTTAATAGCAAATTAGAAATAATTTAATAGAGGATTGGTGAACTGGAAGGCAAGTCAGAAAGAAATATTCAAAATAAAACTCAGCGATGGGGCTTCCCTGGTGGCGCAGTGGTTGAGAGTCTGCCTCCCGATGCAGGGGACATGGTTTCATGCCCCGGTCCGGGAAGATCCCACATGCCGCGGAGCGGCTGGGCCCGTGAGCCATGGCCACTGAGCCTGCGCGTCCAGAGCCTGTGCTCCGCAACGGGAGAGGCCACAACAGTGAGAGGCCCACATACAACAGAAAAACCAAACCAAAACAAAAAAAACTCATAGATGAAACACTGACAATAAGCTAAGAAGAAGTAGAGGACACAGTAAGAACAGAAGTAACAGCAATATTAGAGTTAATGACAGAATTTTCCAAAGTTCAAAATATGAACCACCAGATCCAAGAAAGTCTAAGAAACCAAAGCAATATAAATTAAAAGCAATCTATTCCTAGACACATCATAATAAACTTCAGAAAATTTTTTTAAATCTTAAAAGCACTCAGAGGAAAAAAGACATTAAAACCAAAGGGTCATTACAGTAGGATGGTATATAACAGTCCCCCCTTATTTGCAGGGGATATGTTCCAAGACCCCCAATGGATGCCTGAAACCACAGATAGGACCAAGCCCTAAATACACATGATGTTTTTTCCTCTACACACCTATGATAAAGTTTAATTTATGAATTAGGCACAGTAAGAGTAGCAATAATAAAAATAGAGACGTTATAATATACTGTGATAAAAAATTATGCAAATGTAGTCTATTTCTCCCTCAAAATATCTTACTGTACTATACTTACCCTTCTTGTGATGACGTGAGATGATACAATGCCTTCAGGATGAGATGAGGCGAAGTGGGGTGAAAAGTCAAAGGGAACATCATCTGCTTCCGGTGATCCTGGATCACTGATCCATGACAACGCTGATGGTTGGAGATCCTGAGTAAAATGGAACTGGACAGTGTGAGATTAATGTGCTACTCAGAACAGTGCCAAATTTAAAACTTACGATTTGCTTATTTCTGGAACTTTCTGTTTAATATTTTCTGAACATGGTGTGCTGAGGGTAACTGAAATGGTGGAAAAGTCAAACCACAGATGAGGGGGTATTACTATAGATTTAAACTCACATCAGTAATTATATTGGATGAATAGATTTACTCCATTTAAATTATGTCAGCTGAAGTTCTTAGGGAAAAAAAAAATAACCCTTGTAGTTATTGACAAGATATATAAGGATTCCGAAAGGGTCAAAGTCAAAGGATGTGAAGGTGCACAAATATATCACTTAAAGTTTTAGGAATTAGGCTGACAGCTAATCTCTCAAGCAAAACCACAAAATCCAAAAAGTAAGGACATGCTCTATTCAGTATTCAAAAAAACAGGAGAACTTTCACTAGAAGCCCTGCCCTAAAATTGATGAAGCTATATTAGTATCCTTTAAAGGATACTTTAAAGTGATGAGCATTACTGTAGATTAAAATGGACACTTCACAATGATCAAAGGCTTGACTTACCAGGAAAATAAGACAATTTAAAATTGTATTCCTCTAATGACACAGCCTCAGAATATTTAAAGGAAAGACAGAACTATAAGGAGAAATAGACAAATTCACACGTTGTGGGAATAACTGATACAACACAGAAGAAATAACATTTGAACAAAATATTTTCAAAAACTGATTGATGTATTGGGTCATAAGGCAAGTTTCAAAAGGTATTGAATCTACTGAATATGCTTTGTGAAAATGCAAACTGAAAAATAAATTAAGCTAGAATATTTATTTCCATCGATGGAGAAATTCACTTCTAAATAACCAGCAGGTAAAGAAATCATGATGGAAATTAGAAAATATTTTGAGCTGAAAATTTCCTGAAAAAATGTCGTGGACTGTAGCAAAATCAGTACATATACATTTAAGATTTTAACTTTTAAATACAACAGATGAATATTAATGAGCTAATATCCATCAAGAGATTAGGAAAATGGTGAATAAAATTTAAAGGGTTAAAATATTAAAGCCAAAATTTGATTCTTTAAAATGTCTAATCAACTTTTTAAACTTTTGACAAGACTGAATCAAATCAGAGAGGGACAAACAAGTAACCAGTATCGAGAATGAAAGAAGGGACATGGTGTATCACTACGGAGGCTGTAGAAGTTGAGAGAATTATTTAAAAACTATACCAATATATTTTAAAACATAAGTAAAATGGAAAATTTAATATCCAATAACCAAAACTGAGAATAAAATATCTGAATTTTTCAAATTAAAAAAACTTGAATATGAATTAGAAGTCCAAACTCAAAGCTTTCATTAGCAACGACAGTTTAAGGAGAATACCAGTCTTCCAGAGAATAAAGAAAGAAGACCAAGATTGACCAGGATGACAGAGTAGAAGACCCTGAGCTCACCTCTGGTCAAGGACATAACAAAATTACAACTATTTACAGAACAACCATCCATGAAAAAGACTAGAACCTACCAGAAAAGATCTTATACAACTAAAGATATAAAGAAAGAGCCAAAACAAGATGAGTTAGGAAGGGCTGACTCATGGTAGAGTCAAGTCCTATATACTCGGGTAGGTGACCCACAAACAGGAAAGTTACAATTGCAGAGGTTCTCCCCAAGGAGTGAGGGGTCTGAGCCCCACATCAAGCTCCCCAGCCCACGGGTCCTACACCAGGAAGACAAGCCCCCAGAATGTTTGGCTTTGAAGGCCAGTGGGGCTTACTCTGGGAGTCCCAGAGGGCTGAAGGAAAGACTCCACTCTTTAAGGGTACACACAAAAGCCTCACACATTTAGGGACCCAGGAGAGCAGTAGTAAATTCAAATGAGCCCCAGTAGACCTACCTGCTGATCTTTGAGAGCCTCCTGGAGAGGCAGGAGGGAAATGAAGCTCGCCCAGGGGACACAGATATTGGTGGCAGCTTTTTTTTTTTTTTTTTGGCAGTGGGCGGGCCTCTCACTGTTGTGGCCTCTCCCGTTGCGGAACACAGGCTCCGCACGCACAGGCTCAGCGGCCATGGCTCACGGGCCTAGCCGCTCCGCGGCATGTGGGATCTTCCCGGACCAGGACACGAACCTGTGTCCCCTGCATTGGCAGGCGGACTCTCAACCACTACGCCACCAGGGAAGCCCCTTGGTGGCAGCCATTTGGAGGAGCTTGTTCTACTACGTGGACATTGGTGCTGGGAAGCATCACTCTGGAATCCTCCCTCTAGCCTATTAGCCTCAGAACCCAGCCCTGTCCCTTCCCAACAGCCTGTAGGCAGCAGGGCAGGGGCCTGGCCCCAGGAAACAGTAGCCCCACAGCCCGCAGACCTAGCCCACCCACCAGCAAGCCAGCACTAGCCCTGGGACCAACCACCAGCAGGCCAACACAAGCTTCAGAACATCCTGGACCCTGTAGGCAGCTGTGTCCAGGAATCAGCCCTACCCACCAGCAGATTAACACCAGCTCTGGGTCCCCTGAGCCCTACAGCTAAACCCCAAGACCCAGTTCTGCTTGCCAGTGGCCAGACACTAGGCCCCAGGACCTGGCTTTAGCCACAAATCGGTGGGCACCAGCCCGAGCCTCTCCTGGACCCCAGCTCTGCTCACCCATGAACCAGCACTACCCCTGGGGTGCTACAGCCAGCCACCTTGTGATCCTAGCCCTGCCAGCAAATGGCCAGCAACCTCTGCAAAACTTAAGGCATGGCAACAACTGGACCAGGGGACCAACCAAGCCTACCAGACTGCCCACAGTCATCAGCCCACCACAGCAGAAGGACCCAAGCAGCCTCAGAGAGGGCAGCCCTAGCACACAGAGGTCTGGTGATGAGAGAGGAATGCGCTGCTGGGACATACAGGTCCTCTCCTGCAAAGGCCATTTCTGCAAGGTTGGGAAGTGTAACCAACCTACCAGATAACTAGAATCAAAGACAAAAGTTAGGCAAAATGAGGCAATGGAGGAACAAGAGAAACAACAAAGGAACAAGAGAAAAACCCAGAAGAAGAAAGATTATTGAAGAACTCAGAAGACTAGATACACAGATCAAGAACTCAGCAGTTTTTAAACAAAGAGTTAGAAAATAAAGAACCAAACATGAAGAATAATTGAAATGAAAAATACACTAGAAGGTATTAATGGACCAAATGATACATTCCTTTCTGTCAGCAAGCTGGGAGACAGTAGTGGAAATCACTATTCCTGAACAAAAAAAATAAATAAGGACAATTAAAGAGATCTCTGGGACAACATCAAGCATACTAACATTTACATTATAGGGGTCCCAGAAGAAGGGATATAGGGGGGGACCTTCAAGATGGTGGAAGGGTTAAGACATGGAGATCACCTTCCTCCCCAGAAATACATCAAAACTATATCTACATGTGGAACAAAACCTACAGAACACCTACTGAATGCTGGCAGAAGACCTCAGACTTCCCAAAAGGCAAGAAACTCACCACGTACCTGGCCGTATGCCTGACAGGGTCTTGGTGCTCCGGCTGGGTGTCAGGCCTGAGCCTCTGAGGTGGGAGAGCCGAGTTCAGACATTGGTCCACCAGAGACCTCCTGGCCCCACATAATATCAATCAGCAAGAGCTCTCCCAGAGATCTCCGTCTCAACGCTAAGACCCAGCTCCACTCAACGACCAGCAAGCTCCAGTGCTGGACACCCCATGCCAAACAACTAGCAAGACAGGAACACAACGCCACCCACTAGCAGAGAGACTGACTAAAGTCATAATTAGTTCACAGACACCCCAAAACACACCACCAGATGCAGTCCTGCCCACCAGAAACATAAGATCCAGCCTCATCCACCAGAACACAGTCACTAGTCCCCTCCACCAGGAAGCCTACACAACCCACTGAACCAACCTTACCCACTGAGGGCAGACACCAAAAACAATGGGAACGACGAAACTGCAGCCTGCGAAATGGAGACCCCAAACACAGTAAGTTAAGCAAAATGAAAGGACAGAGGAATCCACAGCACATGAAGGAGCAAGGTAAAAACCCACCAGACCAAACAAATGAGGAGGAAACAGGCAGTCTACCTGAAAAAGAATTCAGAGTAATGATAGCAAAGGTGATCCAATATCTTGGAAATAGAATGGAGAAAATACAAGAAAGTTTTAACAAGGACCTAGAAGAACTAAAGAGCAAATGAACAATGATGAACAAGACAATAAATGAAATTTAAAATTCTCTAGAAGGAATCAATAGCAGAAAAACTGAGGCAGAAGAACAGTAAGTGACCTGGAAGATAAAAGAGTGGAAATAACTACCACACAGCAAAATAAGGTAAAAAGAATTGAGGACAGTCTCAGAGCCCTCAGGGACAACATTAAACGCACCAACGTTTGAATTATCGGGGTCCCAGAAGAAGAAGAGAAAAAGAAAGGGACTGAGAAAATATTTGAAGAGATTATAGTTGAAAACTTCCCTAATATGGGAAAAGAAATAGTTAATCAAGTCCAGGAAGCGCAGAGAGTCCCATACAGGATAAATCCAGGGAGAAACACACCAAGACACATATTAATCAAACTATCAAAAATTAAAAACAAAGAAAACATATTAAAAACAGCAAGGGAAAAACAACAAATAACTTACAAGGGAATCCCCATAAGGTTAACAGCTGATCTTTCAGTACAAACTCTGCAAGCCAGAACAGAGTGGCAGGAAATATTTAAAGTGATAAAAGGGAAAACCTACAACCAAGATTACTCTACCAGCACGGATCTCATTCAGATTCAACGGACAAATTAAAACCTTTACAGACAAGCAAAAGCTAAGAGAATTCAGCACCACCAAACCAGCTGTACAACAAATACTAAAGGAACTTCTCTAGGCAGGAAACACAAGAGAGGAAAAGACCTACAATAACAAACGCAAAACAATTAAGAAAATGGTAATAGGAACATAGATATCAATAATTACCTTAAATGTAAATGGATTAAATGCTCCAACCCAACCAAAAGACATAGACTGGCTGAATTGATACAAAAACAAGACCCATATATATGCTGTCTACAAGAGATCCACTTCAGACCTAGGGACACATAGAGACTGAAAGTGAAGGGATGGAAAAAGATATTCCACGCAAATGGAAATCAAAAGAAAGTTGGAATAGCAATTCTCGTATGAGACAAAAGAAACTAAAATAAAGACTATTACAAGAGATAAAGAAGGACACTACATAATGATCAAGGGATCAATCCAAGAAAAAGATATAACATTTTTAAATATTTATGCACCCAACATAGGAGCACCTCAACACATAAGGCAAATGCTAACAGCCATAAAAGGGGAAATTGACAATAACACAATCATAGTGGGGGACTTTAACACCCCACTTTCACCAATGGACAGATCATTCAAAAGAAAATAAATAAGGAAACACAAGCTTTAAATGATACATTAAACAAGATGGACTTAATTGATATTTGAACATTCTATCCAAAAACAACAGAATACACTTTCTTCTCAAGGGCTCATGGAACATTCTCCAGGATAGATCATATCTTGGGTCACAAATAAAGCCTTGGTAAATTTAAGAAAAGTGAAATTGTATCAAGTATCTTTTCCGACCACAATGCTATGAGACTAGATATCAATTACAGGAAAAAAATCTGTAAAAAAATACATATACATGGAGGCTAAACAATACAATACTTAATAACCAAGAGACCACTGGAGAAATCAAAGACGAAATCAAAAAATACATGGAAACATATGACAATGAAAACACGACAACCCAAAACCTATGGGATACAGCAAAAGCAGTTCTAAGAGGGAAGTTTATAGCAATACAATCCTACCTGAAGAAACAAGAAACATCTCAAATAAACAACTTAACCTTACACCTAAAGCAATTAGAGAAAGAAGAACAAGAAAACACAAAGTTAGCAGAAGGAAAGAAATCATAAAGATCAGATCAGAAATAAATGAAAAAGATATGAAGGAAACAATAGCAAAGATCAATAAAACTAAAAGCTGGTTCTTTGAGAATATAAACAAAATTGATAAACCATTAGTCAGACTTATCAAGAAAAAAAGGGAGAAGACTCAAATCAACAGAATTAGAAATGAAAAAGGAGAAGTAACAACTGACATTGCAGAAATACAAAAGATCATGAGAGATTACTACAAGCAACTCTATGCCAATAAAATGGACAACCTGGAAGAAATGGACAAATTCTTAGAAAAGCACAACCTGAAAAAACTGAATCAGGAAGAAATACAAAATATGAACAGACCAATCAGAAGCACTGAAATTGAAACTGTGATTAAAAATCTTCCAACAAACAAAAGCCCAGAACCAGATGGCTTCACAGGCAAATTCTATCAAACATTTAGAGAAGAGCTAACACCTATCCTTCTCAAACTCTTCCAAAATATAGCAGAGGGAGGAACACTCCCAAATTCATTCTACGAGGCCACCATCACCTTGATACCAAAACCAGACAAGGATGTCACAAAAAGAAAACTACAGGCCAATATCACTGATGAACATAGATGCAAAAATCCTCAACAAAATACGAGCAAACATAATCCAACAGCACATTAAAAGGATCATACACCATGATCAAGTGGGGTTTATTCCAGGAATGCAAGGATTCTTCAATATACACAAATCAATGGACGTGATAAACCATATTAACAACTTGAAGGAGAAAAACCATATGATCATCTCAATAGATGCAGAGAAAGCTTTTGACAAAATTCAACACCCATTTATGATAAAAACCCTGCAAAAAGTAGGCATAGAGGGAACTTTCCTCAACATAATAAAGGCCATATATGACAAACCCACAGCCAACATCATCCTCAATGGTGAAAAACTGAAAGCACTTCCACTAAGATCAGGAACAAGACATGGTTGCCCACTCTCACCGCTCTTATTCAACATAGTTTTGGAAGTTTTAGCCACAGCAATCAGAGAAGAAAAGGAAATAAAAGGAATCCAAATCGGAAAAGAAGAGGTAAAGCTGTCACTGTTTGCAGATGACATGATACTATACATAGAGAATCCTAAAGATGCTACCAGAAAACTACTAGAGCTAATCAATGAATATGGTAAAGTAACAGGATACAAAATTAATGCACAGAAATCTCTGGCATTCCTATACACTAATGATGAAAAATCTGAAAGTGCAATCAAGAAAACACTCCCATTTACCATTGCAACAAAAAGAATAAAATATCTAGGAATAAACCTACCTAAGGAGACAAAAGACCTGTATACAGAAAATTATAAGACACTGATGAAAGAAATTAAGGATGATACAAATAGATGGAGAGATATACCATGTTCTTGGATTGCAATAATCAACATTGTGAAAATGACTCTACTACCCAAAGCAATCTACAGATTCAATGCAATCCCTATCAAACCACCACTGGCATTTTTCACAGAACTATAACAGAAAATCTCACAATTAATATGGAAACACAAAAGACCCCGAATAGCCAAACCAATCTTGAGAACGAAAAACGGAGCTGGAGCAATCAGGCTCCCTGACCTCAGACTATACTACAAAGCTACAGTAATTAAGAGAGTATGGTACTGGCACAAAAACAGAAAGATAGATCAATGGAACAGGATAGAAAGCCCAGAGATAAACCGACGCACATGTGGTCACCTTATCTTTGATAAAGGAGGCAGGAATGTACAGTGGAGAAAGGACAGCCTCTTCAATAAGTGGTGCTGGGAAAACTGGACAGGTACATGTAAAAGTATGAGATTAGATCACTCCCTAACACCATACACAAAAATAAGCTCAAAATGGATTAAAGACCTAAATGTAAGGCCAGAAACTATCAAACTCTTAGAGGAAAACATAGGCAGAACACTCTATGACATAAATCACAGCAAGATCCTTTTTGACCCACCTCCTAGAGAAATGGAAATAAAAACAAAAATAAACAAATGGGACCTAATGAAACTTCAAAGCTTTTGCACAGCAACGGAAACCATAAACAAGACCAAAAGAGAACCCTCAGAATGGGAGAAAATATTTGCAAATGAAGCAACTGACAAAGGATTAATCTTCAAACTTTATAAGCAGCTCATGCAGCTCAATAACAAACAAACCAAAAACCCAATCCAAAAATGGGCAGAAGACCTAAATAGACATTTCTCCAAAGAAGATATACTGACTGCCAACAAACACATGAAAGAATGCTCAACATCATTAATCATTAGAGAAATGCAAATCAAAACTACAATGAGATATCATCTCACACCAGTCAGAATAGCCATCATCAAAAAATCTAGAAACAATAAATGCAGGAGAGGGTGTGGAGAAAAGGGAACACTCTTGCACTGCTGGTGGGAATGTGAATTGGTACAGCCACTATGGAGAACAGTATGGAGGTTCCTTAAAAAACTACAAATAGAACTACCATATGACCCAGCAATCCCACTACTGGGCATATACCCTGAGAAAACCATAATTCAAAAAGAGTCCTGTACCAAAATGTTCATTGCAGCTCTATTTACAATAGCCCGGAGATGGAAACAACCTAAGTGCCCATCTTTGGATGAATGGATAAAGAAGATGTGGCACATATATACAATGGAATATTACTCAGCCATAAAAAGAAACGAAATGGAGCTATTTGTAATGAGGTGGATAGACCTAGAGTCTATCATACAGAGTGAAGTAAGTCAGAAAGAGAAAGACAAATACCGTATGCTAACACATATATATGGAATTTAAGGGAAAAAAATGTCATGAAGAACCTAGGGGTAAGACAGGAATAAAGACACAGACCTACTAGAGAACAGACTTGAGGATATGGGGAGGGGGAAGGGTGAGCTGTGACAAAGCGAGAGAGAGGCTTGGACATATATACACTACTAAACGTAAGGTAGATGGCTAGTGGGAAGCAGCCGCATAGTGCAGGGAGATCAGCTAGGTGCTTTGTGACCACCTAGAGCAGTGGGGTAGGGAGGGTGGGAGCGAGAGAGACACAAGAGGGAAGAGATATGGGAACATATGTATATGTATAACTGATTCACTTTCTTATAAAGCAGAAACTAACACACCATTATAAAGCAATTATACCCCAATAAAGATATTAAAAAAAAAAAATCTTCCAACAAACAAAAGCCCAGGACCAGATGGCTTCACAGGCAAATTCTATCAAACATTTAGAGAAGAGCTAACAACTATCCTCCCAAACTCTTCCAAAATATAGCATAGGGAGGAACACTCCTAAACTCATTTACCTGGCCACCATCACCCTGATACCAAAACCAAACAAGGATGTCACAAAGAAAGAAAACTACAGGCCAATATCACTGATGAACATAGATGCAAAAATCCTCAACAAAATACTAGCAAACAGAATCCAACAGCACATTAAAAGGATCATACAGCATGCTGCAGTGGGGTTTATCCCAGGAATGCAGGATTCTTCAATATATGCAAATCAATCAACGTGATAAGCCATATTAACAAATTGAAGGATAAAAACCATATGATCTTCTCAACAGATGCAAAAACAGCTTTCAACAAATTCAACACCCATTTATGATAAAAACCCTCCAGAAAGCAGGCAAAGTGGGACCTTACCTCAACATAATAAAGGCTATATATGACAAACCCACAGCAAACATCATCCTCAATGGTGAAAAACTGAAACCATTTCCAGTAAGATCAGGAAAAAGACAAGGTTGCCCACTCTCACCACTATTATTCAACATAGTTTTGGAAGCTTTAGTCACAGCAATCAGAGAAGAAGAAGAAATAAAAGGAATCCAAATCAGAAAAGAAGAAGTAAGACTGTCACTGTTTGCAGATGACATGATACTATACATAGAGAATCCTAAAGATGCCACCAGAAAGCTACTAGGACTAATGAATGAATTTGGTGAAGTAGCAGGATCCAAAATTAATGCACAGAAATCTCTTGCATTCCTATACACTAATGATGAAAAATCTGAAAGAGAAATTAAGGAAACACTCCCATTTACCACTGCAACAAAAAGAATAAAATACCTAGGAATAAACCTACCTAAGGAGACAAAAAAGACCTGTATGCAGAAAACTATAAGACACTGAGGAAAGAAATTAAAGATGATACAAACAGATGGAGAGATATACCATGTTCTTGGATTGGAAGAATCAAGACTGTGAAAATGGCTATACTACCCAAAGCAATCTATAGATTCAATGCAATCCCTGTCAAAGTACCACTGGCATTTTTCACAGAACTAGAACAAGAAATTTCACAATTTGTATGGAAACACAAAAGACCCAGAATAGCCAAAGCAATCTTGAGAAAGAAAAATGGAGCTGGAGGAATCAGGCTCTGTGACTCCAGACTATACTATAAAGCCACAGTAATCAAAACAGTATGGTACTAGCACAAAAACAGAAATATAGATCAATGGAACAGGATAGAAAGCCCAGAGATAAACCCATGCACCTATGGTCAATTAATCTATGACAAGGAGGCAAGAATATACAATAGAGAAAAGACAGTCTCTTCAATAAGTGGTGCTGGGAAATCTGGACAACCACATGTAAAAGAATGAAATTAGAACACTCCCTAACACCATACACAAAAATAAACTCAAAATGGATTAAACACCTAAATGTAAGACTGGATACTACAAAACTCTTAGAGGAAAATATAGGCAGAACAATCTTTGACATAAATCACAGCAATATCTTTTTGGATCCACCTCCTAGAGTAATGAAAATAAAATCAAACAAATTAAAGCTCTTGCACAGCAAAGGAAACCATAAACAAGACAAAAAGACAACTCACAGAATGGCAGAAAATGTTGCAAATGACGCAATCAATAAGGGATTAATCTCCAGAATATACAAACAGCTCATGCAACTCAACATCAAAAAAACAAACAACCCAATCAGAAAATGGGCAGAAGATCTAAATAGACATTTCTCCAAAGAAGACATATAGATGGTCAAAAAGCACATGAAAAGATGCTCAACATCACTAGTTATTAGAGAAATGCAACTCAAAACTACAATGAGGTATCACCTCCTACTGGTCAGAATGGCCATCATCAAAAAGTCTATAAGCAATAAATGCTGGAGAGGGTGTGGAGAAAAGGGAACCCTCCTACAGTGCTGGTGGGAATGTAAATTGGTACAGCCACTGTGGAGGACAGTATGGAGATTCCTTACAAAACTAAAAAGAGAGCTACCATTTGATCCAGCAATCCCACTATTGGGCATATATCCAAAGAAAACCATACTTTGAAAAGATACATGCACCCCAATGCTCATTGCAGCACTATTTACAATAGCCAATACATGGAAGCAACCTAAATGCCCATTGATAGAAGAATGAATAAAGAAGATGTGGTATATACATATACAATGGAATATGACTCAGCCATTATATATATACATATATATATATATACATATACACACACACACACACACACAATGGAATATTACTCAGCTATAAAAAGAATGCAATAATGCCACTTGCAGCAACACGGATGGACCTCGAGATTGTCATTCTAAGTGAAGTAAGTCAGACAAAGAGAAATATCATATGATATCACTTACATGTGGAATCAAAAAAATGATACAAATGAACTTCATTACAAAACAGAAACAGACACACAGACTTAGAAAACAAACTTACGGTTACCAAAGGGGTAAGGGGGGGAGGGATAAATTAGGAGGTTGGGATTAACATATACAGACTACTATATCTAAAATAGATAATCAACAAGGACCTACTAAATAGCACAGGGAACTCTACTCAATACTCTGTAATAACTTATATGGGAAAAAATATGAAAAAGAATAGATATATGTATAACTAAATCACTTTGCCGTACGCCTGAAATTAACACAGCATTGTAAATCAACAATACTCCAATATAAAATAAAAATTAAAAAAATAAATAAAAAATAAAATGGGAAAAATCAAAGATAAAAAAATATTAAAAGCAGCAAGGGGAAAACAAGTTACATACAAAAGAATTCCTGTAAGGTGTTCATATGACATTTCAGCAGAAACTCTGCAGGCCAGAAGGAAGTGGCATGATATACTTAGTGATGAAAAGGAAAAACCTATAACCAAGAATACTTTACTCAGCAAGGTTCTCATTCAGATCTGTTGGAGAGATCAGAAGTTTTACTGACAACCAAAAGCTGAGTTCAGTAACATCAAACCAGTTTTGTAAGAAAGGTTAAACAGACTTCTCTAAGCAAAAAGAGGTCCCAACAGAAACATGAGAATTACAAAAGGAAATAGCTCATTGGTGAAAGCAAATATACAGTAAAGGTAGAAAAGCTAAACATGTACAAAGTTAGTAGGAAGGTTAAAACAAAGTAGTAAAGTCATCTATATCCACAGTAAGCAGTTAAGTGATACACTAAGCAATTAGATGTAAAATATGATGTCAAAAAACAGTAACTGTGAGAGGGAGAGTACAAATGCAGGGTTGTTAAAAAAAAGGCAGGTTGTTTGTTTCAATGCATTTGAAATTAAGAGATTGGCAACTTACATCATGTATACAGATGGCTTTATATAAACCTCATGGTAACCACAAACCAAAAATCTATGATAGATAAACACTAAAGAGAAAGGAATACAAACATAACACTAAAGAGTCATCAAGTCACAAGGGAAGAGAAGCAAAGGAGCAAAAACACTGCAACAAACCCAAAACAATTAACAAAATGTCAATAAGAACATACATACTACTTTAAATGTAAATGGATTAAATGCTCTAATCAAAAGACAGAGTGGCTAAATGGATACAAAATAACACCCATATATATGCTGCCTACAAGCGACCCCTTCAGATTTAAAAACAGACAGAAATTGAGGGAATGGATTCCACGCTAATGGAAATCCAAAGAAAGCCAGGGTAGCAATACTTGTATCAGACAAAATAGACTTTAAAGACAGACTGTTTTAAGAGACAAAAAGTACATTCCATAATGATCAAGGGATAAATCCAAGAGGCAACAATTTAAAATATATATGCACCCAACACAGGAGCGCCTTAATACATAAGGCAAATATTGACATAAAGGGAGAAATTGACAGTAACATAGTAGTAGGGAACTTCAACTCCCCATTTATATCAAAGGACAGATCATCCAAACAAAATATATATATATATGAAGTGAACAAATTCCTAGAAATGTATATTCTCCCAAGACTGAGCCAGGTAGAAATAGAAAATATGAACAGGCCAATTACAAGTAGAGTAATTGAATCAGTAATTTTAAAACTCCCAAACAAAAGTCCTGGACCAGATGGCTTCACAGGTGATTTCTACCAAACATTTAGGAGAAAATATTCCAAAACACTGCAGAAGAAGGAACACTTCCAAACTCATCTATGAGGCCAGCATCACCCTGACACCAAATCCAGACAAAGATATCACAAAGAAAGAAAATTATATGCCAATATCACTGATAAACATAAATGCAAAAATTGTCAACAAAATGTTAGCAAACTAAATCCAACAATCCATTGAAAAGATCATACACCACAATCAAGTGGGTTTTTTCCCCAGGAATGCAAGTATAGTTCGATATCTGCAAATCAATGTGATACACCACTTAAAAAATGGAATAAAAACCATATGATCTCAATAGATGCAAAGAAGCTTTTGACAAAATTCAACATCCATTTATGATAACTCTCCAGAAAGTGGGCACAAAGGGAATATATCTTAACACAACAAAGGCCATATATGACCAGCCCACAGCTAACATCATACTCAGTGAAAAGCTGGAAGGATTTCCTCTAGGATCAGGAACAAGACAAGGATGCCTACTCTTGCCACTTTTATTCTACATGGTATTCAAAGTTCCAGCCACAGAAATCAGTCAAGAAAAATAATCTAAACTGGAAAGAAGTAAAACTGTCACTGTTTACAGATGATGTAATACTATACATAGAAAATCCTAAAGATGCTACCAAAAAACTACTAGATCCTGATGAATTTGGTAAAGTTACAGGATACAAAATATACAGAAATCTGCTGCATCTCTGTACACTGACAATGAAGTATCAGAAAGATAAATTAAGGAAACAATCTCAGTTACCACTGAATCAAAAAGAATAAAATACCTAGGAATAAACCTAAGGAGGTAAAAGACCTGTACTCAGAAAACTAAGATACTGATGAAAGAAACTGTGTCATCTTCAAATAGATGGAAAGACATTGGGTTCATGGATTGCAAGAATTAATATTTTTTAAATGACCATACTACCCAAGAAAATCTAAAGATTCAATGCAATCCATATCAAAGTAGCAATGGCATTTTTCACAGAACTAGAACAAAGAATTTTTAAATTTGTATGGAACACAAAAGGCCACAAATGCCAAAACAATTTTGAGGTAGAAGAACAGAGCTGGAGGTATCATGCTCCCTGACATAAAACTATACTACAAAGCTATTGTAATCGAAACTGTGGTACTGGCACAAAGACACAGATCAACGGAACAGAATAGAGAGTTAAGAAATAAACCCATGTACTTATGGTCAATCTACAACAAAGGAGGCACAGGGGAGGCACAACAAAGGAGGCACAACAAAGAATATACAGGGGAGAAGAGACAGTCTCTTCAGTAAGCAGTGCTGGGAAAACTAGACATCCACATGTAGAAAAAATTAGAATATTCCCTCACAGCATATACCAAAATAAACGCAAGACAGATTAAAGTCTTAGGGACTGGAAACCATAAAACTCCTTGAAGTGAACAAAGGCAGAATGGTCTAACATAAATCATAGCAACATCTTTTTGCATCTGTCTCCTAAGGCAGAGGAAACAAGCAAAATACACCAAATGGGACCTAGTTAAACTTAAGAACTTTTGCACAGCAAAGAAAACCATCAACAACATCAAAAGACAATCTACTGACTAGGAGAAAATATTTGTAAATGATATGACCTATAAGGGGTTAATGTCCAAATTTTATCAACAGCCCATAAAACTCAACATCAAAAAGACTTGAGAAAAAAATGGGCAGAAGACCTGAATAGATATTTTCCAAAAGACAACATACAGATGGCCAACAGGCACACGAAAAGATGCTCAACATCGCTAATCAGAGAAATGCAAATCAAAACCACAATGAGATATCACCTCATACCTGGCAGAATGGCTATCAAAAATACCCCAAGTAACAAATGTTGGTGAGGATGTGGAGAAAAGGGAACCTTTATACACTTGTGGGAATATAAACTGGTGCAGCCACTGTGGAAAACAGTATGGCTATCCCTCAAAAAATCTAAAAATCAAACCACCATATGATCCAGCAATTCTACTCCTGGGTATATATCCAAAGAAAATGAAAACACTAATTCGAATAGATACATGCACCCCAATGTTCACAGCAGCATTATTTACAATAGCCAGGATATGGGAGCAATCCAAGTGTCCATCAACAGATAAAGGTGGGGTGTGTGTGTGTGTGTGTGTACAACGGAATACTACTCAGCCATAAAAAAGAATGAAATACTGACATTTGCAGCAGTGTGGATGGAGCTAGAGAATATACTTAGTGAAATGAATCAGACAGAAGGACACAATTACTTATGTGGAATCTAAGAGATTAGTGAGTATAAAACAGACTTACGGATATAGGAACCTAGTGTTTACCAGTGGTGAGAGGGAAGGGGGAGGGGCATGATAGGGGATTAAGAGGTACAAACTATGTATAAATTGCAAGGATGTAGTACAGCACAGGGAATATAGACAGAGTTTTATGATAACTATAAATGGAGCATAATTTTTAAAAACTGTGAATCACTAAGTTGTATACTGAAATTTATACATTGTAAATCAACTGTACCTCAGTGAACAGAGGAAAATGCAAAATAATGACAAAATAAACTTGATACTCAAATATAATAAAGGCATACAAAGGACAATTACAGGTGATTCTCAGGCATAACCTTTGCTCTAAAAATTCTTAATAATTTTAGCAACCTGGATCCAACTAATATATAAAAACATACCATGACTGAATTGGGTTTATTCTAGAAATGCTGTGGTTAGTTAATACTGGGGGGAACACAGAATCAAGCAATTTAATCCACCACAGTAACAGAATAAAGGGGAATAATGATAATCTCAATTGATGCAAAAGCATTTGATGAAATGCAAATTTTAAAACTCTTACCGAAGTAGAATACAATAGAGCTTCCTAAATCTGATAAAGACCTATATATTTTTTAAAATCTAAGCAAACATACTTAATGGTAAAATGTTGAAAGCTTTCCCCTTTGATATTGAGAACAAGACAAGAATGCTACTATCATCTCTAATCATGTTTATACAAGATGAAGAACCTAAGCAGTACAATAATGTAAGAACATTAAAATGTGAAACTTGTAGAAATTAGGAGGGTAGAAATAAAATTTACATATATAAGTACATATATATTCCAAAATTATCTATAGACAAGTTACTAGAATAATCATATAAAATTTCTGGATACAAGGCAAATCTATTTTATATAAAATTTGTTGCTGATAAATACACAACTTTAAAAGATACCATTTGCAATAGCATAACAAAATACCAAGCACCAAGGAACAAACCTAACAAAGTATCTGTACAACCTCTACACAATTATTACTCTTGTGAGTAAAGATCTGAACAAGTAGAGGTAAGCATATTTATGCATTGAATATTTTAGGTTGTCAACTCACTCATTAACAGATTCAATGCAATCCCATTCATTGTGAAACTTCACAAGCTGATCCTAATATTTGATTGTAAAGGCAAAGTGTCAAGAAACTTCTGAAGAGAAGGTATTTTAAAAAGTCCTCAGATACAAAAATTCGAAACTATAGATATCAAAGCAGTGTGGTATTGGTGCAAGGATAAACAGAAAAGTAGCACAGAACCCCAAACAGACCCATATATGGACACATGGTCTGTGACACAGGTAGCACTCCAAACAAGTGGGAAAAGGATGTTTGCAATAAAGGGTGCTGAGATAGTGGTGTATTTATATAGGAAAGAGAACTTGACCTCTTGCTAATAATATTCACAAGTATCAACTGCAGATCTCTTGTAGATCTAAATGTTAAAGACGAAGCAGTCAAGCTTTTAGAAATCTATCTTCATGATTTGGGCAAAGATTTTTAAACAGTGCACAAAAAAATTACCAACCATCAAATAAGACTGATAAATTTTACTACGTTAAAACTAAGAGCTGGGCTTTCCTGGTGGCACAGTAGTTGAGAGTCCGCCTGCCAATGCAGGGGACACGGGTTCGTGCCCCGGTCCGGGAAGATCCCACATGCCACGGAGCGGCTGGGCCCGTGAGCCATGGCCGCTGGGCCTGCACGTCCAGAGCCTGTGCTCCGCAACGGGAGAGGCCACAGCAGTGAGAGGCCTGCGTACCAAAAAAAAAAAAAAAAAAATACTAAGAGCTTCTGTTCATCAAAAGGTATTGTTACCAAACCAGGTCTGTCATACGTGGCACACAGGAAGCCAAAACACTGAGACACGGAGGTTTGCAGCAAGGAGGGTTTATTTGCAAGGCAGCCAAGCCAGGAAACAAGAGAACAAATCCCAAATCCACCTCCCTGAAGGCAGGTGGTTCAGGGTATTTACAGGGTAACCAATCACGAGGCAGGGAGGTCTGAGGCGTGGAGAGCGTGGGGATAGGTGATTAGAAAAAGTTGCAGTAATCGTCATTCTGTGCAGGCATAAATAAGCTATGGGCCTCTGCACATTCAAGAGGTCACTAAGTGGACACTCGCACATGCCCAGTTGGAGGATTGGTGGTCCTATCCAGAATTAAGTAGCTCAGCTTGAACTAGATGCTGCTGAGACTCCAAGTTCCTGGAAAATAAGTCAGGCAAACTTTTTTTTTTTTTTTTTTTTTTTTGCGGTACGCGGGCCTCTCACTGTTGTGGCCTCTCCCGTTGCGGAGCACAGGCTCCGGATGCGCAGCCTCAGCGGCGATGGCTCATGGGCCCAGCCGCGGGGCATGTGGGATCTTCCCAGACCGGGGCACGAACACATGTCCCCTGCATCAGCAGGCGGACTCTCAACCACTGCGCCACCAGGGAAGCCGAGGCAAACATCTTATTGTTTAGGCTACATGCTGCTTGCAGGACATGCAAGTCTTAATACTACCTTGATTCGTGAAAGTGAAATGGATTTGACCCATGGTTTGGGTATCTTTTGTTCATTCCTCAATCTTGAGGAAAGTGGGGTGACTGCTCTGGGTGTAGGGGCATAGACCTAACAGTCCTTGAGGAATGGAACTGTTTAGAACTCATTTGAGAATATTCTCTTGTTCCCGGTTTCAAGTTAACATTTCGATCCCAATAAACAAATACCACCTTTGTACCAGCTGTCAAGGCACAGGCCCAAGATTGGTCATCGAAACCACAGACAAAGATGTACCCTGAGGGAGCACACAGAATGCAGGACATATTGTTAAACTTTACACGGTCAAGCCAGGGATCAGCGTTTTACCTGTTTACATATTGGAGTGTCTCAATCACTCTGTTTGGCTGAGTATTAAATATGGAAGGGACATAGTTTTCCTAGCCTAAGTACAGTTTCTACAATATCCTGACCAAGTAGAACCTTGACGGGGTAGACATCAGGATTACTGTTTTATCTGAGCACACTAGAATCAAATTTCTGCTTAGTGAAGAAAAAACGGGGGACAGGCAATTCTGCCAATTAGCCTAACCCGTTACGTTACATCTGAAGACATAGTCAAGTAAGGAATGTTCAAAAAATTCAGGCACGATCAAAGCGTCAGAATGATCAAATACAGAAAAAGGTTCTGGATGACATATCTGAGAAATCCTAATTATTGAGTTGTTCTTCCAAGCCTGGGAAGTTAGAAACAAAGCCTAACAAAAGAAATAATTCTGGTAGCCTAACAAGTCATTTGAATTGCCTTCTGAAGAATTTTACTTTACTGAAGAAAACACTGCAGAATCCCCTTCACCTTAGTTTCTTTCTTGTGGTTTCTTTCCGAAAAGCAACTTAAGATCTGTTAGGGGTTCTCTTGCCCTCTTGGACAAATCAGTGCTAGGGTTCTGGAAACAGCCAACACTCGGATGATCTCAGTCATGGTTTTTCTGCAGCATGATTTTCAGTTTTCATCATGTTCCTCATAAAGTCCAGTCCAGCGAGGATGGAGCTGGTCGTCTAGATGTTTATCCTTCCACGATTTCATTCTAGAGGTTCACCGTCTCCTCCTTTAAGAGCTTCTGAAAGGGGTTTTGCTACGAGTCTGAAGTCGGTGATCCAAATGGGGCAGAACCCAGCCATTTCCAGGACTCCCCACAATTTTATCTTGGTAGTGAAAACTCCACCCCTGACTAGAGGTTCCCTTCTGTCGGGGATTTAGTCTCCATCCTTGTGAGAGTTCAAAACCCAAATATTAACTGAGGGCTGAGAGATCTGTGCCTTCTTCTTGGACACCTTATAGCCTTGTTCAGCCCAAAGTTCAAAGTTAAACCGTACTCTGGTCTGAGGTGTCCCTTGTTTTACTGGTAATCAGAGTATCATCTACATACTGATCAGGGCTCTCTTGTTTGATTGAGGGTCCCTCAAGTCTTTTGCCAGGATTTCTCCAAATATTGTGGGGAAACTTTTAAACCCCTGAGGAAGTGCTGTTCAGCAGTACTGTTTAACTTGTACCTAGATCTTCACATTCAAAAGGAAAATCTCTTGGGATTCAAAACTCAAGGGTATACAAAAAAGACATCCTTCAAATCCAATATGGTAAACCAACAAAAATCTCTGGACAGAGTAGTGAGCAGAGTGTATGATTAGGGACTACTGGATGAATATCTTATCTTCTACTATTTGATCAATTGCTCTTAAGTTGTGTACAAACCACCCCAAGGCAGTGCCTAACCTGTAAGGGCATAGCTGTCTTTGCTTTTCCTGACCTCCCATCCGCCCATACCTCCAGACTCACCTCTGCAGTGTCTCTTCCAGAATGGTTGCAAGCTGTTCTTTTTGGGATTGGAGCAATAGAGTCTGCAATGCTCAAGCCTGCTCTGGTGATACTTTAATGTCCGTTTGTCCAGGTGCAAAGGTAACCTAGGCACTTACTTAGTAAATCTCATCCCAGAAGAGAAATGGGACATTGTATAAAAAGCTATGCTTCAGATGGGTTTTCCCCATCTGACAGTCTAGTGGCTGGAAAAAAGGCTTTTTTCCAGGGTTCTTCAGACACGTCATAGTGTCTGAACAAAGAACAAAGTTTAGAAAACCAGGTATCTAAAACCTAGTGAACGGTCCCCATACCAACCAGAAAATCCAAAAGTTGATTTCCCACTGTCATAGTCACCTGGGGGTCTGCATGGAAGCTACTGATGGACTTGGTAGGATTTAGAGGAGCCCCTGGGGCGCTGCCCTAGGAATGACCAGGAGGTCACTGTCATTCTCAGCTCAGGCATCTTGTTTACCTTCAAGAGTCTGACTTGGTACGGTCTCTTTTCCAGCATTCCTCCTGCTCACAATATGCACATTGGTGGAGTCCCCCTATCTGGTGCCATGTTTGAGTGGAAGTTTGGGCCTTGGGGCCTCCCACCTTTTGCCAAGCACCTCGTGGGAGTCCTCGATTTGGTCTGGCTCTTCCTTGTGTTAAGGAAGCAGCCAGCAAAGCGGCCTGCATTTCTGGTCTTTGCTGTTCCCTTTTCTCCTGAACCTTATCCCTGACATTAAAAACTTTGGGAGAGGGGGAAGGTGGCAGAAGAGTAAGACGCGGAGATCACCTTCCTCCCCACAGATACACCAGAAATACATCTACACGTGGAACAACTCCTACAGAACACCTACTGAACGCTGGCAGAAGACCTCAGACCTCCCAAGAGGCAAGAAACCCCCCACGTACCTGGGTAGGGCAAAAGAAAAAAGAATAAACAGAGACAAAAGAATAGGGACGGGACCTGCACCAGTGGGAGGGAGCTGTGAAGGAGGAAAGGTTCCCACACACTAGGAAGCCCCTTCGCGAGCAGACACTGCGGGTGGCGGAGGGGGAAGCTTCGGAGCCACGGAGGACAGCGCAGCAACAGGGGTGCGGAGGGCAAAGCGGAGACATTCCCGCACAGAGGGTCAGGGCCAACCGGCACTCACCAGGCCGAGAGGTTTGTCTGCTCACCTGCCGGGGCGGGCGGGGCTGGGAGCTGAGGCTCGGGCTTCGGTCGGAGCACCGGGAGAGGACTGGGCTTGGCAGTGTGAACACAGCCTGCAGGGACTTAGTGCACCATGGCTAGCCAAGAGGGAGTCCGGGAAAAAATCTGGACCTGCCGAAGAGGCAAGAGACTTTTTCTTCCCTCTTAGTTTCCTGGTGCGCGAGGAGAGGGGATTAAGAGCGCTGCTTAAAGGAGCTCCAGAGACAGGCGCGAGCCGCGACTAACAGCGCGGACCCCAGAGACGGGCAGGAGATGCTAAGGCTGCTGCTGCCGCCACCAAGAAGCCTGTGTGCGAGCACAGGTCACTATCCACACACCCCTTCCGGGGAGCCTGTGCAGCCCGCCACTGCCAGGGTCCCGGGATCCAGGGACAACTTCCCCGGGAGAACGCACGGCACGCCTCAGGCTGGTGCAACGTCATGGGGGTCTCTGCCGCCGCAGGCTCACCCGGCACTCCATACCCCTCCCTCCCCCCGGCCTGAGTGAGCCAGAGCCCCCGAATCAGCGGCTCCTTTAACCCCATCCTGTCTGAGCGAAGAACAGACGCCCTCCGGTGGCCTACACGCAGATGCGGGGCCAAATCCAAAGCTGAACCCCGGGAGCTGTGCGAACAAAGAAGAGAAAGGGAAATCTCTCCCAGCAGCCTCAGGAGCAGCGGATTAAATCTCCACAATCAACTTGATGTACCCTGCATCTGTGGAATACATGAATAGACAACGAATCATCCCAAATTGAGGAGGTGGACTTTGAGAGCAAGATTTATGATTTTTTCCCCTTTTCCTCTTTTTGTGAGTGTGTATGCTTCTGTGTGAGATTTTGTCTGTATAGCTTTGCTTTCACCATTTGTCCTAGGGTTCTATCCATCCGTTTTTTTTTTTTAATTTATAAAAATTTTTTTTCTTAATAATTATTTATTTTAATAACTTTATTTTATTTTACCTTACTTTATTTTCTTTTATCCTCTTTCTTTCTTTCTACTTTTTCTCCCTTTTATTCTGAGCCGTGTGGATGAAAGGCTCTTGGTACTGCAGCCAGGAGTCAGTGCTGTGCCTCTGAGGTGGGAGAGCCAACTTCAGGACACTGGTCCACAAGATACCTCCCAGCTCCACGTAATATCAAACGGCGAAAATCTCCCAGAGATCTCCATCTCAACACCAACACCCGGCTTCACTCAATGACCAGAAAGCTACAGTGCTGGACACCCCATGCCAATACAACGAGCAAGACAGGAACACAACCCTACCCATTAGCAGAGAGGCTGCCTAAATTCATAATAAGTCCACAGACACCCCAAAACACACCACCAGACGTGGACCTGCCCACCAGAATGACAAGATCTAGCCTCATCCACCAGAACACAGGCACTAGTCCCCTCCACCAGGAAGCCTACACAACCCACTGAACCAGCTTTAGCCACTGGGGACAGACTCCAAAAACAACGGGAACTACGAACCTGCAGCCTGCAAAAAGGAGACCCCAAACACAGTAAGATAAGCAAAATGAGAAGACAGAAAAACACACAGCAGATGAAGGAGCAAGATAAAAACCCACCAGACCTAACAAATGAAGAGGAAACAGGCAGTCTACCTGAAAAAGAAGTCAGAATAATGATAGTAAAGATGATCCAAAATCTTGGAAATAGAATAGACAAAATGCAAGAAACATTTAACAAGGACCTAGAAGAACTAAATATGAAACAACCAACGATGAACAACACAATAAATAAAATTAAAAATACTCTAGAAGGGATCAATATCAGAATAACTGAGGCAGAAGAACGGATAAGTGACCTGGAAGATAAAATAGTGGAAATAACTACTGCAGAGCAGAGTAAAGAAAAAAGAATGAAAAGAATTGAGGACAGTCTCAGAGAGCTCTGGGACAACATTAAATGCACCAACATTCGAATTATAGGGGTTCCAGAAGAAGAAGAGAAAAAGAAAGGGACTGAGAAAATATTTGAAGAGATTATAGTTGAAAACTTCCCTAATATGGGAAAAGAAATAGTTAATCAAGTCCAGGAAGCACAGAGAGTCCCATACAGGATAAATCCAAGGAGAAACACGCCAAGACACATATTAATCAAACTGTCAAAACTTAAATACAAAGAAAACATATTAAAAGCAGCAAGGGAAAAACAACAAATAACACACAAGGGAATTCACATAAGGTGAACAGCTGATCTTTCAGCAGAAACTCTGCAAGCCAGAAAGGACTGGCAGGACATATTTAAAGTGATGAAGGAGAAAAACATACAACGAGGATTACTCTACCCAGCAAGGATCTCATTCAGATTTCATGGCGGAATTAAAACCTTTACAGACAAGCAAAAGCTGAGAGAGTTCAGCACCACCAAACCAGCTTTACAACAAATGCTAAAGGATCTTCTCTAGGCAAGAAACACAAGGGAAGGAAAAGACCTATAATAACAAACCGAAAACAATTTAAAAAATGGGAATAAGGGGCTTCCCTGGTGGCGCAGTGGTTGAGAGTCCCTCTGCCAATGCAGGGGACACGGGTTTGTGTCCCGGTCCGGGAAGATCCCACATGCTGCGGAGCGGCTGGGCACGTGAGCCATGGCCACTGAGCCTGCGCCTCCAGAGCCTGTGCTCCACAACGGGAGAGGCGACAACAATGAGAGGCCAGCGTAACGCAAGAAAAAGAAATGGGAATAGGAACATACATATTGATAATTACCTTAAATGTAAATGGATTAAATGCTACCACAAAAAGACACAAACTGGCTGAAAGGATACAAAAACAAGACCCATATATATGCTATCTACAAGAGACCCACTTCAGACCTAGAGACACATACAGACTGAAAGTGAAGGGATGGAAAAAGATATTCTATGCAAATGGAAACCAAAAGAAAGCTGGAATAGCAATTCTCATATCAGACAAAATAGACTTTAAAATAAAGACTATTACAAGAGACAAAGAAGGACACTACATAATGATCAAGGGATCAATCCAAGAATATATAACAATTGTAAATATTTATGCACCCAACATAGTAGCACCTCAATACATAAGACAAATACGAACAGCCATAAAAGGGGAAATCGACAGTAAGACATTCACAGTAGGGGACTTTAACACCCCACTTTCACCAATGGACAGATCATCCAAAATGAAAATAAATAAGGAGACACAACCTTTAAATGATACATTAAACAAGATGGACTTAATTGATATTTATAGGACATTACATCCAAAAACAAGGGATACACATTTTTCTCAAGTGCTCATGGAACATTCTCCAGGATAGATCATACCTTGGGTCACAAATCAAGTCTTCGTAAATTTAAGAAAACTGAAATTGTATCAGGTATCTTTTCTGACCACAATGCTATGAGACTAGATACCAATTACAGGTAACGATCTGTAAAAAATACAAACACATGGAGGCTAAACAATACACTACTTAATAACCAAGTGATCACTGAAGAAACCAAAGAGGAAATTAAAAAATACCTAGAAACAAACGACAATGGAGACACGACGACCCAAAACCTATGGGATGCAGCAAAAGCAGTTCTAAGAGGGAAGTTTATAGCAATACAATCCTACCTTAAGAAACAGGAAACATCTCGAATAAACAACCTAACCTTGCACCTAAAGCAATTAGAGAAAGAAGAAGAAAAATACCCCAAAGTTAGCAGAAGGAAAGAAATCATAAAGATCAGATCAGAAAGAAATGAAAAAGAAATGAAGGAAACGATAGCAAAGATCAATAAAACTAAAAGCTGGTTCTTTGAGAAGATAAACAAAATTGATAAACCATTAGCCAGACTAATCAAGAAAAAAAGAATCAAGAATCAAATCAATAGAAACAGAAATGAAAAAGGAGAAGTAACAACTGACATTGCAGAAATACAAAAGATCATGAGAGATTACTACAAGCAACTCTATGCCAATAAAATGGACAACCCTGAAAAAAATGGACAAATTCTTAGAAATGCACAACCTGCCAAGACTGAATCAGGAAGAAATAGAAAATATGAACAGACCAATCACAAGCACTGAAATTGACACCATGATTAAAAATCTTCCAACAAACAAAAGCCCAGGACCAGATGGCTTCACAGACGAATGCTATTAAACATCTAGAGAAGAGCTAACACCTATCCTTCTCAAACTCCTCCAAAATATAGCAGAGGGAGGAACACTCTCAAACTCATTCTACGAGGCCACCATCACCCTGATACCAAAACCAGAGAAGGATATCACAAGGAAAGAAAACTACAGGCCAATATCACTGATGAACATAGATGCAAAAATCCTCAACAAAATACTAGCAAACATAATCCAACAGCACATTAAAAGGATCATACACCATGATCAAGTGGGGTTTATTCCAGGAATGCAAGGATTCTTCAATATACGCAAATTAATCAACGTGATACACCATATTAACAAATTGAAGGAGAAAAACCAAATGATCATCTCAATAGATGCAGAAAAAGCTTTTGACAAAATTCAACACCCATTTATGATAAAAACCCTGCAAAAAGTAGGCATAGAGGGAACTTTCCTCAACATAATAAAGGCCATATATGACAATCCCACAGCCAACATCATCCTCAATGGTGAAAAACTGAAAGCATTTCCACTAAGATCAGGAACAAGACAAGGTTGCCCACTCTCACCACTCTTACTCAACATAGTTTTGGACGTTTTAGCCACAGCAATCAGAGAAGAAAAGGAAATAAAAGGAATCCAAATCGGAAAAGAAGAAGTAAAGCTGTCACTGTTTGCAGATGACATTATATTATACATAGAGAATCCTAAAGATGCCACCAGAAAACTACTAGAGCTAATCAATGAATATGGTAAAGTAACAGGATACAAAATTAATGCACAGAAATCTCTGGCATTCCTATACACTAATGATGAAAAATCTGAAAGTGAAATCAAGAAAACACTCTCATTTACAACTGCAACAAAAAGAATAAAATATCTAAGAATAAACCTACCTAAGGAGACAAAAGACCTGTATACAGAAAATTATAAGACACTGATGAAGGAAATTAAGGATGATACAAATAGATGGAGAGATATACCATGTTCTTGGATTGGAAGAATCAACATTGTGAAAATGACTCTACTACCAAGAAGCAATCTACAGATTCAATGCAATCCCTATCAAACTACCACTGGCATTTTTCACAGAACTGGAACAAAAAATTTCACAATTTGTATGAAAACACAAAAGACCCACAATAGCCAAGGCAATCTTGAAAACGAAAAACGGAGCTGGAGCAATCAGGCTCCCTGACCTCAGACTATACTACAAAGCTACAGTAATTAAGAGAGTATGGTACTGGCACAAAACCAGAAAGATAGATCAATGGAACAGGATAGAAAGCCCAGAGATAAACCGACGTACATATGGTCACCTTATCTTTGATAAAGGAGGCAGGAATGTACAGTGGAGAAAGGACAGCCTCTTCAATAAGTGGTGCTGGGAAAACTGGACAGGTACATGTAGAAGTATGAGATTAGATCACTCCCTAACACCATACACAAAAATAAGCTCAAAATGGATTAAAGACCTAAATGTAAGGCCAGAAACTATCAAACTCTTAGAGGAAAACATAGGCAGAACACTCTATGACATAAATCACAGCAAGATCCTTTTTGACCCACCTCCTAGTGAAACGGAAATAAAAACAAAAATAGGGCTTCCCTGGTGGCGCCATGGTTGGGAGTCTACCTGCCAATGCAGGGGACACAGATTTATGCCCCAGTCTGGAAAGATCTCACATGCCGCGGAGAGGCTGGGCCCGTGAGCCATGGCTGCTGGGCCTGCGCATCTGGAGCCTGTGGTCCGCAACAGGAGAGGCCACGGCGGTGAGAGGCCCACATACCACAAAAATAAATAAATAAATAAAAATAAACAAATGGGACCTAATGAAACTGCAAAGCTTTTGCACAGCAAAGGAAACCATAATCAAGACGAAAAGACAAGCCTCAGAATGGGAGAAAAGATTTGCAAATGAAGCAACTGATAAAGGATTAATCTCCAAAATGTACAAGCAGCTCATGCAGCTCAATAACAAAAAAACAAACAACGCAATCCAAAAATGGGCAGAAGACCTAAATAGACATTTCTCCAAAGAAGATATACAGACTGCCAACAAACACATGAAAGAATGCTCAACATCATTAATCGTTAGAGAAATGCAAGTCAAAACTACAATGAGAGGGCTTCCCTGGTGGCTCAGTGGTTGAGAGTCCACCTGCCGATGCAGGGGACACGGGTTTGTGCCCCGGTCCAGGAAGATCCCACATGCCGCGAAGCGGTTAGGCCCATGAGCCATGGCCGCTGAGCCTACGCGTCTGGAGCCTGTGCTCCGCAACAGGAGAGGCCACAACAGTGAGAGGCCCGCGTACCGCAAAAAAAAAACAAAAAAAAAAAACTACAATGAGATATCATCTCACACCAGTCAGAATGGCCATCATCAAAAAATCTAGAAACAATAAATGCAGGAGAGGGTGTGGAGAAAAGGGAACACTCTTGCACTGCTGGTAGGAATGTGAATTGGTACAGCCACTATGGAGAACAGTATGGAGGTTCCTTAAAAAACTGCAAATAGAACTACCATATGACCCAGCAATCCCACTACTGGGCATATACCCTGAGAAAACCATAATTCAAAAAGAGTCATGTACCAAAATGTTCATTGCAGCTCTATGTACAATAGCCAGGAGATGGAAACAACCTAAGTGCCCATCTTTGGATGAATGGATATAGAAGATGTGGCACGTATATACAATGGAATATTACTCAGCCATAAAAAGAAACGAAATTGTGCTATTTGTAATGAGGTGGATGGACCTAGAGTCTGTCATACACAGTGAAGTCAGAAAGAGAAAGACAAATACCATATGCTAACACATATATATGGAATTTAAGAAAAAAAATATCATGAAGAACCTGGGGTAAGACTGGAATATAGACACAGACCTAGTAGAGAATGGACTTGAGGATACGGGGAGGGGGAAGGGTAAGCTGTGACAAAGTGAGAGAGAGGCATGGACATATATACACTACTAAACGTAAGGTAGATGGCTAGTGGGAAGCAGCCGCATAGCACAGGGAGATCAGCTTGGTGCTTTGTGACCACCTAGAGGGGTGGGATAGGGAGGGTGGGAGGGAGGGAGACGCAAGAGGGAAATGATATGGGAACATATGTATATGTGTAACTGATTCACTTTGTTATAAAGCAGAAATTAACACACCATTGTAAAGAAATTATACTCCAATAAAGATGTAAAAAAAAAAAAAAACTTTGAAGGCAATTTTAACAAGCTGAGACAGGGGCTTCCTAAAGCCCCTTCCACCCTTTTCAGTTTCTTCTATGTATCAGGGGTGTTCTGACCTATAAAAGACATTAACCATCTTTAAAAGCTCTGGGGCCTCGGGGTCTGTATCTGTATATAGCCTATAGGTTTTTAAAGACTCTTTCTAGAAATTCTGAAGTATCCTCATTTGGTTTCCATTTTGCCCCCTGTATTTTATTAAGCCTTCCTGGTTTCTGCACCCTTCTTCACCATCTCGCGAGAATGCAATCTCGATTGCGTTCCAGTTTTGGTCTGTCCCCAGCATTACATCCCAACTCGGATCCACTGTTGGTACAGCTACGCTTGCAGCAGCTCATACTGGGGTTGCCAGAGGCTTCTGCAGGAAACCAGTATGCCTCCCCCCGAGCTTTATTCAGCCCCACTCTACATTCTTCTGATGTGAGGAGGATATTTAATGAATACTGAACATCTGCCCAGTTTGGGTTGTGGGTTGCAAAAATCGATCAAAAAAGATTTTCCATTCTCTGTGGGTCATCTCTGCAAGTCAGCATATTGTTCTTCTAATTAAATAAATCCAAAGTTGAAAAAGGGATGTGGACCCAGCTCGATCTCATGCGCTGCCCAGTCTCAGCATTCGCACCCCCAGTGTGTGTGACTTGCCTTCGTGGATATTGCCCCACCTGAGTTTAGTTAACTCCCTGGCCAGCTTGAGTGCCCTGGCAGCTTTGAGGGGGTAGACCATTCCTATGGCTCAGTCCTCAGAGAATGGGGGCAAGGCGACAAGCCTGAGGCTGTGGCCAAGGAACGGGGCAGTGAAGGAGAAGCAGCACTATCATATGTGGGTGGAGGGGGAACAGTCGAAGTGTTGGACTGAATTAACAGCAAGTCAGCCTCCATTTCATTAGAATCAAGCAAAACAGATTTATTCTAATAACATAAAAGACTGTCCGTGGCTTCCCTGGTGGCGCAGTGGTTGAGAGTCCGCTGCCGATGCAGGGGACGTGGGTTCGTGCCCCGGTCCGGGAAGATCCCACATGCCGCGGAGCGGCTGGGCCCGTCAGCCATGGCCGCAGAGCCTGCGCGTCCAGAGCCTGTGCTCTGCAACGCGAGAGGCCACAACAAGGAGAGGCCCGTGTACCGCAAAAAAAAAAAAAAAAAAAAAAAAAGAATGTTCGTAAGATATTTCATCCCATTTTTCTTCTCATTTACAAAATAAGTCTAGTTGCAAAATTGTACTGTAATATAAGGATCCACTTTCAGGGTATTTTCCTCCAGAGTCTAAATGATATTGTGGCCATGCAGTGATACAAAAAAAATTATATATACACATATATATATATATATGTGTGTGTGTATATATATATATATATATATAAAACCATGCAAAAGGAAAAGGTGGCGTAACTGAAAGTCACCCAGTTTTGGAGAATGCAGCCTAGAGGGTTGCAAGGGGGAATTAAATTAAACTTTCCCATTTTGAAGGGGCCTTGCTTCCACGTGGTCACAGCAACAACATCTTTCTAAGGATCCTTGCTCCAGGAACCAAGAATCTATATCCCCAATAGCCAATTCTTAACACAAGATAATCAGACATAGATGGTCATGGGCAAATAAGCCCAAACCAAAACCAGAAAGCAGAGCTGCAGGCCTTTACTCCGCATGCAGAGTACCTCAACGTACCTTTTATGTTGTCTGCCAAAATCCCACCAGGTGGGCCTCCAACCCACAGTCTGATCAGGATTTGCAAAAACAATCTAGGCACAGGTGCTCTTTACCAAAGTTACTCATCCAAAGACGCTTCCAAACCCAGAAACCCAAAATCCATCTCTCTTGCTGTAAAACAAAACTAAGCACCCAAGGTCAATGGCACCTCACTGGGGAAGTCCAAAGGATAGTCCCTGGAACAAAGAGACCAGGCAGCTGCTTGGACTCACCCACCGGCTCCCAACACCAGTAAGGGGCTGACAAAGCACGGGCAAAATGTCTATCTGGACTTACTCCTGACTAGCCTGCCAAACTTCTTACCAACCCAGGTCTGTCTTTCTCCATGCACAGCAAGACAAAACACTGAGACACGGAGGTTTACAACAAGGAGAGGGTTTATTCACAAGGCGGCCAAGCATGGAAATGGGAAAACCAATTTCAAATCTGGGGTATTTATGGGATAACCAATCAAGAAGCAGGATGATCTGGGCAATGGGGAGCATGGGGAAAGGTGATTGGAAAAAAGGTAATTGTCATTCTGCCCAGGTATAACGAAGCTACAGGCCTCTGCACGTGCAAAAGGTCACCAAGCGGACACTGGCACAGGCCCAGTTGGAGGACAGGTGGTCCCATCCAGTCTTAATCAGCTCAGCTCAAACTAGATGCAGCTGAGACTCCAAGTGCCTAGAAACTAACTCGGGCAAACATCTTATTTAGGCTACGTGCTGCCTGGAGCACATGCAAGTCTTAAAACTACCTTGATTAGTGAAGGCAGGTAAAATGGACTTGACCCACGGTTTCAATACCTACTTTTAGGCACAGACTGGGAGAAGACAGCTGCAGTACATATTTCTGATAAAGGACTCCCATCCAGAATACATAATGACCTCCTATGATACATTCATATGAAAAGACCGCAAATAATATAATACAAGAATCAGTAAGAAACTAGACAAAAGAGGATATCCAAATGGCCAATACATTTTCGAAAAGAAGATACTCAACCTCATTACTGATCAGGGAAGTCCAAATTAAAATCACAATGAGCTATCACTGTGAGTTAATATAGCCACCAGAATGGTTGAAATTAAAAAGACAGACAATACCCATTGGGTTTTTTTTTGGTTTTTTTGCGGTACACAGGCCTCTCACTGTTGTGGCCTCTCCCGTTGCGGAGCACAGGTTCCGGACGCGCAGGCTCAGCGGCCATGGCTCACAGGCCTAGCTGCTCTGCAGCATGTGGGATCCTCCCAGACCGCGGCAGGAACCCGAGTCCCCTGCATCAGCAGGCGGACTCTCAACCACTGCGCCACCAGGGAAGCCCACAATACCCATTGTTGATGAGAATGCAGAGCATCGTTCTTATACTGTTGGAGAGAATGTAAATTGAGACAGCTACTTTAGAAAAAGTTTGGCATTATCTGCTACAGCTGAACAAACATACTTTCTGACCTAGACATTTCATCTTAGGTAAATGCCCAACAGAAGTGAATGTACTTTTGTACGAAGATACATACACAGCAATGTTTATAGCAGCCTTATTCATAATCACCAAAACTGGGGGGGAAAAACTCAAATTTCCATCAGAAGTAGAATAAATTAAAAACTGTGATATATATTCATGTCAGAATATTATATGGCAGTGAGACTGAATGAACGACAGCTACAAACAACATGGATAAGACTCACAAACAAGGTTGACTGAAAGAAGCCATACACACAACATAATATACCATACTGTTCTATTTATATAAATTTCAAAAACACGTAAACTAAACCATAATGTTTACACATGCATACTGTGGTAATAAACTATAGAGAAGAGTCATCCCATCAAAGTAAGGATAATGGTTACTTTGGGGGAGGGGTCATGATTGGGTAGGCGCATGACCGGATCCATGATTGACAGGCCCAGTGCAAAATGAAAACACAGGGTCACTTGTTCATAAGTTACTAACAATTTCACAACAGTGACAGCAGAGCATACAGCCAAGTGTGGAGCCCTGCTAAGCCCAGAATGCTATCTCATGCCTATGCAGCTGCCCCAGGTAGCACTCACAGAAGGGCTCCAGGAGGCTGGCAGTGTTACAGAGGTCTTTGTTTTCTAATGATTCAATAAACGTAACTTTGTTTTGCCTGTTCCTCTGTATGTATATGATAAAGAAAGGAAATCTTAAAAAAAACCAAAACAGAACAGAACACAGAAGCCACAATTTCATTCCAATCCAGGGAGCCTCGGAGACTAACACAGATCCAACTCTGTGGCAAAAATAAACTAATGAAAATGTTCAAAAGCGCTACATTAGGCATTGTGAGGCTGGGTTCCTGTCACAACTCTGCTCTATGACTTTAGGCAAGTCCCCGGACCTTTTAGAATCTTGATCTCTCAATCTGCCGAATATGCATTCACCTCCCTACCTCACAACGTTATGGGAATCAAATGATATCAGACAGTAGCACTTTAGAAAAGACCAAGTTGCTATACACTGTAAGACAGTAGAACTGGAATACTCTTTACACTTTAAATTTCATGTTTAAATATCCCCATGCTATCTATGGACATCAGGTGATCTCAGTTTAATGGTGCCACCTGGCTACCTTCCTCATGTTTTGATTGGGGCTAGGACAAGGCATGATAATGGAATTTCCAGGCTCCTTTGCAATCTAGTGTGCATTTGAATTCCAGGACTGGACAGGCCATACTGAACTATAAACCTCAATTCCCAGCAGTGATCTCTCCCTCATGCAGAATTCAAGTAGCACCCTGCTTCCCTGCCCACAGCACCATGTCACCTGCAGACCAGACCGCATCGTGGAGAGCACCCAATTCTATCTGCCAGACTGGAAGTCAGAGGGGAGAACTGGGGCTCACTCTCAGATATCCAGTACAAATTTAGGTTCTGGGCCTTTGGGATAAAATTCCATGGTCTCCATATGGTTCTTTCTCGGGCCATCTAAAGTAATTAGATCATGTAATTAGAACATGCTTGGCATTCATTCAACACATTGGAAGCCTTCATTCAGATAGAAAGAATTCTAAGTTTTCTGAAAAAGGGTTAAAGTGTAAGAAGAGGCAGGTGGACCCCAGGTCTGAAAGGACACCTTGAAGCAGTCACGTTAAGAGATCTCTCTTCAAAACATGAGCGGGGGAAAAAGAACATTAGCAAATCCAGCAACATCAACACTTCCATGACTGAACCTGAATCTATCTTCAGGTATACCTATTAGTATATAATCCTGCAGTTGCTGACTTCACAGATTTTTTTTTTAAGTGCTTTTCCAATCTCACAGCCCCTCCTGACTATCCTTTAGGTTTGTAAGAGCCTCTCTAGGGAGCCATCCCCATCAAACTTAAAAGCTTCAGCTGTGGCCATCGTTCATATTTCATAACCATAAAGGAGAAAAAAGTGCTTTCCACCTTAATACCTGATATCCAAGGAATTGATTGAAAACGGCCTGGAAAATCTGATGGATCTGTTGACACAAAGGAGAGCCTCTGGGACTCTGCTCCCACGCTGCAAAGGTGAACTGCATCTCAGAACGCAGGGAAAACCAGCGTTCGATGTTTTCTTATTCCTCACGGCACTGAGCGCTTCCATGCCTGGTCCCTTCTTCCCGGAGAAGTTCACAGGGGGTTCTTGGGGAGAAGGATCAGAATTTTGCCGTAATGACTGTATCCATTTGCAAAGCCTTCTTACAGACAAAACACGCTCTGCTCCTCACGACCAACAAGCAGCGAGGCTGGGCTACTCCTACCAGGAAGAAGACAGAGCGCTGGAGAACGTATCGCGAGATCTCAGCCTCCCGTTTCACCTTTGCCCCAGACTAGTAATAAGGCTTTCAGGAATGCCTTCACCCCTTTAGCTCAGAAAACCGAGACGAAGAGAAGCCGTGACTTACTCAAGGTCACAAAGCTGCAATGCCAACATGTGGAGACGTGAACCCCTTTTCGTGCCATCCCCTGGTTCTCTTCCTAGAACAGGCTAACTTCTTGGGGCAGTTGTCTGGTTTGATCCACTTCGGGGTAGGAATTGGACCAATGGTTTTACCCGTTTGATTGAGTACCTGCTCAGCATTGCTCACTTAAGCTTAATTGAAGAAGATTCCCAAATGCCATTTAACTCTTCTCAGGGGATGAGGTTGGATTCAGACATTTGCATCTCCACCCTCAACAGGACTAATGAAATCGAGCTCATGGCCTCAGCTGACTCCCTCACAACAGGCTGCGTCGCCAAGGGCAGGAATAAATCAGTAACCGGGGTGAAGGTCACAGAGGGCTTAGAGAAGGAAGACATTCTGATTTAGGTTCCTTCGCTTAAATTGGATTCTTCTGCTTTAGTGCTTTACTAAGAGGAGAGCTCTGCAAGGAACTTTTGCACAAATCTGGCTGGGACCAGGGGTAGGAAACTTCCTTTTGGAGTAAAACGACTGGAAAAGAAAAAAGTTCCTACCCTCGAGTAAATCATCTTTGTTTCCTTGCAGAAAAATATGCACGAGGCTCTGCCCAGCACTTCTCAAAAGCTACTGGCATTTTTTTGGCCTCCATTGAACCACCCTATATATAGCCCTGTCTTGTGTAAAGAATTTAAAAAGCGTTAGAATGCAGAAATCAAAGAGACAATAAATTTAAAACCAATCTTATTGTCTGCAGCCTAAAGTGTTATTCAGATCAAAGGGGAGGGGACATCTGGCTTCTGGCTTGCTACAAAAGGCAGATCATGTTACCTACCAATCACTAGGTTCATCTACTCTCTCTATTTAAGGTCTAGAGAACAGGGCTTTTTTAGCTCCCAGGGAAACATGTTGGGTGAATCAGACAAACCTCCTGATACTTTTGAAATGAAACAAGTTCCACAGGATCATCTAAAAATGTGCTGATAAGTTCCACCCTATGCCTTTCTGGTCATGTGTGAGGCCTTCAAGAGCTCGAAGCCATGGCCCTATTGTCATCACGTGGCCCAGCCCCCTCCCCCAAAGCTAGAACTTTAGGATTTGCAAAGCTGACTTCAAAATTGAGGATGTACATCCATGTTAGATTATTCGAATCTGTTTTGCCCTATCACAGTTTAGAACTGAGTCACACAATGTTTAGTTGAAAACTTATGTGCTTATTTTCCTCCATTTTGGTTATAAAAGCATAGATTTGTCATACCGTAAATTTTTCATAATAACAGTTTTGAAAGAAATGTCAACTGTGCTCTTAGTCTAGCAAGTTACTTAGTGTCTGTCCAAATTCTATACATGATTCAGTTCTAAATTACATGAATAAGATCTCCCTTGTAGCACTGATGAGGGAATTACAGCAATTTAAAGACCATCATTAATATTCAAAACTAGGAACTCTTCACACTTCAGTCAGTACATGGCTCTAATTTCATTTCTGGTCATGAGTAAATAAGACAAATGCAAGGTATTTTCCCCCAGATTGTTTCAGAGGGGAGCAAGCAAAGAAGTAAGCACCACAATTAAGAACATTTTCCAGTTGCCCCATGCCTCAACACCACCCTCTCTCTTCTCACCTGTTCCTTACCCCCCTAGAGTCTAGAGACAATTGCAGAAATGGCAATAGGAATTCTGTACTGGAGACATCCCACAAAGCTCCCAGAAGCATTCTTCACTACTAACATGGTTCACTTTCCAATATAATGGACAAGGTTTCTACTGAAGGATCCCCACAGATTGCTTGATATTACTCAGTCCTTTGTATATTTCCCTTCCACCCAATTTCATTCTAATTTTAGTCTTCTCCATTAAAGGCCTTCTGGAAACTTACAAACCAAACCAAACTTTTGTCTTCACTTATTACCTAAGCCTTCTCTTCTCCTCATCTATACTCCCCTACGCCAATCTTTCAGGTGAAATGTTCTCAGCCAACCAAAAGTTAAAAAAAGAGAAATTTGGCATAATCCTAGCCTGATAAACTTCTCCAAGAGACATGATTCTCTTCCATAATTTTTCTTCATTTTTCACTAAGTATGCCTGTTTTTTGTTTGTGTTTTGTTTTTTACTTTTTGGAGTTTTTTTGTTCATGAAAGACTGTCATTCACAAACAGAATCTTGGGTGAGACGTAAGAATGGATGGGGAAATTTTACTTTTATTGCATGACAAGCTCTCAGAGTAGGATGTCTAAGGGTCTTCAATTTCCAAAGGGAGTTGGAATCACAATTTTTGCATTTAGTATTTCATTAACATTAAAGATTCTTTAATTCTGTTTTGAGAGTAGTGCCCAGTTTCCTTTGAATCATGAGTGAGCATCAGAGGTGAGATCTTGTTATGGGTCTGGTCTTCAAGTTTTGATAGTGTGTCTAGAAAGGCAGTGAAGAGTTGAAATGTTTAATAAAATGTAAAGGGAGAGACCAGCAAGGAAGAAACTAACCTTTCCAGCCATGCTTCAAACAACTGGAAAGGGAATTTTTCAGGGTTGAGTGTCAGGGCAAGAGACCCAGATAAAGTGTCCTCTTTTTAACACCGACTTCTGTTCTTTTTCCTTTTTTCCTAACAAACTCAGCCTCTCTCTGGGGCTCAGTGCCACATCCCATAAACTCTTTTCTGGGTGCCTTCCTGCTCTCAGAAAAGCCTTAGACATAGGGTTACACAAATCCTAACTTCTATCTACCAAAAGAAAAACGTAATGCTTCTCTTAATTAGAGTATAGATAACATAAAATAGCCTATGGCTCTGAAAAGACTCAGCAATGCCCACAAATAGGTTCTGTTCATTATGCTATATCTATGTATTTATTGTGGATACAATGACAAAATGTTATGTCTTCCCCCATGAGGGAGCCTAGGTTTTATATTGATAGACATATAATTTTTTTCTCAGATTTCTAAAAAGTGGACTCTTTTTTCCACCCCTGCCCTCTCCCATGCCTCCAGAAAGCACATCAATAAAGCCAAATTTGGGCAGCAGAGAAAAAAATTGAAGAGCAGAAATGAATGTCTAATAATTGAAAGCATCATGGACCCCATTATGGTTTATGGCCTTATTCTAGGGGTCGGATGAGCACACTGTAAAGAATGTGGCACTAAATTTATTAGCATGGTTATCATCTTTCAGACAAGACATAAAGCTGAAAGCTGAAGGGACCCACTTCTTCCATCACCTGCCATCACTAGACATCCCATGGCACCTTCTACAAGAAGAGTCGAGTTATCCTGGCCCAGATCCAGATCCAACTGTCTGCTGACTTATATTTCCTTTGTAGTATGCCTGGGAGATATTATAGGGTCTTCCTCTTTGAAACGCAGTCACTACCCTAAGAACAGCCAAAATGGGCTCCTGCAAAGGGATGTGGGAAAAAATTCTCACATCCCAGCATGTGGATCAAGTGAACAGAATCACCAGCGTAGCCTGAGTAGGAAGCTGAGTTAGGTCGTCAAAATCTTCCTAGTTTGTTACTAAATAGGTTCCTGACCCACCCCCCCCCCACCACTACCCATTTATATAAAAATTCCAGATTGTGATGTGGCCTCTCCAATGCTATACAAATTGTAGTTTTTTTGAATTCCATGCACAGCATCCTCCCCCTCAAATAAAAAGAAAGACAAGTTTTATTTTCTTTGACTTGCCCTTGTCCTTTAGACTTGATTCCAGAATATTTCTCTAGAGTATTTAAATGAAAGCAAATCACATGTGCAACATTGTACAAATCATTTTGTGTCTCCAATTTCAGCTTGTTCACCTCTAAAATAGAGATCATTTAAATATCTTTCCTGCCTTTCTTTCAAAATTAATGAGGATCAGAAAAAATTACGTATACAAAAGTGCATCTTAAAATTTTAAAGCAGGGACTTCCCTGGTGGCACAGTGGTGAAGAATCCACCTGCCAATGCAGGAGACATGGGTTCGAGCCCTGGTCCGGGAAGATCCCACATGCCGCGGAGCAACTAAGCCCATGTGCCACAACTACTGAGCCTGCATTCTAGAGCCTGCCAGCCACAACTACTGAGCCCATGTGCCACAACTGCTGGAGCCCATGTGCCTAGAGCCCATGTTCCACAACAAGAGAAGCCACCACAATAAGAAGCCCATGCACTGCAACGAAGAGTAGCCCCTGCTCACCGCAACTAGAGAAAGCCTACGCGCAGCAATGAAGACCCAACGCAGCCAAATAAATAAATTTTAAATTTTTTTAAAAAATAAAATTTTAAAGCACTCTACAAAATCAACTTGTTTTCAAGTAACAAGGGGTATAAATTTTTGTTGGACTCAGAAAAATGTACCACATGACTTTATCGTTTCTTCCTTGTGGAACCCCGCTAAAATGAAAGTAAAAACTATAAAGACTATGAACATACAAGACCAAAGAATGAGAAAAAAAACAATAGCAATTGAGTGATTTCAGTAAAATTTTTAGGAAATGGGTGGCAAACAGGACAGTGAACATTGACAGCACAATGGAAGAAGCTTCAAACTGACTTAAAAATCCTGAGAGAATCAAGGCTCAGAAGCAAGATGCAGCAGAAGAGAGATGTCACAGTGAGTTGCAAAGCTGGACACAAGGAGATTGAGTCTAAGTCTATATGCAGAAGGGCTGAACCCCCATGTCCTTTCCCAGCCAGGAAGGTCAGGTGTGGTAGGTTAAAGATGGTCACAAATTATTTGACACTTCATTCATCCGGAGGTAGGGTCATCCCCTTGCCTGAATCTGGGCAAGTCTAGTCTGACCAAATGAATAGGGTGAGAGTGACACTATATAGGTTTTCAGGCCCAACCTTAGGAAACTGTCAGCTTGCTCCTTCTTTTTCTTGGAACACTTGCTCTTGGAACCCAGCCACTATGTTCTCAGACGCCTAAGACTCATGAAGGGATCATTTGAAACTAAGCTTCCAGCTGTAGCCAGCATCCACTGCCCAACATCTGAGTGAGTCATTTGGGGGCATTTACCCCACTTGAGCCTTCAGATGATTCCAGCCCCAAGTGCTATCTGGCCAGCATGAGAAACCTCTACCCCAATTAAGAATTGCTCAGCTAAATTCAGTCAACTCATAGAACTATAAGAGATAATAAGTTTAAAAAGTAAGCCACTAAGTTTTAGAGTGGTTTTTCATGCAAAAAGAGATAACTGGAACACCAGGTTATACCAGGCAACTGTAACCTCACATAACCTAACTTGACCATTAAAAAAGGCTTATTCTTTTAAGAAAATAACCTGGAAACCTCTGAATTCAGGACAACTAAAGACTGCCATGAGCCATAGAGCTAAAAAGAAGAGAAATAAATGAAAGTCGTCATGCTAAACAAAGAACACACCCATCCTTTTTCTCCCACCCTCACAGAAGACTAGTTGTGTCCAAAAAAGATGATAGTAGGGCCTTCTTTGGGAAAACTGAATGGCTCCAGAGAAAAGATCATTAAATACTGACATCTGGGAGTTCCCCCGATGTAAAGGTTGCCTCACCCGTAGATTTCTTCACAGTTAAGGATACCAATTTAATGATGCTTCCCACACACAGATCTTCTCATCAACTTATCAGAGTGTCACTCTTAAATATGAAACACCATTAAGGATCCCCAGCATCTTAGAAAAGTCAGAAATTAAACACACACACACACACACCCAAAAATTCAGAGTTAAACAGAGACAATAGAGAGAACAGGAAAAAAATGACAAAGGAAAAAGATATCACATCCATGAAACAAAAACAGGATATTTCTTAAAAAGAGAGAGCGAGACAGAAGGAGAACAAGCAAAAGAGAGCCTTTAGAAATGATACATAATAGCCCAAATTAAAACTCATAGGAAAATATATATTTTTTATGCTGCAAAACAAATTACCAAAAACTCAATGGCATAAAGCAACACACATTTATTAACTCACAGGTTCTGTGGGTCAGGAGTCTGGGCACAGTTTAGCTGTGTCCTCTGCTGAGGGTCTCACAAGACAACAATAAATGTATCAGCCAGAACTAGGTTCTTATCAGAAGCTTGACCAGGGAAGGATCCAATTCTAAGTTCCTTCAAGTAGTTTGCAAAATTCATTTCCTTGCAGCTGTAGGATTCATGGCAGCTTGCCTCTTCAAAGCCACCAAAGAGAAAGAGAAAGATCCTAGAAAGATGGGAGCTACACTTTTATGCAATCACATTCACGTGATGATCACATGGATCCCATTCCCCTTGTCACATTCCATTGATTAGAATCAAGTTCCAGGACCCAGCCACACTGAAGGAGAGGGTACCATGTAAAGATCTGAATATGGTTTTCCTGGGGGAATGACTTAAAACATGGTAGGGGCCACTTACAAATCTGCTTCCCACAGAAGAGTTGTAATAGTGCATTCAGGAAATCACTAAAAAAGCTATGGAAATAGAAGTGAAAATATAATAAACTAAGAGGATTGGTCTAGGATGTCTAATATCTGACTAATAGTATTTCTAGAAAGAGAGACCAGAGAAAAAACATGGAGAAATTTACAAAGAAATAATACAGGAAAATGTCCCAAAACTGAAGGACATGATTCTGTAGATTAAAAGGATTTATGGAGTGCCTATCAAAATTAAGAAGAGGGATTTCCCTGGCAGTGCAGTGGTTAAGAATCTGCCTGCCAACGCAGGGGACATGGGTTTGATCCCTGGTCCGGGAAGATCCCACATGCTGTGGAGCAACTAAGCCCGTGTGCCACAACAACTGAGCCTGCGCTCTAGAGCCCGTGCTGCAACTACTGAGGCCCTCATGCCTAGAGCCCATGATCCACAACAAAAGGAGCCACCACAATGAGAAGCCCATGCACCGCAACAAAGAGTAGCCCACGCTTGCCGCAACTAGAGAAAGCCTGTGTGCCGCAACTAGAGAAAGCCTGCGTGCAGCAACAAAGCCAAAAATAAATAAATAAAATTAAAAAAAAATTAAGAAGAAACTCAACATCAAAGCACATCATTGTGAATTTTTAGAACACAAGAGATGAAATCCCTAATAGTTTCCAGAGAGAAAAATTAGAATTCCTTTGAGGTTCTTAAAAGCATGGCAGAACATAGAACACAATGGAGGAATGCCTTAAAAATTCTGAGGGCCTTAAAATTTTATGCTCATTAACTCTATAAATCAAAGGAGGAAAAACCAGAGACATTTAAAAATGTACAAGGACTCAGAGAACTCTCAAATAAAGAATAACCAGTCCACACTTAAGCAGGTTAAGTAGAGAGTACTGAAAGGGAGTTCTTCAGTGAACAAAATGTAACTAATATATTCTATGGAATATTTTTATTTTCTTCCTTTCTTTCTTTCTTCCTTTCTGGGTGTGTTGGGTCTTCATTGCTGCACATGGGCTTTCTCTAGTTGCAGCAAGCGGGGGCTACTCTTCGTTGCAGTGCACGGGCCTCTCATTGTGGTGGCTTCTCTTGATGCAGAGCACGGGCTCTAGGCACGCGGGCTTCAGTAGTTGTGGCACGTGGGCTCAGTAGTTGTGGCGCACGGGCTTAGTTGCTCCGTGGCATGTGGGATCTTCCCGTACCAGGGCTCAAACCCGTGTCCCCTGCACTGGCAGGCAGATTCTTTACCACTGCACCACCAGGGAAGTCCCTCTTTGAAATATTTGAACACCTAAAAATCAGTATTATAGACATATAAAAAACTAATGGAGAATATAAAAATAAGGATAAGAATATATACACATATTTATATGAATACCTAGTGAATGAAAAATGATCAAATAATTCTAGGATCAAAAAGTTGAACAAAGAAAAGTAATTCAGCAGTAAATAATAATTGTCATAACAATGCAAACTCTGATTATTGATGTAAGCAAAATTTGTGATATAATTGTATTGATAGGATAGAGTGAGCAAAGTGGACAACGAATGAGCTAAGGATTCTTTCCCACAACACTTTGCTGACAGACAATACGTAAAAATAAAATAAGAAATGGGAAAAATGGATGCAATGGCAGAAGAAACAGACAAAAAGAATTGAAAACAGTTGATCCTGAGGATGAGACTGAGGAGAGTCAGGTAGGAGAGATGGGACAAGAGACTGATGTCTTTCATTAGAAGTCTTTAAAATCTGGGTTTTTTTCCACCCCTGTGTTTATGAATTACTTTGACACCTATTCCTGTATCCTTTTAGATTGCCTACTGTACTATAGAGCATAGAAAGCTAAACACTTGTACTTCCCAGACTCCCATGAAGTTAATAATTTGCCCTAGGTCCTAATGAACAGACACACTACACTAGACTTGTAGGCAGAAGCAACCAACCTGAGTCAGCAACCATTCATAGAGACTCAATTTCTGTCAAGCACAGAGAGGGAGTCCTTGGGTTCTTGGGCAGCTGGGTTGCAGTTTCTACATGTGTCCCTAGTGACATAAAACGTGAATAGTAGGCAAACCAGTGGGGTTTTCCTACAATAGCCCCATGGTGTGTTGGACATTGTCCATGGCTAGCTCATTTCTGGATTTTATATTCTTATGTAACATCCAAACAAGATTCTTCCCCCCTCTCAAGAGGTTCTGTCAGCTATCTCATAACTTTTAATATACTTTTTTTCTGATTAAACTACCTAGACTGGATTCTGTTGTTTATAACCAAGAACACTCACTGATATATTTAATAAAAACAAGAATTAATTTTTAAAATTTATAATAATTTTTCTAGTCAACTAGTTTATAAATGTAATTCAAGGGACAATTTCTTTTCCATGGTTTACAGTCTCTTCTGTTCAAAGCATCCTTTACTTCGTTCTACTGGCATAAATTTTCAAAAATGTAATATTTAGAAGCTTCAACATTAATATTCTCTTTCTGGGCCCTTAAATTGAAAACTTCAAGGTGAACAAGTGTTAATTAGGCCTTTCCTTCTTCCAAATTAAAACTGATTCCAAAATTTTGATCTACGAAGAGGATGCCTGAGTTTGAGATTTGAAGAGGAATTGAAAGGCAGTGTAACAGGTTGCTCCATGGTACTAAATATTGGATCCTATCAAGAAGGCCATGCTCTGGGCCTGCTAGAAAGTAAGTTACCTCTGATATATGTTAAGGTCTCACCTTCTGTAGACTAGTTTTGTTGCTACTGATGATACATATGTAAGATGGCAAAAGTAACACTGCTCTGATTGCAAGAGATCACGAGAGACCAATTCACTAGAGTAAAAGCAACAGATTATAAAATCTAAAACTTTCTTAGTGATGCAGATATAGATGTTGGTCAGGACTCTTTGGGTTTTAAGTGACATATGTCCAATACAAACCAAGCCAAAAAGAGGAATTTATTTATTTATGGAACTGAAAGTATGCTAGTTTTTAAACTCTTTGATACTTCTCCCTTGAAAAGTTGAAGCCTAAAAACCCTCCTCTTGAATGTGGACAAACTTAGTGACTTGTTTCTGACTAATAGAATAAAATAAAAGTAAAGGTATGTGACTTTGGAGGCTATGTCGTGAAAGGTATGGTGGCTTCCCTGTTGCTTTCTCTTAGATTATTTTGCTGAAGGAAGCCAGCTCCCATGTCGTGAAGAGAAGTCCACATTGTGAGGAGCTGAGGCCTCCAGCCAACAGCCATGAGGGTGAGCCATATTGGAGGTGGATTCTCCAGCACCGGTCAGCCTTTAGATGATTGTAGCCCCTGCTGACACCGTGACTGCAAACTCATGAAAGATTTTGAGCCAGATACACCCAGCTTAGTCACTCCCAGATCCCTATCTGAACATGTGTGAGATAGTAAATGTTTGTTGTTTTAAGTTACTAAGTTTTGGCATAATTTGTTACAGAGCAATGTATAACTAATATGAAATGACTCAGAGGTTGGCCTAACTTCCAGCATAGCTTGATCCAGGGGAAAGAAAATCTGTCATCAAGATATTTAGTTCATCTTTTGGCTCTAGTTTTCTGTGTAGAAGCTTCATTCTTCAGAAAGTTTTATCCATATACTTGGGAAAGATGGCTGTCAACAGATTTTGTTCTACAGGCTTATTATGACTTGTGATCCTAGAAGAGGAAATAGATCTCCCAGCCATCATATAGGAAGATTCTACGGACCCAGCTTGAGTTTCAAGCCCATTTCTGAAGCCAGTCATGGTGGCCGAGGGGAATGAGTATTCTGATTTTCTGCTGTGGCCTTATGTCACCCCTATGCCTAGAGAGGGATCAGGGAAAAAAGATACAGTGATAAGAAGCCTGGATGGTACCACATGGAATGAGGGAAGGATAGTTCTAAAAAAAATTAAGGAAAAGAGATGAAAGAAGTAACAAACAATAGGTACCTACTGAAAAGCTATTCCCATATTTAAACTTCTGCTGTCATTGTGCATAGTATAAACTTCTACATTCAAGGGATCAGTATCGACATTTGTGTAATGGATTGTCTGGATGGCAGTGAAGCTCATTTCCAATGGACTCATGCTACGTGCTTTAGTGATAAATAGGATAGAGAAGGTGGTTTTGATCATAAGCATTGAAGACGGTAGAGTCCTTTTGTGAGCATTAGAATCTAAGCCTTGTTTATATGATGATAGGGAACAGTGAGAATAATTATTTTATTATTTTTTGTTTGCTTTTGTTTTTTATTAATTTTTATTGGAGTATAGTTGCTTTACAATGTTGTGTTAGTTTCTGCTGTACAGCAAAGTGAATCAGCTATACGTATACATATATCCCCTCTTCTTTGGATTTCCGTACCAGTTAGGTCACCACAGAGCATTGAGTAGAGTTCCCTGTGCTACAGTAGGTTCTCATTATCTGTTTTATACATAGTAGTATATGTATGTCAACCCCAATCTCCCAATTCATCCCACCCCCCATTCCCCCCTTGGTATCCATATGTTTGTTCTCTACATCTGTGTCTCTATTTCTGCATTGCAAAGTTCATCTGTATCATTTTTCTGGGAGAATAATTATTTTAAATACCTTGATACATACAATTATTTTAACCTTTTTTCCCAGTAAACTTGTTGGTGCAACAGGAAGTGAACACTGGTAATCCTCTACTTGGTAATCACCATTAAGACCATAGGAAGGTGTTTAGCACTGCTGTAATTTAGGCTTTTATCTTTTCCCACTTAAACGTTTGCAACCAGACTAAACTGTAGAGTTTAGGGATTCACAATTTGGCGATAAAACTAAAGATATGCAAAGAAATTACTGTAAAAGTTAGGAGAGTGATTATTATTATGGTGTGAAAAAATGGTAAAATTGAGCTGGGGCATAGAAGAGCTTCTGCAGAGACTGGAAAAATTATATTTCTTAACCTAATGGCCGTTAAAAGAGTGTTTGCCTTATAGCAATTCTTTATTGTAAATTTTGAAATCAGGAAGTGTGAGTCCTTAAACTTTGTCCTTTTTCAAGAATATTTTGGCTATTCTGGGTCCCTTGCATTTTCATATAAATTTTAGGATTAGCTTGTTAATTTCTGCAGAGAAGCCAGTTAAGGATTTTGATAGAGATTGTGTGAAATCTGTAGAGCAATATTAATTCTTCTAATTCATGAACACAAGGTGTCTTTCTGTTTATTTAGGTGTTCCATAAATTCTTTAAGCAGTGTTTTATAGTTTTATTATACTTCCTTTGTTAAATTTATTCCTATGTATTTTGTTCTTTTGATGCTATTGCAAATGGAATTATTTTTTAATTTTGTCTCAGAGTTTTCACTGCTAGTGTATAGAGTACAATTAATTTTTGAATATTGATCTTGTATCCTGCAACTTTGATATTAGCTTTTGCTATGGTCTGAATGTTTGTGTCCCCCCAAATTCATACGTTGAAATCCTAACCTCACCAAAGATAATGGAATTAGTAGGTGGGGTCTTTGGGAGGTGCTTAATTCATGAGGGTGGGACCCTCATGAATGAGATTAGTGCCTTATAAAAGGGGATCCAGAAATATCCCTAACACCTTTCACCATGTGAGGACACAACAAGAAGTCTGGGACCTGAAAGCAAGCCCTCAGCTGACCAATGTAGCACCCTGATCTTGGGTTCCCAGCCTCCCAAACTGTGAGAAGTTACGTCTGATGTTCATAAGCTACCTAATCTGTGGTATTTTGTTATAGTAGCCTGAATAGACTAAGACAGCACTAATACTTTTTTTGTCAATTCCTTAGGATTTCTACATATAAGATCATGTCATCTGAAAATAGAAATAGTTTTACTTCTTCCTTTTTAGTCTGGATGACTTTATTTTCCCTTACTTGCCTAATTACCCTGCTAGAGCCTCCAGTACAATACTGAAAAGAAGCGGTAAAGATATTTTAATGCAGAAATTTTCAGCCTTTCTTTCACCTTTAAGTAATGTTAGTTGTTGGTTTTTCATACATGCCCTTTTCAGGTTGTGGAAATGCCCTTTTATTCCTAGTGTGTTGAGTGATTGTATCATGAAAGGGTGTTGGATTTTGTCAAGTGATTTTTCCATATGATTGTGTTTTTTTCCCTATATTCTATTAATATGTCATATTGCATTGATTTATGATTAAACTAACCTAACATTCCTGGGCAAATCTCACTTAAGCATGGTGTATAATCCTTTGTATATGTTGCTGGATTCACTTACTTAGTATTTTGCTGAGGATTTTTGCATCTATGTTTATAAGTGATATTTGTCTATAGTTTTCTTTTATGATGTTTTGTCTGGTTTTGGTTTTCATGGTAATACTGGTCTCATGGGATGAGGTAGAAAGTGTTTCTATTTTCTTAGAAGAGGTTATAAAGAATTGGTATTAATTCTTTAAATATTTGGTAAAATTCACCAGTGAAGCCATATGGTCTTAGGGTTTTCTTTGTGCAAAGTTTTTTGAATACGAATTCAATCTCTTTATTTCTGATAGTTCTATTCAAATATCTGTTTCCTCTTGAGTTAGTTTCAGGAGTTTGTGTGTTTCTAGGTGTTGTGAACACCTGTATAAACAGAGTAGACCCTTACCCAAAGTTTGGTTCAGACCGGTGACACCACAAACACCCCAAGAGTATATGAAAAGATTTATTACTCACATAATGAGGCTTTCTGTGGAGAGCAGGGCAGGCCTCCCAACCTGGTCTGAAAATGGCTTAAGAGAGCAGGGAAAGGAAACTGACTTGCAGTTTTTATGATGGTTAACAAATGATGCTGGGATGAGGGTTCCCACCTGGGGGAGAGGGGCCCTTGTATAGTTCAATCATCTCATCAGTGGTAAATGAAAGAACCTGGGCTTTCTTCTCAGCTTGCTCAGATGTGGGACAGAGGGGAAGAGAGAGGAGTAAGGCTTAAAAGACTAGGAATTTGTCCATTTTATCAAAGTTTCTAATTTGTTGGCATACAATTGTTTATGGTATTCTTATAGTCCTTTTTATTTTTGTAAGTTTCATAGTACTTTTCCCTTTTTTTTTTTGCGGTACGCGGGCCTCTCAATGTTGTGGCCTCTCCCGTTGCAGAGCACAGGCTCCGGATGCGCAGGCTCAGCGGCCATGGCTCACGGGCCCAGCCACCCCGCCGCATGCGGGATCTTCCCGGATCGCGGAACGAACCCACGTCCCCTACATCGGCAGGCGGACTCTCAACCACTGCGCCACCAGGGAAGCCCCATCCTTTTAAGCTTTTTGTTTAGGCTATTGCTTGCCCCAACTGCTATCTACTGCCTCATGCAGCCACAAAAATAATCAGTTGCCTCTGCTTTCAACGGGGCTTTTCACACTTGGCAGTTTCCAATTAGGTCAAGTAAAGATACCTTTGCAAGGGGGGCCTTCAGGGCCTGACAGGTCAAATAATTACAGTTCTCTGGGTATTGGGCTTTGAAAGAACTCCAGTCTCATTCTACCTCTTCCAGTGGCTGCCAGACTGCTGGTATTCACTATAGTTGCCAGCTGTTGGTTTTCAAGTCTTCTATGGAGCTGGAGAGGGAGATGAGAATAGGGCAAGTTACAATATCACAGTGCTCACTGTTGTTACAGAGATTCAGCTTTTCTCTTCAATAAACGTTCCTCAGACTGCGGCAAGCCTTAGGTTAATTTCCAGAGTTCTAAACATTTTTGCCAGTTTCTCATTGCTTTTATGGAGGAAAAAATTTTCAAAACTCCTCACTCCAACATTTTTGCTGATGTCTTGTTACATACTTTTTTTGAAACCTAGAATGCATTTGTTTCCAATCCCACTACCTTTTCAAACCCTGTCCAGCCATTACCTCCTAGGTGTGAGTGTGGCTTTTCTGAGGACACTGTCTCCTTGGTACTTGCTGCCTTCTTTCCGCTCCAAGTCCAAGGAGGCCGCGACAGAAAGAGAGGTGGCAAAGAGGCTTCGAATGTTTCAGAGCTGGGGCTCCTGATGACGCCATCTACAAACTCAGGGTGGCCTTCATCATTAGATGAAATAAGCAAGAGTTGGATCTATTTTTAGACTGCTGCATTCTATCCTTAAAAGAACAAACTGATAAGTTGAAAATCTCACAATTTTCCATAGTGTTTAAGCGCACAGCTACTGCAGTTAAGACTTATGAGTTCACTGCCTCCTAGCAGTGATGATAATGGTATTCATATTGTTGAGTCACTATGAAAATTAAGTGGAAAACAAAATCCTTGACAGTGTCTGGCATAAGCACTCCATATATAGTTTCTGGCACTTTCATTATCACTGGCAGTGTACCAATACCTAGTATAAATCCTGTATTGTACATCTGAGTAGAAAGGGACCTCAGAAATCCACTCATTCAATTGCACATCCAGGACAATACCTCGCAATGCTGCAAATCCCTATCAAATGATATCTAGCATACGTTCTAATATTTCCAAGGACAGGGAGTTGACCATCTCAAAGGCAACTCATTGCATTGCCGCATCACTCTCGTCATTAGAAAGCTCTTTCTTCTACTGAGCCCCAAATCTTTCTCCCCCTTTTCCCCTGAACACCTCAAAATAAAGCTATTATCTTTTCAGTGTGACAATTCTTCCAGTATCTGAAGGCTTCTCAGAAGCATTCTAACTCTTCTTTCTAGCTCTGGGGAAGAGGTTGGTACTTTCCACTGCTCACCAGATCTCCCCTGCCTCTAATTGCCATGGCCTGAGGTGTCCTCCTGAAATCAAGTGGGACCTGGAAGGTCTGAGTGGAGAAAATAAATTTCCTTTCAGATCACAAGAGATCTCATGATCTGTTTTCTACCTCCCTTCCCATGACAAGTGAATCCCTGCCCCAGCCCTGCCCTGTGAACATTACCAATGAAATACACACACACACATACACACACACACACACACACACACACACACAGAGAAGAGGTTCAATTTATTGATTGCTCTTTGGGAAAGGTTATATAGAACATTATTGGGGTGGAATTAAATTCTAGTTACAGATTCATAAAACATTGCTTTCAACCCAATTAGCTTTTATGAGACTATCAAATCCCCTCTCATCCTCAGAGACAGCAGAGGACCCCAGTCATAGTCTTCATAAATTTGTTGTTTTAAATGATTAAAGCAGACATAATACATAATGCAGTTGATATTAAATATATTGAGAATGACAAATCAGAACTACTTTCACTCTTCAGCATTAACTGGTCATTTATAAATGTTCTGTACATACATTTTTTATTTCAGATTTTCTCCTTAAAGGAACTTGTGAACTGTTCATTATTATCTGCTATTTGTTTGTATACACACATTTTAATTCTTCCAAAATAACATTTAAGATCTTTCTTAAATTGCCTCAGAAATGTTAACCTTTAAGGAACATTCAATTAAAAAAATAAAAGCTCAGGTCTTGACTCTGTAACACACGTTCAGATGTGTCAAGATTTTGTTTCCCTCTGATAAAAGCCTCCAACAATATACAATGCGCCAGCCTCTTCTTTTGCTCAACTCAGAGGAAGTCATATAAAGGAGAAAAAAAACATGCTTGAAATCACAGTGACCAAAGGATTTGAGTTAATAATTACATTAAATAACCATAACTTTTTGATTAACTATTCACATTCCACACAGTGGAAATTATCCTTTCCTCCAGATTTTTCACTTACATTTTTAACTTTGCAGAACTACAATAACAAAAAACAACTTACAGACTTGCAGGATGTGTTTTTCTCTTTTAATGCCAAGCACAAAGTGTACATCATAAAATTCATATTTGGTGTTTGGCATTATTTTAATAGGAAAGATCTAGATCACAAATATCTTGCCATAAAAAATTCTACTATAGTAATGAAGAAAACATATCATTACATCATCGGTGACTCCAATACAATATGTGACAGATACGGCACTTTCAATAAATGTTGGAAGACACGCGGGACTTGGGCTAGTCTTAATGTAGACGCAATAAGCAGACATTTCCCTCTTTGGCTAGTGCTGTGCTTTTAGGGCAGTTATGCTGCTGATTACCCCAGTGAAGCTCATTTTGAGGAAATTCTCTTTACTTAAGCCAAATCCAACTTACATGCAAGACTGTGGTACAGGGCTTCCCTGGTGGCGCAGTGGCTGAGAGTCCGCCTGCCGATGCAGGGGACGCGGGTTCGTGCCCCGGTCCGGGAGGATCCCACATGCCGCGGAGCGGCTGGGCCCGTGAGCCATGGCCGCTGAGCCTGCGCGTGCGGAGCCTGTGCTCCGCAACGGGAGAGGCCGCAACAGTGAGAGGCCCGCATACCGCAAAAAAAAAAAAGTAAAAAAAGACTGTGGTACAAGCTACTAAAAGAAGATTCCTGCTGCCAACTGAAGTCATCTCTTTTTAACAAAACTGCATGCTCGTGGCAGAGTCAGAACAAGAGAGATTCGGTGTCTGCTGGTTCTGAGCGTCCCTCCTCCTCTCTAGTGTGGTTTTATATTTTCAGCTCCTTCCCCTTTCTTTTCCTCTCCCCCACCCTCAAAATTCTAGCTTAGCATTTGCATGCTTAATTAAATCCAATCTGCGTTTTATTGTTGGGAGGACGTGGACGATACAAGGATTTAGGGCAGGGGCATACGGTGTATGTGACATGCACAGACTGTGTGTTTGCACAAATTCGCCTAGTGTAGAATCATCAGTAGTGAATTTCAAAGTTTTAAAATTAGACCCAATATTTCGGGTGTTCAAGATGACTTCTGCCTCAAAGTATGGTTCCTATTTATTTGTTAGTAGGGAAAGCACTGGACCAAAACAGAAATAAAATAAAAACAGCCTCTTTAGTTGCATTGGTCCTTTGAATGCTGGAGCCTTCATGGGCAACTGAAACACAAGTCTATGGTGTTTGTTTCCCATGTTACACATGACTTGGCTGGTGAGACTGAGAGGATGCAAGGCAAGAATCGTATCGGGGGTGGGGGGGTTTACATATAAAACCTCAGGCTTGAAGAGAGCAAGTTGTCCAAATCCAAAATGCAGGAAGGTTCACCCACCCTGTGCTTTGGCCATCAGATAAATACTAAATACGCATTGCAAATAACCTAAGTTTAATCAGGGAACAGTAGTTTCCAAATGGTTACAATGTTACATAAGTCCTACCAGCTGTAGGACAGCTAATGCACACAAATACTCTCATTTCTTAACTGGGGGTTCCCATTAGACCCTTCAAGGGCAAAGGAAGAAGGGCTGGTGTATCCCTTACATGTCCTCCCTGACTTTTGACTACTCCTTAGCCAGAGGCAATCTCCTTCCTTTCCTTACTCTCCTCTGCTCTCCAGCTCAATCTCTTATAGATGGCTAAAACAAAAAGACCCCAAATATACTTCTTTCTAGAAAGGAGCAGGCCTAAACGCTCTTATCTTAGCCTGGTCCTTCACTGTCAGGTGCATTCGGCAGAGGCAGAATCTTTACAATACAGGCTTGTGGCTCTCAGAAACATGACACAGGAATAAGGAACTGGGAAAGAGGTGATTATACCCCAGCCTAAAGGAAAGATAATAAGACCTTCTGCTTATAAGGTTTTTGTCTTTTTCCTATTCCTGTGGGGGGGGGGGGTTTCTGAACTACATCTTTTGTCCATCTGAGGGGCCAAGCAGGAGGGGATGTTTTGGTTTCGCTCACTCACTTGGTTCTGAAAATAGGAGTGGTCAATATTTATGTTTTAAGTTTGGTATTGGGTTACAGCTAATTTCCACAGTCACAGTGACTCACAAAGTTAATGATCTTGGGGGGGGCAATTTCATTTCTCCTCTGTTTCCTTGGGTTCTTTAAATACCAGGAAAAAACTTGCTAAAGCATGGGTCTCACCGTGTTTGGGGGTTGGCCTTTCCAGGCTCTGCACACCTCCCTCCTGAATTTTGCTGGGCCAACTGGTCCTCACCTGCGATCTCTCCCTTCTCTCAATCCTCTAACCTTCCTGCCCTACCAGCCTCCCCCAGAGTCTGAAAGGTCTTCCCCAAATAGGAAACATTTGCATCTGTGGTCAAGTGAGTTACTTTAGAGCCTCTGGCAGGTAGGGGATTAGACGGAAATAGTCACTGAGATCCTAAGAAGGGATGGACTGTGACAGGGAAGAGGAAGGGGGAAAGCAAGCACAGGTTGAAATATCCTAAGGCCAAGGCAGCACTAAAACAGATCTCTTGCCCTCAGAGTAGCCTCTTCCATTAACACTCATTCTGAAGGGAGGTTCTGGTCCCCAGGAGGGCACATGGAAGACCAAGGCAGAACCCTGTCCCTCCAAATGTGCCTCAGGTGGTGTGGGCTTTCCGTACCATCCCGCATGGAAGCAGATACGTTTACATAATAGGAAGTACCCTCTAGCAGAGACTGTGTTTCCTCTGGTGTCTGCAAACGCCCACAGGGACCCATGCACACTCATGCACACAAACTACGCACTAGCAGGCTCCTGGCAGAAGGCAGCTGGTGGTTCTTCTTGCCTCTAGATTTAAGCCAAGTAAGAATCAGGTTGATTTAGGTCTGGTTCTGGGCCCGCCTGGGGGCTTGCACCCCAAGGACAGGCTGGGTAGGCCCGGCTTAATCCAAATCGATGGATATGCAACGACACTGCTTGACACGAGTGACCCTCTTCTTCTTGGTGGGTGGCTGTAGTTCGGGGCAGTTGAGCGTGACCATCATGGTGGTGAACTTCTTGGGCTTGCAGAAGGAACAAGACTGAAAAGAGCCCTCCTCCTTCCGGATGTGCCTGGGGATATAGAAGGAGTTGCACTGGCCGTAGCAGAAACGGTTGATGATGGTGCGGCTGTTGCAGCCCTCCTCGTGGATGGTCTGCTTCAGCGGCTGGGTTTTGCACCAGTCTCGCTTCAGGTATTTGCGCTCCGTCACATGCAGGGCCTCCTGGCTGGACTCCAGCACTTCCTCCCCGGGCACGGTAGTGCCCCGCCCCTGGCCCCGCCCCCGGTTCCTGGAGCCAGGCTGCTGGGGAGACTGAGTCTGCTCCGAGTCATTGTGCTGGGCCTTGTCTGGCGGGGGGATGGCCCCTTGGGACCCCTTCTTTTTCCCTTCAGCAGCCGGCAGCAGGGTCCCCAAGAGGAGAAGCAGGGCTCCCACAGTGTAGGCCGTACGGCTCATGCTAAAGGGGGGAGACACAGAGAGGAGAGACATGAAAAATGGAAAAGATAATTAATGAAAACATTCATAAAACAGCTAATGTTTTATCAGGCACTTGCTAAACACTCGACGTAAACGATTTCATTGCCTCTCACGGTATCGTGCATTAGGTATTGTTATTCTCGTTACCCTCTGGGCCATTAAGCCATGAAGTAGCTTGCCCAGGGTCAGCCAGTGAATGAGCCAAGACGTGAGCTCTGTCACTTGTCCTCCCAGGGGAATTGCTTCCTGACACCAACTACGTTTGACTTTGTATTATGGTCCCTTAACTGTATTCATTCTTTTTTTCTTTTAATTGAAGGATAGTTGATTTATAATGTGTTAGTTTCAGGTGTACAGCACAGTGATACAGTTATACATATATATATATTTATTCTTTTTCAGATTCTTTTCCATTATAGGTTATTACAAGATACTGAATACAGGTAGGGTCCTTGTTGTTTATTTTATATACAGTTATTCATTCTTGTACTTGACAATATTTGGTTAAGTTCCTACTACGTAAATAGATGAATTAGCCTCGCCAGCCAGAGGGCTCATCTGACAGGAAAGGGTCTCACTATTTCTCCCTGACTGGCCTGAACCCTTCCTGAGTTCGCTTGATTGGATGCTTATGAGATGTTCAGTGTTATCAGGCATCGGAAGGAGATGTGTGGAGGCCAGAAAGAGGAAGAATCCTTCCCAGGAAGAGCACTAGATGAAAAGTCAAGACTCAGCTTCTAGTCGAAGTCCTAGGATAACAGCTTGCTTTCTGACCTAGAGAAAATTTCACTTTACCTTTTAATAAATGACTTTATTTAAGCAAAGATACAAATACCTCATATCCCTAGATATGTTGTTCAGATCAAAATTGATGTAAAACTGAAAGCAATTAGAAAACTAACTAAATATGGTGGTACTGCAGACAGAACAAATTACTTTACCAGAAAGATGATGTAATTCATAAGATTCCTGGATCACTCATTCTCATTTTTAAACTGGGCACAGATATTCATTATATCATTCTTAATACCACGATACACATTGTTCTACTTTTATTTATTTATTTTAATTAATTAATTAATTTATTTTTGGCTGTGTTGGATCTTTGTTTCTGTGCGAGGGCTTTCTCCAGTTGCGGCGAGCGGGGGCCACTCTTCATCGCAGTGCGCGGGCCTCTCACTATCACGGCCTCTCCCGTTGCGGAGCACAGGCGCCAGACGCGCAGGCTCAGCGGCCATGGCTCACGGGCCCAGCCGCTCCGCGGCATGTGGGAACTTCCCGGACCGGAGCACGAACCCGTGTCCCCTGCATCAGCAGGCGGACTCTCAACCACTGCGCCACCAGGGAAGCCCATCTACTTTTAAAATAATGAAGTACGTCCTTCACATATGTGTGTGTGTGTATATAGAATTTAGAAGGTAGAAAATGGACACAAGAGAACAGGTATGTGCAAATATTTACATTAGTAAGTGCCACAGACATGTTGAATAAGTTAATGATAATGAATTATTGTGGATGGGTCTGGAGTTAGATATGGGTCAGTAGGAGCAATGGCATATGAACAATGGCAAAAAAAAATGAAATAAGGGGAGTGGAGGCAAAGGGAAAACTGACAAAAAAAACGGAAAGTTGGGGCTTCCCTGGTGGCGCAGTGGTTGAGAGTCTGCCTGCCAATGCAGGGGACACGGGTTCGTGCCTCGGTCTGGGAGGATCCCACATGCCGCGGAGCGGCTGGGCCCGTGAACCATGGCCGCTGAGCCTGCGCGTCTGGAGCCTGTGCTCCGCAACGGGAGAGGCCACAACAGTGAGAGGCCCGCGTACAGCAAAAAAAAAAAAAAAGAGGGTGCAAGAGAGAAGCATCAGAGTCCTAAGATTCTCCTGGGACAGTGGTTCTCAAACCTGAGTGTGCAGACAATCACCTGGGGATATTGATAAAATGCAGATTATCATTCAGTAGGTCTGCCTTTCTAATAAGCTTTGAGCTGCAACACCTGTAGCACCTGCAGCCGTGGGGCACAGAGGGAGCTGTGAAAATGTGGAGGGATTTTCTTCTCAATGAGCACAGTTTCAAATTCCCAGCCTCCCTCCTCAGGCCATCACACCAAGTCTGACCTGAATCCAGAGGTTTCCCCTGTCTTCCACATCCACCACAGTTCTGAACCCGAGGACACAGCTGTGAAGTACCCACGTCCCTGCTCTCTTCTGTCCACCAGTGTGACACATGATAACCACTAAATGCAATTTAACAGTAACCTCACCGTGGCCCCCAAGGAGCTATCCAAGTTGGTATTAGTAGCTGGAGCAGTTACTTTTCAAAGACAAAGGCAGGGTGGAATCTGCATTCTCTAAAGGGCAGCCCCTGTAAGTAGATACCATGCAACCCTAAGGATAATGTCCAATTAAGATAATTAAATATTAAATTCAACATATTCTTAAATGGCACCATCTTTTAGACATTAACCTAGTACTTTTGGGCAAGTTCAAGTTTGGAGCTGATAATGTGACATTTAGCTCCTGCTCTGACTCCCTGGCTTTGGTCAGTTTATGTTACAGCATTTTTGTTCTTTAAACAGAGCATTTTTTGCCTCAACAACAGCAACAAATTAATTTCCTTGTTTTGTCTTTAAAACACCACTTATAAAACAGTGCTGATTTTCTCCAGAGAGTAGGACAACTTGAGCCATGACGGACCAGTCTCCTGGGCAAATATCTTGTGAATTCAAGAAGCTTTCACAAGTTTCTGTTTTTATTCAATTCCAGGCCACGATCTAAATTAAAATTCAGTCTCTGCCCATTTCCAAGAGGAACACATAAGACAGCCCTAGGCCACCACCCACCATCTTCCCCATCCCTCCTAAAAATGGCCTCCAGAACAATCCAAGATTTCAGAGCCAACATCACAGAGGCCAATCTGAGACTTGACTGGGAAGGTATATTGACTACATGGGAGAGATTCAAGTCATGGGGCCAGCCATACCCACAAACATCTATCCAAAAAAATGCAATTTTCTTTCTCTACACCACTTAAGGACCTCCTTTATACTCAGCTTTCCCTATCTGGCATTTCCCATCTGTCATTAAATAAATATCAAGTCTGAGAGTCATGAGGGCTTTTTCATCACCTCTTCCTCCATGCCTGGCAGAGTAGATGCTCTTTTGTTCAATGAATGATTGTCGTGGACCACACTGACCGACAGAGTTTCTGTTCTTTGCATTTAAAATGTCTTCACACATGCTGAAGATCAGCAGAGTCTAGCCTATAGGGAGCTTCTTAATGCTTCTCTTCCTTTTTCCAAGAAAACTCCATATACCTATTTCTTTTTACGTGGTCCCATGGAGAACACTATAGGGTTTATATTTCCAATTAAAGCCATTGTATTCTCTCACTTCGTCCCAGCTTACACTTCCCCCTCCCCGTGTCCTCAGGTCCATTCTCTACGTCTGCATCTTTTTTCCAGTCCTGTCCCTAGGTTCTTCAGAACCATTTTTTTTTTAGAGAGAGAGACAGTGGCATGGACATATATACACTACCAAATGTAAAATAGATAGCTAGTGGGAAGCAGCCACATCTCACAGGGAGATCAGCTCGGTGCTTTGTGACCACCTAGGGAGGGTGGGAGGGAGACGCAAGAGGGAGGGGATATGGGGATATATGTATATGTATAGTGGTCACTTTGTTATACAGCAGAAACTAACACACCATTGTAAAGCAATTATACTCCAATAAAGATGTTAAAAAAAAAAGCCATTGTATTCACTCTGAAAGAAACCAACAATAAAGCAGTAAATTCAAAATTAGTCAACTGTGGTTTTCTGTTTTAATTTGGACTGACTTCCTGTTCCTATGGGAGTGTGCAAATCCCATGAGAAAAAGGGGTCTAGAGTGACACTTTTTTTTTTTTTAGAGTGACAGACTTTTTAAGAAAAGTAAATTTTTCTCAAAATTTATTAGGTGTGAAAAATATTATGAAATGGCTTTTCATTTTCAAAAAGCCTACTCTTTAAATATCTTCAGCTTTTGAGTTCTTAAATCTTATAACTAGTTATTTGGAGAGAGGAAAAAAACAACCTTAGGGGGCTTCCCTGGTGGCGCAGTGGTTGGGAGTCCGTCTGCCGATGCAGGGGACACGGGTTTGTGCCCCGGTCCGGGAGGATCCCACATGCCGCAGAGCGGCTGGGCCCATGAGCCATGGCTGCTGAGCCTGCGCGTCTGGAGCCTGTGCTCCACAACGGGAGAGGCCACGACAGTGAGAGGCCCGCGTACCGCAAACAAAAACAAAAACAAAAACAAAAACCTTAGGAATCTCAATCAACAGAGACCTCAGCTTCTTAGAGAACAGCAGTGCTCTGAAGGACTCTGCATATCCCACACAAGTAAGAGGGAGGGGGATGAGAAATAGAACCGGTTCTAGAACCAGGGCTCTGTCAAGTCACTGTGGTCAGTCACCCAACCTCCTCCACACCAAAATGATCTTGATTACTCATTGAAGGAAATAGGGCTGTTGTGTTCTTGAAATCCCAATTGTCTTGCCACCAAATAATTTTCACTCTGTAAATATCACAGACATGGAGGAAACCAAGAAAATGTAAGTTCCTTAGGTATAATTCTTTTTCCCATCAACACCTAGCAAAGTGCCTCGTTATCAAAAATGAATCCAAAGGCTAATCCAGATTTAGGTCTTACGAATTACCATCCATTATCCAAACGAGAGCTGAAAACAGTTCTGGTAATTTGCATTCATGAAATGACCCACTCACATTATTAAATGAAAGCTGCATCTCATGGACCCAGAGCGCATCAGACACCCACAAAGACCTCCCTTTATTTTCCTTTGCAGACAATATTCTTTTCAAATGCTACCTCAGCTTCCCCTTAATGTATTTCTGCTTCTCCAACTAACGTGATCAAATTTTCATGATGAGTTTCTCTGCAACTGTTTCCCACCAGCAAGACCCACCCACCCCTATCTTTTTTCTTCCTTTACCACTGTTCTCCCCTCTAATCCATTTGTCCCAGAGGACGTAGATACTCTCAGAGCATGTCTCCTCTATCTGATGCTTTCCTTCAGGTTGCCCCAAGTGATCAACAGCGAACATCTGCACAAAAATACGCCCTATCAGCCACCCTCTGTCCTGTGCAGGTCATGGTGATTTATTCCAATCTTCGCCAGGCTGTGAGAACACAATCATGGAATTCTGGGGAATCAGAAATAAAAGTGTTACGTGTAACCTGTTTCTAATATGCTCGATGTCTTTGGGAAAGTTTAGGCCAGCTCCTTTCAGCGCTCTTCTTGCCGTATTTCTCATTTTCGCTAAGCAACCTGCTTGTATTCAGTTAAATGGAGTGCTGAGTGGGATAAACAGTGAGGAGACAATGACCAGCAAGCCAGACGTCTGTGGCTGATCAATTCCTCTTGATGAATTGAATTTTAGAAAGCTATTCAACAGGCATGCCATCAAATTATTCCCCAGTATTAAAAAAATAATGGAAGTGACAGCACAGGCTCTAAGTGCAGGCCAGGTTTTAGAAGACCCTATTCCTATTTCTCAGAACTAAATCTTTGAGAAGGGCAAAGGTTGTTTTTAAATTGGATCTTTAATTTTTAAAAAGGCAGTCAACTTTTAGAAATTGAGCAGATATTCTTAAGAATATCCTGCTGCATTGGGCTTCCCTGGTGGCGCAGTGGCTGGGAATCTGCCTGCCAATGCAGGGGACACGGGTTCGAGCCCTGGTCTGGGAAGATCCCACATGCCACAGAGCAATGAAGCCCGTGAGCTACAACTACTGAGCCTGCATGTCTGGAGCCTGTGCTCTGCAACGGGAGAGGCCGCGACAGTGAGAGGCCCGCACACCGCGATGAAGAGTGGCCGCCGCTTGCCGCAACTAGAGAAATCCCTCGCACAGAAATGAAGACTCAACACAGCCATAAATAAATAAACAAATAAATAAATTAAAAAAATAAAAGAATATACTGCATCGATTTTTTTGTTTTCAGACAATTTGCACCAAAGGCAAACTAGTAGAGGATAAAGTCTCATCCTGTATGTATTGCAAGTACCCTAACTGCAACCTCCCTATTCTGAAGACCATTCAGGCTAAGTCAGGCTTGGGCCCAACATCATATAGGGCAGGGAGGAGACCACCTAGTAGTTAAGTATCTCAGGAGCTCTCAAGGCTCATCCGAAGATTTTTTTGGTGAAGGTAATGATGGTACACAATTCTTGTGGTCAAAAGGAGACAAGTTAGAAAGTAATAAATGTTAAATGTTCACTGAGCAGCACTATTGAGAGTCAGTCAAGCCATAGGTTCTATATTGTAGTGAAAGATGTGTGTTGGTCCCTGTGTGAGTGGGATTTGTGATTTCATTTCAGAACCACCTTGTGGTACACGCTGATGTCCTATAATGTTACTGCCTCTCCCAATACCACCACTAAGAGCCACCTCTATTTTTTAAACCCTATGCCAGGCATTATGCTCAATTCTGACTGAATTTTATAATTGATTTTTCACAACAAAATATGAGGTAGACAATATCATCTTCCTTTTACGGATGATCAGGGAATTCAGACTCTGAAAAGTTAGGAATTTGTCCAAGGTCACACAGCCCCTCATGGGAAAGACAGGGTTTGAGCCCCATTCTCCCTAGCCCCCAAACACATGTCCTTAACCACTATTCTATGGACACTCAGCACGGTATTTAATAAGGGACACATGGACTTGTTTCTAATGCAATCAAATTTGAACAATATTGTGACTCAAATAATTCTCTATTTTGTTCACATGTAAAGAAAAAAACCTTTCTGGTCCCAGGAATTATTGTTGTACTTTGCATTTCTAAGAGCATATGTTAAAACTAAAGACAATTCCTTGCAGATGTAAGACATAGGCTGATAACACTGGCCTGATTTGTGCTTTCAGTTGGATGCTACAGTCACCTCCCCTACCTCCCCCACTCCTTTTACATAAAAGGTTTAGGTTTTCCCGTCTGTCCTACACTCTATTCTGCACAGCTTTGCTGCTCCACAGCTTTGTTGCTGACAAGCATTTCTTGGGAGCTGGGTTTGTGGCATAAAATTTCGTGGCATTGTATCACTTTTAACACTTAAACCTTAAGATTAGGGCTTCAGTTTAGAAGACAAGGCAGGCAGCTCTCATTCAGAAAGGTGAGGATGTAATAGGTTTCTGTTCTCCCCTGTGTAACCATTCACACAAGTCTATGTTAGCCAACTTGGATTTCCCATAGATCGTGCATGGGTTACCAAAACATTTCACTCAAAAGGAACTTTTAAGAAAATAGGAAACCTGTGAAATTACAAAGTTTACAAAACACTTTAATTCCTACAATGACCTGGGGGTTAAACACACACACACAGCCCTACACACAGCAACTAAGTTCTAAAGAGCCCTTAAATAATTAGTTAATACTAACAATTTGGAGTGTGCAATTTATCCAGTGATGGTAATCAAATCGCCTACCACTGTAGGCTGCAGTGTGCCCGGGAGGAGATGAGAATCTGTAATTTTGTTTAATATTCTTCTTTCCCTCCTTGCTTTGAAAAGTCCATCCTTTTAAGTCCTGCATCCCAGAAAGAGAGACAGAGAGAGACAGAGAGACAGAGAGAGAGAGAGACAGAGAGAGAGAGAGAGAGAGAGAGAGAGAGAGAGAGAGAAGGGAGGGAAGAAAGAAAGAAAGAAAGAAAGAAAGAAAGAAAGAAAGAAAGAAAAAAAGAAAGAAAGAAAAAAAGAAAGAAAAAGAAGGAAAGAAAGAAAGAAAGAAAAAGAAAAAGAGGGTGCTGGAAAGTGGAAAGCCCTGGGTGAAAGAAGACTCCTCACCCTGAGTTCAGGGTTATCTTAACCTCTTCTCCGCTATTTATTTAACTTGTATGTACAGCCAAAAGGAAGCCACTACTCTGGGGTCCCTGGGACAGCTTAAGTCCCTGGTGACCCACTTAACACAGTAGATTGTTTTAATCAACTCGTGTCCTGGCACCATCTCGAAGGGGAACATAAACAGACGCGCACACCGCTTGGATCTGCTCTTTGCAGCGGGAGATCCAATTACCTACCGATGGTCGCCTCTCTGCCCTTGTAACATTTAAGAAGAGATTTTTAACCCCTAACTTCGAGGCTATATTTCTGTCTAAAAGAGGAGAAAGCGCACCCAGATTTGACTGGGGAGCCAGCTCTGGGCGCGCTGGAAGGGCTTCACTAGAGAGGCTCCTGTCTGCCCCCTGCCTCGCCCGGGGGGCCATCACCAGAGCCCTGCGCGGGGAAACGCCAGGCTGGGGCGCCCCCAAGGCAGAGCTGGGATCCGAAGACAATGCCAAGCCAGAGCGGTGGCGCGTCTGTTCTTCCTAAGCCAGAAATCTACGAGTAACTCCGGCCGTCAAGGTGACGGCCCCGACACCCCACCGCCCGCCTGCCTTGCTCCGTGAGCTGCAGAGGGGTCAGCAAAGTGGCGGGGGAGGACGAGGGATGACCTGGGCGTCCAAGCCCAGGGACCAGCCTCCCGCCGCCAGTCCCGCCTAGTCCGTCTCTAGGAAGGCGCGGCGAGGTGAGGCAGGGGCCTCTCGGACACAAATTAAAGGGTACCCGCACAAGTGGGACCCGGCGAGTTGTCACTGCCCATTGCCCGGACGTCCGCAGTTCAGCCGAGAAGCGCATGGGGCAGGGAGAAGCCTAGAAGAGGAAACAGCGCGCACAAGCGCGCAGTGTGTGCGGTGTTTGCTATGTGAGCACCGCGGGCTCGCGGGACTAGGCGTCCGGGACCGCGCACCTCACTTCAGCTGTCCAGTTACCTGACCCTTGGGTTTCCGCCACGGCGGAACTCCACAGCTCCGCTGTTGCATGAGTCTCCATCTTGGGGAGAGGCAAATGCATCGCTGATTCTCAGGATCCACCACCTCAGGGCAGGATCACTCACGGCCCCCCGACGTGCGCGCCCCGAAAGTCCCCAGACCCAGCGCCCCGCCTCAAACAAATGGGACCCTCTCATTGCAACCTGCCCCGGTGTTTGCGGTCGAGCTGAAGGTCCCCGCAGCGCCTCACTGCTCCCGCTCGCTCATTATCCCTCTGCTCCTGCGCTCTGGACTCACGGACTCTGCGCCCTCACCCAGCGGACGCGACGGGCAAGCGCGGCTGCCAAACACACCAGGAGCGTTATTAGCGGAGCTCCGGGAGGTGGAACTGGGATGCGGGGCTCTTGCTCTTGACATCCTCTTTCCCAGTCTTGCCCTGCAGACCGCGCAAGGTGAGGTCATGGCAGCCAAGACCTTGGCACGAAAGACCCCGCGATGGTTCTTCAGGGTTCACCCAGGGATCGCGGGGCCTCGGCCTGCGCTCACGAAGGGCTACGGCAAGTCTGCACGGAGCGAGACGCGGCAGTCGTTTGCCGACACACACACACACACACACACACACACACACACACACACACAGACACACACAGACACACACAGACACACACACACACACACGCCCGCGCCTCCGCGCTCACCTGTCAGTGCTGCGGGCCTTCGGGGCCTGCGCTCTCGACGCGTGGCGCGGTGTGCGGCCGCGGCACGAGCCGCCCGGGCTCGGCGCGGGGTCAGCGGGACAGAGAGCACCGCTCTTGCTGCACACTAGGTCGCCCGATCCGCGGAGGGCGCACCGAGTGCGGGGCATCGCGCCGTCTCCCGTTTAAATGCCGGCGGCGGAGCGCGGCGCCCGGGGCCGCGCCTCTCCATTGGCCAGGCGCCGCCGCCGCCGCGGGACCCGCTATCCGCCCCCTTTCCCGGTACTGCCCCCGCCCCCCGCACCCCTCCTGCCTCCCCGCGGGGTCCCCTCTCCGCCTGCCTCGCCTCTTTGTCTGCTCCCCCCGCCCAGGCCGGCTGGGAGAGGTCACCCCAGGGAACCGCGCCTGGAATGCACAGCAAATCACATTTTCCGCTCCCGTTGGAGGGGGAAGCGCGGGAGGAAATCCCCCCGGCTCCCGGCCCCTCATTCCTCCTCTGCCCCAGGCCTGGGCTTTTCCTCTCGCCGGCTCCGCTCCGCCTGCGTCGGCCCCGCGACGCTCTCGGTCCCGGAGACTGCCCCGGGAAGAGCAAGACCTCCGTGGGATCGCGACCAATTAGGCGATCCTTTCCCCGTGGACGGAGCGGGACTGCAAGGCGCTCTGGTTGAGCGGTCGCCGCGGCTCTGGTGCGGCTCCGCCCGAGGCCCCCAACTTCGAGGGCGCTGACCCCTGCGCCCCCGTTAACCCCGGCGGGCTCGCCGGCCGCCAGCAGGAGCCTGTCGCCAATATGACACCCTCCTCTCCTGCTTATGTGTAAAGCCCGCCACGGGTTCTTTCAGCCCAGATGCCGGCGGCCTCGGGTGTGAGTGTACAGGAGGGAGTAACGAGGGGCAGAATAAACCTAAAAGGACCCTAAAAAATCTAAGATGGAAAATCAAGCTTTCCATTCCTGAGCCATTTTTAAAAGGGAGAGAACAGTCGCTAGGAGAGAAGAGGTTTTCCGTAGCATGTTAAAGTTTAATAAATCAAGAAAATAAAACCTCAGACGAGGAAATAACTTCCCAGAAATGGAAGACAAAAACTTACGTATGTGAAAAACCCATGTCACATTCTGTGTTCATTCCTGAGAACCCGATAAGAGTGGGAACATACCAAGCGCAGAAATATTTTTGAGAGATGAGCGAACACTTTTCATTTGTTCTCTTAGCTTGGAAATTGGTTCCTCAAAGAGGCTGTAAAGTTTTGTGTGTGGAAGTTAGAGTCCGTGCAAAAATCAACTCGGCTGCAAGGTCTGCAGACCAGCTCCATCAGCGAGGTCAGATGATGACTTTGAAAATCATCTGTTACAGAAGGAGATTTGAAGGTGTTTGTACTGACTACAGCAAAATAAACAAGGCAATGAAAGCCATCCAAAGGCACTTATGAGACATTCGTGATTTAAGTATTTGGCTTAAGAAAACAAAACAAAACCCCCAAACAGTGTGGTTTTTTGTTTTGTTTTTGTTTTTCTCTCTAGGCAGGCATTAGGGGGAGGGGGCAAGAAATATTGAACTTCTACTAGATACTGCTAGGAACTTGAAATCAATTTTTCCAAATAAATCAAACAAGAAGGAAGTCTGCATTAAATCAATATCTAGAGAATCTTCATCATCTGAATGTTTTGTTTGTGCAAACAGCAGTTTCTATCCATGAACTCAGTGCTGCACTTTAAATGTTTTCGATAATTTTTTGTTAAATCATCCCGTGAGCCATAGTTTGTAGTTGCCTGCGAGATGCAAACATTCAGTAGGGCTCAAAAGACTTATCTTGGTCAAGTGGGCTGCAGGAGAGATACACAGTCAGAAATACACAAAATACTTACGCAATTAACAGCCCAGCCAAAGTGCACCACCAAGTCCTAGGAGCCAGCTGTTCTCTCCCTGTGTAAACTATTCCGCCAAAGAAAAGGAAGCATATTTTACAAATTCGTTAACTTCTTCTAATTTAAAATCAATGCTTTAGTCATGTTTTTTTCCAAAACTCATATGAACTGCTCCAAATAAAAATACAAAGAGACAAGCGCTTACCTCCTATATCGGAAGTAATTGTTTAAGAGCTCCGAGCCTGTGGTTTTATATATCCCATCTTTTTCTCACCATCTCTATCTAGTAAATGTTGTTCATCTTTAGGATCCCTCCTCAGGAGGCTTCTCAGACCACACTCCCTACAGTAGAAACATCCCGACCCCCATCCCACCAGCCCACAGCTCTCTGCCCCATTTCACTGCATCTTTTTTCTTCATTGTCACTTATCTCTCCCTGCCACTAGAATGTAAGCTTCATGAGGGTGGGCACTTTGTCAATGTTGGTCACTTTGATTACACGAGTGTATAGAATACAGAAGTATCTAACACAGAATTGGGATTCAATAACTAGCTGTAGATTGGAAATATTCAGCACATGCTCACTCGGTAAGATTATCAGCTGAGCCAATGTTGAGGATATAACCATCATGCAGATGGTAAAGACAGGCCCTCATCTCGCCGTTTATAGTCTAGTATGTTGGTAAATATTTATCAAGTTTTCTGCCTCACATTTGTGTTTCCACAGCTGTCAACCAGTCATTGCAAACCATTATCCACTCAGGATGAAGGCATAAGAGTAAAAACTCTTCAGACCTCTTTAACCATAATTACATAATTGAAACCTGCTCTTAGTAAGAGGGAAGAAGTAGAATGACTCCATGTAGGCAAACTTAAAATCTGAAATCTGAGATGCCTAAACAATAATCACTAAATGATAAATTTCACTTACGGAAACCACTTTCAAATTAATTTGAGGCTCTTGTGAGAAGCGTTGATGCTACTGGCTTGTAAAAGGAAAGTCCATTTCTCTTGTTTTGCTCTCCTATCTAAATATAAAAAGTGTTTCTCTCCATCTAACTCACAAGATGCTAAAAGGGGGCTACTCTAAAGATCTGGAGAAGAAATTTGAAGGCCTTTGTAGGGAAGTTTTCTCTTAGATCTGCAAAAGCTATTTATGCCCGTTCCCTCAATTGCAGAGACCGTGTATGCCGTCTTGCATTGACCTAAAAAAAGAATAAAGATCTTTACCCATTTGGAACTGATCTTGTATGGTCCTCTTTAAAAAAAAAAATGTGATAATGAACTTGACAATGATTAAGAAAAAAGATATTTGCAATGGTCAAATAACAGTTAAATGATTCATATCCAAAATGGGTCCCTCTTATAAATTAACAAGAAAAAAACTCCACAAATAACTGTAGGAGTTGGCAAAGCACATGACCAGGCATTTCACAAAAGAAGAAACCTGAATAGCCAATGAACGTGAAAAGGTGCTAGATTATATTAGTAAATAGTGAAATGCAAACAGAAATAAGAAGGTACGCCTGCTTATCAAGCAGATGAGCAAAGATTTAAGTCTGTCCGTATCTAGCATTGAAAAGAGTATGGAGAAGCAGGTAATTAAATGCATTGACAATGAGACTGTAAATTGGTACAACCATTTCAGAGAGTAATTTTTCAAAATGTGATAAAATTAAACATGTACCTAGTATACCATCCAGCCATTCCACTTCTAGGCAAAACACCTTATAAGAATCTGAGCACGTGTATGAAGGATAGAAACTTGTATGAGCACTTCTACTGTGGTTTGTTTATAACAGTCTTAGTTCCAATTAACAGGAGTAGGAGAAGGCATAAGAAATCATTTTATTTATATAATAAAATGCTATACAGTTACTAACAGGAATGGACTAGAGTCTTCTGTTTCAACACACAGCTCAAAAACTTAGTGATATTTGCAAAAATAAAAGCAAGTTGTAAAATGATACAAGCAGTATGACACCATTATGTATATTTTATAATAAACATATAAAACAATAGTATAAATTGTTTATGGAAACATATGTGTTCATGTAAATATATAAATAGTGGATTGGAAACCAGACCCTTGACGGTGCCCACCAGAATGGAGTAGGGGATGGGGTTGGACTGGGGATAGAAGACAAAAGAGATTGTAATTTTATAATGCTTTTGAAAATTTTATTTCTTAAAAAATCTCAAAACTAATATGACAAAACGTTGACAACTTTCATCTCTGGGTGGGGGTATGTGGATATCTGTTAGATTATTCTCTTTACATTTTGGTTATTTTTAAAATTTTCTCAGAGTTAAAAGAAAAACGGATCTGATCTTTCTATCATGATTTCAAGAGCGACTTTGATGCTCATTTGGGCGCTGAGGACTTTTCCTTCCTGCGTGTCCTCTGTAACCAGCTCTAATCAAGGTAGGCAGGCTTTCAGAACACATACAAGCCCTTACTGGGGTCTGTATGTCTGCAGATCTGTCTAAGGGTCAACTCCTGACTAGTCACCTTGCTCTTTACACATAAGCAGTAGAACGTTTACCCGTTGTCTGTATATAAAAAAATGCGTTTGAAAGTTCTGAACAATGCTGCCAAATGCAAGCATTATGAAATGGCTGAAGCATGCAAATTTCAATACAGTTTGGATCTAATTCTACACAAGTATTTATTGTGCACATTACATGTGCAGTGCAGTATATAAAAGACGAAAGCATAAAAGTCCTTCCCAGACAATATGCAGGCACGGTGGAAAACACACTGAACTGGGAATCAGAAAAATCAGAATGTCCTGACTCCTCCTCATAGGAACCGAGTGCCCCTGAGTTAGATATTTAAACCCTCTACCTAAATTCAATCATCTGTGTTACAAGAATGGGAATAATACCTACCTCTGGGTGGATGATGGAACTAAGTAAAATAAGCTCCATGAAAGTGCCAGACATGTAACAGACACGTAATAAACGTGTCTGTATGGATGTTAGAGTTCAATTGGGAGCTCAACCAAGACAATGAAAGTATAATAGTATGGGTCGTGTCTTATGAATCTTAATTTCACAGTGCATAACGCAATGGATGCCACATGGTAGGTGGTTGATAAAGCTACTAAATGAGTACTTGCAGAGGGGAAAGGAAGAAAGGGAGGGAGGGAGAGAGGGAAGGAGGGAGGAATGGAGAAAGGGAGAAGGAAACAGAGGAAGGAAGGGAGGAGGGGAGGGGGACAAAGAAAAGAAAGGGAAAGAAAAGAAAAAGAAATGAAAAGAAGCAATCCCATTCCAGTCAATGGCACAGCGACTTCTGTTTTTGGTAAAACCAGTGAATGGTATAAATACCCCACAGAGGGGCTCAAGCAGAACAGAAAACCCTTCTGGCACTCTTCTGCCTGCGTCACAAGAATCACTTTAAACCCAAACTTACAATCCTCAGGCTGTTTTCACTGCAGTGACAGAACTTGAGAAAAAGAGACCAGAAGATGCCTGAACGTGTAACAAGACAGGCTGAAGCTCCCCAGCCGAGGTCTGCCGGCAGAGACATGGGAGTGAAACGAGACAAAGGCAGAGACAGAAATGTATCTCAGCAAAAATTCACATCCCCGGTGCCAGACTATAACGGGACCTGCTGCAAATTAGGCTCCCATCTTTGTGTGCAGACTAGGTGACTTGTTAAGTCTGAAAAGTTTCTATTTGCTTGGAGCTCTTTGATGTGACCTCCCTCTTGGAAAACATTGGATGGGATTTTAATCAGTTATTGATTTCCTGCTTTCCCTTAGTGTTTGAACTGCTGTGGGTCTTCATTTTCTAAATCTTTTTTGGGGTACACTTCCCAAGAAAAGCTCATTCTACTGCAAATTCTAAATGCTGGCGCCTTGGAGCAGATCTACTGAAGGTGCTTATTAAACTGAAGTTCTCTGGGTTTTACTTCATTGTCTTGGACTGCCCTGTTCCTTCTTTTACGTTTGGCTCGTTTAATTCACTTGCAGCCTTTGTTCCCTCAGGATCTCTGCTATTTACTAGGAACTATGTTTTAAGATTTATCTTCAAGGCATTGAAACATATACCTGACTTTGCTTTTGCTATAACTGTCCTAATAAGTCACTTGTTCTGGTTCATTACATTGAAAAAAAAAAGAGTTTATAACATTACAAGTATATGATAAACTCATCCTAGAAAACTTGGAAAATAGAGAAAATACAAAGAAATTTTCCATAAGCTCACAACCTCCCCCAAACCACTGTTTATACATATACAACACACACACAGACACAATACATATATACATATATGGATTTAATTCCAGTGATATAAAGTGTGTGTATGTGTATCTTAAAGTTGATTTTTATTAACTACTTAACATGTACCGAACACTAGGCTTCACATACATTATCTAATTTAATCTTTATAACAGTCCTATGAAGTTGCTTCTATGATTTGCTCTCTTTGAAGGTGAGGAAACCGATGTCCAGAGAGGTTGTGTAACTGTCTCAAGGGCACACAGCTGTATGAGGCAGAGGAAATATTCACAGCTGGCTGATACCTAGGCCCCCTCCACCTACCTTCCACACCATACACTGTGTAGTTAAGAGTCTACACTGCACACTGTGTCAGAGCTGGTATTCAAACACCATGGTCACTCCACAAACCAGCACCCTAAATGCCAAGCGATTTAAATAATTCAATAGCTGGTATTGTCAAGACATTGGTTATGTAAGATATGAACATATATATGAGAAATACGAGTTAGATTCTACATGACTTGACTTATAAAAAATTCTGAACACGTGGTCATTGAAAACTCAGATATGCCCTGTCTTCTTGGGGTTTTGTATGAAAACTGCTTTACTGCGATGACAATTGTTATTAGTGCCAGACGGTATCAGTCTGTTTTTAAAATTAGGAGCTCATCAATAAGCTCAGCGTTTGGGGGTCTGCTCAGGACAGAGAAGCGCCGAGCTGGAGGTGGGAAAGTAAATTCAAGCCCTACTTTTCCCATCTAAAGATCAGTAGAAGCTCATATGTCAGTTTGCACTTGGCTTACAAAGCGTTCAAATTTAAATCTCTTTTAAGTCATGGTAACTTCTTCACTCCTTCCCTCCCTAGCTTAAAAGGTTGGATCACCTGGAATATGATTTCTCATTCCTTTTTAAAAGAAAGACAAAAAATGTAAACTGTGGGCCCCTCGCTGCTTATGTCAGAGTAATACATGTGTGCTTTATATAAACTAACCATTTGTCTATTAATGTTTGTAAAGCTTCGTAGACATAAGGTATTTGGGACACACTCTCGAGAGAAATGTAGTGCCTCTGGAAAGAGGATCAGAGAAGGAAGAAACCAATGGGAAGAGAAAGTCCTTTATCCTCACATCCAGAATGTGAAAGGACATCTCCAAGATGAGCATCAAACTGCATTTCCCCCTATATTGAAGGCCATGGCGGGAGGAGGAAACTTCCAAGGAGACTAGGCAGCCTGGCCTGTAATGTTGGTTTCTAGATACCATGTTACTTGTCTGTGTGACAAGAAAGAGAAAAATACAGAGGACATACTTTGGACTGGACCACATGGCAGTGTGTCCCCAGATACTGGTTTTCAGATGATCTCCCAGAGGTTTCCCGGTGACTGGATACCCCATCAGCCTGAGTGGTGAGGGGATCTCAGGATCTCCCAGGGGCATGTGTCTACCTGCCCAGGCCCACCATGTTGTAGGGAAGTGCAGGGCTGAGCACAGGCTCTTAAAGATTATAAAGCAAGGACAAAACAAAGTAGTGAATATAACAAAAAAGAAGCAGACTCACAGATATAGAGAATAAACTAGTGGTTACCAGTGGGGAGAGGGAAAGGGGGAGGGGCAACATAGGGATAGGGGAGCAAGAGGTACAAACTATTAGGTATAAAATAAGATACAAGGATGTATTGTACAACACAGAGAATATAGCCAGTATTTTATAATAACTATAAATGGAGGATAACCTTTAAAACTTATGAATCACTATATTCTACACTTATAACATATAATAATGTACAGCAACTATACTTCAATAAAAAATACTGTCAAGCATGGTTCTTAGTCACTGTTGCATAGAGCTAAAAAAGAAAGACTTTCTGAAAATAAACCATGATTCCTGCTGCAGCTACCCTGCTAGCCAGAGAGATCCATGAGTCTGTGGACAGATTAGGATGTACTTTCCCTCCACACATCTCTGTGGCCACCTCTCAGCACCAGCAGCCTCAAAAAGCCTGCCTAGCCCAGACCTCAGGACACTAGCCTGAGCCCTTGTTAGGTTGCCTATATTCTTGAAAGGATGGAAGGGTGAGAGGGAAGGAGAGAAGGAGGGAAGGGATCACACCTTTTAAATAAGAAAGACAAACTATTTCAGAAAACAACAGCTTCCCTTAATTGGTACCTAAACTTTGGCTCTGTCATTCTAAGTGTCTATATTAATGGCAGTGATTGCTATGTGAGCTCTGTGCTGTCAATCTAGGGAAAAGAATCTTGCCCTAGGAAGAGGAATTTCAGAGTTAGAGTTTGTTTTTTTTGTTTTTTTTTTTCCGGTACGCGGGCCTCTCACTGCTGTGGCCTCTCCCATTGCGGAGCACAGGTTCCGGACGCGCAGGCTCAGCGGCCATGGCTCACGGGCCCAGCCGCTCCGCAGCGTGTGGGATCTTCCCGGACCGGGGCACGAACCCGTGTCCCCTGCATCGGCAGGCGGACTCTCAACCACTGCGCCACCAAGGAAGCCCTAGAGTTTGCTTTTGTTACAAACATTTGATACAAAGTTGCACAAATACAGCAGAGGAGGATGAGAAAGGAGCTGCCAGTGTCTGGTGCTGCCCCTGGGATGCTCTCAGTCTCACTTTCTGCAAATCCAACCCTTGAGCCAAACTGGACCAAGGGCTGGTCCCCGAATGCATACCCAGATCCCCACTTCCAGGCTTTTGCTCCTGCTGCACCTTGCACTTAGAATTTCCCACCCTCACATCGTTCTTTCTTTTTTTCTTTCTTTATTTTTAACATCTTTATTGGGGTATAATTGCTTTACAATGGTGTGTTAGTTTCTGCTTTATAACAAAGTGAATCAGTTATACATATACATATGTTCCCATATCTCTTTCCTCTTGCGTCTCCCTCCCTCCCGCCCTCCCTATCCCACCCCTCCAGGCTGTCACAAAGCACCGAGCCAATATCCCTGTGCCATGCGGCTGCTTCCCACTAGCTATCTACCTTACTACGTTTGTTAGTGTATATATGTCCATGACTCTCTCTCGCCCTGTCACAGCTCACCCTTCCCCCTCCCCATATCCTCAAGTCCGTTCTCCAGTAGGTCTGCGTCTTTATTCCTGTCTTACCCCTAGGTTCTTCATGACATTTTTTTTTTCTTAAATTCCATATATATGTGTTAGCATACGGTATTTGTCTTTTTCTTTCTGACTTACTTCACTCTGTATGACAGACTCTAGGTCTATCCACCTCATTACAAATAGCTCAATTTCGTTTCTTTTTATGGCTGAGTAATATTCCATTGTATATATGTGCCACATCTTCTTTATCCATTCATCTGATCACGTCGTTCTTTTAAATTCCTACTTCTACTTCAAGGCTCCTTTCCAGACACTTTAGCATTTTCTGTGATTCTAGTCACATTTCTACTTTGTTTTAGTTGCATGTTTATTTGACATATTTTGTCCATGGAACACAGACTCCTTGAGGTCTGGCATCATTTCTTTCTTCATCCTTGAGTTCGCTGTGGGCCTAGGGCTGTGTGCTGAGCAAAGAAGTTGCTCACTCAGTAGATGTTCATTGAACTGGAAGCCAGGATTTCACTTAAAGGAGGCTGAGTTGAATCGTAACAAAAGTGCCCCAAATCTCCCTATTGTTTCAGTCTTCTGTTTTATCCCATCACCTGTGGGAACGCTTGTCAGAAGTACTAAGCACTAGCGTTCATCCACCAGCTAGTTGCTGGTGGTGGCCGTTAAGGTGCTGAGTTTGGGTCCACCCCATCTCTTTGCTGCCAGCACCCCAGTCCAGGTCGCGGACATTTCTCTTCTGGACAGATGCAGTGTCTTCTTTACTAACTCCTCTCCTCACTTCCACCAACGCTGACACAGAACTGTTGGAGTCAACTTCTTAAATCACATACCAGATCATGTCATTCCCCAGCCTAAAAGCTTTCTTTCTAGCTCTTACTGAACTTATAAATTATTCACTGTGTTAACTTGCCTCGTTTTTGTCCGTCTCCTCCACAAGCTGTGTGAGGCAAGAACCATCTCTGGTTCCCTGTCTGCCTGGGCCCTAGCATGGTGCTTGGAATATAGTAGATGCTCGCAGACATTTGTTGAATGAATAGATAAAAAGCGCAGAGTTATTTTCATTCTCCTTCACTTTAGAAACCTTGTGCTACCTCGCGTTTTCCTGGTTTCCGCACTTTGCCTGGATCTCACTGGACAAATGAGCGTGTTTTGGCTCTGGATCTAAGCCTTCCAGTGGAACCTCAGTTTTTAGTTTTGTTGTGGAATCAGAGAGCACATCCCTGTGCTCTGTGTGTGCCCCACCCATTGAGAACCAGCCAGCAATGATGGCACAGACTCACTCTGGGAACTTCAACTGTGTCCCAACATCCCTTGTAAAACCAATCATGAGACAACATTCCAAGACCCCAGAGAAGTGAGGAAGTTTCACTGCCTGCCAGATAGGATAGCATCCACTCCACTAAAAATATCATGGTAAAGTTTTGTGAGCAATTAATAATACACTGTCCCTCTTGTGTTTGGGGGAGGCGTTAAAGATTTGCTGTAGGCAGATATTTTTGTTTTCTTAGCCTGATGAAATAGGGCACAAAAGAAGAAAGCGATATTGAATGAGAGAAGGAAAATTTGTGTATGTGGCCAGGAATGATGCACATTTTGCCACTGATTTTATATTTTACTCTTTTTTGAAGCACGGTCTAGTAAGTACACTTTCAGGGCATCCATATTTCCAAATGCCTCTTCCTTTACTCTTTTTTTTTTTTTTTTTGGCTGCATTGAGTCTTTGTTGCTGCACGCAGGCTTCCTTTAGTTGTGGAGAGCGGGGGCTGCTCTTCGTTGTGGTACGCGGGCTTCTCATTCCGGTGGCTACTCTTGTTGCGGAGCACGGGCCCTAGGTCGCGTGGGCTTCAGTCGTTGTGGCGCGTGGGCTCAGTATTTGTGGCAAAATACTCAGTGGCTCAGTAGTTGTGGCGCATGGGCTTAGTTGCTCCACGGCACGTGGGATCTTCCTGGACCAGGGCTTGAACCCGTGTCCCCTGCACTGGTAGGCGGATTCTTAACCACTGCACCACCAGGGAAGCCCCCTAATTCATCTTGAGGAGACAGGATATAGTGACAGCATTTTATCATGGTTTCTGTGGCTTCTGAAAGCACAATTCCAAACCACAGGAGTATCCAATTGCCATTTGGAAGGAAGTGGGCTAGTTAGAAAGGCCTGGGGTCTCAGAAATAAATTCAGGTGATGCTAAGGCATACTTTTCAGATCTGGTAGAATTTTGTGAGACTGACTGTGGTTGGGTGTAGTTTTGCTCACTGCTCACACAGCAGAGGAGGGCCTATATTCCACCCCCTCCTCTCCTGGTCTCTTATCTTCAACCATTCTCACACTATCTCTGGTCATAATTGTGGGCATTGTTTCCCCAAATGGAACATGCAGCAGAGTCATTGGAGGGACTTACTTTTTTTTTTTTTTTTTGATTCTCAGAGCTTGCTCTAGACTATTGAATCAAAATTTCCTGGGCTAAGGCCCAAGAATCTGTATTTTTACAACACTCTTCAATGATTCTGACAAGTAACCTGGGTTGGAAATCACTGGTGTGGCGGAAAGAATTCTATTTGCCCCTAAACCCAACCACCAACTGCCTGACCAACTTCAGACAAGTCACCTCTAGGACTATCAGGAAAACAGAAGAAATGACACCTACATAACCAGGATGCACAGAATTAAAGGAAATTACAGACGGGATCAATCCTCATGGGTATTTAATAGGCCAAGTTAGTTAATACTCTGCTGGTGACCTAGAGGCTTCCCAGAATCTCTTTTTGAAATAGTGTTTAGCTTCCTCTTCTGTGTTTAATTCCTTATGGAACTTCATTTCTCCCTTTGTCAGTCACCAAGAATAAGGCCATATGTAGATGAATCATAAGACCATTACGCCATGTGTTCTAAGAGCCTTCCAATTTCATTGATGCAAGAAATGCTCAACATTTAATGCATATTGCTTCTCGCTATCTCTTTCCAAATTGCCACTACAGTTTCCATTTCTGGGAAATTACATAGACATGTCTGGATCCAACTCTTTTATCTTTGCATTTCCAACTGCTCTGTTTTCCTTCTTTCTTCCTGTCAAATTCTCATATTTTGACAGTTTTAAGACCAGCTCTTCCTTGATCTTTTCCTTCCTATAATACATTGAATTGAAATGAGCCCATTCTCCTTGGTGTGCATTCTCTCCAAACACAAAATATTCTGAAGTTCAGATTCTCTGTCCGTGAGTGGGTTAACTTCACAAAAAGTGTGGTTTCCTCCATCATAAACAAGAGTGTTTTAAATGAACTCTGTTTCTTTCCTTCCAAACATCACAAGAAGGTTGGGACAAAATGAAATGAAGTTTCAGTAAGAAATGTTATGTGTTAAACATAGTGACAAGAAAAGTATGTAAATTGATTCAGGAGAAAGAATTTGTAAAATGTTTTAACTTAAAAGGAAATACTCTGGTAGACATTCACAATGAATCAGGAGGAAAACACTCTAGCCTCTCGAAAAAAGCTGTTACACTGTTTAGTATTGACAAAATGTATCAAAAAAAAAAAAGCCCTTTCCTCTAATGATGTGAGGGAAGAAGACAAACTGCATGTGAGAGCATCTGATGATACATACTTCATTTGGGAACGTGTACGCACTTGATCTGAGCATATTAACAAGCATAGTATTAGCTGCTGACAGTGTTTTGTATTGAACACACCCATTCGTAAAAATAAAAGCAATACCCTATTCACATTTTCAATTCTCCTCTTTATTAAAAAAAAAACTGCAATGTGGTTTGAGTTGTGAATCTATTGAAGACAGCTTTGATGAATCAACAGTCAAGGCATATGTAAAAAAGTGATTTGGAAAATTTCTTCTGGGTTATGGGGGGATGGGTAGGACATGGGGGCATCTCTCCACACTCTTTCTGGCTTTTCCATTGGCCCCTTTCACTCTAAGTTCATCTGCTGTTACAATAAAAATAACTCCCTCTGATGCTAAACTCAGAGTTTTCTGGGGGTATGATTGACTAATGGAAAAGTAATCTGACCATTTTGGATAATGGGTGTCACCTGGATATGACGATGATTTCCCCATCAGGCACTCTAAAATAGCATCATCCAATTTGAAAGCTTCCCAAAGCTGTGGAGGACAAATAAGGTAACAGCCCAATCCAAACCTCAATCAAAAAAAGGACAGGGCTTCCCTGGTGGCGCAGTGGTTGAGAGTCTGCCTGCCGATGCGGGGGACATGGGTTCGTGCCCCGGTCCGGGAGGATCCCGCATGCCGCGGAGCGGCTGGGCCCCGTGAGCCATGGCCGCTGAGCCTGCGCGTCCGGAGCCTGTGCTCCGCGATGGGACAGGCCACGGCAGTGAGAGGCCCGCGTACCGCAAAAAAAAAAAAAAAAAAAAAGGACAAAGTATAGTGAAAAATGAAAAAGAAAACCCTCCATTTTTCACTTTTTTCATTCATACCATTGTACAAATGGGGGAGATAGCTCTTACATCAATACCAATGATAGAGCTTGAGTCTGATTACATCTTTGCTGCAATTACTCATTTTCTTTAGAATACATTTTTAAATTTTATCAAACAAGAATGTTGTTTAAAAATAAAAGTAGTTGAAAATTCCATGGGCTTCCCTGGTGGTGCAGTGGTTGAGAGTGCGCCTGCCGATGCAGGGTACATGGGTTCGTGCCCCGGTCCGGGAAGATCCCACATGCCACGGAGCGGCTGGGCCCGTGAGCCATGGCTGCTGAGCCTGTGCGTCCGGAGCCTGTGCTCCACAACGGGAGAGGCCACAACAGTGAGAGGCCTGCGTACCACAAAAAAAAAAAAAAAGAAAGAAAATTCCACAGTCTACTATTTGGCCAGACTTTCTCCTATGGAGCTATTATAAAATCATGAACTGATGGCTAAACTGAGATCAGATCAACGGGCTCTACTTGGAACTTTGACAGAGCATTCAACAGACCTGTGCTTCAGCCGCCCCTAGAGGGACAATATAGATTTCCTGATGATTTACTTGACAGAGTGGAGCAAGGAAGTGTGATGTGGACTACCTTCACTTCTAAGAATAATAGCTTATGAATGCTGGCCTAAATTTGTATATCTACTAATCATGATGATTAACATTTAAGATCTCTTATGTCAACACTGTGCTAAGTAGTTGAAACATTGGATGTGGTCAACTGGCACACGGTATTTAGTCCCATCACCTTCCATGCGCCTTCTTGTATAGCAGGCACTGGAAAACTCAAAACTGCATTTGCTAACTTGTGGGCAGTGAGAATTCTGGAAGCAAAACAGAACACCAGGTAGATGCACTCCCACAAGTTTTGGAAGACAAGAGAGAACAACTATTTTTCTGCTGCTATTCTACTATGAGAGACAGTAGCTGAAGGCAAACTCGGCACACCTGTGTCAAGACAATTGCTTTGGGGGTGTCATAGCAAGGTGGTGTCGGCAGTTACAACAGTCACCATTCCTGACCTCTGGATCCAGGTTATGCTGTTAACCTTGAACTGGCTAAGCCCAGCCATGGGCTCCTGCCTGCTCCTCCATATCTTCAAATAATTTTGTAAGCACCTAATTCTTTTCATTAAATTGCTTTCATCTGGAGATATCCAGAGTAAGGAATTCCCTGGTGGTCCAGTGATTAGGACTCCATGCTCTCACTGCTGAGGGCCTGGGTTTAATCCCTGGTCAGGGAACAAAGATCCCACAAGCTGCATGGCATGGTCAAAGATTAAAAAAAAAAAGAAAATTAAAAAAATGGAAACATCCAGAGTAAATTCTTTGTTTCTCATACTTTAAAATCTCACTAATTCTGAATCTGGCACCCAAATCAAGGTTTAATACAGGTGTGGTATCACAAGGAATTTATCCTCACATCAGTTTAACGATCTAAGTATTATATTTCCCATTTGACAGATGAAAGAATTAAAATTCGGTGAGATAAAATAACTTGGTCAAGATTGGTTCAAGATGGTGGTGTAGAAGGACGTGCTCTCACTCCCTCTTGTGTGAGCACCAGAATCACAGCTAACTGCTGAACAATCATCGACAGGAAGACACTGGAACTCACCAAAAAAATATACCCCACATCCAAAGACAAAGGAGAAGCCACAATGAGACGGTAGGATGGGCACAATCACAGTAAAATCAAATTTCATAACTGCTGGGTGGGTGACTCACAAAATGGAGAACATTTACATCACAGAAGTCCACCCATGGGAGGGGAGTGAAGGTTCTGAGCCCCACCTGGGGGTCTGGCAACAGGAGGAGGAATTCCTAGAGAATCAGACTTTGAAGGCTAGCGGGATTTGATTGCAGGAATTTGACAGGACTGGGGGAAACAGAGACTCCACTCTTAGAGGGCACACACAATGTAGTGTGTGCATCGGGACCCAAGGGAAGGAGCAGTTACCCCATAGGAGACTGAACCAGACCTACCTGCTAGTGTCAGAGGGTCTCCTGCAGAGGTGGGGGCGGAGGCTGTGGCTCACCATGGGGACAAGGACACTGGCAGCAGAAGTTCTGGGAAGTACTCCTTGGCGTGTCTGCCATTAGCCCCACCAAAGAGCCTGGGTAGGCTCCAGTGTTGGGTCACCTCAGGCCAAACAACCAACAGGGAGGGAACCCAGCCCCACCCATCAGCAGGCAAGCGGATTAAAGTTTTGCTGAGCTCTGCCCACCAGAGCAACAGCCAGTTCTACCCACCACCAGACCCTCCTATCAGGAAGCTTGCACAAATCTCTTAGGTGGCCTCATCCACCAGAGGGCAGACAGCAGAAGAACTACAATCCTGCAGCCTGTGGAACAAAAACCACATTCACAGAAAGACAGACAAGATGAAAAGGCAAAGGGCTATGTACCAGATGAAGAAACAAGATAAAACCCCAGAAAAACAACTAAATGAAATGGAGATAGGCAACCTTCCAGAAAAAGAATTCATAATAATGATAGTGAAGATGATCCAGGACCTTGGAAAAAGAATGGAGGCAAAGATTGAGAAGATGCAAGAAATGTTTAGCAAAGACCTAGAAGAATGAAAGAACAAACACCTAGAAGAATGAAAGACAAACACCTAGAAGAATTAAAGAACAAGCAAACAGAGATGAACAATACACTAACTGAAATGAAAACTACACTAGAAGGAATCAATAGCAGAATAACTGAGGCAGAAGAATGGATAAGTGACCTGGAAGACAGAATGATGGAATTCACTGCCACCGAACAGAATTAAGAAAAAAGAATGAAAAGAAATGAAGACAGCATAAGAGACAACTGGGATAACATTAAACGCAACAACATTTGCATTATAGGGGTCCCAGAAGGAGAAGAGAGAGAGAAAGGACCCAAGAAAATATTTGGAGAGATTATAGTTGAAAACTTCCCTAACATGGGAAAGGAAAGAGCCACCCAAGTTCAGGAAGTGCAGAGAGTCCCAGGCAGGATACACCCAAGGAGAAACATGGCAAGACACATAGTAATCAAATTGACAAAAATTAAAGACAAGCAAAAATTATTGAAAGCAACAAGGGAAAAATGACAACATACAAGAGAACTCCCATAATGTTAATAGCTGATTTCTCAGCAGAAACTGCAAGCCAGAAAGGTGTCGCAGGACATATTTAAAGTGATGAAAGGGAAGAACCTACAATCAAGGTTACTCTACCTGGCAAGGATCTCATTCAGATTCAACAGAGAAATCAAAAGCTTTACAGACAAGCAAAAGCTAAGAGAATTCAACACCACCAAACCAGCTCTACAACAAATGCTAAAGGAATTTCTCTAGGCAGGAAACACAAGAGAAGAAAAGGACCTACAAAAACAAACCCATAACAATTAAGAAAATGGTAATAGGAACATACATATTGATAATTACCTTAAACGTGAATGCATTAAATGCTCCAGCCAAAAGACACAGGCTCGCTGAATGGATACAAAAACAGGGCCCATATATATGCTGTCTACAAGAGACCCACATCAGACCTAGGGACACATTCAGACTGAAAGTGAGGGGATGGAAAGAGATATTCCATGCAAATGGAAATCAAAAGAAAGCTGGAGTAGCAATACTCATATCAGATAAAATAGACTTTAAAAGAATTTTACAAGAGACAAGGAAGGAAACTACATAATGATCAAGGGATCAATCCAAGGAGAAGATATAAAAATTGTAAATATATATGTACCCAACATAGGAGCACCGCAATACATAAGGCAACTGCTAACAGCTATAAAAGAAGAAATTGACAGTAACACAATAATAGTGGGGGACTTTAACATCTCACTTACACCAATGGACAAATCATCCAGAGAGAAAATTAATAAGAAAACAGAAGCTTTAAATGACACAATAGACCAGACAGATTTAATTGATATTTATAGGACATTACATCCAAAAACAGCAGATTACACTTTCTTCCCAAGTGCGCATGGAACGTTCTCCACGATAGGTCACATCCTGGGTCACAAATCAAGCCTCAGTAAATTTAAGAAAATTGAAATCATATCAAGCATCTTTTCTGACCACAACGCTATGAGATTAGAAATCAATTAGAGGGAAAAAAACGTAAGAAACAAAAACACGTGGAGGCTAAGCAATACGTTACTAAATAACCAAGAGATCACTGAAGAATTCAAAGGGGAAATAAAAAAATACCTAGAGACAAATGACAGTGAAAACACGACGATCCAAAACCTATGGGATGCAGCAAAAGGAGTTCTAAGAGGGAAGTTTATAGCAATACAAGCCTACCTCAAGAAACAAGAAAAATCTCAAATAAACAACTTAACCTTACACCTAAAGGAACTAGAGAAAGAAGAACAAACAAAACCCAAAGTTAGCAGATGGAAAGAAGTCATAAAGATCAGAGCAGAAATAAATGAAATAGAAACAAAGAAAACAATAGCAAAGATCAATAAAACTAAAAGCTGGTTCTTTGAGAAGATAAACAAAATGATAAACCATTAACCAGACTCATCAAGAAAAAAAGGGTCAAGACTCAAATCAATAGAATTAGAAATGAAAAAGGAGAAGTAACAATGGACACTGCAGAAATACAAACGATCATGAGAGATTACTACAAGCAACTCTATGCCAATAAAATGGAAAATCTGGAAGAAATGGACAAATTCTTAGAAAAGCACAACCTTCCAAGACTGAACCAGGAAGAAATAGAAAATATAAACAGACCAATCACAAGCACTGAAATTGAGACTGCGATTAAAAATCTTCCAACAGGGCTTCCCTGGTGGCACAGTGGTTTGAGTCCGCCTGCAGATGCAGGGGATACGGGTTCGTGCCCTGGTCCGGGAAGATCCCACATGCCATGGAGCAGCTGGGCCCGTGATCCTTAGCCGCTGGGCCTGTGCGTCTGGAGCCTGTGCTCCACAACAGGAGAGGCCACAACAGTGAGAGGCCCGCATACCGCAAAAAAAAAAAAATCTTCCAACAAGCAAAAGCCCAGGACCAGCTGCCTTCAGAGGCGAATTCTATCAAACATTCGGAGAAGAGCTAACACCTATCTTTCTCAAACTCTTCCAAAACATAGCAGAGGGAGGAACACTTCCAAACTCATTCTACAAGACCACCATCACCCTGATAAAAAAACCACACAAAGATGCCACAAAAAAGAAAACTACAGGCCAATATCACTGATGAACATAGATGCAAAAATCCTCAACAAAATACTAGCAAACAGAATCCAACAACACATTAAAAGGATCATACACCATGATCAAGTGGGATTTATCCCAGGGATGCAAGGATTCTTCAGTATACACAAATCAATCAATGGGATACACCATATTAAAAAATTGAAGAATAAAAACCATATGAGTATCTTAATAGATGCAGAAAAAGCTTCTGACAACATTCAACACTGATTTATGATAAAAACTCTTGGGAAAGTGGGCACAGAGGGAACCTACCTCAACATAATAAATGCCATATATGACAAACCCACAGCAAACATCATTCTCAATGGTGGAAAAACTGAAAGCATTTCCTCTAAGGTCAGGAACAAGACAAGGATGTCCATTATTATTCAACATAGTTTTGGAAGTCCTAGCCATGGCAATCAGAGAAGAAAAAGGAATACAAATTGGAAAAGAAGAAGTAAAACGGTCACTGTTTGCAGATGACATGATACTCTACATAGAGAATCCTAAAGATGCCACCAGAAAACTTGTAGAGCTAATCAATGAATCTGGTAAAGTTGCAGAATACAAAATTAATGCACAGAAATCTCTTGCATTCCTATACACTAATGATGAAAAATCTGAAAGAGAAATTAAGGAAACACTCCCATTTACCATTGCAACAAAAAGAATAAAATACCTAGGAATAAACCAACCTAAGGAGACAAAAGACCTGTATGCAGAAAACTATAAGACACTGATGAAAGAAATTAAAGATGATACAAACAGATGGAGAGATATACCATGTTCTTGGATTGGAAGAATCAATATTGTGAAAATGACTATACTGCCCAAAGCAATCTACAGATTCAATGCAATCCCTATCAAATTACCAACGGCATTTTTTACAGAACTAGACAAAAAATCTTAAAATTTGTATGGTGACACAAAAACCCCTGAATAGCCAAAGCAGTCTTGAGGGAAAAAAACGGAGCTGTAGGAATCAGGCTCCCAGACTTCAGACTATACTACAAAGCTACAGTAATCAAGACAGTATGGTACTGGCACAAAAACAAAAATATAGATCAATGGAACAGGATAGAAAGCCCAGAGATAAACCCATGCACCTTTGGTCAACTAATCTATGACAAAGGAGGCAAGGATATATAATGGAGAAAAGACAGTCTCTTCAATAAGTGGTGCTGGGAAAACTGTACAGCTACATGTAAAAGAATGAAATTAGAATACTCCATAACACCATACACAAAAATAAACTCAAAATGGATTAGAGACCTAAATGTAAGACTGGACACTATAAAACTCTTAAAGGAAACATAGGCAGAACACTCTTTGACATAAATCCCAGCAAGATCTTTTTTGATCTACCTCCAGTGTAAAAAATAAACAAATGGGACCTAATGAAACTTAAAATCTTTTGCAAAGCAAAGGAAACTACAAACAAGACAAAAGACAACCCTCAGAATGGGAGAAAATATTTGCAAACAAATCAATGGACAAAGGATTAATCTCCAAGATATATAAACAGCTCATTCAGCTCAATATACAAAAAACAAACAACCCAATACAAAAATGGGCAGAAAACCTAAATAGACATTTCTCCAAAGAAGACATACAGATGGCCACGAAGCATATGAAAACCTGCTCAACATCACTAATTATTAGAGAAATGCAAATCAAAACTACAATGAGGTATCACCTCACACCAGTTAGAATGGGCATCATCAGAAAATCTACAAACACCAAATGCTGGAGAGGTGTGGCGAAAAGGGAACCCTCCTACACTGTTGGTGGGAATGTAAATTGTTACAGCCACTATGGAGAACAGTATGGAAGCTCCTTAAAAAACTAAAAATAGAATTACCATATGACTCAGCAATCCCACTACTGGGCATATACCCAGAGAAAACCATAATTCAAAAAGACACATGTACCCCAATGTTCATTGCAGCACTATTTACAATAGCCAGGTCATGGAAGCAACATAAATGCCCATCAACAGATGAATGGATAAAGAAGATGTGGTACATATATACAATGGAATATTACTCAGCCATAAAAAGGAATGAAATTGGGTCATTTGTAGAGTTGTGGATGGATCTAGAGACTGTCATACAGAGTGAACTAAGTCAGAAAGAGTAAGACAAATATCGTATATTTATGCATATATGTGGAACCTAGCAAAATGTTACAGATGAACCAGTTTGCAGGGCAGAAATAGAGACACAGATGTAGAGAACAAACATACGGACACCAAAGGGGGAAAGCGGCGGGGGGTGGGGGTGGTGTGATGAATTGGGAGATTGGAATTGACATGTATACACTGATGTGTATAAAATGGATGACTAATAAGAACCTGCTGTATAAAAAAGTAAATAAAATAAAATTCAAAAAATAAATAACTTGGTCAAGGTCACTCAATATGGAAGTAGCAGAACCCAAGGTCAAATGTAAATTTAATTACAAAATTTTTGTGCCTAACTACTCTGATGAACTCTGATGGTACAGGGTCAAATACATAATAATAGTGTACAAATAGCTGAAGATTTTTTATTATTTGTTTATTTTGCTACAAAGTACGTGAGGGAAGAGTCTACATCTTATACATCTTTGTATAAGAAGACTCCCAAATCCCAGAGTATGGCTCAGTATTTGGCACCTAGAATAGTTCCTTGATAAGTTACTGCTGAAAGAATAAACGAATTAATAAATGAACGGTATTGTGATGAATACTACCAAGGAAAGTGATACTAAAAGATGACGATTCATACGATGGCCTGCTTGTGGTTTGATTAAATTGTCAGACTGGTGTTATTAAGATGTTTCTCACTCCTCATGTGTTCAATTGCCTCTCCTAAGAGCTATTACAAACATTTTTCTCTTTCCTGTGTGTATATTTTTAGTTTCTGTTGGGAGGAATGGCTAATCGACAAGCTCTCCTGCCTCATCAAAGGCATCAAACAATAGAACATTCAGTCTGTTAGGATGGACTTCCAGGTCTATTTATCTCACCCCATCTTGTAGCAGTTCTTTCCTAAAAAACCTCTTTTCAAGGACCTGTTTCTACTAGAACCTTTGCAAACACCTTGCCTTTGCTTCCAAAGCCGAAGTGTGACATCCACAAATCTCTTGCTAGTTTTCTCCAGTGTCTCCTCTGTGCCCATTAGCAATACAGTTTTCTTTCACTAGTTATGATAATTTTCTGCCTTCTTTTAGGGCTGAGAGCTCCCAGATCTGCTATCTTCTATACATTTTCTTTTCATTGCCAAACCCATGTGTATTGTAGGAGGAAATTTGATCCATCTCTTTCTGATTCATCTACAACTCAGTCACCAAACTGGGGAGAGCAGCCTGACAGCCACAAAGTCCTGGTAGAGTCTCTTTTTTCCTTTAGAAACAGGAAGTTATGGATGTGAAGAGCGAGCACTCCTACTAGGCTCAGGCTGTTGGTAAAACCAAGGTTTCGGGAGGCTTCAGGGAATGATACTTTCTCAAAATAGATTCCTCTTTAAGTAGGGCTGGCTTTCATTACTTTTTGTGATGAATGTCTTGGGAGTTGCTTTTGAGGGGTGATGGAACTGACCCACCCTCCTGACTTCACCTTGGGGCTCCTCTGTGTGCTAAGCAAGCTTCCATGGATTGGCCAATGTTTCCCAAGGTCTCACTGTTCTAATTCCAAAAGCAGTTACCGCAGCACTTGATATAGTTAAAGGCTGACATATGCTCTGTGTGCTGTCCACATGGCTCCTGGATCTTCCCCTGGTCAGAGGAGCCCTGGCAGTTGAAAGGCCATGGCACAACCTGATGCTGAGGCTGCCCAGAGACCTGCCCTTGGGGTAAGCAGGACCACTACACTGGTCTGGTCTATCTCCCTGATGATTAAGTCATGCACAGCCATCGTTTGAGGACAGCAAATAAAGGTGCCTGACGCTCCCCAGCTGTCAACATTTGGGCGGTGACTCAGGGAAGTAGGGAGCAGTCGTATCAGATGATTTTTAAAAGGACCTGACAATCGTATACACAGCTTATTGTCAATCTGTCAACCAATGCAAAGTAAGAGGTAACGCCGGTAATACATTTCCTTCTTTTTTTTTTTTTTTTGGCTGTACCGAGCAGCTTGCAGGATTTTAGTTCCCTGACCAGGGATTGAACCCGGGCCCCAGCAGTAAAAGCGCCGAGTCCCAGTGACTGGACCACCAGGGAATTCCCCCCCCTTTCCTTCTTTATACATAGTCTGAGATATTCAACCTTATATGAATTTTAAAAACATTCCATTATATCCATTCATTCAGCAGTTATTGCATTTGTCAACACCTGGGTAAGTACCATGATAGAATGAAAAATAAGACATAGTCCGTGGCCTCAAGGAGTTTATAACCCTGTAGAGTGAGGCAGACACATAATAAGCAGACAAGTATTGGGTAGCCGTGTGGTACAAGGAAAAGAGTGTTAACTGCAGAGACGAAGAGACTAAAATTCAATTTCCAACTCTGCCACTTACTAGTTGTAGAGTTTTGGCTAAGTGATGTAACCTCTCTGCCTCAATTGCTTCATCTAGAAAATGTAAAGCAGAAGAATTAAATGAACCGCGTATACAGAAACTGCTCTACATATATAGTAACTCTTATTATTATTATGCCCTGTTATAGGGACTGAGTGGAAGTATGTGTGGGGTCTCCTAGGAACACAAAGGGTTATAAAAGGGTCAATACTACTTGATGTTGGGGGGGAAGAGTGACCTCTGACCTGACTGTATTTCCAGGTGAAAGTTGCTGGGAAGAATATCTACCCAGTATGTTGGAGTTCATATCCTCTTAGAATGAGCCTTAACTATTCTGACACAGTGAGGTGGAGATGGTACACTAGCCCAGCCCGGAGTCCGCTTAGCTTTACAAATAGCTCCCAGGCATCACAAGACCTGGAATTTCTATTTGCCCTGACATTTCAGTATTTCTAGTTCCCTTACCCCCTTCTCCTGTTTTTTCTTGTCTAGATTATAAACTTGAACAGCCTTTGGCCTGGTCCATACACTATCACCAGCGATCTTTCTAAAACATGAACTTGGTAATGTCCCTACCGCTTATGAAATCCTCCTGGGACTTTTCATCCTTCGGGATGAAATCCATACTCTTTAGTGTGGCCCATATGGCTCTTCATGACTGGCTCTTCCTCCTCACCAGCCTCCTCTCTTAGATTTCCCCTCCATGTTACCCTTAAAACTATCACCAGACTGGGCTCCCTCCACACGCTATTGCCTCTCTCTCCTCTGGAGTTTTGAACATGCGCTCCCTTGCCTGAAATATTCTGCCTTCCATCTCCTTCCTGGTTTGAAAAACTCTTTTGAGACTCAGCTCGGGTGTGACCTTCTGGCTTCCTTTCCCAGTAGCCCACCAGGTGCCCCTTGCAGTTCTGATGCTCTGATGGAGCATCTCTCCCTCTGAAATAGGTGTTCACTGACTCCCAAAGGGCTCCAGGTGAGGTCTGGCTAAACAGGATATAGCTAAACTTAGAGTTCTCAGGTGTCAGAGGAAGCGCAGTATCTATTTTCTTTTGGTTTGCTTTAATTTTGTGGGAATCATGAGATTACTAGAGTCTAGAAGTGAGGGCTTTTGCAGATATGGAATAAACTAGGCTCTGAACTGCAGCTGCTACAACATCCTGCCCAATCTCCCCGCTCCACCCCCAGCCCCAGCTCGGCTCCAAGACTCCATCATCTTTATTCACTATTCCACTTGACTCTGCAATGTCACCCCAATAGGTGGGTGTGGGCTTGTCTGAACCTTTGCATTGGCAAACCATGCCTTTGCACTCTGCATTGGCTTTATTGCTTTAGTTTTACTGCTGCTACCTTCCCATCTTTTAGTAGTGTTCCTCTCCGCCCCACACACGTTATACCTAGATCGGTATTTTCTGTAAGTCATTTAATGGAGAATCCCCAGAAACAGGGCTTCTCAATCTTTTTCAACCCACACCCACTCCTATGTTTTCTCACTCTTTCTTCTGTGCATGCCCGCCTACCAAGTAGTAGGTATCTTGTTCTCCTTGTGAGTGTGTTGGGGGAGAGGGGGGGGATCTACAACCATCTTCCTTTTTATTAAGATCCTTGGTTGAAGCATTGTGGAAAAATTGATAGACCCCAGAGGTGAGGTAAAGACCCTTCCAGCACCCAGAATTTAGTATTTCTGCTGTAGATGCAGCCCAAACTCTACCAGGAGGAAATGGCCTTTCTGAGTCTGTCTTTCTGATGAAGGGCTCCTTTCTTTCCTGACTCAAGTCGTCATCCTCTTTCCAGGAGGATCTCTTCTCCTCCCAGGGACTCTGAGCCCTCACCATCCAGCTCACCGCCACCACCAGATTCTGTCTCCTAGGAAACCCCCTGCTACTTCCTTCCCCAGCACCCCAGGGAAACATCAGTCTCTGTTTTTGCTTCCCCACATTTTCCACAGCCTTACCCAGTAAAGCTTTATACCTTGTCTGACATTGCTATTTTACCGTTAATTGTGGTTTTATTGTGGAAAATTTCAAATATACCCAAATGTAGAGACAGAAGTTCAATGAACCGCCATGTGCCCATGACCCAGCTTCAACAATTATCAATTTATTCTCCCAAGGCAAAAGAAATAAAAGCAAAAATAAATTAATGGGACCTAATCAAACTTAAAAGCTTTTTTACAGCAAAGGAAACCATAAACAAAATGAAAAGACAACCTACAAAATGGGAGAAAATATTTGCAAATGATGTGATCGACAAGGGCTTAATTTCCCAAATATACAAACAGCTCATACAGCTCAATATCAAAAAAACAAACAACCCAATCAAAAAATGGGCAAAAGGCCTAAACAGACATTTCACCAAAGGAGACATACAGATGGCCAACAGGCACATGAAAAAGTGCTCAACATTGCTAATTATATGAGAAATGCAAATCAAAACTACAATGAAGTATGGTATCACCTCACACTAGTCAGAAGGGCTATCATCAAAAAATCTACAAACTGGGCTTCCCTGGTGGCGCAGTGGTTGAGAATCTGCCTGCCAATGCAGGGGACACGGGTTCGAGCCCTGGTCTGGGAAGATCCCACATGCCGCGGAGCAACTGGGCCCGTGAGCCACAACTACTGAGCCTGCGCGTCTGGAGCCTGTGCTCCTCAACAAGAGAGGCCACAACAGTGGGAGGCCCGCGCACCGCAATGAAGAGTGGCCCGCCCTCGCTGCAACTAGAGAAAGCCCTCGCACAGAAACGATGACCCAACACAGCCAAAAATAAAAATTAATTAATTAATTAATTTTAAAAAATCTACAAACAATAAATGCTGGACAGGGTGTGGAGAAAAGGGAACCCTCCTACACTGGTGGTGGGAATGTAAATTTGTACAGCCACTGTGGAGAACAATATGGACGTTCTTTAAAAAACTAAAAATAGAGCTATCATGTGATCCAGCAATTCCACTATTGGGCATATATCCGGAGAAAACCATACTTCGAAAGGATATATGCACCCCAGTGTTCATTGCAGAACTACTTATTATACAATAGCCAAGACATGGAAGCAACCTAAATGTCCATCGACAGACAAATGGATAAAGAAGATGTGGTACACATATACAATGGAATATTATTCAGCCATAAAAAAGAATGCAGTAATGTCATTTGCAGCAACATGAATGGACCTAGAGATTGTCATATTAAGTGAAGTAAGTCAGACAGAGAAAGACAAATGTCATATGATTTCACTTATATGTGGAAACTAAAAAAAATGATACAAGTGAACTTATTTGCAAAACAGAAACAGACTCACAAACATAGAAAACAAACATGGTTTCCAAAGTGGGAAAATTAGGGATAATTTTAGGGATAATGAGAGATAATAAAAGTTAGGGATAATGAGAAGGATAAATTAGGAGTTTGGGATTAACAGATACACACTATTATATATAAAATAAACCACAAGTTCCTACTGTATAGCCCAGGGAACTATATTCAATACCTTGGAATAACTTATAATGGAAAAGAATCTGAAAAAGAATATATATATGTATAACCAAATCACTTTGCTGTATACCAGAAAGTAACACAACATTGTAACTCAACTGTACTTCAATAAAATAAATAATAAAAAATTAAAATCTCATACTATCTCATAGCACCTAAATACCACCAAATATCCAGTCATTACTCAAATTTCCCCAGTTGTCTGATCAGTGTCTTTTTCATTTGAGTCAGGATACAATTAAGACTCACACACTGTATTTGGATTGTATGTCTCTTAAGTCTTTCTAAATCTATAATAGTAGTTCCCCATCTATTTTTTTATTCCTGCCATTTATTTGTTGAAAAATGCTGGGTCGCTGGTCCTGTAGAGTCTCTCCGATTCTGGATTTTGGTGATTGCCTCCTAGTGGTGTGTTTAACCTGTTTCTATTAGCAGGGAGTTAAACCCAGTGGTTCAGGTAAGATTGTTTGGGCAAGAGTATTTCATTGACAGTGCTTCATATTAATCACACCAGGAGGCACATAATATTTGTCTCTTGTTTGATCTGATTGCCTAGTGGGTTCAGGTGCTGCTGGCCTGGTTGATCTATTAGCAATTAACTCTTTGGTCTTTCACCTGGTGGTTAGAAGCCATTGACGATTATTGGCCACGACAATTTTCTTTTGAAATCCACATAAGAGAAGTTACTCTACCCTCTTCTTTCTTTCTCAAGGGTCCCTCACGACAAACTTTGCTGTTCCTCAGTGATGACCAACGTGGCTCACACTACTGCTCTCAGCAGTGATTTCTAAACTTTTGTGAGGTCACAGATCCCTTTAAGAATCTGGAACTTCTAAAGAAAAAAAACCCCACCAGGTATGCATGGGTATGCATAGGCACGCAGAATGCCAGTGTCAGAGGCTCTTGGACCTCAGATTCGCCTGCACTCTACAAGCTTGTGGGCAGCTTTGACCTCATACGTAATCTTACTCCCCTGAGCTCCCCCTCTAACTCGAAGACTTTACCTCTCGCATTTAAGTGATCCTGTCTTTTGTTCTCTGACTTTACAATTTTTCTACTTCCTCAAGCCCATTGATCTTCAGCTCCACTCAACTCTATTTCCTGTAATTGTCACAAAGGAGATGTCATTCATTGTCGCTCGAAATTTTTCCTTTGCCGAGAATCCAGACTCAGCTTCCCTCAGGTAACCAATGCTTTACCTTTCCCTCTTGTTTTCTTTTGTACCTATTGAAGCTTATTTCAAGCCACATCATTTCTGCTAATCTTTTGACCTTTCTCAGATCATTGATCCAACCCGACCCATTACAGAGCCTCATGTCTATAATGGGGCATCTCAGGGTTGCTTTCCCTCATGTTTTAGAATCTTGACTCCTTGGTGTTCTACCATGTGCCAATCTGTGGGGCCCACTCTCACGTCTGCCCTATCTGCCCTTCCTCCCAAGATGCTGACAGTGGCTGGAGAAGGTTACTCAACAATGTTGGCAGGGTCCTTACGAATTCAGACTAAGTTATTAACTGGGCTCTCAGAGCAGTTCATGCACTTTCATTCATCCTCTCCTAATTCCCTATTTCTTTGCAACTCAAGATGTTGCCCATGGGCTTCCCTGGTGGCGCGGTGGTTGAAAGTCTGCCTGCCGATGCAGGGGACACGGGTTCGTGCCCCAGTCCGGGAAGATCCCACATGCCACGGAGCGGCTGGGCCCGTGAGCCATGGCCGCTGAGCCTGCGCGTCCGGAGCCTGTGCTCCGCAACGGGAGAGGCCACAACAGTGAGAGGCCCGCGTACCGCAAAAAAAAAAAAAAAAAAAGATGTTGCCCACGGACCAGCATCACCAGCATCACCTATGTACTTATAAGAAATGCAAAATCTAAGGCCCTTCCTGGAACTACCGCATCAGAGCGTGCATGTTTAACAATACCCCCATGTGAATCCTATTACATTAATGATTGAGGACCACTGTTCTCCACAATGCTTGTTCTAAATTTTTCTCAGAATACTTCAACTTATTCGTGATTTCCCCTATGGATGACGGCATCAGTCAGGGACCAACCAGGAAAACAGAAAACACTCTAAAGATTTCAAACAGAAATAATTCAATGTAGAAAATGGCTTAGACAGGTGATAGAAAGGCCAGGAAGCCAAACAGGAGTTGGTGAAATAACCCAGAAATGAACAATATGACAGAAGCCATGGCCTCCTTAGGCTGCAGGGACCAGTGGAAGAGGTGACATGACTGGGGCCCAGGGGCCAGGCTTACCTGGCAGGAGATGGAGCCTCAGAGAAGATGCAGCTACCGGGAGCAAAAATGAATTACCTTGTTTTCTCCCATTTTCTCACCTTCTACTCCGCCCTCAGGGACCTCACATTAAACCCAGCCAGAAGTCAGCTGACAAGGCAGCCTGTGAAACAGGGGAGGGCAGAAAAGGCATTGGATGGCGAACAGGCCTAACCCAGGCACAATGACCTCCCCTTCTCCTGCTTCACTTCTACTTCCTTCCTCTTGACCTCAAAGCATGTCTTTAGCCATTTTCCTTCCTTCTGTCCAATCTTGGAGAAAGAGATGTCCTTTGTCCTTCTTCTAAGAGGACTGGAACTGGTATAAAATGTAATTAAAATGCCTACAAAACACAGAATCCATAAAGGAGACCCTCCCAGCTCTATACGTCTCTAGGACGTGAGGGAACTCTCTCTTAAAATCAGGTGATAATGATGCTTCTGAAATGACACTACGGGTTGTGGAGAAATTGCCTGGTGAAGCCCTCTAGGAAACATGCCTCCTGCCGTAAAACAGGGGCCAATACCTTTCTTGATTTGTATAAGTAATAACAGACTCACATGCTAACTAAACATGGACAAGCTATTTCTATTAGACAAGTCACTGACATTTGGATTTAATATGCAGTTATTAAAATTAAAATCAAGAATGATCTTTCTTCCCTGAGTCCTTTCTCACTGCTGTCTCCCTCTTACAGACAACGAAATTGAGGTCAATGATATCAAAGCCTGAAACCATCACCTCTTTTACAGTGAGGAGGTATAAAGAGCACGAGAATAATCTCACCAGTGAACCGATTCCTGCCAGCCTTTCACTGATTTTTCTGACTCGGGAGGACTCGGCTGAAAGAAAATTGCCTGCCTCTTCAGAAACATGCAGGAGAGCACGTCTGCATCTGCCGTTCCGAGCTTTGAAAGCAGCATGGAGCTAACTGACCTACTCAGAGCTCATGGATTGGATGCTTTGCTGCCTGAGGACCTGGCTGGTGTCAGTGTGAGTCCCCGGTGTGCCCCCCGCCAGAGCCCAGCCCTGTGCCTGGCACATGGTAGAAACAATGTTTGCTGAATAAAAATTCAGAGTCAGCAGACCTTAGTCCCCGAATACTGACTGTGCCATTTTCAGCTTTTCTTGGAAGCTGAGTCTCAGTCCCACCATCTGTAAAATGGGGATAATAATACCCCCCGCCATTTACTTCACCGTATTATTGTTAAGATCAGATAAGATCATATCTGTGAGTTTGTTCTAGTAAGCAGAGAGTTTTTAGAATGCTCTAAGTGAAAAAGAAATGCACATACTCACGCTTGCAGACACATTTATTAAGATGCGGCCAAGTGAAATGTGTCAGCCCCTCCTGGGTACAATCTTCTTTATTGGTGTGTAATAATGCCCAAGGGCTGGATTAACTACATAATCAAAATCAAATGCCAGCCTTTTACAGACTTGGCCAAAACAGTGCCACCCGAAACACCATTTTAAACTGTAAGAAATCGGAGGACATTTCATTCATTTGCTTTTTATTGTTATTGACACATACGTTTTAATTTTAACGCTCATTGCAGCTCCACATTTAAAGGAAAAAAGCTCTTATCCTAATTTAGCAGAAAGCAGAGCTATCAGTGTGAAGGACAATAGGATATCAAAATACAGCTGCTTTTCATCCATACTTGTCTAAATTAGAAACATGCTGCCATTCACAGGGGCTCTGACAACGAGTGCACATAAGCAACACCAAGGAGGTCTGACGGGTCAGGTCGTGTGGGTTTCCACTCAACATCTTCGCTTTACTCTGGGTCCTTATCCTCACCTGAAAAATGAGGGACTGACTTCTTTGCCACAACATTGTCCAGTCTCTGTCCTTGCAGATATGGATTGACACTCTGAAAAAAAATACACGGAGTCATATGTGGACATCGGATACAGACATCGCACAGAAGAAGTGAACAAGAATTGTTTCTGGCCTATTGGGTTAACAAGGTAACAGTGGTGCCTACTACCTACCAGATAATTACTCCGGTGCACTAATCAATACCTTAGTGGCCAGAGAAACATTGACTGACAGAGGTGTCTCTGTCTTTCACACAACTATTTCACACAGCTAAGTAACACATACAATTGGGTTCCATCCCCTGTTTTGGCATAAAGATTTGAAGTGAACCAGCTAAGAAACCCTCACTATTAACTTAGATACGAAGCCTCACATGAAACAGAATTATTATCCTATGGCCTTATTTTAGGGGAGAGAGAATGTGAACTGCATTAAATCATTTTACGAGAAGAATGTTCTAAAGACGATGACAGAGCAGGGCCAGATGGGAATCAGTATCTGCAGAGTGGTCACAGATCACCTGTTGCTGTGACTGATTCTTTCAAAGCAGTATTCTACTTAAAGAGGACGCATCAGGGGCTCTAGCAATCATTTTCACCTTCCCTCAGTCAAATTCAAAACACAAAGAAAAGAAGGAAGTTACACAGAGAGCTCCTTTAGTTTTGACTCAAGACTCCACCACCTGAAATCCTTTTCAGCTGTTGGTATTCTGAATCAGTCAAGGTTTTTCCATTCCTTCTCTAATCCGTATCTATGTTTTGAGGTTTGGATTTGAACTAGTAACTGGAGCTTTACAACACAGTATTTAGCAAGCAGAAAAAATTCAGAAGTTTTGGAAGATATTTGTTTATTGAAGTTGCCTGCCAATAACTGAACAAAAACATAAGAAAGAAGCTGTAGTTACAAATAATCAGCAATCCCATCACACCTCTAGTCCCCATGGATGCACGGAGGCATTTTGCAGGGGGTCTCTCTTGCCCACGGGACATTGTCTGCCATAACTCTCGAAGGGTGAGCAGACATTCTCCAAAAGACAAGGCCTGGAATCGGAGTTTAGTATTTAATGAATGTCCTTCCACATTCTGACAGGTAAAAGCATGAATGATGAAAGGTCCCACACATTGTGCAAAAATGCATCACCAACAAGCTGAGAATTACAAAGTATGCAATGTCCTCATATATCTGAAAAGTGATATGTCACCAAATAACAGTACTTTGCTGGGAAGCATCTTTAAAATATTTTAAATAACTAAAATACCTTTTTATATCAGGAATTGTCAACTGGAATGGCCTGGCCTATCCCAGGGAATCGTATCAGAATCTCTGGCTAGGTGGAGCATGTGTGAACTGAAAAAGTGTATTCAGGATTATAAATATTTTGATTGTTTTTTCGTAAAAATATATTTTACTAAAAATTCTAATATATTTTAAAAGGATATGAGATATTCATGTTATCAAATATGGGAATAAAGGGTTGATAAACTCTTTAAATAATAGTAGATCTCAAATATCAACAAGATACATCTTAAGAGTTAGTTTGCAAAGTCATTTAAAAGGTGAATTGACCTTTTACTCTTGAAGCAACTAGGAATTCAACCAGATTTGAGCAAGTATAGAAATTTGCATAAAACCACCTGAGGCTCTGTTGTAACTCTGGGGAGAATCCCTCCTGGCAAGGGACTGTCATGGCAGCAAGTCCTTTGGCCCAGACCCGGAACATGCCAAATGATAGAGGGCAGGGGAAAGTGAAGTAATGAGGAAGTAACAGGAGCAATCACTTGAGCTTTTTTTTTTTTTTAATTTAAACTACAGTAGTATTTTTTAAAAAATATTTATATATTTATTTATTTATTTGGCTGCACTGGGTCTTCGTTGCAGCACACGGGGCTTGAACTTTCTTGATAAATATCTATGAGTATTGAATCCTACACGTAAGAGTAATAATAATGACAAGGCACTTAGATATTTACCTTCTCCCTTGGGTGAGAGACTGTCTAGGTTACACAGAGAACATTATTGCCACTTCACAACCGCAAAACCATTAGGATGGGATCCCTGCTTCTAGTGACCTCTGGAAACCACAGCAGATGCTGAGCTCAGTTGGAGAAAGCCTTGATTTTTCACAAAAGCCCATAATTTCTTTATATTGATTCGCACACTTGAGGGAGTCGTTTCAAGTCTTCAATCAAGGTGGGAACACCACCTGAGGCCTGATGACAGGGGAGGCAAGTTCTGTTTCTCCACCAGACCTGAAAGGCCCCTGGTTAACGGCATGAGCATGGACCTTTGTATCAATAGACGCCTGAGAGTAGGAAGAACTTGATACCTCTGGGTCAAAGTGATCGTTATTTTCATAAACTCTAAGCCTTTCCTATGTGGAGGAAGTTGAAGCCAAAGTAAAATCCTTTATAACATGTGTTCTAGCCAGAGTCCTGAGGTTTGGTAGTCACTGGTCTCATGGAAAAATGACCTAAATCATGACCCACAGTCATTAACTGAGTCAGGGCAGAAGGAATAGTGAGCGAGGAAGGAGAGGCGATTAAAGCTTCATGCTAAGTTACTCATTTTGGTACGGTCATTGGTCTGATTTGGAAATATCCTTGCTGTGCCATGGGGAGACGCTCAAGCCATCTTACTGGTAAATTATGGGTATCCTGAGCTCTTGGAATAGAATTTCTTGATGTTCTCTCAAGACCGCATTATACCTTTCGGATCCTTCCTGCCATCATCTGCCACTAGAAACTGTAATCACCCAAGAAAAACCCCGAATAACACTGTTAACTCTCTGAAGATCTGCTTACAAGCAAAACTTTGCTTCTCAAATAGCCAGCTGGCCACGGGTCTTCTGTATTTTGTCAGGCAGCACAGGGGCTTGGAACTTTCTGTTTCAGGGACCTGAGGAATTAATGTTGAGTCCAGAAAATCCACCCCTCTTAAAGCATTCTCTGCCTGGATCCGGCAAAACTATTCAGAATGGCCACAGTTACCACTGTCCAGAGTCCCAAATTTTGCCAGGATCCAGGCACTTGCTATTCTACATAAACAGTCAGTAGCCTTGGGTATACAGTTTGGTTTGTATATTTGAACTAAAACGGTTACTCCCTGGTAGCACTTTGCTATGTAATAAGCAGGACTTTAACTTTTTCCTCCATCTGATCCAAAACAAATGGCAGGTGGTTTTGTCTAGTAAGGCACCAACCACCGACCACTTGTTCAGTCTCCACACCATAAAATGCATCGTAAACCCAAAGCAAATTGACATCAGCTTTACAAGAGGCATCACTGTAGTGGGTAAACGCACAGCACCTTGGGCAGCCCAGAGACGGTTAATAACTAAGCCTGCAGTAAATTCACCAGTCAGCGAACAAATATAATGGATCTGGTGAATTTTTACACCAATCTGGCTAGAGCAAGGGAAAAAAGTATGTAGAAGGAATGAGGTTTGTTCATCTCATTTTCTGCCCCTACATTCCTTCAAAATTACTGCCTGGAGCAGGCAGTTCAACACTTCCTGGCTCCTGTCTCGAGTTTTTATATAATTGATGCAGAGGTGTGAGCAGTTTCCCCCAGTGGCCTACAGACCCTTTGAGGAAAGGCATACCCTCCTGTACTCCCCGCGTCCCTATACCCATGGTAGGGATGCAATTGACATTTTGTGAGTGCAATGGAGCTAGTAGAATTGCCACAAAACTTAGCATGCCACTAAAAATCACATGCTAAAGCTTGGGGAAGACATCGCAGAAACCAAGGGCAGACTTTTTAGGCATGGCCCTTGTCACTTGGGACCACTGTTCAGCACGTGAAAGGGTTCTGCTACTTTCCAACCACTGAGGCTAACGGCCTGTCAACTGCCCCCGCTCAGAAAGCTCCAGGCATCCCCACAGCCCGCCAGCCAGCCAGGCATTACCCTCCGCTTGCGTCTCTGTCCTCCTTTCATCTTCTCATAAAGGAGCTTCTTGTTCTAGAGTGGGGAGAAAAGAAAACACAAATGCAGAAGTATGGATCACATTTGGTCAATGTCTATTTTACACCTGGTGTGTCCCCCTGGATATTTGCATACACATATTTTGGAAACGAAGCCAGATGAAAGGAATGTCGTGGCAGAAAGATAGACCACAGGAGAAAAGCCAGTGGTTGTACAGTTTTTAATAAAGTGCTCTGCAATGCCCCGAGGCACACCAGTGTCATCAACAGTCACATAAACAAGAAAATACGACATTCTAACACACAAGGGGCACTGGAGACCCATCTCCTCACTTTGAACAGGCTTTGTTTAAAACAAACAATTTTATCTTATTTTACTTTGGTATCTAACTCCCTTTTTATGAGCTGTACACATAAATCGTTCTCTAGAGTAGGGTCTGACTATTAGTAACAATCCTCTGTGTAAGCAAACGAGACACCTGACTTCTGTGACCCTTCCTCTTGTGGCTTGAGTCAGTGCCCCCAGTCAAGGCAATCGGAAAACCATTCGGTCTATAACATTTTTAATAGAGTGAACCTTTTAAAAACTGCCAAAAAACTTCTTGGCAGAAGGAAAGTTGTGTTGGGGCTGGGCGGTGGGGACAGGCTCCGTTACCACAGTTTGTGTAAGTGTTGCCTCATATTACCAGATTTCAAACACGTAGTGGACTTACATGAGCTCTAGAATATCAGATGCATGCTGAATAGATTTCCATTCTGTTGGGATTACAAGAGACAGAACACTTAACCTGAGGGAGAACGGGAGAAGGGGAATTGGGGGCTTCCTTAGGTGGTTGTTTTATTTGATTTTTTAATCAGAAGGGAGATAATGTATAAAAGAGGTGATTCGTCTTACTCTAAATAAAATACCCTGACATTGATTGGAAAAAAAAAAAAAAGGAGACGACAGAGTTCTGGTAAGCAACAAGTTTCTACAATCCTAGTATCTCCTGAGCTGTCTGGATATCAAATTTTTTTTCATGATAGATTTGCAAATGAAAATGACAAATGCCAAGAATGAGCTTCATAGTTTTCATGTTCATTAAAATCTACTCCACCCACAATTTACAATGTGCATCTCTTGCCCAACCTCAGCTATGCACGGAGGCCTAGCCAGGGCGTCAAGGAGCCTCCACAGCCCCAAAGGCCGGCCCTGGCCGCAGCCTCCATCTCATGCTCATTTGGAGAACTGATCAGTTTAATCTCAGAAGGGAGAAAAGACGGACTTGCAGATCATTTACTCGAGGAATGAGGATATTGCCGTGAAGCTCATTCCCATTGTCTGGACTTGCCTTTCTGTGGATGAAACAATTCCTGATGCAAGAGAATGTCCTGGGAGTTCGTGCTAAAGCTGGGGAAGCGGGTTGGGAGACAGGGGGCCAGGAAAGAGGCTTCTTCATGTGTAGCACCGGGATCAGCTGCCTGAGCGGGAGGGAGGGCACCGGGGCCCACGAGCTGGTACCATGGGGTGGGACAGACAATCAGCCATGGCAGAGGTCCACTGTGCCGCCAGCAGGGTTAAAGACAGCAGCATTTTAGTTACTCCCCTTTAGAAGGTCGTGGGACAGGTTATACTCATAAGAGCCTTCATTCAAAAAGAAATGCAAAGGTCTGTCAAGTCTTCCTCTCAAAGATGGTCCCTGTGATTCCCTAAGAGCACAGGTTAGGATTAGCAGGATGCTTTCCAACCCCCGCCTGACAGTGGCCTTGGCATTCCCGATTAGCCCCGCTATCATATGGATTTAAAGGCAGGGACTGGCAGGTGGGTGAAAGAAGTATACAAGAACGAATGAGAAGAAACCAGCCCCTCTCCTGACACCCATTCCCTATAGGTGGGGTGGGGAGGGGGGAGCAGTGAGCCTGTTTTCCAGGTGAGTAGCAGGTTTGAGTTCATGGAGAGAGCTTTCCATGGTGTCATCAAGATTTTGGACAACTGCCCAGATCTTGGCTTCAAATTCCATTCCTAAATGGAACCAGAGAGGCTTCTTAGAGAAATGTCTGATTCTAGGGCTAGGGCAGGGAAAGTACAAGGATAAATGAAGTTGGGATATCTAATTGGGCCAGAAAGTACTCAAAAAAGTGATGAGACATAGTGAAAGGAACGGAAAGCCAGCCTGCAGAGACTCCCACAGGCTAAATCTAGGACAGTTTGCACAGCAAAATAAATAATAATAGGAAACAATGAATCTATACTGATAATAAATTTTAAAACAAATAAATAAATGGGGGAGCAGGGAAAAAATCTTGCTTAGAAGAGAATGCCAACCAAGAAATGCCGAAAGAATAGTAGAGTTTAAAAAAAATCACCATTTACAACTACCATAGTCATCATTGATTCTGGTGAGCATCATCAATGGATTCTAAAATTGTTAGTTGAAAGTTTAATGGGTACAGAATATTTATACAGTCTTGAAGTAAATCCCCATAGATCAATGATTAATTTCAAAGGGAAAGATACTGATTTTACACTGGAGAAACTTGACAGACACCACGTTGCCCAAGTCACCACCGATTCTGGGACAAACTGGCTTCATGGGCCTCCCGAGGGAAACACTAAGAACACATCAGAAAGGCATAGCTCATGTCTAATGACACGGAAGCATGAGAGAAAGCCAAACTGAAGAGCAGGCGACTCTTCAGACACATTGAGGGCATGAAAGATAAAGAAAGGCAGAGGGTCCTGTGTCTCATTTCTCCCATGGCTCAGGTTCATGGCTCCGTTCAACTGCATCCGATTAAAGACCCGAGCTGCTGATGAAAAGATGTGGAAAGCACTTGGAAAGGAGAAACATTTGCTTTCGAGACAACTTTTGCCTAAGTGAGTAACACTCAGCAATGAATGTGTGGAGGGGGAGATGGCTGACATCTATGGGAGCCAGCCTTTGATATGGCCGCTCAATGCTGTGGATACACACGTCGTCTGAAAGACAACCAGTCCTAGATAGGACTCGACAGGACCGCTGTACAGGACACACTATGAACGATGAGCCAAGAAAAGATAAGGAATGTATCCAGTTTTTACAGAACTCTCAGAGTTGAGTGGTCTGGTTCAAATCCCAGCTCTGCCAATCACCAGCTGTTTGGTATTGGGCAGGCTATTCAAACTCCCTAAGCCTGTCTTTTCTCATCTATAAAATGAGCATGATAGGGAAGGGCAGACTGAACGAAATAATTCATGTAAAGTATTTAGCATGGTGTCTGCCTCACAGTATGGTGTTCAACAAACAGGACTATTTACTATCTTAGTATAAAATACAATGACTATTATCATCATCTTTGTATTTCCATCACCTAGCACAGGGCCTGGAAGGCATATGATGTGCATTTAATAAATGTATCCTGATGTATTAACAAAGAGAGAGGAATGCAGGAAATTAGACAGACACTGATATTTATAATATGTGAATCACTGCTCAAAACCCAGCTGAGCTCCAGCTAATATCAAAGACAGGGAAACATTACTAGCAAATAAGGAATCAGGGTCTTGTGTGCAGGTCTCTTGTGAAAGATAATTCCTTTGTTAACTTAAAGGGTAGTGGAGCTTAAGACAAGCTTGAGACCATCATTCTTTATAAACACTAAGGAAAGCTTCGGGACCCCAGCTTGCAAAAGCAAGACATACTCAATTCACACTTCCATGCGAAGATCAAGCAAATCATGTTTGACTGCTGGGTGGTAATGAGAAAATAAATGAAGGAAACTTAAGTTTAAACAGACACATAATTACAGATGAGAAAGGTGTGTAAACATTGTTCCTGGTCATTGATCTGTAATAGTCCTAACTTCTAGTCTTTAGCTCTGATGTAGACAAAGAATGGGAGTGACTGAGAGAAAACAAATCAGTATTTAGAGAAGGAAGCAAGAAAAGAATGAGACATGGTGGCTGGCCTTGTACTGGAGTGCTGGGAGTGAGTGGAACGTGATGAGGGAAATCTGTAAAGGTTTTCAAGAAGAGATGAGGAAAGTTGGCAACAGAGAAGTTTCCATCTCTCCCACTTCCTCAGTTGGGCTCTCTGCCCTCACTCAGACTGTTCTCCATTTCCCCCTTGCATCTTTTCCCTCATTTCCGGCCTATCAGTCATGCGAGGTAGACACGTCACCCTAGAATTCAGTGCTGCCCTTTTTTAGTGTCTTTGACGTCCTCAATTGTTATCATACAATTGACCACGTGAGTCCTCAGTCCTGGGTCTTCCTCTACCCTTCTCTTCCATTTTCCCCCAGTAATTTAACCTGGTATATTCATGGTATAGCTGGATCAGGAAGTGGAACAGTGTTAAGTTGGGTTCATTTTATTTGCATGCAATTCATCACAAGATGGTAAGCTCATCGAAGACCACTACCATGTTGATGACTACTGTATATCAAGCACCTAGCACAGTGCCTGGAACAAAGTAGGCTCCATCCTGGCCCTTGCTTCAGTTTGGCAATACTTCTGCTCATCTCTTATGGATTGCTTCCCAGTGCTCTGCTGTGGTCTTCTACTTTTTCCTACCCTGTCTCTGCTTCCTTCTTTCTCTGCTACCTCCCTCTCTTCTTCCTTTCTTTTTTTATTTTTAATTCCCTCAGAGGAAAAGTTCATACCTTCCATTTCTTATAAACCTGATACAGCTCTTTTTTCCTCCTCATGCTATGTATATACCATATACCAATTCTAGTCAGTTCCCTGGCCCCCTTTGAAATGTCGTGGATTCTCATTGTGTTGGTGAGATTCACTTAAATTCTCTATGTTCACAGCCTTCATAACTAGAATTACCTTTTCTATTTTTTTCCTGCCTTTAGTCTCTTCTCTATATACTTCATCATTCTCTATGCCACCCTAATAACTTTTATAGAAGACTTTCATGATTTCAGTCTCCTATTCAAGAACCTATAGATGATTGCCTATGTAATTCAACATATTTAAACACTGCTAGTAAGCTTCAGGATGGCTCTACAAATTCTCCCTAACAGAACTGCTTATGAAAAAGAAGAGAAATAGAATAATGCATAATGGAAAAAGCAAAATTAACTTAGAGCGTATTGTTGCTTTGTTGTTTTAAGACAGGAAACATGTGCATGTTGACAGGAGAGGGAATCAAACTGCTTGGATGATGGAAAAGATGATGGAAAAATGAAAGTGGTTATTAATGAGAAAGGACCTCTCTCTCTGAAACAATGTAAAAGGAAGTGAGAGAATTTAGTCCTGAGATCACAGTATTCCTAGTAAAGTAGGCAGCAAGCCGGCTGCCAGTAATGAGCTGAGAAGAGACCTATAATTTCAGAGGGGCTTAGGCAATTAGGAGTATCTCCTCATTCCTCATTCACTCACTCCTTCCACAGACGTAATGACCACCTATGTATATGTGAACTAACACTTCTTAGTATTTTTCCACTTTGCTCACGTGGCTTCAGCATTTGATTACATCATCCAAGCCACAGGAAGATAGATCTCTCTCCACTCAATTGTGATCTTGTTCAATTCATTGTTCCAGCTTGTTAGGATCTTCTTGAATACCAACTCTGTCATTCAGTGCTCTCCCTTCCAACTTCGTGTCTTTCTGAAGAATCTGATAAGTTCATGTTCTATAGTTTTTGTTACAAACATTTATAAAAATGTGGAGTGGGATAGCGCTAAGACACACAGGATACCATGTGAAATCGCTCTCCCTCTTGACACGGACTCTTTAAGAAACTCCCTTCTGATAATGTTCTCCTGCCTAGGTTGTATCCCTCCACTTCTTCAGACAGGAGATCATGAAAGAGCTGATCAAACACTTTGCTGAAGTCCAATTGCACCATGCTCACTTCATTTCCCTCATCAAGCTGGCAAGTAAATGAATAATGCTGGCAAGTAGAAGAATACAATTAGATTGACAAACCTTGTTTTTTAGCAAACCTACTCCAAATGGTCATGATTTCTCTTCTAAGTGCTTATAAACAATTTCCTTAACTGACAGTTACAGATTCTTGCCTGGTATTGACAGCAAGTCCACTGCTACACATTTTGGAATTTATCTTCTCTTTCCATAGAGCAGGATTACATGTCTGTTTCTCAGCTTCTGGCATGGTCTTCCCTTATTTCTGCAGAGACCACCTCCCTCAGTCTAGAGATAAAACTTGCAAATTTTCTTAGTATCCTTTTTCTTTAAAACAAAAATATCATATACTTCCTATAAGAGCTGCAGGAAACACTGATGAGACTTTAGGACGTGTTGTGACACAGGCTATGGAGTAGACCAGAGTAGAAGCCTCTGGGACTACAGCCGATGAGACTGGTTCAGGTCCCTGACTCTTTGGATGGATTGGTGTATTGAGCCCTAGACAGTGAGTGTGGTTTGGAATTAAAGTCCCTCTCGACCAGAGATTTCTGGAAAAAATCAGCTTCTAAGCAATTTTCCTTCTCTCTCCCCACCCATGTTGCTCATCTCTACCATCAGTACCTTCAGAGTACCAGAGTATAAGACCTATTAGCAATTAAGATTGGACTTACCCACTTGCCCAAGCCTGGATAGTCATGTTCTGGATCAAAAAGGTGCTGGTGTAACTGGAATTCTCGACTGAACTCTGCTGTGTCAGGGGTGTTTTCTAGACATCCATCATCTACTGCAAACAACAAAAGGTTTTTGAGGAACAGCCACGACATCTATTGTTATTCTAAGAGTTAATTTATTAAAAACAACTAGGCACCCAAAGGTCAGAATCTATTCACATCAGTCACTCTAAGTCACTTTCCTTCTGGGATTTGCTCATCCCAGACTCCCACGCCTCTCCTACCCATGGCAGAGACTGGTCGGCTGCTCCCCAAACCCACTTCCTATTCCCTGTTGGCACATGGCTAATTTCCCAGCCTTGCTATGCAATCAGGTGGAGTCATATGCCTGGGTTTGGGCCAATGGAATGTGGGCAGAAGTGATGTACTCCACCTCCAGGCCTGGCCCATAGAAACCTTCTATATGACCCCCTCTCCTCCTCTCCCCAACCCCCCGCCTTCTGTCGGTCTGCTTGCTACGTGTTGCCGACCAGGGTAACTGTAGATGTCAAGTGCAAAGATGAAAGATGGCAGTCTGCGTTGCTGAACCATCCACCCCTACCACACCCTCACCCACCTTTGGCAGGACTTCACACAAACGAGAAATAAACTTCTATTGTGTTAAGCCACTATTATTTTTTATCTGTCATAACGGCAAGTATTTCCTTCACTGGTATACTTCCATTCCACATGACTCACTCTGTTTTCTCTTGGGTGGGCTCTTTAGAAATGATTCTGGCTTCTTGGCAAAAGTCCATTATATAAGAACAATAATTATTAGACAGTACTTGATGTTGTGTGTTGTAGTGGTAACAGGGTAAGCTTGGAGTCAGAAAGCTAGACCCAAGCTCAGGGTTCAAATCCTAACTCATGAGTGATAGATGGGTTTAGTTTCTTGGGAAAGTTAACTTAGTCTAAGTCCATTTATTCATCTATGAGATGGGAATAATCAAATCCTTACCTGATAGGGTAGCTATGAGGAAGAGAGATGATCATATATAGAGCATCTGGCACATAATAGGTTTCCTCCATGTTTTAGTTCCCTCCTCACCATCTTTCTTTAAATGACAGTTCATATTATCAATGCTCTTTGAAATAAAGCATGTCTTCCATTCAAACCCAAGAAAGGTTGTCTCTCTTGGCTGCTGCTTTTACCTAAGCCCTATCATTAATAGACACAATACTCTGAAAATAAGCCATTTTTTTTTCTGTCTCTAATGTGTTTTAGACAACAGCTTTAAAAAGGGGGGCTGGGGGGCTTCCCTGGTGGCGCAGTGGTTGAGAGTCCACCTGTCGATGCAGGGGACGCGGGTTCGTGCCCTGGTCCGGGAGGATCCCACATGCCGTGGAGCGGCTGGGCCCGTGAGCCATGGCCGCTGAGCCTGTGCGTCCAGAGCCTGTGCTCCGCAGCGGGAGAGGCCTCAACAGTGAGAGGCCCGCGTACCGCAAAAAATAAAAAGGGGGGGGCGCTGGGGAGGGATGTGAATTTTGTGCAGGACTAGAATGAAAGAGACTTCCTTTCAAAGGGATAAGGAGGCATCAAAGTCAGTACTAAAGGGGGTCTAATACAATCAGTCAGGTAGTCTGGTCTCTTGAGACTGCTCTGACACCTTCCAGCAGCTTTAAGCATCCAGTCTCTCAGCCCTTAACAGCATGAAGCTCCTGAGGAAGGCAGTAGCATTTGGAACAAACCCCTAGTGTGGCTCTGACGTGGCTCCCCACTTCTCACTGAACTATTTATCTAACTTCATCTAGAGCAATTAACATGGAGGAAAGGGATAGCAAAGCAAGAGAGGTCAGGCAGTCTGCATATGGCAGCGTGTGTTAGCTTAATGAAAAGACAGGGAAGGAAATGGCAGGTAATCTCAGACAAGAAAGGTCCTGGGAGCTGGGTCCTTTTATCCAACTCTATCAAATCGCTCTGACTGCTCCATCTCGGAGCTCCTAAGTGCTCCTAATTATTGCTTGATCACATAGATCTATATATTGCTTTTCTTTCAGGATAAGCTAGGACTACACTGAATTTTTTTTTAAGGCACTGACTATGTCTTCATTTTACAGATGAAGAAACTGAGGTCCAGGGAGGTAAACTGACATACTATGATTAGGACAAAAACTCAGACCTCTTGGCTCAACCTCTGGTTCTCTTTCCATTCTCCAACAACAGTTCTCAAAACTTTGGTATGCTCCATAATCACATGAAAGGCAGGTTAGAATATGAATTTCTGGGTCCTATCCCCGGAGCTTTTGATCTAATATGTCTGGAGTAGGGCCTGAAAATCTGCATTTCCAGTAAGTTTCAGGTAATGCTGATATTGCTGGGACTATATATTAAGAACCACTGTATCATATGATATGGAATCAATTTAACCAAATCCCCATGGAGCCTGAACTGGCCTTTCTTCCTTCCCATCCAAAGTCCCACAAGCAAGTAAAAGGTGGCTGATTCAGATTTTCCTGTGGTCCTGGGCCAGCGTCCCTGCACTAGCTTGGCCACATCCAAATACTCTGGTTGTTCCATCCCAGGATGAAGCCTCTGTCCCGCATGGAAAACAGAGATCTCGCCCTAAATGAAAAGAGGAATATCTTTCAGAGAGAGCCTGTATTGTGTTTTAGAAAAGCTGAGGGGCCAATACTGACAGAATTTTCAGAGCAAGACATCATGACATGGTGGTTGCATGCACAGTCCTGAATCAGGTAGATCCGGGTTTGAGCCTTGGCTCAACTACTTGCTACATGGATAACCTTGGTGAAGTTACTTTCTAAGTTTCCTTATATGTAAAGTAGGGATAATAAATACTACCTAGTATTATTATTAGGTTGTGGGGAAAAGACTACTCTGTTGCTGGAAGCGAGTACAAGCCCAAGGAAAGAGATTCATTTCTTACTAGCGGCAAAGTTATTTATAATCAGGATGACATTTAATGAGTTCTTACTCTGTGCTGGGTGCTGTACCAAGTGTTTAACATGGATAATTTCATATAATTCCCCAATAACCCCCATTTTGCAAATAAGGAAACTGAGGTGCAAGTGGTTCACTAACTTGTTCGAGGTCGCATATCTTGACCTTGGGTTTGAATTCCAGTAGTCGTCAGTCTAGAGCCACTACTCTGAACCACCAAGGTAAGCCGCTCAAAGCCCAGCATAAGTGTAGCACACTCACCATTCATTCTCTTTGGAATTGGGTGGTAGGAAAGTGGGAGTGATACATGAGGAGCAAGGAAAGTTTCAACCTTCTCCCTTAACCAACTTCTTGCCTTCCAGGGCCCCCCCTCTCTCATGCCGCCTCCCAGCCCCCAAAGAAATATTTCAGGATAGATGCTCACTGGTTACAACATAGTTGAGATATCGATTGTCAAGAGAAGGTAAGGAAAACAAATGAGCATGGATCATCCACATACTGAAAAGTTCCAAAGACACTAAAAGTGGGCAGCGATTGTATCATAGAAGAGGCAAAAAAAGAGAAAATCCCTCTCCCTTTTTATTAAAATTGGAGCCAGTGCAGAAAAGAGCATCAACTCCCAAAGAGGGAGAGAGACAGAAGATAAAGCCTTGGCTAGGGGAGTCCTCTGTGGGTGTATCGGAACACCAGAACTCACCAAGGGTTCTAGAATCAACTTCCCTTTCCAACCCACATACAGATACACAGGGGCTCATCGGAATAGAAATACTATTTCTCTGAACGTGTGCAGCCAATGTTAGAATTTTAAATTTCCTCCCAAAGGCTCTACCTTTCATGAGAACCCAAGGGCATGCCCACTACCTGTTTTTCCAACTGGACAGGGATTTGGAGGGTCTGGGTAGCCCTGATCTTCACTGAAGTCCTTGGGAATGTTGTCACCGGTCAACTCTGCCACAATGTTTGGGATGTTGCCAAAGGGACCCAAGTGCTGAAGACCTTCATGAGCTCCACCTGCCAGGGAATCAGAAGTAGTTCATGTCAGTGCAATGACATTCATTTCAACTAATATTTATCGGGCATACCATACAGACAAAGCACTGTGCCCTAGGCTGTGGAGAGAAAAAAGGAAATCCAACAGTTCCTACCCTCTAGGGGGTTAAAATTTTAGTTGTGGAAACAGACACATACTGCACATATATCATTTCCACACAGGGCACACTGTATATGTGCTATAATAGACAAGTTAAAATATAGCATTGGGAGCAGAGTAAAGGGAGTGTTTCATCTGGCTGATAGGACGGGGAGGGCTTCTTGAACGAGTTGGAGCTTGAGTGGCACTGACACAGATGGGCTGGGGTTTGGAAGCTGGGCATGGAGCTCAGGGAAGAGAAGAGGATGCGACTGGCATCCAGGTAAAAGAACAGGCTGAATGACAACCAATGACCACAAAAAAGGGAGATGAAGGAAAAGGTCTTTGTCCTCCTGCCATTCTAGATCAACCACTTAAAACTGGGTGCATTTGCTTCAATTTTCTTCTCTGCACATCTTTTTATATCTAAGTGTTTATTGGTTTTCCACTTACTATTAAAGCATGTGGCTGCATGGTCTCTATGCCCTCGATTATAAATGAATATGTAGTCTTCTATCCAGTGGCTCTACCACAACATTTTAATCATTCCCACTTTGTGGGATGTTTAGTGTTTCCCAATTTACTCTTGGGCATTTAATTTTTTCTATATTTTGGATTCGTTTTCCTCAGGAGAGACTCCCAGAAGTCAAATTACTGGGTCAAAGGCTATAAATACTTTATGGCTCTTTATATTGCCAAACTGTTTTCCAAAAAGGAGGTATCAATTAATAAAATATCATCAACAAAATCTGAGAATACCATTTTTATAACATCTTAACCAGCATTGGGTTCTACAAAAATAAATTTTTATGTTGTCTTTGCTAATTTAAAATCTTTTAGAAAAATTACTGCTTTATTTTGAATGTCTTTGATTACTAGCTCAAATATTTTTCCATGTGTTTATTTACTAGCTTTAATTTCTTTTCTGTGAGTTGTCTGTTTATGCTCTTGGAATTTTAGTGTTTCTCTTATCAATTTGCATGAACATTTTACATAATAAAGATATCAGGCCTTTGGCCATTACATTTCCTGCAAACACTTCCCCATGTTGTCTGACTGAATTCTGGTTATTAAATTTGTAATATCGATAGTTTGCTAACATAAGTTTTTAATATTTATTCACTCAGACTTGTTGTTATCCTTTGTGACTTCTCCTCACCTTCTAAACTTACAAAACCATTGCCACTTCAAAAGTACTATCAACATTTAGATATTTCTTTCAGTTTTTCTATTTTTAAAATTAACTCTTTGGTACAGCCACTATGAAAACAGGGTGGAGGTTCCTCAAAAAATGAAAAATAGAACTATCATATGATCCAACAATTCCACTCCTGGGTATTTATCCAAAGAAACTGAAAACACTAATTCAAAAATATATATGCAGCTCAATATTCATTGCAGCTTTATTTACAACAGCCAAGATATGAAAGCAACCTAAGTGTCCATCAACAGATGAATGGATAAAGAAGATATATATATCTTTATGTATATATATATACATATATATATATAAAGAATATATCTATCTATCTATATCTATCTATCTATCTATTGAGAGAGTCAGTGGAATATTACTCAACCATAAAAAAGAACGAAATCTTGCCACTTATGACAACATGGATGGACCTGGGGGTATTAAGTTAAGTGAAATACTGTATGTTTTCACTTATATATGGCATCTAAAAAACAAAACAAATGAACAAATATAACAAAACAGAAACAGATTTGCAGATACAGAGAACAAACTAGTAGTTGCCAGAAAGGAATGGGGGTGGCAGGGGGTTGGGTGAAATAAATGAAGGGGATTAAGAGGCACAAGCTTGAGGTTATAAAATAAAAAAGTCACAGCGATGTAACAGGCAGCATAGGGAATATACTCAATGATATTATAATAAATTTGTACATTGCATAATCTATAAAAATATTGAACCACTGGGACTCCCCTGGAGGTCCAGTGGTAAAGAATCTCCCTTCCAATGCAGGGGATGCGGTTTCGATCCCTAGTCGGGGAACTAAGATCCCATATGCCTCAGGGCAACTAAGCCCATGTGCAAACAACAGAACCCATGTGTTCTGGAGCCCATGCCACAACTAGAGAGAAACTCAAGCAGACTGCATGCTGTAATGAAAAAGATCATACATGCCTCAACAAAATTTCCGTGTGCCGCAACTAAGACCCAACGCAGCCAAAAAAAAAAAAGGAAAATAAATAAATATTTTTAAAAAACATCGAATCACTACGCTGTGCACCTGGAACTAATATAATATTGCAAGTCAACTATACTTCAAAAAAAAGAAAAGAAAGAATTAACTCTGTAATCTATACGCTATGTGTTTTAGTGCATGTAAAATAATTAACCATTTTCCCATTTGTTAAGTGATTCTGTTCTTCCCCACATATTTCATTCCTTCAGCAAATATTTAGGTGCCCCATAGATGCCAAAACCTGCTCTGAATACCAAGGCACAGCAGTGAATAAGAGCAACTTATGTTGTGTAACTTGCTTTACTTAAATATAATGCATATCAACTTCCGGACTCTCCTCTTGTAGCCTTAATATCCTATAAGGTTCAGGAACCTTACTTTTCCAACCCTAGAGCAGCCATTTCAGGAATGAATTCCTATTTATTAACCATATTGTGACACAGCTCCCTTGATGCACAATCACCCTGTACATAGACCTATACACAAAGGGCCAAATCAAAAGGTTCTTGTTTGATGTGCATGAAATTAGAACAAAATCAGGCTAAGGTAACCATACTTCCACCTTCATGAGAAGAATGGTCTTGCCAATAGTTTATATTACCTAAGTCTAGCTGGGTGAGGCTCTATTTTCCCCTGGATGAGCTGAGCCAAGGTGTGCCCTCTGACACTTGCTTTATATTTTTCTCTTTTTTGGTTGAACTAGCTCCCCTTTGGATCAACACAGTTTTTCTTTGGAAATATTAATATATTCAGTAGGATCATGGCTAGCTCTTAGTGTCCTGGGAATCATATGGTCTCTTTGAAGTGACATTGCATCTTTTTGTCTTAATTTATTATGTTTGATTAACATTTATTCTTTTTTGTTTGTTTCTTCGTTTTTTTGACCTCACAGCGTGGCACGTGGGATCTTAGCTCCCCAACCAGGTATCGAACCTGCGTCCCCTGCAGTGGAAGTGCGGAGTCTTAACCACTGGATCATCGGGGAAGTCCAGATTAACATTTATTCTTAAAAGGATAATTGTATCTCCTTTAATTCCAAATTCCTCTATCTTCCAAATATAGACACTGTAAAGTAACTGGGTTGTTTTGTGAGCAAGCCTGCAAAATTTCTACATTTAAAGAAAAAGATATTATTTTTATAAATTTTCCTTGTGAGTATTTAAGATGTATTTTTATATAATCCATAAACATCTAAATACAGCCAAGGGCTTCCCTGGTGGCGCAGTAGTTAAGAATCTGCCTGCCAATGCAGGGTACATGGGTTCAAGCCCTGGTCTGGGAAGATCCCACATGCCACGGAGCAACTAAATCCGTGCGCCACAACTACTGAGCCTGCGAGCCACAACTACTGAAGCCCACGCACCTAGAGCCTTGCTCTGCAAGAGAGAAGCCACCGCAATGAGAAGCCTGCGCACCGCAACAAAGAGCTGCAACTACAGAAAGCCTGCGCACAGCAACGAAGACCCAACACAGCCAAAAATAAATATATAAAGTAAATATGTTAAAAAATATATAGCCAATTATTCAACATTCTTAATCATATTCTTTTATATCCTTATTCATATTTTATCTCTTTATCATAATCTGATGGCTATGTGTTAAAATCTATTACTACCAATAAGTGTCTGTCAGTATCTTTTATTTCTCACCATTTTTACTTTAGCATTTTGATGCTATGCTAATTGGCATGTCCAAGAGTATAAATTCTTCATTTTAATTGTGTTATTAATTGGCAAAGTAAAAAATTAATGGACAAATCATATCTTTTTTTAAAACATCTTTATTGGAGTATAATTGGTATACAATGGTGTGTTAGTTTCTGCTTTATAACAAAGTGAATCAGCTCTACATATATCTCCATATCTCCTCCCTCTTGGGTCTCCCTCCCACCCTCCCTATCCCACCCCTCTAGGTGGTCACAAAGCACCGAGCTGATCTCCCTGTGCTATGTGGCTGCTTCCCACTAGCTATCTATTTTACATTTGGTAGTGTATATATGTCCCTGCCACTCTCTCACTTCATCCCAGCTTACCCTCCCCCCTCCCTGTGTCCTCGAGTCCATTCTCTGCATCCGTGTCTTTATTCCTGTCCTGCCCCTAGGTTCTTCATAACCATTTAATTATTTATATTTATATTCCATATATATGTGTTAGCATACGGTATTTGTTTTTCTCTTTCTGACTTACTTCACTCTGTATGACAGTCTCTAGGTCCATCCCCCTCACTACAAATAACTCAATTTCATTTCTTTTTATGACTGAGTACAATTCCAATGTATATATTTGCCACATCTTCTTTATCCATTCATCTGTCGATGGACACTTAGGTTTCTTCCATGTCCTGGCTATTGTAAATAGAGCTACAATGAACATTGTGGTATATGACTCTTCTTGAATTATGGTTTTCTCAGGGTTTATGCTCAGTAGTGGGATTTATGGGTTGTATGGTAGTTCTATTTTTAGTTTCTTAAGGAACCTCCATACTGTTCTCCATAGTGGCTGTATTAATTTACATTCCCACCAACAGTGCAAGAGGGTTCCCTTTTCTCCACACCCTCTCCAGCATTTATTGTTTGTAGATTTTTTGATGACGGCCATTCTGACTGGTGTGAGGTGATACCTCATTGTAGTTTTGATTTGCATTTCTCTAATGACTAGTGATGTTGAGCATCCTTTCATGTGTTTGTTGGCAATCTGTATATCTTCTTTGGAGAAGTGTCTATTTAGGTCTTCTGCCCATTTCTGGATTGGGTTGTTTGCTTTTTTGTTGTTGAGCTGCATGAGCTGCTTGTAAATTTTAGAGATTAATCCTTTGTCAGTTGCTTCATTTGCAAATAATTTCTCCCATTCTGAGGGTTGTCTTTTGGTCTTGTTTATGGTTTCCTTTGCTGTGCAAAAGCTTTTAAGTTTCATTAGGCCCCATTTGTTTATTTTTGTTTTTATTTCCATTTCTCTAGGAGGTGGGTCAAAAAGGATCTTGCTGTGATTTATGTCATAGTGTTCTGCCTATGTTTTGCTCTAAGAATTTTATAGTGTGTGGCCTTACATTTAGGTCTTTAATCCATTTTGAGCTTATTTTTGTGTATGGTGTTAGGGAGTGTTCTAATTTCATTCTTTTACATGTAGCTGTCCAGTTTTCCCAGCACCACTTACTGAAGAGGCTGTCTTTTCTGCATTTATATTCTTGTCTCCTTTATCAAAACTAAGGTGACCATATGTGCGTGGGTTTACCTCTGGGCTTTCTATCCTGTTCCATTGATCTATATTTCTGTTTTTGTGCCAGTACCATACTGTCCTGATTACTGTAGCTTTGTAGTATAGTCTGAAGTCTGGGAGCCTGATTCCTCCAGCTCTGTGACAAATCATATCTTGATACATATTTCTTCTATTAGCTTTGTCACTCTCATTCTGTTGTTTTGTCTGGTGAATCTTTGATCATTCTTTTATTTTTAACCTTTCTTTATCTCTCTGATGACTTTTCCAATTCACACTGAGGTGCCTGCCTTCAGAGACATTCTAGAAATTCACATTTATTAACTCACATTAACCCAAGACCTGCAAAACGTTAGAGAGACAGATCAGTACACTTGGTATTGATATATTCGAAGTTCTGTACAATCTTGGCATTAGAGCCACCACTGTGCTTGCTATAGGGCATGCCTTCTGGTGTGTCAATACATGTCTCAACTTTTGAAAGCACCCTAGCCTTAAGTGCCAGGAATTATCCAACTTGGCTTCAGAAAGAGTGCATGTCTTAATGCTCCATTAGTAATTAATGAAAGAAGCAAACACAGTTTCCTTTATGGAAGACCTGCCAAGGCTCTGTTTACCTCTGTGTACCAGTGCCATTAGAATGAATGGTACTCTTGTTAGGAAGCAACAGATGTTTAGCACCAGGCAGATACATTATAACACAGGCTCTTTTAAAACTATATTTAATGACATCAAATCAAGAAATACTGAGGAACTATGGGAGATAGATGGAAGTAAAAAAAAAATGCTATCCTCTGCTCTCCAAGAGCTTGAATTTTATAGACAAGTAACCACATATAGAAAATAATTAGAAAAAGATATAATTGAGTATACAATCAAATGCTAGTTATCTGGTTCAGTATAATGTTTAGATTATGCTGATCTATTGCACCTGAAACCAAGTCAACCAAACTGTTAGGATGCCATGGATGCTATTTGGTCCATTTGTCTCATACTCAACCAAACATATTTTTAAATCATTATTCAGTCAGCTTAAAAAAATATGTACTGAGTACATACTACACATCAAGACGTGGACTAGAGGGTCAGTGATGAACCAGGTAAATATGGGCCCTGCTCTCACAGAGCTTACAGTCTGTAAGAGATACATAATGAAACACATATTTAATGATACAGATGAACTTATTTACAGAACAGAAATAGACTCACAGACATAGAAAACAAACTTATAGTTACCAAAGGGGAAAGGGTTAAAAGGGGGAGGGATAAATTAGGAGTTTGGGATTAACATATACACACTAATATATATAAAATAGGCTACTCTATAGCACAGGAAACTATACTCGATATTTCGTAATAACCTATAATGGAAAAGAATCTGAAAAAGAATGTAGCTGAAAGAATATATCTGAAAAGAATCTGAAAAAGAATATATATATATTATATATATATAGGTGCATAACTGAGTCACTTTGCTATACACTTGAAATTAACACAACATTGTAAATTAACTATAACTCAATAAAAAAAGAAGCGCAGATTTAAGATGCAGAGTTGTGATGCACTTATAGTGTAACTGGGATACAGTGAGATGTCACAGATGTGTAGAGAAGAAACATCTAACCCAGATCTAAGATGTGGAGGATTGCCTGCAAGAAGAATGTGCCAATGATTATGTGCAGTGCTGTAGAAGACACAAACATAAAAGACACGATTCCTGCTCTCTACTTGGTTCTTCATTCTAGTTGGTTGTTTAACACCAACACAATAAGCCAGTGGTACGTGATAAGATACATTCCCTGATATAATTCATTATGGCATAGACTATAAATGATGTAGACATTCAGGAAATAGGGAACCTTCCAGGAAAACTTCCATGGAAGAGGTGACACTTAAGTTGAATCATGAAAGGCAGGATCCATCCTTACAGGTGGCAACGAAAAAACCACACGCGAGGGCACAGAGGTAGGTGTGAGCATGGGATATTTGAGCACCAGTGATGAGCACTGCTGGGGAAGGGAGAAGCTGGATGGGAGAGGAGAAGGCCAATGCCAAGCCGAAAAGTATGAATTGATATAACAAATAGCAACCAAAGCTTTCTGGGCAGGAGAGTGATATAATAATTGGATGTTGTATAGAACATTAATTTATCAACAGTTTAAAGCCCCCTTTCCTACCTCGGGGTGCACATCAGTATCACTTGTGGAGTTTTTCAAAATTCCAATGCCCTCTACTCCAGATCCACTGCACCCTGAAGACCACTGTACATAGGTAAATTGGAAGGAAGTTAAGAAGACCTAATAAAAGGCTATTGCTAACAACTCAGGGGAGAAGCGATAAGGATTGGGGTTGGGGTGGCCACAGCATGAGTAGAAATAAGAGAAATTTCAAACAGTGCACAAGGGAGAGATGAGTCAAGAGTCCATGAGGTTTCCAAAGTCTAGAGCCCCCTTGATTTGGGAAAATAATGCCATTGGCAAAGACAGGATCTTTCATTACAGCTTTTAAATTATTTCAGGCAATTAATTATTTCTATCCTGTGATGATACTTTGTTTGTTTCCGTCACACCCACATGTTTCTAGAATAGACAGAAAATATTTAATTCCTGCCAAATAAGTTATAAGCCCTTTTGCTTATATAAACCTTGCTTTATACAATAAAACTGGGACCACCCAGCTGTTTATTTTCAAATTCTAGATATCAAATCATTGGTAGGTTTTCTCTGCATTGTTGTGGCAATAAAATGCCAGTCAGTTGTGATGTTCAGAGGCAAGGGAGAGCAGGGAAGGGGAAGAAGGGAAAGGGACCTGGGTTGGTCTGACCTAGGCCAAGGCCCTTAAATCTCCTTCTTGGCCTGCACTGGAGCCCTCCATAAAAATCTGCCAAGGCTGTTTCCACATCTTGGGGAATTTCTCCAACATCTCTCAGCTCTTTCCCGCACTCCCATCCCTGCTTTGTGCTGGGATTCTCCCTCCTCTGCGTGTCCTTTTAGTTTGGCAATTCTAATGGGTGGTTGATCTTGTTGGTTTCAGACAGCTATCTGGTCAGCCTCAGCTCCATGCTTTGCCACCTGTAGCCTTGGCTGGTCTCAACATGGCAGCTCCCAGCAAGACTCCAGAGGACCACCAGCCGGGAGCCAGCACTACCAATAATCACTTATCCAGAAAAAGGCACTCACTCTTCTAGTTAATTAAAAACTCCATTCAGTTTCAAATCCATTTTCCTGCCTTAGTGATTCTGAAGATCAGTTGTCATTATCTAGTAAATGAAAATATGAAAACTGAATACTACTTACTGACCCCTAAAATTTTACCCGGCTCTGGACAGTCATGGGGTTTTTTTTGTATTAACAGTTGAATTTTTTAGCTGTTTAGTTATGCAGTAAATCTTCTGTATCGCACCTTATCTTGATGTCATCTAACTCTCCTAAATGTAGTGCATAAAAAACAAAATCTGAATAAGAACCTGCTGTATAAAAAAATAAATAAAATTCAAAACAAAAACAATAAAATCTGAGCGAACTGGGGTTTCCAATTATAGTAACGTCTCACTTATCTCTTTACTGGAGAATGTGGTTTTCCACATAGTATCCAGATAACTGAAACATCCCCATTAACATGAATATTCATGTATTTAACCACTTTAAGGGAAAATTTTCACCATGAATTTTAGGTAAATACTCTACACAGCAGCTTTGAAATATGGCTTTACCTCTTCTTGATAACTTGGGCCTAGTATTGGGAATATCCGTGACTGTGTAGTTTTGTAGCAGTGTGTTCTCAGAGCATTAAAATGCATACAGCAATACAACTGTATTAAGCGGTCCCAGCTGCTAGGGCTTTTAAAGTTCTTTGTCTCCTCCCTCTTTTTAAGCTATTAATCCCAGTCATCCCCAGTGCTTTTCATAATAAAGCTCAGTGCATAAATAAATAAACGGAGTGGGTCAAGGCCCTGTAAGTCCTGTCTTCAAATTTGCTTCACCACACACATATGCATCACACGAGGATCTCGTCAAAATGCAGAGTCTGATCAAAAGATGGGGTGGACCTGCCTCTACATTTCTTACGAGCCCCCAGGTGATGCCGATGCTATTGCTCCATTAACCACACCTTCAGCCGCGAGGGCTCGAAAACCAGAGAGCCAGACTTATTCGAATTACATGCAAAATAAGAGTCAGCACTGAGAGAGACCTTGGAGTGACCACCTTGGTTCATGGAGTTTGTGACATTCAGCACGGCTGCTGAGAGGCTTTTTAAAAGTCACTTGAGGTTTCAGATAAGGGAGCTCTAGCTACAGCTGAAGTCCCTTTATTTAAGGTTGTATTTTAATTATAGAGGCACTCGCACACATTTCACAAGAAAAGGAGCCCACTGCACCCTTTCCCATTCTAATTAATTCTGTGGGCACTGGAAGTAAAGACCTGCTCATGAAGCACGAAGGTTATGTTCTCAGGGAATAAGCGACGTCCTCCGCGGAGCCCATTGCTTCGCGCCACGATGCAAGAGCCCGGGGCTGAGGGGGCTAGTTTTGGTAGAAGTCAAGGTTGGTCAGAAAAGAAAAAAATGAACAGGGGCTGCACCACTCCCCCGTCTTTTTGTACCGCTCTGATTTCAACACTTTCAAAGTACTTTCATCTCCTTATTAAAACCATTTTCGTGAGGCCAGTGGGACGAGTTACTACTCATAACTGTGAGAAAGGGAGTCCTAGGAGATCGTTACTTGCCTAAAGCCGCTCAGCGAGTCAGTGCTTTTGGGAGCCTGGGATCCCAGCGCTGTTTCCAGGCACCAGGAGAGCCCTCCCGGGGCCTCCTGCCGTCCATCATCCACAGATCAGCTCGTGCTCCCGAGCAACAGTTGGTAGCACGGCCTATCCGCATGAAAGGGGCCTCTCTCGTATTTTCTAGCTCACTCCGAGGCTCCAGAGTGTCAGCGACCAGGGCGGGGGTCGACGGCCCCCCTCGAGCCAGGCACCAGCGGGGTGACTCTAAGACAGGGCTGCAGCCGCGGGCCTCCCCACCGTGGGTCCCGCGTGTCTGAGCGCCAGCCTCACGCCAGAAGGCTGAGAGTGGCCAGGCACAGCCCCTGCCCTGCAGACTCGGCTTCACAATCCGGCAACACCCCGCCAAGCTCGCAGCCAGGAGTCTCACCCGCAGCCCCGCGCTGGGGCCGCCGGGGGGACCGTGCGACGGGGCAGCCTGGTGCCAGGGAGCCGGTCACCTTCCTCCTAAAGAAGGAGTTCCGTGAGGAGAGTTTGGCAGGCAGCGGGCACACTCGCCTGAATACCAGCCATTCGGCTGAAGGGAACGGATCCAGCAGTTTTCACTTATGTTACCACAAACAGCAGATGCTAAAAATACACTGCGGTCTGGGCCTTCATTCCAACCGCGTGTCTCCATACATCATTTATAAAGCGATGTCCAGCTTTCCTTTTGTTCACGGTCTGGGAGACTGAAGCAGCAGAGAGGTGATCCCAACTAATGCTGCCCTCTTTTGGTTTGTCCCTTTGAAGGGGCAAAGGAGGGGGCAGCTGAGAAAGGGGAAAGAAAGCCGAAAGACAGCAAAGGCCCCCGGCGGGGGCTGAGGAGGAAAGAAAAGTGAAGCAGGCGGGGCCCCTCATATTGGTTTCCGAGGCCACAGGGCAGGTGTGGGTGCTGTGATCAGGCAGCCCCGGCTAGACATGAGGGGACAGAGGGGGCTTAAGGAGGAAGGGCTGGCTGGCCCCAAAAGCTTGCGGGTTTTTTCCCACAACCTATAAACACACTTTTACAAAAAGTGCCGTCACTTCTCAGCTTGGAGGACAACAAGCGGGCCTTGGGGATGTGGCGGGTTCAGTTTCAGACCACCACAATCAAGCAAATATCACAATAAAGCCAGTCCCACAAATGTGTGGGTTTCCCAGCGCATATAAAAGTTATGTTCCCACTATACTGTAGTCTGTTAGGTGTGCAATAGCACCATGCCTAAAACAAAATGCACATACCTTCATTAAAAAATATCGTCTTGGGTTTCCCTGGTGGCGCAGTGGTTGAGAGTCCGCCTGCCGATGCAGGGGACACGGGTTCGTGCCCCGGTCCGGGAAGATCCCACATGCCGCGGAGCGGCTGGGCCCGTGAGCCGTGGCCGCTGAGCCTTTGCGTCCGGAGCCTGTGCTCCGCAACGGGAGAGGCCGCAACAGTGAGAGGCCCGCGTACCGCAAAAAACAAAACAAACAAACAAAAAAACGTCTAGCTAAAAAGTGCTAACCATCCTCTGAGCCTTCAGCAAGGCGTAGTAGTAACATCAAAGATCACTGATCACAGATCACCATAACAAATACAATAACAATGAAAAAGTTTGATTTATTGAGAGAATTACCAAAATGTGACACAGACACAAAGTGAGCAAATGCTGTTGGGAAAATGGCACCGATAGACTTGCTTATCACAGGGTTGCCACAGACCTTCAATTTGTCAAAAACGCAACATCTGTGCAGTGCAATAAAATGAGATATGACTGTAACCTGTCACCTCCCGTACAGCCATGGGTTTCTCCTTAGCGCAGCGTTCAGGCAAGTTTCAGGCAAGCACACGACTGTCTGCACTGGAGCAAAGACAGAAGCAAGGAGAAAGGGCTGGAAAGAGACAAACAACTTAGCCCTTATTAACGGGGGAAAAATACCTGAAAGAAATGGCCCACTTAATGGGTGAGATTTTTAAATTTTTGATGTCTGACATTTGTTTCTTCTTCCTTCAAGCCCAATAATTTAAGTGGGATAAAAGGAAGAAATGAAAACAATTAAGAGTAGTTTCTGCAGATTCACAGACATAGAGAACAGACTTGTGGTTGCCAAGGAGGAGGTGGGGTGGGGGAGGGAAGAACTGGGAGTTTGGGGTTAGCAGATGCAAACTATTATACATAGGATGGATAAACAACAAGGTCCTACTGTATAGCACAGGGAACTATATTCAATATCCAATGATAAACCATAATGGAAAAGAATAGGAAAAAGAATATATATGTATATGTATAACTGAATCACTTTGCTGTATAGAGGAAATTAACACAACATAGTAAATCAGCTATACTTCAATAAAATTTTCTTTTAAAAGTAGCTTTCTGTACATGTCCATTCTCAAAACTAACTGTGCATTAAGGCCTTTTTTGCTTTGATTCCTGGTGAGAAATGAGTCCTAAAATTCAAACATAGTTATGAAAAGCAACTAATTTTCATTTACTAAGACCCACAGACAAGAGAGCACCTTTTATATAAAGAACCTTTATAGCCTCCCTTTTTTCGGGCCCTGGGTTCAAATCCACATGCTCTCGCACATCTCATGACATCCCAAACCCTTTTTCACTTGGGCATAATTTGCTAATTGCATAGCTAAGTGCCTGAAATGTAGTAAGAACTCAATAAATGTTAACTGCTTTCATTATCCAATCCATGTTTCCTAACAGCACGATTAACAGAGGCCAAATTCACTATCCTACTTATTTTTCATTCTGATGCCCACAGTTCTGTATTTGGGGCAGTGAGAAACAGGGGCTCAAAAACAGTTGAACTTTTTACTTACAGCAGCGCCTCCTCATCCACTAAAAACTAAAAAATTAATGCTTGAACTCATTCTACTCATTTTTTTCAGGGCAAGCACCCCTCTGCCTCAACCAGGCAGCATAATCTCTTTCTCAAGGCTTTGCCATCTACTTACAGGGGACAAAACACATCCACATAAACACATATAAGTGCCAATTTCATGAAACAGACCATGAGCACAGTGGGGGAAAAGAAACATGTATCCTAGAATGAGAAAATGAGCATCTGATCACGTACAATTAGAGATGGATGTTATGTCCTCAACTCTCCTCCCTAGTAACAGAATGTAGTTTAGGCTGTTTAGAACGGTGAGGACTTATGTTGCAACATTCACATTCTCTAAACTCATGACAAGTGACCCCAAAGCACACAACATTTGGTAATTGAGAAAAACAAAGGAATGATTCTATCTATGCTGAACTGGCTTATTCATCGATTTGCCCCAGGGCAGGGGGCTGGTCCAGGCAGCTTGCTAAAGCTATCTTAACGCTCTGAGTGCGAGCCTGGTCCCTCAACAGGGACTTACCCACGTAGCCTGCATCACTGGCCAATGCACCCCATTTCAGCGGCATCATCCTATACATACCGGACAGATCTGAATTGAGTTGCGCCTGTTGGCAGGGAAGCAAAAATGAAACTCACTGTTGATATTTTGTCTTGAAAGGCATTTGTTTTCATGGCTTTTCTTTCTTCTTTTGCTTCCTCCCTCATCCTAGGATCTAAAAGACTCAGGCTCCTTTGGGACCAAAGGCAACATTATCAGCTTCTACTGGGAGGCACGCAAACAGTGAAGGCAGAAAGTCGGGGTTGAAGTGTACTGCGTTTGTAGCTTTCACATCTCCATATGGTCCCAATTTAGGATCACAAGCAGAGTTGTTTATTTTAGAAAAGCTTTTTAGTTCACTTTTAAGGTATTTTGCTTAGGCATTGCTTGCTTTTCAAAAGGAGAAAATGTGTATTTTTTTCCAAAGTGGTGTTTGTTTTGGCTGTTTACTCATTTGCAAAAGTTCAGATTCTATTCTGTGAATTTAACGCATTTTCCTGCAGCCACAAGCCCCGCCCCTGCCCAACACAAACACCCCAAAACTCCAAATTAAAGCAAAATACATTAATTTGAAAATGAGGCATTTTTAGGGTAGCTGTGAATTTTGTGGGTTTTGAAAACATCATTTTAACAGGTAATTTACAGTAGCATTTTCAGTCCCTTCATGTAACTTCATTTGCTGCCTGAAATGAAGTCTCTATTTGGCAATTTGTATGGAGGCCAGGTATGTTTTTGTACTGAGGTTAAAACCCATTTAGGGTCCTTTAAAACCTGTAGGCTATGATTCTTGCTGAAATTATATGACTTAACTGGGAGGCAGTGGAGCTTAAGTTGAGGTATCAACTAATGTTGAAAAAATGGGACTACAGACAAAATTGTGGGGGGATTGGTAGTAGGTGAGGATATTGGTAAAAAAGTCAAACTATGAACTTGGACCCCCTAGCACCTGGTTCCATCCAGGAGTCCTGCTGTCTCCAACTATTCAAAGCCCCCAACCGCATCTTCCTTTCTGAAACTTTACTTACTGATGACATCCTCTGTCCAGAGCCTGGGCGTCATTCCTGACACAAATCCTGGGTGTCATTCCTCTACTAAGAAGTATGAATTAACCCGTGGTACTCTGCTCCTGTATAATATATTTACACCTTAGAGAATTCTTGGGATAATTATTTTAACTTAAAGTCATGACTCCACTAACAGGAGTTCCAGTCCCCCTGGTGTACCAGCTAAAGAGACAAGCAGGCTATGTCAGGTTCTCAGGTCAGGAGGAAGGACAATGGCAGTGACGATCCTGATAGGCAGGCAGAAATAAACGTAAGGAGGACATCAGAGGCCAAACCGGAGCCAAGTAAATGGCTGCAAGGTTCATGATTAGTGATTAAGCATCCAAGGAAATAGCTTCCAACACAAAGGAAAAAGAAGTAGGGCTGCAGAAGTGTAGAAAATAGGGAAAAAATGACTGCGTGAGCCGACAGGTGACGTCAACGACAAGCCATTTGGGATCGTGGAGGTGGTCCCCTGCTCCAGACTTAAAGCTCTTTGATAATTTCTTTCCCACCAGCTTGAGTGTTACAGGGGCAGCAGGTCACTAGGAACACAGAGCTGAGAAGGAGGCGTGAATAAAGGGTAGCAGAGGCCATGGCGGGTCCATTTTGGATGGGATGGAGATGGGAGGTGACAGGGCTTAGCAGTCATGTGCTTGGTGTCAAGAGCCTCCTTTGTGAGGTTCTGTACTGGCCAGAGGAGCAGCAACCTAGCCCAGAAGGTACATGCCCAGGAATGCAATCATTTCCTATGGCAGTACCCTTGTCTGTAGATTAAGACAAAGGGACTCAATTCCGGTCAGGGAAGGCCTCTGGGCCATGACAAAGAACGATCCCACCTGGTCTTACCAATTGGTATCTGCATTATCGATCCCCTGTTTCCCTTTCTCCATCCAAAGCTGCTATAAGTAACTAAGCATCTTATAAAGAGCTAGCATAAACATTTGTTTTGGACAAACAGTGATCTCCTTATAGGACATTCTTCTCTGAGTTTCTAGCAGTTATTACCTTTCTTCTTTCTTTCTTTTTTGTTTTTGAATTGCAGCCTCGGGAGGAGAGGGCAGGTGGTGTGTGTGTAGGAGGGTTGGTGGGCAGGGGTGGGCACCGGGACTAAATCCTCCGCAAACATTTGGTATAGTTTTTCTGGCCTGTAGTTTTCCCATCTCACACACATATTTCCAACTTCTTCCTTTTGTAGCCATGTAATCCCTGCCTGGCGACGTTATTAAGAATAAAACAACATCGTCACACACTGTGGATGGGAATGTACTAGGATACAGCTGCTTCAGGACACAATCTGGCAGCTCTTCAAACGGTTCAACAGAGCTATCATATGACCCAGCAATTCCAGGTCTAGGTATATACCCAAGAGAAATTAAAACATACACCCACCCAAAACTCGTACTCAATGTTCATAGCAACATTATCCATCATAGCCAAAAAGTGGAAATAAACTAAATGTCCATCAATTTTAAAAAGGAATAAGACAACGTCAAAACCAACAAAAAATGCTTAGCTACTTACTGAGTATAAAATAAGTGCCAGGCACCATACCTGGAGCTAGGGGCTCATGGCATGCTGGAGGAGACACAAAGTTGGTTGTCACAAAGCTGTGTGGAAAGTGGAAGCAGCTCCCACAAGGGAGGGCAGAAGAAGGGTATACGCCATGCAACACTGAAGTGATAACTCACGCGTTTCTTCTGAACCTTAAAAATGGCAATCTTTCTTACCCACAAATGGTAATGGGAGTGAAGAAAGCAGAATTCAAATTCATTCATAAATCCAGACTTACATTTTAAAATAGCCTTAAAAAATAATTTAAAAGATTTTTAAATGGCTTCAGCCTCCCCACCCACCTTACCAACCAAAATTTTAACTAGAACTACTGATGAGAAACAATTAAATTTCATAGTCTCTCTTTACTTGCAATAGTAGATAGCAGCTCTGTCCTATAGAAATATAATGAAAGCTACATAGGTAATTTAAAATTGTCTAGTAGTCTCATTTCAAAAAAATAAAGAGGAACAGATGAAGTTAAATTTAATAACTAGAAAAATGTATTCCAAACGATGCAAATTGCTATATCAACATGTGATCAATATAAAAAATGACCTATATATTTTGCATTCTTTCTTTCTTTCTTTTTTTTTTTTTGGTACTGCCTTCAAAATCTGGGTTGTAGTTTAGAGTACATCGCAATTCCAACCAGCCATATGTCAAGTGTGTAGTAGTCACCCATGGCTGGGGTCTGTGTGGACAGCTCAAGTTCACAGAGGAGGTGAGGCATGCTAGGCAAAAGTGGAGGCTCTGCAGTCTGAATGCTTGAGTTTGAATCTTGGCTCCATCACACTACTGTATGACCTCATCTGTAAAATGAGAATACAAATAATGCCAATTTGAAGGGGTTGGTATGAGGATAAAATTAAAAAATATATATATATAAATCAATCAATCAAATAAATTTTAAAATAATAAAATAATTTAACAAATTTAATTTAAAAATAAAAATAAAACAAATAATAAAATATAAAAACTAAAAAAATAAAATAAAATAGGCCTTGTGAGGTTTTTTGCATGGATCTTGGCAAATATTAAGTTGTTGTAATTTTACAATACATGTGCTGCATACTTAAAAACTTAATGTGATCCTGGACAAGTTACCTTACCCCTTGAAATATTCATTTTCCTTTTCTGTAAAACAGAGGTGATAATAATACTTCATTAAGAAGATTAACTTGTACAAACACAGCACTTAATAAATGTTCGTTTCTTTCCCCTTGGATTCAGGTGTCAACAAACAGAGAAATAGCCAAAGGGCCAGCACAGTTGGAACAGAGGTAAATGGGCCTGGGAATTGGCAAACTGATCGTCACAAGGTAACTGTGCGACAGGCAAGCATCTAGATGGTTCCAACCTACCTCGGGCAGTTTGAGAGTGCCCACAAGATGTGCTTCTTTTGTAGTCCCTGTACTAGAAGCCATCTAACAACAAGCAGGCTCACTGTTTCATAGGCTGATGGAGGATGGATTTGCATCTTATATGATACGTCGCTATGTATGCCCAATTCAATAGACAGCCATTCGATATTTTAAAGCTACAGCCATGACTTGGTTCTCTTGGTGTTAATAAGAAGAAAAACAAATGAACTATTTAGTTACTATATAATTCAAAATCTCTATTGGTAATGGCCTTGACTGCTTTCCTACTCCGAGGCTTGTTTTTTCATATTTAATGTCTTATACAAGATTTTGAGAAGGAAAACTTAAAAATTTTAATTAGAACCATATCCTAAATATCCTTCTGCTCCTCTGCATATTTGTTTATTTTTTCTTAGGATTGATTTGTTAAGAGTTTTGGAATTACCGGAGAAGAGCTTTTGAGGATGTTTGAAATCCATGATTCAAAACAGGGAAGGTCACAAGAGTGATGGGATTGGTTATGACACCAGAAGGATCCAGCCATTCCTCAAACCAGGGGCTCAGAACACTCCACCCTGCACTTCAAGGAGATGTTGTAAACCCTCCCAAGGTTTTAATGCCCCTTCGTGCTTTAACGTTCCAGAAGGCTCATTTCTGAATAATAATAAAACTGCCACGAAAAACAAAGTGAGCTTTGGATGATACCAAGGGCTCAGCCATTCCTCCCACCAATGGAAAGGGAAATTTTGATAAGACACGAACAGTACTTGATTTTACCTAATGGGACTCACAGCTCTGACTCCTTACTTCTCCAAGGAATTCAATAAAACTAAGTGTAACAATACAAAATGAAATAAAACAAACATCACAAAAACACCCTCCACTAAACTAGGTCCCCTCGTGACCCTAGATTTATCTCTGTAGCCATGTTACATCTTTCCGAGGGTGACAAAAACCACTCTTTTTTTTTTAAAATACAGGAGTTAATGCTGATATGATCAATTAAATAAAACAGAATTGGGCACAGACAGATGCCTTACTAAATGGAAATAAATATCCTGAAAATCTGCATAGAGGTTATTCAGGATACTCATGGTATTCCAACTACTTCAGTGGCATCAAGCACAGTTTTAGGGAAAAGGGGCCCTGATGAATAAATGTACTTTTAATTCATTTAAAGGCAGTGATTTGAGATTTAAGGGACTTTGGGGTGAGTTGGGGAGGGTTGCGCAACCACAGAAATGCCATTTAAACCATGAAAAGTTTTTCATCCAGAAATCCTAAGGGTTTTACTTATGTTGACGTCTATTCCCCACCTGAGAGAGGCAGAAGAATGATTATGAGAGGAAGAAGGGTCTCTGAGACCCAAATTGGAGGCACAGATAGAGGTTGGGTTTCCTTAGGCATCCCTGGCCCAGCCCACAGTTGTGAAGAAATTATTATGGATTTATTATTATGCTTTGGAGCCTCATCTCCTAAGTGAGACTGTAGCCCTCCTGACCTCTCTCTGTCCCCTTCAGTATTTTCTTTTTTTTTTTTTTTGGCCGTACAGCTTGTGGGATCTCAGTTCCCTGACCAGGGTTTGAACCCAGGCCATAGCAGTGAAAGCCCAGAATCCTAACCACTAAGCCACCAGGGAACTCCCCCCTTCAGTATTCTTTAGGTACAGCAGCTATTCAAGACATATTCGTTGATGGAATGGCCTCCGTTCTGTGAGACTGGAGGTAACTAAACGGTTCTCAGCAGGTTATGTGTTATTTATACAAACAAAAAATTCTAGCAGAACACACATGACTAGTTGCTATAACTGCTCCTAGAGGTGGATTTACAGTGAAGTGAATGAAGCTGAAGATTCAGAACCTCACATTTTCATAGACTGCTTCCAAGGCCCTGGACCTAATTTTGTAATTTGCTGTTATTTGCCTTAAAGAAGTTTCCAAATTACATAAGCTTCAGGCCTCACAAAGCTTGGATCTGCTCTGAGCTGTTCTTAAAAGCCTTCCATGAATACCATCGTGGAGTTTTTATCTGCCATTATTTTAACTCCTACTTATCCAAAGCAAATATAAATCAATTAGCTCTGGAACCATGGACAAATTAGGCCTGGGTTTCCTCGCTTCCGAAAATGACAAGCAACTGCATAGGATTCCTCAAGTCTCAAAAGAGAGAGATGTGGAGAAGATACAGTGGGAAAAGAAAGCAGCAAAGGACCCCCAGCCCCAGTCCCGGCTGCACTGCTAACAGCTGGTATGTGACCTTCAGTGAGGAACTTCACCTCTCCAGACCACAATTTTCTCTACTGTGAAACGCGTCAGGTGGACAAGATGCTCTCTGAAGCCCCATCTCGCCCTGTGCTTCCAATACCCTAATTTATGCTGTAGGCCACACCTCTCACCTACTCTCACCAGATGCTCACAAGAGCCCCAGGGAGTATTCAGCGGGGTATTCTGGTGAGCTTCTGGCTTCTAATTCAGTGTTCTTTTTGCTACACCCCACTGCAGACATTTGCCAGCCGAACAGTAAATAAGGCTGATGTCACCGGCTTTGATGGCCTTCAAAAAATGCGCTGTTGTCATGCCGAGTCAAAGATGACGCTCTGACATGAACCAGGCTTGTAGCGTGTGGACGTGGTGATCACGAGCGTGCAGCTCCCTTCCCACGAGAGGCAGTGGATTTGAAGCTGCAGCTGGTACAGCTGGTCTGCAGGGAAACGTCATTTTTTTTTTCCTCATGCCTCCATTCCAAACCAGGTTTCCTTTTCTCCATTACTTGACTGTCCATTGCTGACAGCTGGACAATCACTGGAATCACCTGGGGCACCCAAAAAAAAAAACAATCCTCAGCAGCCCCAACTCCCCAGAACTCCCAAATTTACATTCCTGGAGATACTGGGGGCCAGGGATCTTTAATTCTAAAAGCTTCCCAGCTGATTCTGATTACCCAGCGGGTGAGAATATCGCTGTTCTCGGTAGTTTTCTCTATCTTAACAGGCCTGGAAATACCACAGCACTTGAAACCGTCTATCCCGCTACTCTGATGCCTCTTGTTACAAAATCAGCTGGGGCAGTGTTGGCTGGGACAAGTAACAGCAGCCAGAGGACACCCCTATCACAAAAGACCACGCATTGTACGATCCCGTTATATGAAGTGTCCAGAGTAGACAACTCCATAGAGTAGATTAGTGGTTGCCAGGGGTTGGGAAAGGGGAATAGGAAGTAAAGGGAGGGGACGAGGCGGGCAGAGATGGAAGGAGTGGTGATGGCTAAGGGGAATGGGGTTTCTTCTGGGGATGATAAAAATGGTCTAAAGTTGACTGTGGTGATGTGAATATGCTGAAAACCATTAAAATGTATGCCATAAATGGGTGAATTGTATGGTATGTGAATTATATCTCAATAAATACATAAGTAAATAACCAGCCCTGGGCTTCCCTGGTGGCGCAGTGGTGGAGAATCTGCCTGCTAATGCAGGGGACACGGGTTTGAGCCCTGGTCTGGGAAGATCCCACATGCCGCGGAGCAACTAGGCCCATGAGCCACAACTACTGAGCCTGCGCGCCTGCAGCCTGTGCTCCGCAACAAGAGAGGCCACGACAGTGAGAGCCCCGCACACCGCGATGAAGAGTGGCCCCCGCTTGCCACGACTAGAGAAAGCCCTTGCACGGAAACGAAGACCCAACACAGCCAAAAATAATAAAATAAATTAAAAGAAGGCTCAACATTTAAAATAAAATAAAATAAAATAACCAGCCCTAACCTTCCCTTCCTCCTCTGCACACACACACATAAACACACACCCACACACGTACCATGCCAACTTGTGATCACTGGCAGGTTAATCACAAACACCCAACAGGTGAATGTCCTCCGTGTTTGGCATTCAGCCTCCTTATCACCTCACTCACCTGTGACCACTTGTTATGACCCTCCTCCCACCCTCCCAAACCAGATCCCAAATTGTCCCAGGACAATGGCACCACCTGGTGGCCAACCCAGGAAATCTCTGACTAGGTATTTCTGCGCTACCTCCTCTCTCATTGTCTGAGGACCTCAGGCATAAGCCATTCTCTCGTTTTCTTCTGCCAACTTCAGGGTTCAGTTAATTCTCATTTAGGTAATCTCCAATTTATACACAAGCATTCCCTTCCATCTCTTCTCCCAATCCTTTCCCAGAGTCCAACCCTTCAACTGCTGCTAAAAAGCTTAAGGAACTTCAGTTATAAGCCTGCACTGTGAAGAAGGCAAAATCTGAAAGTGGTTAGTCACAATCCGATCTAATAAAGAACAACGCACCTTATTAACAAATATTTTGGAGAATATGAAAAGCAAACAGCTACATAATAGATGGAAAGATGGTCAGTTTTGCTGGTAATCAAATAAATACAAGCTGAAACAATGAGTGTCATTTTTGCCTGTCGAAAGATTTAAAAAGGTAATACTAACAGTTAACAAGGGAGACAAGATTCCCACAAACAGAGGAAGAGAGAGCAGCCCTATTACTCCAACATTTACAGAAATCAATCTAACAGTAGGTAGGAAATGGAGCCTAAAAATATGCATGGAGCTTGACCCAATTTTTCTTTTCATAGAAATATATACCCTAGAGAATTTATCAGGAGTCTACACAAAGATTCATATGCAAATATGATCACTGAAGCAATGTTTTTGATGGGGACAAACTGGAACAACTCTAAATGTCCTGTATTTGGGGAATACTTAACTGAACGTGGGATAAACATATAATAGAATATAATTCAGTTACTAAGAATAATTACAGTGATTTTTAAAAATGATAAACAAAAAGGCTCTTGATATCATATTAAGTATAAAAATCCAGATTAAAATATTTACAGTATGGGGGGAGGGATAAATTAGGAGGTTAGAATTAATGCATACACACTATTACATATTAAATAGATAACCAACAAGTACCTGCTGTACAGCACAGGGAACTATACTCAGTATTTTGTAATAACCTATAAGGGAAAAGAATCTGGAAAAATATATATATGTATGTATAACTGAATCACTGTGCTGTACACCTGAAACTAACACGACATTGTAAATCAACTATACTTCAATAAAAAAAATTTACAGTATGATTTTTTTTAATTACATTTATGTGCATAGAAAAAGAGACTGGAAAGAAGCACAATAAATGTTGAAAGTAGGTATCTCTCCGTGGTAAGACTGTAAATAATTTATTGTCCAAATCATCCACAGTGGCCTTTATTACTTTTTTAAATTACTTTTATAATAAGAAAAATTACTATAAATATAAGTAGTCCATACCACCTAGAGAGTCTTTAAAGGTACCCCAAATTTCCTTCTGAAATGTGCTGCACCAGGAAAAATAAAGCCTGCAGAGAAGTGGTTCTCCACAGGGGGCGATGTTGACCCACAGATGACATTAGTTCTGGTTGTCACAAGTCAGGGAGTTCTGCCGGCATGTAGAGGGCAGGTGCCAGAGATGGAGCCCTCATAGCAGAGAAGTCTCTGGCCCAATGTCACGGGTGCTGAGAGTGAAAACCCTGCTCTCAAGTCAAACTCACACGATTTGAATCCAGACCTGTATCTGTATCCCCCTTAGCTGGTCAGTCCTGGTCAACTACTCACCAACTCTGTACATCAACTTGCCCTTGTGAGAGAGCAGCATCTGCATAGGATTCCTGAGGGCAAAAGTAACCATAGGATTTCTGAGGGCAAAAGTAAGCATATATATATATATGGTGTCTGGCACATAGTAGATGCAAAATAAACATTAGTTCTCTTCCCCTAGAACCACATTTAAAGGAAAAATACTATTACGTATTCAATTTTGTGTTTCCTTTTGTTAGGTATTATAAAAAGAGAGCTTCTTAACCTTTTAACTAACCTCAATTACCTTTTTCAAACGTATATTTGGAGTCAAGTCAGCTTTGATGTGCTCTCCCCAGATTCTAGAGCTTTAATATCAGGTTGATAGGATGAAAAAAAGTGAATTCTTGAATCTACCAAAAACTCATGGAGGCAAATGTTCTAAGTACTGGGGCTAATGTAGGTGAAAATCTGATCTTCTGTCCTGACACTGCCCACTGGGTCCACCCTGGGGTCTGGAGGGGGACACAGGGCACCAAAGGACACACAGGTGTTGTGTGTGCATCTCTGCTTAAATCGGAGGGAGGCTGACGGTCATCACGTGCTCTCCTCGGTGCTGTAAGTGGGGGTGAGGGATGAGATCTGACTCGTCTTGGACCACAGATGAAGGCTCTGAAGCAGGGTGGGGAGGCCTGGGTGGGTAGGCGGGCTGCAGAGAGAGTTGCGTGGGTACCAGGTACCCATCGCTTACTCTGCTCAAGGCCTGGATCTGGAGAGCTGGGAGGAGCTGACCACTCCCTGCCTGCAGGCACGTCTTGCACAGCCCAGACCTCCAGGCTCCACAACTCTGCCTGTAAAAAGAAGCCAGAGGCGCTGACCTGGCTCCAGAGTGCTGTATACAGACCCAGTTCAATGAGAACCAACTGCCAAAAATCCTCTTCACTGACCCCATGCGAAAACAAAGAATCCTTCTGATATTAGTAAAATGCATCATTTACCATCAGAAGAACTGCTCTTTTACCCATCCCTTCGGAAACATTTTCAGGCAATAGCACCTGCACTGTTGCCATATTTTTGCACACTCCAGCGACTAAGGGCTATTCAGAGTCTGGACAAACCCACAAGTGGTCCTTCCCGTCAAATGCTGAAGGATTAAAAAAAGAAGGCAGGCAAGCAAGAGACAGGAGAAGCGACCTGCTGGTTCAGTTCAGGAGACGGGTGTCTGCGGTAGTTTACAGCAAAGGGACTCCTCCCAGCAGGCCCATCCAATCTTGCTGCTCAGGTGGAGAACGTGAGTCACTCACATCTCGTCCAAACCGTGCCGGGCTTGTTGACACAGGCCTGCTGAGCTCTCGGACCAGGAAGGTCCCCTGGGCCTCTACAGGGCAGGCCACTCTACTGGACTGACCATCTCCCCAGCCACAATCTGTCTCATGCAGATAACCTCGGACAGGCCTCCGGGGGAGATGGCCAGTAGTGCCCCGAGCCTGTCACCTTGGTTGTTTCCAGCCCTGGGGGGAGTATCACCCTGCTTTGCTCAGGCCAAACACCATGCCAAAGTTCTCACTGCACGGTGTTGCCACACCCACTGGGCACCAGCGTCCTCTGAAGTGCTGGGAGGGGTCAGCCTCTGGCCCCCTGAGAGCTTACGATCCAGTGTGTCCAACACGGAACAGGTGGAGCAGCTAGAGGAAAGAGCTGGTCCACAGACCATCCAGCCTGTGCTGAGCACGGCGGGAGGCACGCTCCCTCGATTCTCTCTCTGACGTCCACACGCGCTGAGTGACTGAAGCAACGCCCACCTCCGTCCCCCGAGATCCCAATGGTGTTGGTGCCTAATGCGCACGTATCTGACCAAGACACAAAGAAATACCCCACCCACCTCCCACCTAAAACCACCACCGCCGCCGTTGCCAGCCAGGCTCGGGGCAGCCTTTTTATCTGCAAGGGGACAGAGGAGGGTGCAGGACACTCTGCAGAGAAGGGGGACAGGCAGAGTCACACGCACCATGTACCCCTGTCCCCGGATGCTCTTAAGTAGAAAAACTCGGTGACAACCCTCAAAGTGACCAGCTTTCCTGTCACCTCCCCTCCACCCCTAACCACCCTGCACTCAACACATTCTGGATACAATGTCTATTTCCTCCCGCCTCCTCCTGCCTGAACCTGAGTCCCCATGATCCACAAGATCCTTCCTCAAGGAAGCCCGGCTCAAGTTCAACTGACCTGCAGCGTTTTTGTGTTTTTTTTTTTTGCGGGGTTGGGGGGTGCGTAGGGCAACGCCTTACCTCCCCTCAGAGCTCCTGCGTGGTGACTGTGAGAGCCACATTCTGGACTCTCAGCTCCTATCCCAGCGTGTGGAAAGTGTGCATTTCTATTTTTATGTCCCTTTCCCTCACCTAGACTTCAAGCTCCTCAGACAAGGGCTGCTACAGTCACAGTTAAGAGAACACGGGCCCGGCCGCTCCCCTGCAGCTCCGCGGATACCAGTCTGTATCACACCCATTTAACTGACCCACTCCACTGGAGCGAGGGGGTGTATGAAAATACAGTTTATCATTCCTGATCTTGCGTGTGTTTTCTCATTCTCACCCCTCTGGAGCACCGATGGAAAACGCATCCGGGGATGGGGTGAGGGGAAAGGCAGTCCAGTCCTGTTCTGTCCCCGATCCTCAGGAAAACTACCCAATTCCTCGGGTCAGAGTTTAACTTTTACTAACAGGCTAAGAGAAGATAATGACTGACTCTTACTTCACAAAGATCCTATGTAAAAAAATTAGATGTGTGTTGGTTGGTTTGAAAATGTATCAAGGTTACAGCACCTGGCATGCGGTAGGCACCCAGTAATTACTTATGGAGTCAGTAAAAATGGAAATGTGTTAGATGATATTTTGATAGGATGCATGGTTCAGGGGAAGCATACTGATCATGGCCTGCTAGTCACGCCAGCACGTGGACAGTCTGCTCTCAAGCGACTGAGAACACGCTTTCCAACCCATCTGCACACCATTCTCACACCAGCATCTCCTACATGCACATGAGCATGCTTCGCTCTTGGCTCCGCAGCTGACTAAACAGTCAGTCTTCTTGACTTTTAAAAGATGTTTCTATAACCCATGTCATGGCCAAACACAGGACATATAGTTATAAGGATAAGAAATAGAACAGAGCATGGTTGGGTACGGAAAAATTGCTATTTACTGGTTTTCAGGAAGCATCTCTCTTCACTATAGTCACATGTTCCTAACTCTTAAGGTCAACACTAGTAGAGCACTTCATAGGACTGGGGGTGGGGGGATTGGGGGGGATGGGTACAGTACTGGTTTCTCCAAAGTCTTACATGCAGCTATGGCGGGCAGTTTCCCCAGGCCAAGCCTAGGAGGACACAGGGAACAGGGAACATAGGATATGACCGTAGACATGACCACCTTCCAGCCCTGAAGCCATTTATACCTAGAAATACATATGGTAGAATGAAACAGGTAATGACCATGACAACAATGCTTCCCATATGAGTAATATCTCATATTGTCCCAAACACTTTTATATGTATCATTTAACCTGACTGCTATATCAACCCTGTGAGATGGCCTGGGTAGCTTACCTCCATCTTCAGACTGGGAAACTAAACTTCATAGAGTTTAAGGGACTTGCTTAGTGCCACAATGGCGGGTCTGAGCCAGGACTCAAACCCCTGGGCTTCGAGCCTCGGTGCTTTTCCTGCTACGCCACGTGATGATCACCTCCCCCACCATCCACACCACGTGCCCCTTCTGCCGCTCCAGTCCCATGGCACACCATGGGTAAAAGCCACACTTAGTTTTAATCGTGGTGCCAAGCTGTGGTCTGCTAAACCCTCCCAGCCGGCTTTCACAGCTTTCTTTATGAACCGTGGTGCCCAAGGTATTTGCACCAATTTGTTCCAAGAGGGCAGTCTGTCGGAAAATTTGCTTTCTGAAGCTTCACGTCCCTGAAACACCATCTGCCCCAACCCGCCTGTGGTTTACCACGACTCCCAGCATCATTACAGCTTCTCAGCTAAATATCACAGGATTAGCCAAGTCTACGGGGATGGAAGACAGCTGGTTGGAGAAATTCAGTCAAACCTAACACAGCTGGCTTGCCAGCTAGATCGAAAAGCTCAAGCTGTGTGATTGTGGGCAACTTGACACTTTTTTTTCACTGTTAGAAAGGTTATATCAAACGAGACAGGGTTTGGGAAAGTAGTTTTGCAAACCATAAAGTATTATATAAGATTTTGTTACCACTATTCCATTTCCCACATGTGTGTGATCTGCTTTGTCCATTATCTGTGGAAATCATGTCCTGTGGTGACTCAGAACGCTGCTGTTGCCGTGCCCTGTCTCCAGATGGCAAGTCTCAGGTGACAAGGTCCCAGCTTGAACCTGCTCTGGGCTTCAGATAGGACAGCTGTGTCTGGGAGGACACCAGCCAGAAGCTATTTGCATGAGGAACTGAGATGCCTCCTGGGGAGAAGCTCAAACCAAAGGAAGGAGGAGTCTGGCGGGCAGACCCTGAGGCAGGGATAAGTCCTGCCTTTGTGGTTAGTGGGCGGGGTGGGGGGGGGGAGGGATTGTTAACCCCTACGGTGCCTGATGCCTAGTTAGGTTTCTCTCCCTGTGCAACCTCTCCTGTGATCTACGGAGAGCAAGGTCGGGGGCTGGGTGTTGCTGGGAACAGTGAGAAATAAAATGGAAAGCTCTGTTTTCCTAAAACTCTCCAGGGTTTAGGGGCACACTGACGGGGTACACTGACGGGGCTCCCCATGCCCTCGCCACCCAACACTTTACGACAGGCTCCCTGAGGTTGTAACAGCTCAATGCTCTGTGTTCAGAATCATACGTGGATTTAGGGCACTTTGCAGGAGCTGAGGTCCTAAGTGAGAAGGTGGAAGAAGAGCCAGTGAATTTTGAATTTTAGGGTTAAAATGCTCGAAATAGGGAGTTCCTGGCGGTCCCGTGCATCCACTGCAGAGGGCAGGGGTTCAATCTCTGGCTGGGGAACTAAGATCCCACAAGCCGCGTGGTACGGCCAAAGAAATAAAAAATAAAAATAAAATGCTTGAAATATAGTTACAGGCTGGATGATCTTGACTGATCTAACACTAGTTTCACCTGCTGGCATCTCAGAGGTCAATGTTGTTTCCAAAGAGCAAATACAGTGAGAGGTTCTTTCAAAAGATATTTTGTGAGTATCTTTTATGTGCCTGGCCCTGTCTAGGCTCTGCAGATACAAAAAGCAGGGCAGACATTGTGTCTGCTCCTGCAGATCTTACAGTCTGGTGAAGAAGGCAAGCAGCAACCTCATCATAAATGCCAATTCACAGGCAGTCTATATAGAGCAGCAAATTCAAAGAAAGATCAATAATAAGCCCAGGAACAAGGATCATCCTTAAAGATAAACCTACTTCCCCAGTTTGGTCCAAGATCAAGCCTGTCCTCAACCACACCATTAATCAACTAGCGTAAGAAGGGTACGCCAGGGTCCAGCTCAGGCTCTGAAACACATTCAAATACTAGCTGCAACCCTGGACAAGTCACTTCTCTGAACTTCTGCTTCCACAACTGTAAAATGTGGCAAAGAATACCTGCTCTCCTTGCCTGAATCAAGGAAGCAAGTGTGAACTTGCTTGCAAGCATGAACTTCACAGCATCCCGACATACTTCTGCCTCTTCCCTTTTTTCCCAGCTGAGGAAAGACCTAAATCCAGGCCTCCATCTGAGCTCCCGGTTTCATCTCCCACCTCCCCAGGAAGGTTCACCCCTCAGTCATCTGCTCTTCATCCCACATCTTTAACTCTCTATTGGGTCTTGCCAATTAGCACTTCAACAAGTGCAAATCTCTAAAACAACCACCTACACAAAAACCTTCCTCATCTCTACATCACCATCATCTCTACATCATCATCCTTCCACAACTGTTACTCAGTCTTCTCCCCACTACCCGACATTCTGGAACAGATGTTTACATCGTGTCTTCTCTCCTGTTTCCTGCACTGTGGTTTCTGGCCCCACTACTCCGCAGAACCCGTTCTGCCCAAAGACCCCCGGGAACTTCAGTGTTGCTACACACAGTATACACTTTACACCCAATGGTCCTTATTTCACACGACCTCTCTGCTGATTTTGACAAAGGTGACCACTGCCCCTTCCTGAAACACTCTTTCCTTGTTTACACCGCACCTTACTGGTCCTCCCTAATGCCCAATCTTTCTTGGTTTCCTTCACAGATCCTTCTACCTGGCCCTGTAGACTGAGTAGTCCGGGCCTTTTCTCAGGTGTCTGCTCTTCTTTTATTTATTTATTTTTTTTTTGCGGTACGTGGGCCTCTCACTGTTGTGGCCTCTCCCGTTGCAGAGCACAGGCTCCGGACGCGCAGGCCCAGCGGCCACGGCTCACGGGCCCAGCCACTTCACGGCATGTGGGATCTTCCCGGACCGGGGCACAAACCTGCGTCCCCTGCATCGGCAGGCGGACTCTCAACCACTGTGCCACCAGGGAAGCCCCTGCTCTTCTTACTTGATACCCACCCAGGTAATCTCATCCATTTCTATGGCATGAGCTGCCACTAATATGGGGTGACTCCCAAACTCCTTCCTTTACCCAGACAGCTCTCCTGTGTCAGATACATCTGAGTGTGCTTTCTGCACACCTGCACCTGGATGTCCCAGGGCACCTTAAACACAACAAAATCATCATTTTCATCTCCTTATCCTCCCCGCTCCACCAGAAAAAAAACGCAGACCTCCTCCTATTCCTTTTCAATTTCTTATCACTATCCATGCAATTGCCTAAGACAAAACACTGGAAATCATCCAGGGAAATTTTAAGGATTTGAGTTCAGGGTGGTCTCAATGGAACCCCAAAGGACATGGGCTAAACTGGAGGCCCTGGTCCACTGAAAGACAACCCTTCAAGCCCATTGCTCTCATTGGCTCTCCCAGGATGAGGATAACCTAGAAAGAGATTTTAGTCAGGATACCTGGGTCAAGAGTCAGCCCCACCCCTTCCTCCAAATGCCGAGAGAGGCTAGCCTGAAACTTTGAGAGGCCCAGGTCGGTTGTTCAATGTTAACAACTCTTCCCTCCAACCTTCAAATGGGAAGCAACTATTGCCACCCTGTGGCCAAGTGGAGGCACTACGGCTCCTTTACGAGGCCAAAGGTTGGCCAAGTAGAGACTCCTTAGGAGATGAAGCCCAAAATTTAGTGTTATAAAAAGGAATTTTGATATTTTTAGGTTTGGCAATACTGGTTTAAATTTAATCGGGATCCATCAAGTGGCTTGGTATCTGGGGTTATCATGTGGTCTAGAATGGTGGGGAAAATGAACCAGTGGCATTGAGGAGACCCTCTTTTACCTGAGGCTCCTATTCTGAAGACTGAAGCACATTTTCCGGTTGGAGTCATCAAAAGCTAACATTAGTGTCAGCTGGCAGAGCCACTTCTGATTCCCACGCATCTCTATCCCATAGCTAATGGCTCTCTGAATCAATCCCTTGGACAGCTGGTGGCTTTATTTGTTTCTGGGGATAATATAACAACAGTAGCCATTTAGCTATGTCATAGGGACCAATGAGCCACTTTGAGCTTGGAGGGAGGTGGGCACTGCTGAGATACAAGGTGCACTGAAACGCAGCTGAACTGTACTGCTCACTGGGGGAGTCATCCAAAATAATATCAGGGAAAGCCATTAAAGACTGGAAGCGTGTTCCTGATATCCACAGAGTGAGAGGAGGCAGGCCTACATTCAGTTACTAACGGAACCCACTGTGAGAGCGGACTGAAGCCCCACTATGAGAAAACCAGGTTTCAGAACAGTCGCTGAGATCACACACAGCTAATAAATAGTATGGTTAAGATTCAACCCGTGACCACCTAGAGGGGTGGGGTAGGGAGGGTGGGAGGGAGACGCAAGAGGGAGGAGACATGGGGATATATGTATATGTATAGCTGATTCACTTTGTTATAAAGCAGAAACTAACACACCATTGTAAAGCAATTATACTCCAATAAAGATGTATTAAAAAAAAAAAAGACTCAACCCCGCTTTTCCTTACCATCAAAGCGTGTTTTCTTCTCTATAAAACAAGTTGGTGCCTGTTTGTCTTTATTTTATATTTTTGTTTTGCTTTGGGTTAAGAATTTACACATTTGATGACCATCCTTTAATAATATAGTCTCTCTCTTTTTTTTTTTTTGCGGTACACGGGCCTCTCACTGTTGTGGCCTCTCCCGTTGCGGAGCACAGGCTCTGAGGCCACGGCTCACGGGCCCAGCCGCTCCGCGGCATGCAGGATCCTCCCGGACCAGGGCACAAACCCGTGTCCCCTGCATTGGCAGGCGGACTCAACCACTGCGCCACCAGGAAAGCCCTATAGTCTCTCTTTTTCCCCACACAGAAGATGAGCACAAATCACAACTCTCCATTAATTACTTAATGGTTAGCAATTCTCATGCTAAAAGATGTTTCTCATACAAATTTTTAAACTCCATGGTTATTTTCTCTACACTATATGCAAAGCTATGTAAAATCAGTTAATTTGGGGGCAAAGTATGATTAATCCTCACAATGTTTATAACATCATCAAAAATCTTTACAATTGTAATTAAAGGAATACATTTATTTATGAAGTTTCAAAAAAAGAAAAAAATAGAATTTACACATTTGAAAGATGCTCCTTACCAAGTCATGTTTAACATACCTACGGAGAAGTGAAAAATAACCTCCAACCTCTTAGGATGTTTTGGGCAAATGTTTCCTCCCCAGGGACCACTTAGAGCAGGTCAACCAGAAGTCTGGCTTAACAACGAGTGACTTAACAACCAGGAGGCTGCGTACCAGGTTTCAGGAATCCTCTATTGCCTCAAGTCTAGTTGGCCCCCTGCTGGTTTCATTCCATAACTGCAAAAAGCCTTTCCCATTTCTCAATAGGCCCCTGTACAGAAGGTTCAAACCTTGCACCCTGGTGATCAGTCATAGTCAAAGTAAATAGACCTTTTGCCAAGCACATTATCACTGAGTTCCTGGCAAAAACCTCTTGGTAGATTTTTTGAAACACAGAACAGAAATGGAATATTTTCCTTGAACTGAAAGGAATAGAGTCTCAAAAGATCCAGAAGTCAAATAGAATTTATGTACTTATTGCTGCCAGATATACTTATTTTTTAAATATTTATTCAAATATACATTCATTCTTCAAATATTTACCAAGTGCCTACTATGCGTCTGGGTATAAAGCAGTAAATAAAATAGCTATTGCCTCATGGAACTGCCGTTCCAGTGGGGAGACGGACAATAAATAAGCAAGGAAACAAACATTCATTATAAATTTTTAAAATGCTATAAAGTTTTAAAAAAACAAAAGGGCTCTGTGGCAGAGAAGGGGGGGCCACTCAGAGAAGCTGGGTAGGCCTCTCTGAGCGGATGACTTTGAAGCCGAGCCCTGCAGAGGAGGACAGGTATACGCAGAGTGGAAAGAACAGGTGAGAGCCTGGAGGAGGGAAGACACTGGTGTGGGTGTGGGGCTGCAGGGAGGTTGGGAGGGATGAAGGCAGAGTGCAGGTGAAACGGGCAAGGAAGTTGTTGGCCTTCACAAGCACAGCCTAAAAGGCATCTCAACATTAACCTGTGCAGGGCTTCCCTGGTGGTGCAGTGGTTAAGAATCCGCCTGCCAATGCAGGGAACACGGTTTCAATCCCTGGTCCAGGAAGATCCCACATGCCGCGAAGCAACTAAGCCCGTGCGCCACAACTACTGAGCCTGTTCTCTAAAGCCCGCAAGCCACAACTACTGAGCCCGTGTGCCACAACTAATGAAGCCCACGCGCCTAGAGCCCGTGCTCCACAACAAGAGAAGCCACCGCAATGAGAAGCCCGCGCACCGCAATGAAGAGTAGCCCCCGCTTGCTTCAAGCCCGCGCACAGCAATGAAGACCCAACGCAGCCAAAAATAAGAAACAAAAAAAACAAAGTTCCTTTCCAGGATATCATGCCAATATCCTGGCGTCACCCCTGGCTCCTCTCTGTTTTTCAGTTCCTACCTCTAACCCACTGGCAAATCCTATTGGCTCCAACTTCAAATATATCCATCCTCCGACCATGCCTCGCCACTTCTCTAGCTGCCATGCTAGTACACCCCTCACCTGGATTATTACCTTAGTCTCCTAACTCATCTCCCCCATTGCAGTCCTCCCTCCCTACAGAGTATTTTCAAGACAGCAGTTGGAGTGGTCCTTTTCAAAGGAAGGCTGATCACATCACTGTCCAAAGTCTCCAGCGGCTTCAGATACATGCTCAAAGGAAAAGCCAAAGCCGCTGTAGGACTGTAAGACCCTATGACATGATCTGTCCCCACACACCACCTCCCACCTCCCCTTCCTGCCCTTACCCCAGTCTCATCTCTTCCTGCGCTCCTGAGTCCTGGGCTACAGCCATACTAGCCTCCTTGCTCTAACCTTATGGCTTTCGCATTTGCAGCCCTCTCCACCTAGAAGGACATGGATCACACAGCTGACTCTCTCAACTCTTATTTTTGCCTGTCTTCCCAGTGAGGAGTCCCCTGCCCCTATTTTGTTTCCTCCATCCCCCTCTTCTGCTTTATATTTTTATAGCACTTATGACCATTTGGCTTATTACATATTTTACTTATTACTTTATGTAATGACTCTATCTCCCCTGTCCTGCCAATCTTTCAGGTTCATGTTCATTTCTTCAGTACCTAAAACAGTGCCTAGCATTCAAAAAATGCTTGTTGACTTGACAAATGAGTGGTGAGAACAGTGGGCTACAATGGACTAGGAGAGGACAGGAGGTGAGGAAGTACATTAGCATGTGTGGAAAGGTTGCTGTGGAAGAAAAATGGTAGAGTAACTCGAAGGGATATGGGATCAAAGGAGGAAATTTTTTTTTAGTGGGATATATGACCCCAGTGACCTAATAGTAATTTACACTGATACTACATCCTATTTTAAAAGGAGAGTTTATTATGCTATGTTTGAGAGCTTATATACATCTTCAATAGTGAGATTAATCTAAGGATTATACAACTAATTAATCAGAGTAGACACAATAAGAGGAAATTGTCTTCCATGTGCCACTTATTAGACAATGAACAGCGCTGCATGCAAAGAATTGAAGAGTCCAGTAATTGTCACCTAAAATGACAATGATGATTCATTTAGAAATGATTTCATGGTAGAATAGTTGGAGTATGCTAAAACTTTACTTTTGTTTCTCTGAACTGGAATATTACCTGCTTGCAGGTGAATAAATTTAAATCCTACCCCCAAGCTAAATGGAAGCTTCAAGAAGTAATTCACTCAAGGTCACATTACTGATAAATGATGGAGCTGCCGGTTAAATCCAGATATCCTTGGGAACAGTTTATGTTAAATGTGCATTAAAATTCACACCAGAATATATGTATGTATGTGTGTGTGTGTGTGTGTGTGTGTATATATATATATATATATATATCGTATTCTTTCTATAAAAATTAGAAACAAAAACTTTCTAACTTGGTCCTTCATAACAAAATACTAAAATAAATGTTGAAGGGATATGGAAGATACCCCATGTATCTGTCAGACCCCTGGGAATTAGCATGAATGAATGTCAGCAGAGACAATGCAAATAAACGGATGAGTTGAAACAATCCTACACTCACATGAGAAAATATTAGACCACCCAATAAATTAAATGCCAAACTCCAGGACAGGGAAAAATCCCAGGCTTATTTTGTTTCCCTGTTAGCTTGCACCCAGCTGGCAGAATTCTAAGATGACCCCCAAGATTCCCACCTACCGGTGTACATGCCCTGCATAATCCTCCTTTGAGTGTGGGTAGGACCTGTGGGCTATCACTCCCTTGATAAATGACAAAAGTAATGAGATAGTCACTCCTATAATTATATTGTATTATGATTAGCAGACTAAAGGGATATTCTCCCTCCAGATTTGAGGAAGTAAGCTGCCATGTTGTGAGAGGGTCAGTGGCTTACAACCAACCTGAGAGTGGCCTCTGAGAGCTGAAAGGGACCCTGCTGACAGCCAGCAAGAGAAAGGGGACTTTGATCCCACAACAGCAAAAAACTGAATTCTGCCAACAACCTAGATGAGTTTGGAAGAGAACCCCAAGCTCCAGCCAAGACTGCATCTCCTGTCAACACTGTGATTTCAGCCTGATGAGACTGAGCAGGGGGCCCAGCTAACCCAAGCCTGACTCCTGACCAAAGGAAACTGTGAGCTGATCAATGGGTGTTGTGTTAAGCTGCTAAATGTGTGGTAATAGAAAACCAAAACACAAGCCGATATTCATCCCTTCCACAGACACTGAGGAGACCCAGCATGGTTATGACGTCACATTACCCCAAGGGTAATAATGAAAGCAGTTTTTAATTCTGAATTGTTCTAATCCATGCTCTTTCACACCTCCAGTGCCTTTTCACTTGACATTACCTGATGAATTCCTATTCAAACTACAAAACCCAGGTCAAATGTTGCTTCTTCAAAACAGCATTTCCTTACAGACACCCCCATCCCCTCCCAAGCAGAATAAATTACTGTGTTCTTTACTTCCATGGCAGCAGCTTGCCTGTCCATCTATCAAAACACTGGCCATGATACACTGTAATAACTTCTCCCAGCTCCCACCCCACAAGACTGAGAAACTTTTAGGGCAGAGCTGCCTCAGTCTCCTGCACGGTGGCCGGCACAGAGCTGGTGCTGAACAGCTGGCTACTGAGTAAAGGAAAGGAGGCTGTGGATACACATAGGCTGTTGATGCCCAGGGAGTTGCTGTTTCTTTTCCACACAGATGATCAGGCCTCCAGTATTAATGGAAACCTAGAAAGCCGTCTCCATGACAACAGCTGGGTGACTAATCAAGCACTTTTACTGGTCAAAAGGGCAGATATTTACTGTCTTGAAAGAGCTGGTCTGAAATGGGTAGGTGTACTTGAAGCCAGAGTTGGTAGCAGACGCTGGAAAGGATTTAGATTCACCCCAGAAGGGGTGGTGCGAAGCTCTGTCTGATTTGTTCTGCCTCAAGCCCTGTGCTAGATTTGCATGCTTCTGATTCAAATCATCTGTGTTAATCCATTCCTGAAATCAAATGTCAGCCTAAATAGACAACAACTCCACAGAGTTAGTTTTACTCAATGGTTTAAAACTATGGGTAACAAGACAGAAATGAGAATCATATATCAACAATATCCATGGCATTCCCAGGACCCCCAAAGCAGATAGCTGTTTTAGGAAATTATAGACTCAGACAAAATTATACAAAATCATTGCACAGGAAATAGTATTTTCTGGGTGTGTGTTTTGACAAAACTCAGAGAAAGAACTCATGTTTTTCCTTAGGACCCACTCCTGTGGGCAAACACTTGAAGTGCTCTTTTGTGTTCAGACTAAATTGACCATGCTACTGCTTTAGGGCTCCACCTCGGTGGAGAAAGAGAGCATTCAGAATCAGAGGGATACAAAGCAAGGCATGGAAATAAGGCACCTGCTCTTAAGAGCTGCTCATCACCACCTCATAAGAGCGAGATTCCAATTCTCTCTATAAGTAAATCACTAAACAAAAAAAGTATCACTTTCTAATAAAAGTATTACAATCATATTGCCAGAAACTTAGAGGAATTCAGGTGGGAAATGGTCTTATCACCCTAAAACAGTTAAATTAACATCTGTTATATTAAAAAACTTTTTTTAAAGTTATTGACATAAACTCTTAACATCAGTACCTCTTTTGGCTCCCTTGGGCTTATCTGACATCATCCCTAAGAATCAAATCAGATCTTTTAGGTCCTATATTTTGAAGATCTTTTACAAATACTGGCTGGCAGTGGCTCAGAGGCAGCCAGCTGGGGACACAATTTCCCAAAGATCAGTTTGGGAGAAGACATGGGGTCTGGGTTCTAATCTTTTTTTAGTGATAATGCTAGATGCTCCTTCATTCACTTACTAAATATTAATGTACCAGATTTTGTGCTAGATGCTAGGGCTACAGCTGTGAATTAGATAAGGTCCCTGCCCTCACAGGACTTATATTCTCATGTGTATGTATGTATCTATATACTGTGTAGCATAAGAAGAAAGGGAAAACAGAAGGAGGAAGTAGAGTTTCTTCAATATGCATTAATTATTTTACTGCTAATGGAAACTGCAAACTGGCAGAACACAGTAAATACCTTCGATGCTCTGTGGGCCCACAAGGTTCATGGCCTGGTGAGCTGGATACTCTACCCGTGGCCTGGCAATGCCCAGCTGCTCCATCACACCATGGAGCAGCCTCTGGATATCTGTTTCTGAGACCCGGTCAGGGGTTCTCGGGCTATAAGCAGCTGTTGCAGTCCATCCAAATGTCAGCCAAAACACTAGGCCAGACAGCATGGTAGAAACCATCCTGGCAACCATTTTTAACCTGCAGAAAAAAGACCAAACATATATCGATTGGCCACAACTGGCAATTGTGATGATGTAATCATGTAATCACTCCAGGGAGTGATTCAAGGACCTCCCAGGAAGGGACTGCAATGAAAAATTCTTAAGGATTTGCTTAGGCCTTATGTGTCCACCCTAGCCAGGACATCAGCTGTGAGAAGGTATTAAAGAAACAGAACAGTCTGTCTGAGATAGCCAGTTCCCTCTGTCCTCACATTCTTGGGAAGACTAGACTATAATGGCACTTCTCACTCATTTTTTATTGTCCTTACAGCTCCCTGGAAGCTCTGCATTATGCCTACCCCACCACTCTCTCCCTCCCTTAAACCAACAAAAACAAACAACAAAAAATTTTGCCTCAATTTTGAGAAAGGGAGAGGGAGAGTGACATCTTGACTTTTCTAGTCCTGGTGAAGAAAAGGCTCAGGGGAAGGAGTTGGAAGACACAAATGGTAAAGAAGCATAGAAAGCTTAGGAGTGGTACAAGGGAACATCAATACACACAGCTCAGGCCTGCCCTCTAATCTGGGAAGGATTCTTGCTGCACCACATGCTAGCAGGGCGAACTTGGGCAAATGCCTCAACTTCCTTCTCTGCAAAAAGGGATGAGAAAAGCATCCGTCTTATAGGGTTACTCTGAGGTTAAGTGTGAGGGCACATGTAAGAGGACTGAAAACAATGCCAGACACACAGCCCCCCAGATTGCTATTATTATGTTGGCAATATTGCCTTACTGTTCCAGAGGTTCGAATTTGGGGAATCGAAGGGTGATGAGAGAGAAAACAGAACAGGTGAAGGAGACTGGAGAAACCTAGTCTGGGGAGTCAACCTGTCCTGAATGTTGGCTTCCACGCAACCAGAAGCCTGCAGAACAAGAGAACAAATATTCACGCAAATTCCCTCTGCAGCTGCTGAACGTTAGGGTGGAGACTGCAGGCACCATGCAAAACCTCTTTTGACCATCCTTCTATGGGAGCGCGCGCGGGGGGGGGGGGGGGGGGGGGGGGGGGGGGCGGGGGGAGAAGGTGGTGGCGGCATGCATTTCTTCCCTGAAACTGAAATATTCATTATCCCCAATATCTACTTCTGTAAAGGAAAGGCTTTTTAAAAAGCCACTCAGATGTAAAACCCTGTACTACAAAGAGCTGAGACAGCAAAGCCCGCAAAATCTGACGAAAAAGGCCAGAGGCAGACACCAGCCTCTCCGGCCATCTCCATCTTTCCCTCCTCCGCTCTGAATGCAGGATGTCTTTGTTTCATTTACACCCCCAGCCAACAGCGTTCTGACTTGATCTCCTTCCTCGGTACTCTTTCCCTCTTATTTAGAGCCGAACCTCCGGTTCCCACACCCATCCTTTGTCTGCCCCCAGCCTCCAGCTCAAGGATTTCAGCCTGACGCCCTCCCCCACTCCCGATCGTGAAGAGCCCGTTGGTCTGGGTGGGCGTCAGGAGGTCGAGCCGGCCTCAGCGCAGCACTCACCGAGCGGCAGCCGGAGGAGCCTGCTGCGGTTTGGGCCTCGGTGGGGGTCGGGCGCGAAGCGGGGAGATCTGGGTCTCTGGTGCGTCACCTCCCTCCTCGTCTTAGCCCCGCCCCGTCCCTCCTCCAGCAGGTGGAGGTCGCCTGGCCAGGACTCCCCAGAACTCAAACTCAGATGCTGGGGCCTTCCGTCCACGCATTCCACATACACATCTCACAGAGACCCTCTTCCTCTATCGACCCCTGTGTAAGTAATTAACCTTTCCTCAAGCAATTATCCAAACAGTGTGCCAGATCGCCTCGCCATTTCTGTCTTTCGTTCTCAATAGCACACCTTCCAGCTTTTTAGAAGTGTTTTAGCTTGAAGAGAAAAGCAGCACTGGGGCAATAGAAGAGACAAAAGTTGAAGAGGCCTTAAGAGCTTTTAATGATGGCACTGATTAGGTAAATCATGAGTGCTTTCAGAAGCCTCTTCATTGGGCAGGAAACCTATGGGGATATTTAATACAAGCTGATAGAAATTTCTGTTAAAGTGATAAACCAAAACCACGTGAAAACCGCTAGGAATATTAGTTCTGAGAGCTACTTCTAAACTTCCACACCAACTATCAAGTAAGATTCCTTTTGCCGGAAGAGAAACCATACTCCCTGCACATTGCGGAAATGTATCCAGGTAGATCCAGAATACCTTCTGTAAAAGATTTATAGGGCAACTTTGAACATTTGAATTTTGTTCAAACACAAGAATTGAAATGGAAAACCATACAATGAATATAAGTACTTAAATTTCTTTCGTCAAGACTGGGGATTTGAGGGACTTCCCTGGCGGTCCAGCGGTTAAGACTCCCCCTTCCAATGCAGAGGGTGCGGGGTTCAATCCGTGGTTGGGGAGCTAAGATCCCACAAGTCTCTGTGGCCAAAAAACCAAAACATAAAACAGAAGCAATATTGTAACAAATTCAACAAAAGACTTTAAAAATGGTCCACATCAAAGAAAAAATCTTAAAAAAAAAAAAAAAAGACTGGGGATGAGTAAAGTACCTGGAGGTCCAAGAATAAGTACCTTGAGGAGGTTAGAATCCAGAACTCTGTACATACCCCAGCTCTGTTCCCCAGATCCGTTATCATCTACAGCAATTTTATGCAATGAAGAGGGGGCCTGCAAAATTCATCCATGGCCGTTTGGTTTGAAGCCAGCCTCCTTCCTGGCACCTTTTCTTCCACGGATGCTCTTCGGTTTCCAGCTTTTTGTTTCAGTGCATGCTAAATCAGCTGGACAAATATTGTCTATTGGTTCTAGGCTCAAAAGACCATGCTGGGGTTTAATATTTATTATTCACACATACTGAGGTTTTATTCAATTCTGAATTTTACATTAATGTTGTTTCACTGTTATCTTCATTTTGTGCTTGGAAAAATGGAGAAGCCGTTATTACAATTTACTGCCTTCATGCTGAATGGAAATTTGACTGAAATACACTAAATTGTTTATGCTTCATATGAAATTTGATTTTCTAAAAACATCTATTATATGTCCTGGGCTTGATGATTTTCAAAATCCTATATCAAGTTTTTAGTGATTTTAGAATATTGCCAAGCAGTCTATTAAGTTCTATGTATAACTGTATTGTTTGTTGCTCATAATAATCAAATTAATACTAATTTATTTACTTGTAAGAACAAAGTAAAAATAGTTTTTGGAGTTACTACACATCTCCAGACACTTTAACTTTGTTAAGTATGTTTGTATATCATTTGATCAAATATCCCCATGAGATTGGTAACATTATCTCTATTTTTTATAAGAAAAAAATAAAAGCAGGAATATTAAATCAAGTCTAAAACTCAGCTTTCATGACTCTCCAATTACCTCATCTCCAAGATTTGCACCTTCATAATCCTTTAATCTGCATTGCAGCTTTCAGCTAACAAAAAATGGGATGATATATATGGGTAGTTTTCTTTTTTAAATAAATATCTTTCATTATTGATTAATGATTAATCTCTCAGAAAATCCACTAATTCAGGTGATTTGTACAGTTAATTTCCTATGACTTCTTACTGAATTAGTCTTCCAATTCAACATTTCACCTACCCCCATGGATATAAAAGGACACTGATGTATTTTTAAAACTTTAAAAGCAAAGTTTAAAAAAACTGCTTTGAACCAGACAACAAACATCTCAGAATTTATAAATATTTTCTATATCCACTTACTCTTATACCATAAACATCTGAAATGCATACCCAGTCTACATTAAAAACCTGTTTTCATGTCAGATAAACATGATGTTTATATCTACAGATTTTTAGTCTTTATATAAGTAAATACTTACTAATTCTGAGAAAGGGTCGATTCCTAGGTAGTGAATATAGAAACAGGAAATAGCTTTGAAATAAAACAGATGTACTGCTATTAGGGAGAACTTGCTAAAGCAAACTTCTGATGACTTTAAATTCCTCACACAAATTCATGCCGCCTGGTTGCTCCGAATGGTGTGCAGTGTGGTTCTATTCTGCCCCAAGCTTGAATGTGGCACCCTAACAACTGACCTGCAAAACTGTCTTTAGTGGTTGAGTCTGCATGCATATTCCTTCCTCCAAAACTCAGAGAATACCCTCTACTGTTGATATTATTCTTTCCTTAAAGATTTGTTATTTCTAATAATTTAAAATACAAATTTAGATAGATTTGCTTGACAATTTGGGTCAAACTCTAAAAGGTTATTTTGAATTTCATTAGAGTCTCAGGCAAGTCATTTTCCAGAAAGTTATCTTTAATGTCTTTGCTAAATAAATAACATTTACACACACGACAAAACCATCACAGGCTCCTGTAGGAATCTAAAGTGTAAGAATCCAAGGTAAATGTACAGAGGTGCATCAACTATTTCAAAGTCTAAAATCAAGCATCTGTATATAAGCAATCACTTTGATTAAAATCTTCCAAGCTTAATTACTCCCTCTTAAAACATTTTAAATTCTATATTGGACAAAACAGATATAAATGTACTTGTGCAAATTAACTTTAAAAAACATAGTATGGCTTTAAAGTCACAGTTACTGCTGCAGCATCATACTATATGAGCACACTTGAGTCGTCACTCTGCATTAGCCATTATTCTTAGTTCAAGTGAACACACTGTCACATCTATTGACAATATATGTCTAATTACTCTGCACCCAAAAGGAATAAAGGATTAAGATGCTATTGAAACAAATTAATTTCTAGGGACTTTGATAAAGACAATAAACATTAACGGAATTTGGGAAATAAGATTTGCAGGGCTTATCTCTCTCTCTGTGTTAGACATTTCTTAGAGAAACCTCATCTGATTTAGGAGTAACAGGAAATAGGCACAACTCATTCCATTCTTCTATCGCATGTTAAAAAATAAAATTCATGCAATTTTCAAAAATTAATTTCTTATAAACCCAGTCAACAATTTCTTTAAAAAAGTAAAGTGTAACCTCTGCTTTGAGAGATGACAATAAAATTAGTAAGTTTAAATATTGCCATAATTAAGAAAAACAAAGTCATCATTTATACAAGCTTAAGAATTCAAGTTGCTTGTGCAATGAAATTAAAATTGATCACACACCAATCATTCTGAGCTACAAACTAACACGTAGATTACCTTGCAAGTCATATCGCCAATTGCTAATTTTATTTACATTAATGACAAGTAGTATAACATTTACCAATTACAAGTCTACAGGTCTACTTGTTGGTAGTAGTTGAGCTTTTCCAATAGGATTTTTTGGAGAACCTTTATACCAGACCCTCTCTTTATCTGATGGTCTTCTAAGGACCCTGTTATTTATGCCACGAGAAAAGCCCATATCATTATTTACAACAGATTTTACTATATCGTGATTTGTCAGATCATCCAAGGGAACCTTAATTTGGCCATTAGATATCACTTCCTGCTTACAAACTCTGGTGGACCCAAGAGAAGCATTTCCAGAGTTTGGGTGCCTCTTCATTTGTGAGAAAGATGTAGAAGTTACCTCCATGCTTGATTTTGAAATCGCATCAACATTCGACTGTTTGCATGATGTAGCCTTCTGTTCTTTAGGACTTGATCTGGTACATGGAATAGAGGAATCTTTTGATGTACATTCTACACGAGAGGGAAGAGCACTATCACAGCTCACTGATTTAACCAGAGGAGAAGCAGCATCACCAAGACTTGCTAGTTTATGTCTTGGAGGTTGTCCACCATACAACAACAAAGAATTAATTCTTCTGACAGACTGACGGACAGGCATACGCTGAAACTTAAGAGGTGACTTAACTTTTGTCCTATTTGGTTCATTTAAAGAAAGATTGTTAAACCACTGTATGTGGTCTGAAACCTTTCCATGCTCTGTCATTTGTAAATGTTCAGAAACCGTTTTATCACATGTTTCCACCAGTGACTGCTGTTTAACAATTCTCACAGGCCTAGGTTTTGACAGGTTTGCACTATTACACGTAATCTGCTCTGAGGAAGAGGCGCTAGCCACGTCCTCTCTAGAAGCTGCACATTTCAGTAAGTTCTCTTCGATCATATTTTCATTCTCCTTTAATTTAGTATTTAGTGTATCCCTTGGGGACTCTTGTTTCTTTATTTGTTCATCACTGGACAATTCCTGCTTGCTTAAATAATCTTTTGGTATATTCGAATGAATGTTGTCTTCTAGTTCTATCTTCATCTGAGTTGAGTAACATTTTATAGGGGCTTCTCTACCCAATTTTTGAGTTTGATGTAGTGAGAAGTCTCTTTCTGAAAAACTAATTTCATCTTTACTAGTGTGGTGTTCATTGGATTCTATCACAGTGAAATTATTAATTTCAAATAGATTTTTTTCTGTGCTACATTTGATAGAAGATGTTTCATTAAATTTTACTTTCCCTACATTAGTTAATGACGACTGCCTGTGATTTATCAATGCATGAAGATTACTTCCAGATTCAGAAAATGCTTTCTGAATTTTCACCACAGTCTCTGTGGTCAGGTTATTTTCATCCCCACTAAGAGAGCTGCCAGTTACGTTGTTATTATGCCTACTGTGTACATTAGAAGGGGTAAGCTCATATGACCTAACAGGTGACTTTTCAACCATCATATCGGTCTCCAAGGAAGAGTTTTCCACCTCAAGAACTGCATCTATTGGAGAAGCTTCATTTCCATCTATTTCTTGAAAACTTGAATTACTAGGTCCTGTCCAAGACATCCGGTAATTTCTTCCACCTAGTCGCTCTGGAGTTAATAAGTTTTCCTCAGACTTACTGATCTTTTTTGAACCTAAAATAAAGCAGTTCAGTGTTTTTAATCATTTATATCTGACCTAGTTTTGAAATGTTATTCAAATACATGACAAATTAAATACTAAGCATTTAATTCCGATAAACTAGATTTGTGTTAAAAGAGATAATTTTTACCTATAAATATGTCAAACATCTTTATATTTACATTTTTAAAGATCCTCCAATTATTCATAGACAAATACATTGCAATTCCAATATTTTCATTATTCAAACACGAATTTTCAATTTCTAGAATAGTAAATTACTTAATGTATTTTATCATTAAAAACAACTAAAGGTTATATGTCAATTATATCTCACTAAAATGGGAAGAAAATTTTTTAAAAAACAACGAAAGTAGGCTTTTGGGATAAAACTCTAACAATATCATGTAAATATACCTTTTTTTGTTAATCTTTCATCAATATATGGGCTAAAAAGCAGACCTGTTTTTACAGATTCAATCCTATTTTTTAAACTTTGTTGATTTGCAAGTCGTCGACCAACATTTTCAGATCTATCGACACCAGAACACACATTCTGTACAGAACAAAATGAAAAAGTTTTGGTTAAGAAATAAACCTAGTTAATTCAAAATATTACTTTGTAGTTATCAAAATCCTCTACAGCTGATTTTAAAAGGTGTGTATATAATTGAGGAACAATTTTATAGCAAACACAATATACTTGCATGCATGCTGATGAAAATTATAAGCATTTGACTTGGCTATTAGTGGATATTTTATGATCTAAAATAAAAACAGCCTCACAAATTAACTTAAAAAACTTTTTGTGTGTGTGATGACTGTGCCAGTACCTGTTCACAAGAGTGAAAGAAAACAGAAAAACAGAACAAAATCTTACCTCATGGAATTTACATTCTTGATGGGCAGATTTAGATCAGAAGACAGACAATAAACTATAAAGTATAATATACAATATATAAGGTGAAAAGTGCTAAGGACAAAAGCAAAGCAGGGTAAGGAGGATACGGAGTGGTGAAGGGTGGGGTATAATTTTAAACACAGTGAACAGAAGATGATTTGTGAGTAAAGAAAAATGAGAGCGACAGTCATGAAGGTATGAGGGGGAAGAACATTCCAGAACAGGAAAATGCCAGTGCAGCCTCTAAGGCTGAAGCAAGGTCTGGCACACTTGAGAAACTGCAGGAGGCAAAAGTGAATGAAGCCGAGAGAGCAAGGGAGGGTGGCAGGAGGAGAGCTCCAAGAGGGAGGCCAGGAACAGATCATGCGGGGCACTGCAGATCAGTGTAAGAACTTTGGCTTCTCTTTTTTTCCCCTCAGAGTGAAGCAAGGAGTCACTGAAGGGTTCTGAGCTGAGGAGTGACATGAGTGACATAATTTAACTCTGGTTTTTAGAGGATAATTTTGGCTCTAGTACTGCAGCAAGGTAGAAGCAGGTAGACCTACTAGTAGGAACTTGTAGTAATCCAAGTTCCAGATGACATAACTTAGAGAAGGTTAGAAATGTAGTACTGGTGAGAAATAGTCAGCCTGGATAGACTGAAAGCAGAAGTTAGACAGGATTCCCTAATGGTTTTGACGGTACATGTGCGAGAAAGTGAGGGGTCAAGAATGTCTGCATGCTGTTGATGGGAATGTAAATTGATACAGCCACTATGGAGAACAGTATGGTTGTTCCTTAAAAAACTAAAAATAGAACTACCATATGGTCCAGCAATCCCACTACTGGGCATATACCCAGAGAAAACCGTTATTCAAAAAAAGACAGGTACCACAATGTTCACTGCAGCACTATTTACAATAGCCAGGACATGGAAGCCACCTAAGTATCCATGGACAGGTGAATAGATAAAGAAGATGTGGTACATATATACCATGGAGTATTACTCAGCCATAAAAAGAAACGAAATTGAGTTATTTGTAGTGAGGTGGATGGACCTAGAGTCTGTCATACAGAGTGAAGTAAGAAAGAGAAAAACAAATACCATATGCTAACATATACATATGGAATCTAAAAAACAAGTGGTTCTGAAGAACCTAGGGGCAAGACAGGAATAAAGATGCAGATGTAGAGAACGGACTTGAGGACCGTTTCCTCTCCTTGGGGAGAGGAAAGTGTAAGCTGGGACGAAGTGAGAGAGCATGGACATATACATGGCATGGACATATACACACTACCAAATGTAAAATAGATAGCTAGTGGGAAGCAGCCGCATAGCACAGGGAGATCAGCTCAGTGCTTTGTGACCACCTAGAGGGGTGGGATAGGGAGGGTGGGAGGGAGACGCAAGAGGGAGGGGATATGGGGATACATGTATACGTATAGCTGATTCACTTGGTTATATAGCAGCAACTAACACAACAATGTAAAGCAATTATACTCCAATAAAGATGTTAAAAAAAAAAAAGAATGCCTGCATGGTTTTTGGCCTAAGTGATTAGAAGAATGAGTTGCCATAAGTGAGATGGTGAAGACTACAGGTAGAATAGAAGTGTGGGTGGAGGAGACGGGGAGGAGTGGAGAAATACCAACAGTGGAGAAGTGCATCTTGGGAGCTCTATTTGGGGCAGGTTACACTTGAGATGTCAACACCTCCCTACTTGGGATCAACACCCAAGTAGGGAGGTCAAGTAGGTAGGTCGGTTAAACAGTCAAGTTGTTCAGGAGAGCATTTGGGGCTAGAGATATAAACTTGAAGTCGTAAGTATATAAACTTGAAGTCGTAAGTATATAAGTCGTAAGTATATACATGATGTTTAGAGCTGATGATCACCGAGTGAGTGGAGTGAGAAAAGAAAAACCCAAGGGCAAAGTTTTGGGCACTCCAATGTAAAGGAATTAGAAAATTAACTGACAAAGAAGGAAGAAAATCATGAGACTATATGTCCTTGAAGCAAGGAAAGAAAGTATGCCAGAGAAGAGCAAGTCATCAGCCAGGTTACATGCTGCTGACATATCAAGGCTAACAAGGACTGGTCTGAGCAATGCTCAATTCATGAGTGATCTTATGAGAGCTGTTTCAGTGAGTGTTGGGGATGAAAGCTTCACTGGAATTGATTTCAGCAGAATAGAAAAGGAGGAACTGGAGATAACAACTCAAGTGTAAGGGCTGGTATAAAGAAGAGCAGAGAATGGGACAGTAGATGGAAGAGAGGCAGGGTTGAGAGAGTCTTTTAGCATCAAGTCTTCAGCTTTATCCTAATATAAACTTCAATGAAATGGTGAAAGACACTTACTCCATCTTTGCTGCTTTTCCCTAGATTAAATTTCAAACGAAGAGATCTTCGAACCTTTTCTTTACGGCTGATTTTAGGAGAGAAGCAGTCTGCTTTTCCTGATTCCACCCTAGAAAGAGTCAAATTAAAAACATCAGTTTATAGCATAAGAACTGGAATTCCTACGAAATAAAGTTTGAAAGTCCAGAGCAAATCACATTGTTAGTAATTGAATAGAGTAATAATTTTTTAGGTTTAAGATACCATATAGGAACACATTGTATTTGCATAAAAAATACAAGTATTTTATAAAATAAACTTTCCTGTTTATCACCAGAGTTTAGTCACTTATAAACCAGAATCATTAGGGTAGACTAGCTTTTTATATTAAAAGGAAATTTAAAAATTACACACATCAACATAAAATAGGATTTTAAGCAAGTAAAATGGATTCAAATTAGGAATCTTTCTCTAGAGGATATGCACTTGATTAATAAGACTATAAAGGCAAAGGGCATTTTTAAAAATTATGATTCTCAGTAGAAAGACACAAAATATTTTATTAACTGTATATACCAAATTTTTATCCAACCTGGATAAATTACCTGCAAACTTTTTTGCTTGCAAGCCTTTTACTTCGCCTTAGCACACCTGTACTGATCAAATGGTTTCCATTGACGGCGACAGGAGAGAGTGAACTCTGAGATGACCCTTCTGGGCTTGTATCAAAGTGAACTATAAAAATAACCACACGTGATAGACCACACATACTCATTTTCTTTTCAAAGTATAAAATATTAATAGCAATTAGATTTGAAGTCTTAATTTCCACCCCTAAACAACCACAAAATCACATAATTTCTGGTTAGAATCTTCAGGGGTCAAATAACCCAAGTCAACTGAAAAAAAAAATCTATTTCTTACTTTTTAGTTACCAATTAAAGGTCAGATTAAACATTATTTTTATATTAGAGTTTTGCTTTAAACTCTTTTAATACTACAAGGGAGGGGTGGGCACTGTTGCAGATTGGAGAAGGAGCAAGCTTTCGAGACAGACTTGAGTTTGTCCACCACTTACTAAATGGCTTTAGGCTCTAAAACTGGACTTCTATGGTGAATATAAATATTACTGTAACGTATATAAGATGTCTAGCACAGTACCTGGTACATAAGATTAATTAATGCTCTTATCAAAAATAAACTACTGAAAAACAATTTAGTATCTGAGTATCCAGTATGCACCTGCTAGCCAACTTGCTGTCTACCTGACTCTGGAGTGCAATTTGTCCAAAAGTTTTGGCAAACAAACAAAAACTGATGATCTATAACATACACCTAACCACTTGGCCACTGCCATGTCCCATGATAACAACTGGAGGTTACAACAGCTCATTTTGATTAAGTTATTTAACACTATACCATGAAACCAACTATAATAAAAAATTAGGGGAAAAGTATAATAGTTATGAGCAAAGGCTCCATATACATTTGATTTGTATTTGAATATTGCCCAGGATACACTCAACAAACATGAACCCTCTCAACTTATCATTGGTATCGATAAAGAATTCACAGGTCCCCAAACAGAAATATCCATGTTTTTTCAATTACAAAACCAGAAAATAATACAACCATTACAGTGACTTTTTGGGTGCATTCGGCTAAAAAGAAAGCTTGGAGGCAATATGATATATCCAATGTGACATAGGTAGCTTTATTCTAGGGCTGCAGTCTAGTTATCTTGAAAATATATCAGTGGTGACAAGGAGGCACAGTCAGAATAGATGGAATAACACACAGTTACAACACATATTAGAAAAAAATTAAAAATAAGTACACTATGGATTGTAGATTAATCTTGTTGCCTACATATATTAAAGAAAAGCATCATATCTGTTATAATCCAAACTTAGAAACCAACTCATTTTCAATTTTGCAGATGCAATTTACTGAATTGTGGCTGAGAAAGGGTCAAAGAAAAATGGTGAGTTAAAATAATAGAATTACTGATGCTGAACTTGTTAATTTTTTTATAAAAGAAGTTTCGCTAATGTTACAGTAACATAATGTTTAATCTATTTTTGGGGAACTTGGAGAGAAGGAATCTGCAGGTTCATTTCTTGGGGAAGATGATGTATTGCTAATAAACAAAGGCAGGTAGAACTATGATTCACATCTGTCACTTGGAAGTAGTCCTCCAAAGCAGAAAGCCTTTAAATACTAAAAACACACTAAGTTACTTTAAAGGAGTTTAAGTCTCCAGCCTGTGAATACAGATAGAACTACAGACATAGCTTCAGAGTTCTTATCATTACACTTTAATGAACCACAGAGAACCTGAAGAACCATAGAGAACAAGTTGCTATTCTGTTCACCTTTTTAATACAACAAACAAGGAAAATGTAAACCTTTCGGATAACAAAAGCGAAAGAGAGGCTTTTGGGAAGAAAACCTCATAACCCAGCTAACAAATTCAAATTGAAACTCTTAACATTGTCTGAAACCAAAGAAAATCTAAAAGAATCAGAGGCTACTCACATTTTGTCTAAATGTGACACAAATATGAGATGGAAGACCCTGGGCTTAGATTTTCAATTCATTTTGGGTTGACCACAGGTTAATACGAGCCAACTTGTATTCTACACATGCTAAAGGAGCAGACTCAATCCAAGATCACACTAACAAAAATTTGGTATTCAAATTAGCATGATTATATTTTTCTCTGAAGGCTCTGGTTGGCCACATTAGGAACTTGTATTTCATTTGGAATAAAATGGCTGGGCTGGTAAGGGATGTGGAAACCATGCCATAAGGATGGCTTTTTATAAAAGCCACTTGAGTATAAAACTTTAAAAATACTGCCCCCCAAATTAACCCACAATGGTACTTCAATGGTAACACCCCTACTCTGGATTCAGAGATGCTCAAACGCTGGTGACCTCAACTCAACAAAAGACAGCAATCCAGCCACAGCTACAGATCCAGAAGTAACTAAAGTAGAATTTAGGATGTTCAATCACGTAAAACCTGAGCACAAGTGCTATCCTATCCACAGTGACCCATAACTTTCAATAGGCATGGCAGTAAAACACACACACACACACACACACACACACACACACACACACACACACACAAATTATACTGAACCACTGTCTATTTTAAAAGTTAGGGGACTTTATAAAATTCAGAGATCTGATAAAACAGAGAATAAAACTCTGGCTCCTAAAGGGTCATATTAATATGAAATAGCACTTTGCCCAGAATAGGCACTCATGTTAATGTTTATAACCCAATTATATAAATTCTATTTGTTACCTGATACTGGTGTAGAAGTGCTACTGAAGAGATTACCTGGCAACAACTCAAAGTTACAATTGTGCTTGATGGACTTCCTTTTCTTACTTGAGAAACCATGGGAATCTACCGGTAGTTTACGCTTAGCATTTGGTGTAAGAATCATTGGTGAAATGGATAGCTGGGCTGAAAAAAAGAAAACTTGTTTTTTCTCCCACAAAGTTGATAAAATACAAACACTTTATATAATTTCTTCTTATAAAGCTATTTCTTAGAACCAAAAATGGGGGGGATATGTTTACATTAACATTATCAAATATATATTATAAAACTAAATTAACACTATGCAATTACTTAAAATAAAAACAGTGAAGTTGCAAAGAGGCCAGACTCTTAGTAACTTCAACACCAAATAGACTAAAAGATGCATATAATTCACATTAAAGAGTATTAAATAGGCAAGAAAAATTATAATCAAGGTGTTGAAACAAAAACTGATCTAAATATTTTTGATTTTCATCATAACTGAGTATTAACCAGCTAATGTCTTCAATCTAGAAAACAAAACAAGTGATCAAATTTTCTATTACTGGGTTGAATAATTTCAGCCACAAGCAAACCAAAAAAAAAAAAAAATTGGAACAAATATTAATAAACTTCTGGTTCTAAAATAAAAATGAGATTTATTTTCACATGTTCAATATCATCCAACTTACAAATGGAAGAACATGATTCAGAAGATCAAAGATATAACAATAGACTAAAATAAATTCATACCTACAATTTTACGTTCATTATATCCAATGTAATTATATATTATGTATTACATATATATAGCCAATGTCATAATATTATAGTACAATATCTCCACTAAAAATTACATTTGGAATTGATTAAACAAAATAAGTTAGGTAATCATTATCGTAATTAATTTTTGTATAATATATATAAATGTCCACTTAAATAAATATATATAATACCTACCAGTTCTTTCCTGTTGAGGTGTAATAGAGGGTGTCCTGTTAGATTTAAGTTTATTTAATGCTCCACTAACAAAATCTGAAATGCAAGGCATATTTATAATCATATAATCAATTATAACAACATTTACCTAACTTTTATCAATAATTCATATTGCTATTTGTGGTCTTTTAGCATCTAAGTTTATATCAGCTTATATGTTTTAAAGTCACTTAAGGTCATGTAAAAGGAATTATTTCAAAATAGGGGAAAAATACTAAAGGATATATTTGTATTTCATTCCCCTCTTATACTCCCATATCTCTCAAAAAAAAAAAAACAGATAAATAGGAAGACATTAAATACAGAATGAGAGACTTCCCTGGTGGTCCAGTGGTTAAGACTTTGCCTTCCAATGCAGGGGGTGTGGGTTCGATCCCAGGTCGGGGAGCTAAGATCCCACATGTCTCACAGTCAAAAAACTAAAAACATAACTTTAAAAATGGTCCACATCAAAAACAAAAAACATACAAATAAATAAATACAGAATGAACTGTAAAACAAGTATCTATAATGTATAGAAAGAGTATGGAAGAGGAAATCATTACCTTTTGAGGAAGGAAAGAAATGGCATTAAGAGAGGAATCTTTGCAAGGGAAATAAAACCTGGACAGTGTTCTGAAGGATTTGTAGGTGTTGATTAGGGTGGAAGGTAGAATTCAGGCAAGGTGACTAGTATATGCAAAGGTATGTAAGAAAAAAGAGAATTTATGTATACTAGAAACCAGGAGTTTGATACTGCTAGAGCAAACAGTGAACAGTGGATACGGTAAGAGATAAGTCTTGTGTATTAGGCAGAACAGGGCTGTGTATCATTTTGAAGAACTTTAACTTCTCCAAAGGCAAAAAGGAACAAAGTCATCATTTCTGCACTTTAGGAAAATCACTAAATCTGCAGCAGTATGACAGATTTATTGGGGGGTAAGCCTCCTTGGATGGAGACAGGCAAACTAGCTAAAGTTTCTTCTAAGTATGCTATTCAGTCATTCAACAAATATCTATTTTGTACCTATTATGTGTCAGACACAATGAAGATACAACAGTGGCCAAAATATGAAACAGTGACCTTTACAAAACTTACTCTATTGGAGGAAACAAACATTAAATATACTAAGGAAATAAATACCTATTGACAAATGGGTAAATAGTGTGAAGTACAAATATAACAATGGATTTAGACTGTGGAGTTAGAGGAGGTATCCTTGAGGAACTGGTATTTAAGCTGAGACCTGAAGGAAGAGTGGGAATTAGCCAGGCAAGAGAAGAAGGTCTTAACTGAGGTAGCAGCTATGGAAATGGAGGCATTATTAAAGGTATTTAAGAGATCAAAGTGATAGTGGGATGTGCGAATGAGGAAAGAGCAGATAAGGACGTCTAGAATTCTGACTTTGATGACTGAGTAGACAATGGCGCCATCCAAAGAAACTCAACAGGCCAGGAAAGAATGGAATGACATACTCAATATATTTAAAGATAAAAACTGTCAGCTATATCATTCAGATATGAAGGAGAAATACAGGGTTTCCCAGATGAACAGAAGCTGACAGACTTCATCAGTGCTAGACCTGCCTTACAAGAAATGCTGGAAGGAACTCTTCTACCAGAAAACAAAAAGGCAAAAGTAAACAAAATTTTGAGTAAGATGATAAACAGAATCAGAAAATTGCAACTCTATATCAAAATAAGCTGTCAAACAATTCTATAATAAAGGTTAAAGGGAAAAAAGCAGTAAAACTATAGCTACTTCAATTTGGTAGAGAACACAAAACATAAAGAGACAATTTCAGGCAACAGAAAGGTAAAAGGAAAAGGATGAAACTCATATAGGCAAATGAAGGTAGTAAGATGCTATTGGCAGAAAAAGGACTTTTATCTGTAAGACAATTTACACAAACCTCATAGTAATCAGAAAATATAAATCTAGAGGGACTTCCCTGGTGGTGCAGTGGTTAAGAATCTGCCTGCCAATGAAGGGTACATGGGTTCGAGCCCTGGTCTGGGAAGATCCCACGTGCTGCAGAGTAACTAAGCCTGTGCACCACAACTACTGAGGCTGCGCTCTAGAGCCCACATGCCACACTACTGAAGCCTGCATGCCTAGAGCCTGTGCTCTGCAACAAGAGAAGCCACCGCAATGAGAAGCCCGCGCACCACAACGAAGAGTAGCCCCTGCTTGCTACAACTAGAGAAAGCCCTTGTGCAACAATGAAGACCCAACGCAGCCAAAAATCAACAAACAAAATAAATAAATTTATTTAAAATATGTATATATATATATATATATATATATATATATATATATATATATATATATATAAAAATCTAGAGCAGAGACACAGAACATAAAAGAGAAAACTGAGAAAAACATCATAGAAAACCATCGAACCAAAATGGCAGACAGAAACACAAAGAAAAAGAAACAATGGAGATACAGAACAGTCAGAAAACAAAAGATAAAATGGCAGTACTAAGTCTTCATCTATCAATAATCATCCTAAATGTAAATGGACTGAATTCACCAATCGAAAGACAGAGTGGCTGGATGGATTAAAAAACAAGACCCAACTATATGCTGCCTCCAGGAGACTTACTTCAGATCTAAAGACAAACATAGGCTCAAAGCAAAGGGATGGAAGATGATACTCCAAGCAAATGGCAGCCAAAAGAAAATGGGTATAGCCATACTCATATCAGACAAAAATGACTTCAAGCTAAAAAAGTTAACAAGAGACAAAGGTGGACATTATATAATGATAAAGGGGACAATTCACCAAGAAGAAACAACAGTTAATATATATGCACCTAATATATGAGTGCCCAAATATATAAAGCAAGTATTAACAGACCTAAAGGGAGAAACTGACAACACGATAACAGTACGGACTTTTAACACCCCACTTACATCAATGGATAGTTCATCCAGAAAGAAAGTCAACAAGGAAGTAGCAGTTTTAAATGAAACATCAGACCAGATGAACTCAATAGATTTATACAGAACATTCCATCCAAATACAGCAGCACACATTCTTCTCAAGAGCACATGGAACATTCTCATGGATTGAGCATAACTTGCAACACAAGTCTCAATAAGTTTAAGAAGACCGATATCATATCAAGCATCTTTTCCGATCATAATGGTATGAAACTAGAAATCAACTACAAGAAGAAAGCTTGAAAAATCAGAAATACGTGAAGACTAAACAACATGCTACTGAACTACTGAGTCAATCAAGAAATCAAAGGCGAAAACCAAAACAAAACAGGTGAATCCTACCAAACATTCAAAACAGATTTAATACCTATCCTTCTCGAATGCTTCCGAAAGACTGAAGAGGAGGGAGCACGTGCTAACTCATTTTATGAGGCCAAATTTCCCTGACACCAAAACCAGGCAAGACAATGCAAAAAAAGAAAATTATAGGCCAGTATCTCTGATGAACATAGATGCAAAAATCCCCAACAAAATATTGACAAACTGAATACAACACTACATTAAAAGGATCAAATACCCGCAAATCAATCAACATGATACACTGCATTAATAAAATGAAAGATAAAAATCATATGATCATCTCAATAGATGTAAAAAGCATTTGACAAGATTCAACACCCATCTGTGACAAAAACTTTCAATAAAATGGGTATAAAAGGGAAGTACCTCAACATAATAAAGGCCATATATGATAAACCCACAGTCAACCTTATACTCAATAGCAAAAAGGTGAACGCTTTCCCTCTAATATCAGGAAGAAGATAAGGATGCCCACTCTCACCCCTCTTATTCAATACAGTATGGAAAGTCCTAACCAGAGCAAACAGAAAAGGAAAAAATAAATAAATAAAAGATATCCAAATTGAAAGGAAGAAGTAAAACTGTCACTATTTGCAGAGGACATAGTTTATATATATATATATATATATATATATATATATATATATATATATAAAACCCTGAAGACTCCACTAAAAACCTATTTGAAATAATAAGAAAACAATCCCATTTTACAATCACAACAAAAGGAATAAAGTACCTAGGAGCAAATTTAACCAAGGAAGTAAAAGACCTGTACATTGAAAATGCTAAGGCACTGTTGAAAGAAACTGAAGAAGACACAAAGAAATGGAAAGATACTCTGTGTTCATACATTAGTAGAATTAACACTATTAAAATGTCCATAGTACCTAAAGCAACCTAAAGACTCAATGCAATCCCTGTCAAAATCCCAATGACATTTTTCATGTCAACAGAATTAAAAATCCTAAACTTTATATGGAAACACAAAAATTCCTGAAAAGCCAAAGCAATCCTGAGAAAAAAGAACAAAGCTGAAGGTATCACACTCCCAGATTTCAAATTATATTACAAAGCTATATAGTATTCAAAACAGCCTGGCATTGGCAGAAAAACAGACACATATCAATGGAACAAAATTCAAAGCCCAGAAATAAATCCATACATATATGGACAATTAATTTATGACAAAGATGGCCAACAGGCACATGAAAAGATGTCCAACATTACTAATTATTAGGGAAATGCAAATCCAAACCACAATGAGATACCATCTTACACCTGTTAGAATGGCTATTATCAAAAAGGCAAGAAATAACAAGTGTTGGAGAGGGTGTGGAGAAAATGGAACCCCCATACACTGTTGGTGGGAATGTAAATTGGTGCAGCCACTGTGGAAAACATTATGGAGATTCCTCGAAAATTTAAGACTAGAACCACCTTATGATCCAACCATTCCATATGAGGATATTTATTCAAAGAGTATGAAAACACTAATTTGAGAAGACACACGCATCCCTATGTTCACCGCAGAATTATTTTCAATAGCCACGATAAGGAAACAACCTAAGTGTCCATCATTGGATGAATGGATAAAGAAGATGTGGCACATATATACAATGGAATATTACTCAGCCATAAAAAGAAACGAAATTGAGCTGTTTGTAATGAGGTGGATAGACCTAGAGTCTGTCATACAGAGTGAAGTAAGTCAGAAAGAGAAAGACAAATACCGTATGCTAACACATATATATGGAATTTAAGAAAAAAAAAATGTCATGAAGAACCTAGGGGCAAGACAGGAATAAAGACACAAACCTACTAGAGAATGGACTTGAGGATATGGGGAGGGGGAAGGGTAAGCTGTGACAAAGCGAAGGAGAGGCATGGACATATGTACACTACCAAATGTAAGGTAGCTAGTGGGAAGCAGCCGCATAGCACAGGGAGATCAGCTCAGTGCTTTGTGACCGCCTGGAGGGGTGGGATAGGGAGGGTGGGAGGGAGGGAGACGCAAGAGGGAAGAGATATGGGGATATATGTATATGTATAACCGATTCACTTTGTTATACAGCAGAAACTAACACACTATTGTAAAGCAATTATACTCCAATAAAGATGTAAAAATAAATAAATAAATAAAATGGGGCAGGGGGAGGAAACAACCTAAGTGTCCATCAATGGATGAATAGATAAAGAAGATGTGGTATATATATACACAATGAATACTATTCAGCCATAAAAAAGGACAAAATCTTGCCATTTGTGACAATATGGGTGGACCTTGAGGGTATAATGCTAAGTGAAATAAGTCAGACAAAGACAAACACCGCATGCTTCCACTCATATGTGGAATAAAAATCCCAAACAAACTAAAACAACCAAAATAAATGAACAAACCAAATAAACCAAAATAAACACACAGATACAGAGAACTGAGTTATGGTTACCAGAGGGAAAGAGAGGTGTGGGAAGGGCGAAATGGGTAAAGGGGGTCAACTGTATGGTGATGGATAGAAATGAAACTTTTGGTGGTGAGCACACCATAGTGTATAGGTAAGTCGAAATTTAATGTCCACATGAAACTTACAATAATGTTATAGACCAATGTCAGATCAATAAAAATACATAAACAGTAAATTTTTAAAAGGGAGGGGGGAAGCTTGCTGGATAAGACATTTAGGCTGGGTTTTGACAAGTGGATATTATTTGAACAGTAGAGGTAGATGGAAGTAAAACATTATATCAAAAAGTATAAGCAAAAGAACAAAGTGTCTAAAAATAATGAATAAAGAAAGCAGTTTGACTAAAGTATAGACTGCATAAAGGAGAGATAGGATACAGTAGAAAGGCATGGTAAAGCAATCCTATGAAAGATCTTTAATGTCAGGCTACAGATATCAGTATTAATGAAAGTTTCTGAAGGGTATGCATGTGAGATACATGATTAGAATTATATATTAAGAATATCGCCTTGACAGCAATAAGCAGGGCAGATTCAAGGAGGAGGCACAAAGACCAAGAAGGAAATTCTTACAGTAAACATGCAGTAAACACTGCAGATAGAATCTTACAGAACCTGAAAACTCTGTGAATACAGACGGTAAAGTAATAGTTGGGCACCTATGGCTTAAAGCTGTGACTAGAGAATGGTGGTACCATTAATAGAAAAAAGAATTCGAGAAGAACCAGTTTAAAGAAGGTGAAGATGATCATTTCAAAATGCTGAGCTCAAGCACCAAGGAAAAGCAGAAGTGTGATGTCTGCCTAGTAGAGACTTTTACTAAAGTGGTTTGACATTTGTGAGATAACAGTGGTAGAGATTTAAGTGCTCATCTATTTAGATGCAATAAGTGAAACTTACAGGAGTGAATGAAATCACAAAGGGAAAAGGGTAATAAGATGATCTGTATCCAAGAATATCTGAATTTGGGGTAGGAAGTTTTGTGGGTTGAATTGTGTGCTCCAAAAAGATATGTTTAAGTCCTAACTCCCAGTACTTGTGAATGTGACCTCATTTAGAATTAGGGTCTATGCAGATGAACTCAAGTTAAGATGAGGTCATTAGTACACCCACTGGTGCCATGACAGTTCAGAGGCCGATCATAAGAGGCCAAAAAAGTGGGTGGTACTCCAACTCCTGGAAATCCCCACCCCTCCTCCAAGATAGTTAGAATACTCCTCCCACTTGTTAGCCTATGAAATTACCAGCCCATAAAAACTAAGACCCTCACACCTCAGGGCCGCTCGCCCTTCAAGACAGTCTACCTATTGCCTTCTGAGATGGCCCACACTCTGTCTGTGGAGTGTGTATCTCTAAAATAAACCTGCTTTCACTCAAAAAAAAGAAAAAAATAAAGATGAGGTCATTAGGGTAGGCCCTAATTCAATGTGATTGGTGTCACAGAGAAACACCTAGGGAGTTCGCCATATGACAACACAGGCAGAGATTGAAGTGATGCAGCTGCAAATCAAAGAATGGCAAGAATCGATAGCCACCACCAGAAGCCCGAAGAGGCATGAACAGATTCTCCCTTAAAGGTTTCAGAGGGAACATGGCCCAGACAACACCTTGATTTCAGACTTCTAGCTTCCAGAACTGTGAGACAATAAATTTTGGTTGTTTTAAGCCACCCAGTTTGTGGTAATTTGTGGTACTTTGTGGTACTTTGTTACAGTACTGTACTGTACAGTACAGTACTTTGTTACAGAACAAAGAAGGCATAAGGGAAATCTACAAAGGAGGCAAAAAAAAACCAAGGAGGAGGCAAAATCATATCAGCCAAAAGATTCAAAAAGGCATCGGACAGTTAACAGAAATTGGTTCTGATACGCAAAAGATAAGAAATTTCCTAAGGCAACTGGAGGAATAGTCTGTCTTCCCAATCAAGAAGATTAAGAAGTCTCATGATTGATTCCACCAAGAGGAAACTTTGGTTCTTTTTGATTCTTCCTTGGTAATGTTTCCTTCATTATTTAGTTCATACTGCTAATTTATATTATTGTTTCAAGTCATGATCTCACACATGGACTACTGCCACACATTTTTGACTATTCTCCCTACCTCCAAGTCTCAATTCTCCAAACCAGATGATTTTCTAAAATAGTGTAATCATGTTATGCCTCTCTCCAAACCTTCAATGGTTCTCCAATACCCAGTTTAATGTTCTAATTCTTTAGTGTGAGTTCAAGCTTATCATAATACCATCCTAATCCCTAGGTTGAGCCACTCAAGTCATGCAGACATAGATTACTTCTACCTTACAGACACAGACATAGATTACTTCTAGTTTACACAAATCTTTCTTCATAGCATCCTCGAATAGGATACAAATATTCTGACCCTCCACCCAGTTCTCCTAGATTCTACCCATTCTTCAAGAAGGTTCAGTTTAACTTTCTTTTTATAGTGTCCCTGGTCATTACAACCAGGGAACTTTTCTCCCTGGAATGCAGTTTATATTTGTGTTAAACATCTAGCACATAAATATTAGATTATATTGTCATTTTTATTTTTCACATGCATATGTCATGCCTCTCCAACTATGCTGTAAGCACCAAAAAGGCATACACCATAGCTTATGCTTTTTTATGTTCAAACACATTTCAGGCAAAAGCAAATTGCTGTACATCCACAAACAGGACTGCCATGACCGCTTACCTCCTACACTTTGTCTTCGCTTTCTCTTACAGTCACCAGGAGTTTCATAATCACCTTCTTCAAAGCCTTCTAGTGATGGAGTAGCACAGAGTTCATCAATACCCAACATAGCTGGTATCTTTTCTAGGATAAAATCTGGAACATGTCCTAAACGAAAATGTTCACAATTAAGATGGTTCCTCTACTCCCCCTCAAAACATTGCAATAGTATATAGCCACTTTCTAACAGTTGTCTTCATAGTTCACTTAGAAAAAGCTGGGATCTCCCTCATTTAAACAAATCCCATTATTTAATAATGCAACTACATCTTACCAATATCTGATGCATAATCAATAAGAGTTTGTACTACTGCAGCCTGTAATCGTAGCTTTTTTTCTGTGTTAGCAGACATCTTCTCATGCCCTTCACTTGTCTGAAGAAGATTTGGTGCAAATATCACAGCAAGATTGCTGCTATCCATCTTATTCTCACTGCACCTTAAAGGAAAAAAGGTTTTATGAGATGGAGCTAAAGATAAAAATACAGAGTTAAAATAACATATTGGGCACATTTTGCAGACCTCTTATTTTATCAGTTAAACACAAATCAAGACACAGTTATCCTTCATCTACCCATCTACATGACTGGCTTGAAATAAGACAGAACCAGAAATACACAGCCTCTCTGTGCTTAAATCTATGTCATAAAAACATTGCTACCCATAGAGTTCACGCTTTGTTTTTCCACACAAATTGAACACATTTCTTTGATTTTTCAAACCCACACACAGAAAATTCGAAGTGCTGAAGGCAGCCAAGTATGTCTAAAACCAGCAGTCTCAATGACAGCAGGGAGAAGGGAAAAATTTGAAAAGCAAATCGCAAATATTTTAGAAACACAATAATCTGAAGCCATTCAATGGACTAAGAAGCCTATAAACACCAATAAGCCATTAAGGCATCCACCATGACAACCCTAAGACAGCAAGGAAATATTATATTTGGTATATTGTTTTTTTAAATGATACAGGGTATACCTCTTATAGTAAGGAAAAATATAATATTTTTAAGAAAAATTTCCATGCCAAATGAAATTTAATTTCTTATCATAAGGGTAAATCTAGCTAGTTGAGAAATTAAACTACCATCTCCCAAAACTTTTAATTACTACTCACCTAAGAGAAACTTTCCTGAGAAAGTTAAAGAAGTATCTTAATATATCAATTGTGTGGTCAGCCATAAGACAGGAAAGCAACAATGTAGCTTTATTCTTCTCCTCTGTTCTTAATTGTTGAGCTTTGAAAAGTGCTTCATGCAAATCAGCTGGGAGAATGGGCTCTGGCAATTCCCTAAAAAACTGCTTAAGAAGCCCTGCAATATCACAAGCAGGTGCAGAAGACAGGCATCTTTCACCATGATCCAGTTTATTCTGAAATAAATACAACAATCTTGAGCGTTCGGGGGCTTAAGGGTTTAATGCAAATAAAGTATCCTTTCTTATACTCTAAAGAGCTTTCTTTAATAAATTTCTCTTAACTCTTGTTTTAGCATTTATCACTTCTCTTTAGAAGGCTAAAAACAAAATTTAAAAAAATTTTCATTTCATATAGTACATTATAGGAACAAGGACCATGAATCTGAAAGTACTCTGTAAACTTTTAAAGCATTATAAAATATAAATAGCTTGATTATGACAATCATTTCACAACATATACATATATCAAAACATCAGGTTGTACACCTTAAATGTATTTGTCAATTATACCTCAATTTTTTAAAAAAGCATTATATAAATGATATACATTTTGGAAAAAAGAAAAAGGTTCTTCTGCCATGAAAAAAAGCTTTCTGCAAACTCAATTTCTGTCCATAATTCATGTAATAGTTCTAAATATTTCAATCCTAAAAACCAAATTAAAAAGTGGTACAAATGAAAAATTATAGTTCAAGAATATGCTTACCTTTAGTGCTTTTAGACGAATAACAGATCCTGATTTCCTAAAAAGCCCTTCTGTATGAATATGCTCTTCTAAAGATGTGCAAGCATCAACAAGAAAACTGAAAGAGAGAACTCTTTTTAGGTGGTAAGACACACATCTCTCTAAATCCTATTCTCCTGCCAGAGACTACACCCCTTTCAGCTCTGATGCTACAAATCCCTTTAATCTCTGTGATAGAAGGTTACTTTTAGTTTTCCTTCTTGCTTCCTAAACTCTTCTCTAAAGCCCATCTTTTTACCCATGACAACTTCAGTGAGCCTGCTCAATCCCCGATCCTTGCCAATCTTAATCCATTTCTCTGCTTCAGCTCAGAGCACAAGATTTGTCTTTTTTTTACTGCCTTCACTTCTTCATATCCCAGTCTTTGCTCAACCCTCTGCAATCAGACTCATCCCCATTACTCCATCAAGATCACTAATGGCCTCTGCCTTGCCAAATCCATGGTCAATTCACTGTCTTTATCTTGCTTGTCCTACCAGCAGCTGATACACTCGACCACTCTGTGACGGCCCTGAAAATACTCTTCTTCACTACACTTTTGGAATTTCTGCTGTCTCCCTGACTGCTCTTTCTCAAACTTTTTCTGGCTCCTCTTTTTCTGCCAGACTTCTCCATCCTAGGATCAACCAGGGCTCTAAGGCCTTCTCCATTTCTTTACCTATTCTCTCTCCACAGGTGATCTTGCACAGCACACATAGCTTAAAAAACCTACCATCAACTACATTTGCCCAAAAATAAGGCAAGGCTTTTTTTTTTTCTCACCAACATTACCTGTCAGAAAGTCAGATATATCCATCCCAGTCCTTACAATCCTTCACACATTTAGAGGTGTGGGCTCAATTTCTTTATACTGAATAATTTTTAACAATCAATATTGGCTTTAGATGCTTAGGTAACAGCTGGTAACAAAAAATTTGAATGGATGTCAGCTGCAAGTAAATGAAAGCATTGTACTGGTGCATAGTGGCTGAATGTTCCAGAGTAACTGACAGAAAAACTTTCTTTTTAAAAAAGCAGACAAAGAAACGACAACAAAGATTTAGTCATTATTACTAGAGATATGACTGCAATTCTAAACGCTGAAAATCATCATTAAAAAAAACCTTTCATAGGCCATTTAAAAAGCAAAATAGTAAGTGGTTACCTCATGAAGATTGTGAATCTGTACCTATAGGGTGAGTGAGGGAAAATTGTTCTAAGGCAGCAAGGTGTTCAACAAATACTTTTGGACAATGCACCAATTAAAAACCTAAGTTATTAGACTAGAGTAGCCAGAATGAACCTTACTTTGGATAGAGGGGAAATGAATTAGTAAGAGCTAAGGTAGTATCTTTCTACTACGCATTTTTAAACTATTTTCTTAAGCCGTAAACTTCCCTAGCAACTTCTGATGCAGTTAGTCCAAAAGGTTATTTACAAATAGTGACACAGAAAAGCTCGTGTTAAATAATTTATATTCACAAATACTCCGATAGTTAAATATTCTTTTGTCCAACATTTCTAAGATAAAAAATATTAAAATTATAAATGAATTGGTAGTTTAGTATATTACTGAGTATCATCAAAACAGCAATGAAAACATCGGTACAGAACGGAAAACTCTGCCTTAGAACAAAAATAATTTGCTTTCTAACATTTATTCATTACTAAACCTTAAAATTCAATCCTGAAAATGAGTACAAATTAAAAAGTTAAAATACGCAAAAGTTTAAAAAACAACTTTTAACATTAGTTGAGAAATAAAATCATTTGCTAGTTCCAACTAATTTTGTGCGCCATTCAACTATTTATTGTTAAACATTCCAATACCAGTTTGAAATATTTACTCTTCATTTCAAAGTTTGCTCACCTTGGAATATGTCCATATTCTGGAACAACAGACTGGGGCAATGCATTAAAAGGTACTCCAAATATTTTACCCTAAAATGACAAAGTCAGTTACTCTAACACAAATATTAGGCTCAATATAAGTTTTCTTAAACATTAGGCAAATTAAAAACCTCACAAAATAAAACAAGATAGCAGAAATAAACTATTGGTCGAGACACAGAAAACAATTACATCAAGTATATTTGTTAAAAAATAACTACTTTATACTAGATATTATGCTAGATGCTGGGAGTACAAAAATGGTCAAGATAGAGTCATCGCCCTTAAGCAACGCAGCAAATTCCCTCAGTTTCCAATCCCACAACAGAAAATCAATCCATTTAGTGTTCAGTAAGGAAATTCTTAAACAGAATTTGGCCCAATATGCTAACATTTCTGGAAAATACTACAAGCTCCTTTAGTAACTATATAAATACTGACCTTAAACTTTCTGTTGGTCACCTTATAAATACTAACTTGAACAAAAGGCCAAATTGGCCTATAACAGTAATTCCTGTCACTCAGTACTTCCTAAAATTATATCAGGGTGGTTCCTTTTATACCTGATTATCTTTTCCACACTCTATGGGAGAGTACTAATCAAACTGTTCTGAGGTATCCAAGGAAGGGATTCTGCAAACAATTTAAATTTCACGTCGTACTTTCAAAACCAATTTTAAAAAGTCAGAGTGGAATGTATTACTCGCATTCAAATTTTAATACATTTGAAGATCCCAAGAGCACATTTGTACGTTGGTTAACTTGAGTGTTTGTGCACACCTCTGAATAAAGAATCTGCCACTATCTTTGGGCATATATTCAAACTTCTTAAAAACAAGTCACTGATTAAGAAGGTTGTAGCTTTGCCTTGGACTTAAACGTAAATTAAAGGGATTTCCCTGGTGGCTCAATGGTTAAGAATCCGCCTGCCAATGCAGAGGACACAGGTTCGAGCCCTGGTCCGGGAAGATCCCACAAGTGGAGCAACTAAGCCTGTGCGCCACAGCTACTGAGCCTGTGTTCTAGAACCCGCGAGCCACAACTACTGAGCCCGTGTGCCACAACTACTGAAGCCCGAGCGCCTAGAGCCTGTGCTCTGCAACAAGAGAAGCCACCGCAATGAGAAGCCTGCGCACCGCAGCGAAGAGTAGCCCCTTCTTGCCGCAACTAGAGAAAACACGTGCCCAGCAACAAAGACCCAATGCAGCCAAAAATAAATTAATTAATTAAAAAAAATTCAAGCCTGTATATGTCTGCTTATATGAAATTAGATTAAGTGGGCATATCTAATCACTCATATGTGATTTAGTTCAGATCATATGTGATTTAATTTAGTTTAGCTACATCTGCTCTCCATGAATGCTCTTGAAGCACTTGTGTTGTAAGAGTACCTTATTTAACCTGTTATTTATAATAAGAAATCATTCAGGGAATTCTCTGGTGGTCCACTGGTTAGGACTCCACGCTTTCACTGCTGTGAGCCTGGGTTCCACCCCTGGTCGGGGAACTAAGATCCCGCAAACCACAGTGCAGCCAAAATCATTCAGTATTCTTAATGATTTGACAAAATCTTACTAGTCCCTTTTCAAGTAGCTGGCTCAATTTAACTGACGAATATAGAAAAGACTGTGTAGCATAGTGCTTAAGTGAGCAGGCTCCTAGAGGCAGGACTGCCAAGTTTTAAATCCTGGCTCTTCCACTTATTAGCTGAGTGACCTGGATTAAATGGTCATTCTCTGTGCCTCAGTATCCTTATATAGGTCCTAAGTCATAGAGTTGCAGAGAGAATTAAATGAATTAAAAGATGTAAAACATCAGTGTCTGACAAAGCAAACATTCGAAGAATATTTGTTGCTGTTACAATTATTTCAAGGTGAGCTATTAAAAAAAAAAAGTTAGGGGGACTTCCCTGGTGGTCCAGTAGTTAAGACTCCGTGCTTTCATGGCAGGGGGCACAGGTTCCATCCCAGGTTGGGGAACTAAGATCCCGCATGCTGCATGGTGCAGCCAAAAAAAAAATTAAATTAAAAAAAAAACTTAGTATGGGCAACCCCTTATTTGGGTAAATCAGAATTTTCTTGATACTGTGCAACCAAACAAAATGCAAAACTAAATCAGATGCTGAAGCTGATTGTAAGTTTACAAATGTCTTACATAACCAGAATTCAGCGTTTTTTTTTTCAAGTCTCATTACGCTCAATAACTGGCTTCACAAGTAAGTGCTATAATTTAATCTCATAAAATAAAACTAATAACATGCTTTTAAAATTTTATGTATTAGAACATCACTTACAATATCATCTTTAAAAAGATGTCTAGCAAGTTTCTTAAAGAGCTCAAAACTATCATTAGATAACAAACGCCAAAGAGCCAAAGAAATCTAGTATTCAAATAATTACCTAACATGTTAGATCTCGTTCGTGTTAACACAATGATCTTCTGTATTTCTCTATTAGAATATTTTTATTAGGGTTTCTAGCATGATTACCAATTAGGATGAGGACCTCTGATTATCATAACAACTAGTGGCATGTGACAGGCATTGTGTGCTAGTCTCATCTACAGATCTTATAATTTTTTTAAATCCCCTAAACAACTCAACGAGAGATACCATTCCCATTTTATAGAGTAGGAAACTAAAGCTTAGGACAAGCAGCCCAAGATCACACCCCAGGAATCAAACTCAGGTCTATCTGACTCTAAAGGCCAAGTGTCAGTTTTTCTTGAGGGGTAAGAAAAAAATCTGCATACAAATTCTTTCATATACGTACAAAACCTACTATATTTGAGATCTTGGAAAGCCAGTTTTATAATCAGAAGAAACCACTTAGTTTTTAAATATAAACAAATATGTTGCCAATAAGTTGCAAACAACAAAAATAATTTCTCCAGAATTTATAAGCTGTTAAGAGGAATATACATTATTTGTCAGTTTTCTTCTCCAAGTACTTATTTTCTTTCAGAAACTATAAACTATTAAGAGTTATGAAAATTAATTTTTAGTTTTCATCTGTATTTAGAAAGCACCATATAATTAGGCAAGTAAATCTAAAACAAAATGCTTTATATTCAACTTATTTTTCACAATGAAATTCTTGACGATTCTGTAGAGATATTAAAATCTCATTCGAAATCCCCTAACCTCAACCACCCAAAAATCAACAGCTTCTGAATCATTCCACTGTGGTTTCTCAATTTACTCATTAATAAAAAAAAAAAACCTTTATGTCTCAAAAATATGATATAGCCAAGCAGCAAGCATGTTCTTTTCAAATAGGTGAATATAAAGTTATTATCTAAAGCCTATTTCTAATACTGTCACACCTCATCTACTGATTCATTTAAAAAAGATACTGGTAGCTCTTGTTCCTCTCCAAATATTACTCAAACAGTGGTGGTGGGGTAGTGTTTGTCTCCCTTCCCACGTGCAACTTGTTCAAAATACAATAACTTAGCAGGACATTTTTATTTGTCACAATTGGGACACGCTACGCGCATCTAGTGCATAGAAGCCAGAGATGCTGCTAAACATCCTATAATGCACAGAACAGCTAACCCCAATACCCCCCAAAGAATTATCTAGTTCAAAATGTCAGTGTTGCTGAAGTTGACACACTTAAACATTTTCTCTTTTGGATCCATATAGAATGAACATTTTAACATGACCCGGTAATAAGTGATGGTAGGGAATACGCCCCCCTCCTTTTTTAACCTAAATCTCTTTCCCCATAACTTACCACGATTTCCGTGGCTGCTGTCTCCTGTCTCCTGCGATCGCACTGCCCGCGGCCACCCTTGACCTTAACGCCATAAACAGCCCGAAGCTGCTGTACAACGGCCAACCGCACCAGCCTCTGATCCCACATCCCGGACACGTCGCCCACTCTCCGAGGTGGGATCTGAGTCCTGACCCTCTTTCGCCACCAAGTCTTCCAATTTCCGAACACTCTCAGTTTTGCGCTCAGCTCCGCTGCCTTCCGGCCACGTCTGGCACTCTTCCGGCCCCGGACCCCAGCCACTTCCACGGCTTTTTCCTTGCTCCACCGACCGTCTTCTCTTAGCCCTTTGACCTAGCCACACCTCACGTTTCCTTCACTTACACCGGCATTCTTTCTAGTCACTTAATCCTTTCGGCTACTTACACAGACCTCCCTTCTTTCTTCCATATCCTTTCGGTTCCTTGTACCACGCCCGTTACCAGCTTCTATTTCAGGCCACCTTCCTCCAAACCTCCCTTTGCCCTCGTCTCTCTCCGAACTGTAAAGACAACCCTTCTCCTCGCCCCTCCTGCCCCACCCCCCGCAGACTCAGCTGGGCGTTAGTCCCTGCGGCCCCGAGTCCCCCACCCTAGCCCAGTCGCCGGACCAGCCGGCTGTTCAGGGGCCTCTTCCAGTCCCGGTCCCCGCCCGGGCTGGTGGCCGCCGTCACCGTTTCACAGGCTGCTCCCTCCCTCCTCCATCAACCTGCCTGCCGCCCCCGGCCAGCACATCCGGGTGCGCTCACTGAAAGTCAAGTGTCCCTCCTCATGCCTCCGCCCCACCGCCTCGACAGACAACCGGAGCCACCTCGGCCGGCCCACCTTCTGTTCCAGTCCAGCCTCAAACGGCAGCGCCAAAAAACGTTCCACACTCTGATTGGCCCGCTCCTCTTTTCAAAATCAGGACCCCGGAAGGTGGCCAGAAACTGCCTGTCTAGTGAGTTAAGGGCAAAGGGGCGGGACCACGAAGGGTGTGGCGGGCAAAACTAAGAAACACGAAAAGACGAGTTACACTTGCTCCTTCTTAGCCATATTTTGGAGGAAAATACTTTTTATCGTGTATTTTAAAACACCCGGCCTGCGCCTGAGACAATATATTCGGGGATATGTAATAGACACCTACTTCTTATTTTTTCAGAACTTGGCCGAGGCTGAAGGCCCTTTTACAGAGAAACCTGTTCTACGGAACCGGAGGGGAGACAATTTGGGTCAGAATTCACAAACGCTGATCTTAGTAACCCTCAGCTGGGGCGTTTGGTGGGAACTTCGGCTATGGGAACTGGTCCATACTTGGCGTGGGGGCTGATGGTGACGCCCAAATCTTAGCTCTTAGGTAGTTAAATACAACAAAGAAAACCCGTCATGGGAGAGTATAGAGTGCGGGAGGCATGCGAAGTCCGCGGAAGGCGGCAGCTGCAGAAGCTTCATTTGGTGGAATATGGATTTAGGACACCAGGGAGGAGCCTGGCTCCGGGCCCACACAATGCAGAAACCTTGCTTATCTTGTTGACAGACAAGATTACACATACTAGGCCCTAGTTCCCGGGCTGCTTTTCCATTCTCAAACATCAGCAATCCCATCAGGGTGTTTTCTGTTTTGGGGGGATGTAATTTGTTTAGGGCTGGAGACTTGGACTCAAATACTGCAGACAATACAGCATACATTTACTACCACCCTTGCCTCACTCCCATGTAAACTTGGTAAGAGTATCAACAGAACTTTATCTGCATTATCCACTTGTGTGCCTATTACCTAACTGTGCCAGGGGCTAAATGCATATTTGCGGACGTGAACGGATTTAAGTGGGAAACAGTTTTCCTAGAACCATTTTGCTCCTTTTGGAGTTCAGGTCTTTAGGTGTGCTACCCTTCCCAATCTACAGAGGATTCTCTGAAGAAGTGGGAACAAAATGGAAGTTAAACATTTTGCTTTATCTTAACAGTTATTTGTTGAGCCCCTATCATGCAGTTTGGTATAGGATGATGAGCAAAACCAGACACAATTTTGGCCCTCGAAGGGAGCGGGGAAGAATATCAACCAAGTAACTTACGAATGGGGGCATAATTATTAACTGAGAGGCGTGCACTAGGAAAGGAATATTATTCCATGACAGGGTACAATGAAAGATCCTTGATGGGGGAGGGGCAGTGTACCAATTGACTGATCTGAAGAATCAGCAGAAATTAACTTAGTAAAACGTGAAGGTGGGATGGTGGACTGGGACCAGCATTTAGGAGACAAAAGGCACTGCAGAAAAAGCCATCAGTTTTAACAGGAGCCAGTACATCAGAGGCTATGCTGAACCCATTTCTCCTCTTTTCCTTCAGACATAACAATTATTTATGTTATCTTTAGCCTCCTCCCGTCCCCAAACTTCACATGGTTTTGGGCTTTAGGACCTCCTATGTCTCTTAATATTAATTTTTCTAACTATGTATTAATGCTTTTTTAAAGCTGAGCTCTTTGATTTTGTGTTTTGTCCTTTAAGATGAAAATATTAGTTCTTAATGATATTAACATAATTACTTAAATTTGCTTTATCCATGTATATAAATATATACACACATATACATATATATATAAAAAACAGAATAGGAATAGCAATATTGCTAACGTAAGGCTGCTGAATGAAGTTTAAATTTGTGTTTGTTTTTTTTCCCTTCACATTATATCCCATTGGAAATGTACAGACAAAATATTGTGTTTTAAATGAACTGGATGTACATCTTCTCTTTGGTTATTATGGATGTACCGTAGTTTAATCAACCAGACCTATATTGATGGATACGTGGGCTGTTTCCAGTCTTTGCTATCACAAAAAGTTACTTGCTAATGGATCTTTAGCATAGATTGGGACGAATGGGATTACTAGGTTAGAAAGTAAAAGAATGTTATTTTCTTTATTATTCCCAAATTCACCTTCATAGAAGTGGTGTGATTTTGTATTCATACCAGTAATATATGAGTTCCTATTTCCCCACATCCTCTCCCATAGAATGGATTGTCAAACTCCCAGATTTTTGCTAATACGATAGGTGAGAAATGGTATCTCAGTATAGTTTTGCATTTATCTTTTTATGAATGATATGGAGCATCTTTCTGAATGGTGCATGAATAAAATGAATACATATAATGAAATGCAAGGATGAATCCGTTAAGGAATATGGAAGGTATACAGCTATGATGTGGAAAAAGCAAGGCACGGAAGACCGTGTGCAGTATGTACGTAAGAAGGGGTAGAAATACATACACAAATGTAAACTTGCTTACATTTTTAAAAATAAACAATGGAGGGGACTTCCCCAGCAGTCCAGTGATTAAGACTCCACGCTTCCACTGCAGGGGCCACAGGTTTGATTCCCTGGTCAGGGAACTAAGATCCCACATGATCCCACATGCTGCATGGTGCAGCCAAAAAAAAAAAAGATTAAAAAAATGGAAACATAAATCAAAATCTAATAAAAATGGGAACCAATAGGGGAAGAGCAAGGGGAGGGAGAGAGCAGGAATGGAAGCTAGCTTTCTGAATATATCTTGTTTTATAGTTTGACCTTGGAGTCATGTAAATGGTTAACATGTTTAAAATACAAAATAAAGTTTAAAAGCAACCACTGAGTGGAAAACAAACTGAAATAAGTGAATCAATCTTTTCATCTGTTTCTTTTTATCTGAATTTTATTTCTTTTTATTTGACTTGTCAATCCATTACCTATTTTCCATCAAGATGGCCTTCTTTTAAAAAAAAAAATTTAGAAACTTTTTATATATTAGCCCTATGTGATATGGGTTGCACTTTTAAAAACTAACCTTTATTGGACTTTCTGCTTTGCTTGTTTGTTTAAATTATAGTTAAGATAATCAACCTCGTCCCTGAGACTCTGAATGATAGGAATGTTTTCTCTACTCCCAAGTTACAAAATAATTTATTCTTTTTTTAAAAATGCCAGGTTTGTTTGTTTCTTTCTTTTAAAATATTTAGATCTCTAATCCATTTGGAATTTATCCAGTGTAGAATAAAGAATGGATCAAATTTTATTATTTTCCATATGGCTACCCAGTCCTAGACATTTTAATTTTATCTCACTTCAGCAACCCCTGACACCTGCCTCTGAAAGTAGCAGAACACTACTACTGAATGCCCATAGAGTACCTTGACTGGGTAAGGGGAAATTGCTTTCACTTGAACATTAGATTATGCTTTTATTATTTTATTTTCATTTTTATTTTTGGCTGTGCTGCGTGGCTTACAGGATCTTAGTTCCCCTACAAGGTATCGAACCTGGGCCCCCAGCAGTGGCAGGATGGAGGCCTAACTACTGGACCACCAGGGAATTACCGAGACTTTGCTTTTAGTTAGTGCCACTAGATGGCACACATCTTTTTCTTTAGATATTTCAGTTAGCTCTCTTTACCGTGACATAAATCACGTATCTGCCAAAGGGCTTCCCTAGATTTTCTTCTTGCACCCCTGCTTGGGAAAAGGTGACTCAGGTAGCTTTTCAAGTCAGATACAGAGCGTTTCTCTGTAAATCTAAAGTGATTGTCCTTGAAATCACTGCCTCCAAGGCCTGGCACATTGCACAGACACAATCTCAAAAACCAAAACATTTGGGGAAATGTCTAAAATTCAGACTTGACTAAAATAGAAAGTAATACAATGATTTTCTCAGGTCACTGGAGCTCTCACCAGAATAATGGACACAGCGATGCTTCACCTAGATCCCCCTCCAGGGCTGAGGTGCTTGCTTTCCCTGCTCGCAGGAATTTTGGCTACAGATGGCTCACAGCCAAGTCCCCTGTGAGAAGTGAGAACTGCTCTCACAGAAGGGAGCTGCCCCACCCCACATGATGCCTCCTGGGGGCGGTCTGCAGTGTGCTTACCGTGTCTGGTTTATATGGGGGTCCATAAGCTTGGCCCCTTGCCTCAATTCAGGGCAACTGAAGGGCCTCCCGGCTCCAGAGCTTCCTGTGGGATGGGCTGAGGCCTATGGGGCAATCGTATCACAGCTCAGCCTTCCCATCTGTCCAATCCTACTATCTTCACTCCTTTACTCTTGTTATTCCAAGAGTTTGACCCAGCAAGACTCCTGCTCACGAATCTCCACCTCAGTGTCTGTTATTCAGGCAGCCCAACTTAAGATACAGGGTTGATGGTTTTCCCTAACCAGTGCTCTCAACCAGAGTCTTGCTACCAAAATGTGGTCCATGGACCAGCAGCATTGTTGTCAACACGGAGAAGTTAGAAAAGGAGTAACTCAGGTCTCACTCAGACCTACTGAATCAGAATCTGCCTTTTGATAAGGTTCCCAGATGATTTGTCTGTATACTAAAGTTTAAGAACCTGTGGACCAGGTTCAAAGGACAATGGTCTAAGTTCAAAAATGTTTCTTACTCTGGGTTGTTAGGTGGGAAAACCAAACAAAATGTTTTGTTGTATTTTATATTACACAAATTAAACAAATAAAAGTGGGGGGCACCCAGAGAGTAAATGTCATCACCTGACTAGTCAATTTTAGGTCTTTTAGTCTCAGGTCACAGGGTTTTCTCTTGCCTTTAAGGTTGCCTTGTATGGTGTTCCAATATCCAAAAGAATAGTCCAGGACTTGTGCCAACTCTGAAACGACTGACAAAAAATGTCAAACAGAGAATAATAGCCTTCTGAGACTTGTGAGTGGAAGAGACACATACAAATTTCTGTTCTGTTCTAGAGCAAGAAATTCAAGCTGCTTTTTTGGGGGGGAATGGGGAGCATGGGGGAAGGTAGGAAAAATGAGATGGAAAAAGATAATGATAGATAAGCCAAAATGATTAAATAAAAACTGTAAGTACAGAAAAGCTTAAGAATTTTTCTGTCTTTGACAAAACTACGAAATGGACAGTTTAATAGTGCCGCCAACCACAGTACAGGCTTGATTAGATAAGTTATTGTGCACCAATTACATAGATATACTTATTGATTTGGAGGGTATCCAGGATATAATTTGAGAAAAGGAAGTCACAAAGTTGTGTGTATAATATGACTGCTGTGCTTTATATGTGTATATGCAAAGAAAAATGGAAAGATATTAACAGCAGTTATGTCTGAGTGGTAACTTTGCAAGTGACTTTTTTTTTGCATTCTTCTTTGTGCTTTTCTGCTATTATCATTTGAATATTTCATAATGGGTTTACTGTTAGGGGTTGAATTGTGTCCCCCCAAAAGATGTGTTGATTTCTTAACCCCCAGTATCTCAAAATGTGACCTTATTAGCGGATGTACTTAGTTGAGGTCATACCAAAGTAGGGTGGCCCCTTAATCCAATATAACTAATATCCTTATAAGAAGAGGAGAGACACAGCCATGTGAGGTGAGAACGCATTTGATGATGGAGAGAGAGACTAAAGTGCTGCATCTGCACACCAAGAAACACCAAAGATTGGTGGCCACCACCAGAAGCTGGGAGGAGGCGAAGAAGGGTTCTCCCCTATGAGTTGCAGAGGGAGCACTGCCCTACGAACCTTGACTTCTAGTTTCCAGAATTGTGAGAAAATAAACTGTTGTTTGAAGGCACCCAGCTTGTGGTACCTCGTTAAGGTAGCCCTAAGTGACTAATACACATGTTACTTGATAATCATTAAAAAGTAAAGTCACTGCCATTTTGAAAATTTAATGGAGCTATAATTGACGTGAAGGAAGATGACACTTGTCAGCCAGCACAAAGGTGACTTCTCTCACAAAACCTTCCCTGACAGTTCAGAGGGCAACACTAGAGTCCTTGTCGGGAGCAGCTATTTGCACGCCTTACATTTCCTCCTCCAGGTCTAAGTCCCACAAGTGGGCAGGGGCCAGGTTCATGTTCACTTCCCATGAAGTGTAGCCCTGAATTCTGAATAAAGATCTCAATGAATCCTTTTTGAATTATTGAATGAGGAATTCCTATTAGCAAGAAAAGCTTTCCCTCCTACTCTTACAGAGTAGGATAAACAAACAAACAAAAGCAACAAAACACCTAAAGGATGAAAATTGAAAGACTCTAGATTTGGGAAGAGAGGAAGGCAGGGGAACCAACATGTCTATGGGCACAGACTCCAGATTCCTAGTTGTGTGGAATGTTAAAAAGATCTCCTGTCAAATAAGCGTGGGAATTTAAACCAGTTTCCTTACCATAGGGTCTCTAGAGGCCTTTAATACACCATTGTGCACTGGGACTTTCCAATAAGAGGAGGGAGTTGGACTGCACTTCCTAGTATTTCACTGTTAAATTATTCTTTTTCTCATTATTTCAAAGCACTTGGTGGTTAGTGTTTGAGGAGTGAGCTTTGGTGCCCTGTGCACTGTGTTCATGTAAACCCACTGAGACACCCTTCAGCAATGCTCTTCTCATTATTGGTGGGCTTTCCTATCTCTATACCCACACTGGGTCTGCAAGCTTTAGTCAAATGTTTATGTGGTCTCTCAGATCTAAGAAGTTTGGACATAGTTGTAGATCATATACGTTTCCCATTAAAGGAAGGAGAAAATAGAGTGGGTATGAGGAAAGTAACAGTTTGAAATCATCAAAAGCCTTTCAAACACAGATGTTCCATCAATCTAAATATCCCTGGCAATTCTTTTTTTTTTTTTTTGCGATACGCGGGCCTCTCATTGTTGTGGCCTCTCCCGTTGTGGAGCACAGGCTCCGGATGCGCAGGCTCAGTGGCCATGGCTCATGGGCCCAGCCGCTCCGCGGCATGTGGGATCTTCCCGGACCATGTCCCCTGCATTGCAGGTGGATTCCTAACCACTGTACCACCAGGGAAGCCAGTGCCTTTGGTTTTTAAACAAAAATGAAAGACACGTTTTTCATTTTCACCAAGAACTTTATTGAACAACGTATTCATCCTTTTGTTCCACTACCTTCTGCCATTTTTCAGGCAACTTCATAATTCTATCTTCCCCAAACTTTTTATCTTTTTGAGCAAAGAACTGTTCCAGGTGCCTTTTACAGTCTTCCAGGGAATTGAAATTTTTTCCATTAAGAGAAGTTTTTCCATTAAAGACTGAAATAAATGGAAATCCGAAGGTGCAATGTCTGGTGAGCACGGCAGATGAATCAGAACTTCCCAGCCAAGCTGTTAACAGTTTTTGCCTGGTCATCAAAGAAACATGCGGTCTTGCATTTTCCTGAAGGAAGGTGATGCGTTTTCTGTTGACTAATTCTGGATGCTTTTCATTGATCGCTGATTTCAGTTGGTCTAATTGGGAGCACTACTTGTTGGAATTAATCGTTTGGTTTTCCGGAAGGGGCTCATAATAGAGAACTCCCTTCTAATCCCACCATATACACAACATCACCTTCTTTGGATGAAGACTGGCCTTTGGTGTGGTTGGTGGTGTTTCATTTCGCTTGCCCCACGATCTCTTCCATTCTATACCGTTGTACAGTATCCACTTTTTATCGCCCATCACAATTTGTTTTAAAAACGGAGCATTTTCGTTATGTTTAAGTAGAGAATCGCATGTGGAAATACGGTCAAGAAGGTTTTTTCCACTTAACTTATGTGGAACCCAAACGTCAAAGCGATTTACATAACCAAGCTGGTGCAAATGATTTTCAATGCTTGATCTGGATATTTTGAATATGTCAGCTATCTCCCGCGTGGTATAACACTGATTGTTCTCAATGAATGTCTCAATTTGATCGCTATGAACTTCAACTGGTCTACGCGACTGTGGAGCATCATCCAGAGAGAAATCTCCAGCATGAAATTCAAACTGAAAGAACTGCATTGTAGAAAATCTTTTCATGATTTTCAACGTTATTTTCTCTTACAGTTTTAAAAACACAATGTTTCTATCAACTTTTTAAAAATTAAGCACTATATTAGAACTCACCAGCAGAGGGGAGTAAAGGAACACAAAACACCTTTCAGTTTTAGGCTAATTTTTGTGCATAAACTGGGCAGAAAAGTCCTCAAATCCATGCTTTTCTTTTATTAGCCAGTGGATCCACATGAACACATTAAATTTTACGAACAGCCCAGTCTTTGACAAACATACAAACAGATCTGTAGGCCACAAAGGTATTGACTTTTGATCAAAAGTTATGGTTGATGAGAAGAATGAGCTACCTTAGTGCATTTTTATGGCCAAGTTTGCCAAGCGTGAAGTTTTATTTTCCAAGTTTCTTAGAACGATGGTGAAATCAATTTTACTGTATTAAAATCAGTTTATTTTCTTAATTTTGCATGCCTAGTTTTGAATACTCATTTAGAATGAAATTCCAGTGAAATGCACTTTTCAAGGCAGCTCTGTGTTACTGTATTAAAATCAGTTTATTTTCTTAATTTTGCATGCCTAGTTTTGAATACTCATTTAGAATGAAATTCCAGTGAAATGCACTTTTCAAGGCAGCTCTGTGTTACTCTGTGTTTTGTGCTCTTACCAGAGAGTTCCAATCTGGTAGGTGAGAGAAGGAAAGTGATAGCTTTAGATTTCATCTCAAGAAGTGTCCACTCATCAGTTTCATCTTCATTGGTTATTTTTTTATACAGGATCTAGAAGTAATACCATCCTCTTTCCTTTAATGAGTATACGGTACACATTGTTATTTACCTGTTTAGCAGCTTTGAAGTTCTTCTATTCATATTGATATTTTCCAGTCCCAGAACATCAAGTATTGATAGAGGTCTCGATAGAAGACTTGATATCTAATGATCCATCATAGTTCCAGCATGTGTTGTCAGTTGATAAGATAGGCTTGATTTGTTAGTGGCCTTAGTGAGGGCCTAAGTCAGCACACCAGACAATCAAAGAGTTCTGGGACTGTTGGGGAGGTCCTGATAAGAAGACGGAATGATAGCAGGCTTCAAAGATAAGGTAAGAATAAAGAGCATTAAAGGGGGAATAAAACACTCAGTCCAGGGAGGAGAGTGCTTGGTAAGTAAGAAAGCAGTTATATATCAGGTGAGTTATAAAAAATGATGAGTTTGAGAGGGTTCAAGTAGTAGAGATCACTTAGTCTTCTGGAGTTTAAGAGACGCCCTACCTGGAAAAGAGAGAGGAGACTGTCCTGGATCTAACACATAAACCTGAGAGCAACTCCAGTAGATGGCGGTTCCTCAAGTAGATAAGGATAATAACTATTTCACAGGTTTGGGAGATAAATGAGATTATGTGCCCAAGGTTCCCAGCCTACGAGTGGGACCTAATCAATATTAGCTCCCTTTCCATTCTCCCAGTCATCATAATTCATCTTAGAAATACAATTCTCCTCAAAAAATGACAGTGGGTAAGCATTAAATGTTATCTCAGTATTACACAAAATACATTATCAAGAATTTTAATAATAAATATAAGCATAAATAAGAAATCTTGTATTCCTCTACCACCTTCTTGTGCTCTATGCTCAAGAAAATAGTACCTTGAAGCTCATAAAAAATGTTCATACTTAAATCCTATCTATAATTCTTTATGGCAGATCTTTTCTATTTTTCCCTAGCAGCAAACATGATGCAACTGTACAATGGATGGGAGTGTTTCTAAATGAAGTCACTAACAACTCTTAAGGATTTCCCTGATTTCTGTTCTGGGATGGACATAGGCACTATTTTTGCATCGTGGGCTAAATGAATGCTGAAATTCCAGTTAAGGAAGCAAATACCCTTTGTGTTTTATGGCAAATACTCCCTTTCAATACAGACCACCAAATTTATGGGGGAGGGGGAGACAGCAAAATGAAGTAGGGAGTTACGTTCACACTTAAAGTCAGGTTATTTTCTGTGTCAGGCCATTGTGGTAGATAATATTAGATAGTGACATGGTTGCTTAGCTACCTTGACATCAATGAACTTGGGATCCCTTTTTGCTGGGAATTCCTGAAGAGTAAGCCTAGGAGAGTCCTTCTATTGTTTTTGGATCACTCAAACCAAAGGTGATTTTTACAAAAGATTGAACTATAGTTCAAATGACTAAGAGAGGAGTAGAAATTATAATGGAGAAAGGTATTGATCCATTTTCCATCTTTGCTGAGAATTAAGAGACTTGCTGTAAAGAATAAGGAATGATCTCACTTACATATAGAGGTGTGTACCCCAGAACATCTTTTTTCATTTTCTTGTAAAGAAGGGACCCTTCTTTTGTCCAATGCTAATGTCTTCTCTTGCACTTTTGAGCCCATCCAACTTTTAACTTTAGCATCTTGTTCCATCAGTTTTCCCCCTTCTCTTCCATTGCCAATTTTTCTTTCTCCACTGATTCCTTTCTCCCAGCCTAAAAACATATTCATCTCAGAAAAACAACAAAAAAAGTGAAAAATAAAAACTTTCTTTCAGTTCTCCAGCTATGCCTCCTACCCTCTCCTCTTCTTTTTACAAAAACCTTGAAAGAGTATTCTACATGGCTTATGGCTTTCAGTCCTCACCTCCCTCAGGTCACTGTAATCTGAGTTCTATGGCTATTAATCCACTGAAAATGCTCTTGCCAAGGTGACAATAACCTGGTTGCCAAATTCACTGGACAATTTTCAGTCATTATGTCACTTCTCTGGCCAACCAGAGAATCCTTTCCTTCTGGCTCTTCTAAAGTCCTCCCATGTCTCTCACCCTGTGAAGACTGGGCTCCCCGGAGTTTTGTACTCAACCTTCTCCTGTTCTGCGTGGTCTGCCTGAATAATGGCATCCCTTCCCATGGCTTTACTAATTTATCAGTGGTGACTTCCAAATGTATGCTATTCTGGCTCAGACCTCATTCTGGGACTCCAGGCTCATTTTTCCAATTACCCCTTTAAACATCTCTCTATCTGTATCCTACAGGTGTTTCTTACCTCTCTATCTCCTTGTCATCCTCCTAGAGTCCCACCCCAACAAACACCAAACAACCTGCTTGGCCTTCTTCCTATATTCTCATCTCAGTTAATGCCATCACCATCCACCCAAATCAGAAATATGAGCCATCCTAGACTCCTCACCTTCCATTATGTACCACATCAAGAGACTCATCAGAGCCCGTATATTCAGCCAATAAGTATCTTTTGAATCTGGTCCAACATTAACATCTCTACTTAATTTAACCTGCATAGGACAATTGAAGTTTCTAAATTGTCTTCCTTATCTTCAGTCTTATCCTCCCCACTGGTCCTCCAACTCCATTACATTTTGCATCCATGTCACTTCCCTGCTCGTGGAAGTGACATCCTCTTCTAGAGCATGACACACAAGACTCTTCACATCTGGCTCTTGCCTACATTTTAGCATCAACTCTGCCATTTCCTTTGTCACACTCCTTTGTGCCTTTGTCACATTCCACAACATATCCTATGCTCTTACCATATCCAGAGAAACAACTGGTGGTTTCCTAAACTTGAATATTCTTCCATTGCTTTGTACTTCTGCAAATGCAAACTCCCTAAGCCTTTCCTTTCTCGTTCTCTGTCTAATGCTTCAAGAATCAGCTCAACCATCATTTCCTTGGGGTTCTCTTCCAAGTAGTTAAGTACTCACTCCTTAGTAATGTCTTGAAACATTGTACCTGAGTGTATTTTGACACTTACCACATTGCTTATGTGATATAAATATAACATGTTGTATCACATGTAAATACATGATTATCTACAGGTCTGTCCCTGATGAGACTGTCAGCTCTCTGATGGCATGCAAGATGTCTTTTTAAAAAGTCTTTGTATCCCCTATCCCTAGCATAAAGTAGGCACTAAATAAAGGCTGAGTGAACAATTGTAAACCAAGGTATTTCAATAGTGAAGATTACAGGACACTGAATAGGCTCTAATAGAAGTTATGGAACCTGTTAGTCAAAAGTCAGTAAGACTCATACCCATTAGGATGGCTACTATCAGAAAAACAGGAAAAAATGAGTGTTGATGAGGATGTGGAGAAGCTGGAACCCTTGTGCACTGTTGGGTAGTACTGTAAAAAGGTTCAATCACTACGGAAAACAGTATGGTGGTTCCTCAAAAAATTAAAAATACAACTACAGTATGATCCAGCATTCTCTCTTCTAGGTATGTATCCAAAAGAATTGATATCAGGATCTCAAAGAGATATCTGCATGCCTATGTTCATAGAAGCGCTATTTATAACAGCCAAGAGTAGAAGCATTCAAATGTCCATGATGAATGAATGGATAAACAAAATGTGATATATACATTCAATGGAATATTATTCAGCCTTAAAAAAGGAAGGAGGGCTTCCCTGGTGGCGCAGTGGTTGAGAGTCCGCCTGCCGATACAGGGGACACAGGTTCGTGCCCCAGTCTGGGAAGATCCAACATGCCACGGAGCGGCTGGGCCCGTGAGCCATGGCCGCTGAGCCTGCGTGTCCGGAGCCTGTGCTCCACAACGGGAGATGCCACAACAGTGAGAGGCCCGCGTACCGCAAAAAAAAAAAAAAGAAAAGGAAAGAAATCCTGTCAGATGCTGTGACATTTGAGAACACTATGCTAAATGAAATAAGCCGGCCACAAAAAAGACAAACATTGTATTATTCCACTTATATATCTAAAGTAGTCAAATTCTTAGAAATAGAAAGTAGAATGGTAGTTACCAGGGGCTGAGGAAAAGGGGAAAGGGGTATTGTTGTTTAATGGGTATAGAATTTCAATTCTACAAGATGAAAAAGTTCTTCAGATCCTTTGCACAACAATGGGAATATACTTAACCCAACTAAACTGTACACTTAAAAATGGTTAACATGGTAAATTTTATGTTTTGTGGTTTTTGCCACAATAAAACAAATCAATAAAAACACAATAGACAGTGCATCTGACATGAAATAGATGCTGCCTGGAGGCCAAGTGTTTGATAGGAAGACCAAACATTCATTGACTTCTGTTTTTATAGGTCACATCAGGCTGACTGTCTTTATCTCATCTATCCTGAATGCATTTTTTTTTGGCAAAAAAGGCAATACTAAAAAAAATAATATTTTAATATAATAATAAAATATGACAATGTGCATTGCTAATACGAATTATAATATGATATGAATAACCCAAAAACTCCAATTCCCTTTTCAGGAAAGGTCCTCTGTCTTACACTATCTCTATTATGCTTATGTTTTAAGCACCATCTAATAATATAATTCAATACTCACAGACCTAGAAGTAGTCCTCTTAGAGCTTATGATTCAAAGAATATGATCCCAATGCAGACAATTATCTAGAAAACTTAGAGAGTTGTCCAAAGAGAGCACATGAAAATATACACACGTGCATGTGAGCATGCATGCACGTGCGTGCACACACACACCACTTGCTGGCTGTAGCTCATGAAGCGTTCATGAGTCAGGTTTTTGAATAATTAAGTAATGTTGAGAAACTAATTAAAGAATTCCATAAAAGGCAGATGTTGCGAAAATGTTTCCAAAGAAGAAAGTAGAGCTGGAACTTCAAAATGTCTCCACCAATCTTCATTGACTTAAACAGGTTGACATAAAGTCTCTAAGTAGCAATCACCAGTCAACCAAAAGGTGGACCTCAGTTTGAGCTGATTCTTTAGTCTTTAACAATCCATTAGCAGCAGGAAACATCTCAAACTTTCCCATTAGGGTTTCAGAAATTTCCTTTTTGTGAACATACACATTTTAATCTCTCCCATGGAAAACATAAACACCAGGGGTGAAATGGAATTTAGGATTCTGAAATGGTCCTCTACTCTAATATGGCTCATTTTCCATCATTGAACCTCTGGGGTTACTTTAATAAAAAAGCCTGTTAGCCACTGAAATTGGGTAGCTGATTCAAACTGGTTAAACTGACAAGGAGAAGATCTGTGAAAATTGCAACGTGTCTAGGGTGCAGTAGAAAATCCCTGACATAATACTACTTTCCTCTACATCTACTGACTGGAGACTCAGCAAAACCCCCAGGCCTGGCTTCTCACCCCTTCCAAATCTGCACGAAGTGCATCTCTGCTAGTCTGAGCCCTGCCATTTCTGAGTTGCCTGGGAGCTATAGGAAAACATCATTAACTCAATCTGTGTTAACCTAAAATGCTGAAAATAAAAATAGTGTCTAGGAGGCCACTTCCCTAGATTCCTATTATTTCATATAAAGGTTTTATTTTTCCTTAAGCTACTGTTGCTTGCTATCTTCCTCGTTATAGCTACTCTTTTATTTTTCCAGCTTTATTGAGATATAATTGACATATAACATTGTGTAAATTTAAGATGTACAAGGGGACGATTTGATACAAGTATATATTATGAAATGATTACCACACTAAGGTTAATTAACACATCCATAATTGCAATTGTGTGTGCGTGTGTGCACTGAGAACATTTATGATCTACTTTCTTTGCAGCTACTCTTTTAAAATTTCATTTGCATCCAGTTCTGCCTGTAAGTAAATTTACTTGGGAGAAGGGGAAGTATCCTTCCTCTCTCTGTGCAGAGGCAGGAAGTGGAGGGGGATGCCGGTCCACTACACTGTGGGATCTCCTCTACAGGCTCACATATATTTATGCAGACGGAGCAAGTAAAATTCAATTCCTTTAAAAAGCAGGTTTAATGGGAGAAATCACAAAGCTAAAATCCTTTAGAAACTCTTTGAAAGAACATGGAGGAAGAGAGGTCAGGTGTGATACAACCCCAGGCACTTGGACCCAGGGATGGTGGACGTTTTCTAGGCTGATGCTGTCTGTGTGTTTGCGTGTGGTACAGAGACCTATAACAATGTACTAAATCTTGTTTTTTATTTGTTAGCGTGCTCATTTGTTGTGTGGTATGCGCTTGCCGCACTGCCGCGGACGCCTGGCTCCTTTTCTCCTTCAGCAAATCATCCAGGGAAACTGTTGCTTGATTTTCTGATCCCAGCTCGAAGAGGTTTCTTGTAGAGATGCACGTTACCCCAACTTACCTATAAAGATGACTATATCACTTCTCATATAAGTCAGGACACATTTCAAAGTTCAAGTGGGCACTAAAAAGAATGAAAAGACAGTAACTGATCTACAATAGGTGAAAACATATGGTCAGTAGTTTACCACTAGGCGCCTGGGTAGTGGCAGTAATCCAGATCCAGAATCAGCCCAATTCAGTCTCTAAGAGGGCTTATGGGTGATACTGTCTTCCTCCAAACACCCTAAAACAAGGGTGAAACTGTAGGATCATTGGGTCATTTTATTTCTGCTTCACCCTGTAGCCTCAAAAAGAAGTCTCTTATTTTATTTGTTTAAATGCTTATTAATAATTATTAATATATGTATTAATTTGCTAGGGCTGTATTGGGGTGCACCCCACAGGCCTTCAAGCCTTCCAATTGCCCAGCTGCAAGACCAAAGAAAGAGCCCAGAGACAGCAATAGGAGACATCAATGGTTTGTTGAATAGGGAATCTTACAAGTCTGAAGCAAAAGGTCCTGGAGCAACACCCCACTGTGAACAGCAGACAGCAGGCAGGACAGTCAGCAATCTTTACTACTCAGGGGGAATTAATGTCAGGTAGGCTCATCGGTTACCAGGGAAACCAGTGGCTGGGGCAGGGAGCAAGCACGTAGGCAGTTACTGATTAAGCTGCATAATTAAGTGGACTGGATAGTCATGTGAGTGAAGGGACTAGTGGAGCAGGGGATGCACAGAGAGCAAGAGAACAGCCATCTTGAATGGCCTGACCATACAGGCTGCCATAACAAAATACCACAGACTGGGTGGCTTAAAACACAGAAATTAATTTCCTCATATTTCTGGAAGCTAGAAGTCCAAAATCAAGATGTTGGCAGGATGTTTCTTCTGAGGCCTGTTTTTTGCAGACGGCTACCTTCTCTCTGTGTCCTCACACGGTCATTCCATGTGCATCCCTAGTGTCTCTCTGTGTGTCCTAATCTCCTCTTCTCATAAGGACATCAATCAGATTGGATTAGGGCTGACCCTAAAGTCCTCAACTTAATCACTCTTTAAAGACCCTATCTCCAAACACAGTCATTCTGAGGTACGGGGGGGCAGCGGGGTAAGGGCTTCAACATATGAATCTAGGAGGGGGGGGACACAATTCAGTCCATAATACTGTCTCTTCTCAATCTAGCTCTCCAACACGTGAGGACACAGCAGTAAGGCATTCATTTACAAACCAGGAAGAGGACGCACCAGTCCCCAAATCTGCTGGCACCTTCGTCTTGGACTTCTCAGCCTCCAGACTGTGAGAAATAAATGTTGGTTGTTTAGGTCCCCCAAGTCTACAGTATTTCTGTTATAGTAGTCCAAACAGCTAAGATACAATCTGATCATTTTGCAAACTGCAAATACGTGGATTTACCGAGAAATATGGATGAGGTGCCAAGGTGTTGTGACAGGCCTCCAGTGACAGTAGTGACACTACCAAAACCGAGCCAGGTGCTGCAATACGATAAAATGTGAACTGCGGGACTAAAATCATCTCAAAATACTACAGTCAAGTTTCTTGGATGTCAGGTGCCTACTGAAATCAGAAAGTCTGTTTTCGTTATAACCCAGAATGAGGGAGCCCCATGCAAGCATTCCAGGCTGATGATGCCTTGATACTAGTCAGTGTAACAGCATTTATTATCCTCAGGGGGTGGCAGCAGGGGAGCTCCTGGTGACATTTCATTCTTTCTATGAGAGAGATTGTAAACATGGTCTCCTCTGACACAGAAAAGTGATTCTATGGGGATCAGAAATTTGAAAAGAAATCATTCAAAAAGTATTATTTAGTTTTCATTGTTGGCATTTATGGGCTACAAATAATTACATCTAGGGATAAAACCATGAAGTCATGAGAATTGGAAGAACTTTGATAGATTCCAAATGTGTTTTCCTGTCTTCAAGAAGGACTATACCAAACCACGACTGATGAAGGATGGGGGAACGGCTGATAATGAGACCTTTTGGCCTAAATGGCCAAATGTGACTGATTAGTGGGTTTGATGTATGTTTTCTAACATCACCAAGCAATTCTCCAATTCTCAGTGGACACTGACTGGGTGTCCTGAAAATTTAACTCAACTCTGACACTACGTACCTGGAGATTGTCAGATCCCACAGGCTGAGGCCTCAGTCCTACAAGACTGTCCCACTTCAGATGGCATTCACAAGGGCAAGCTGTTACCTGTGCTTCTGACCTACCGGCTATAAACTGGTGGTTCCTGTGATTCCCTCCTCAGATTCAAGTATTTTACTAGAGCAGCTTACAGAAGTCAAACATTTACTTACTTTTATCAGTTTATTATAAAGGATATGATAGAAGATAAAGATGAACAGCCAAATGAAGAGGTACATAGGGTAAAGCTCAGAAGGACCCTGAGCACAGGAGTTTCTGTCCCCATGAAATTGCGGTCCATCACCCTACCAGCACGTGGATACATTCACCAATGTGGAGGCCCATCAACTGTTGTGGTTCAAGAGCTTTTATAGGGCTTAATCTGCAGCCACCTGCTCCTAATTCCCAGAGGTCAGCGGGTGGGGCTAAAAATTCCAGTCCTCTAATCGCCTAGGCTTTCTGGTGACCAGTCCCTTCCTGAGGCTCCCTATGGGTCTCTAAGTCACCTCATTAGCATAAAATCAGGTGGGCTCAAAAGGGGCTCCTATCACTCAGGAAATCCCGAGGGTTTTGGCACCTTTGTGCCAGGGACTGGGGACAAAGACCAAATATATTTCTTACTGTACCACAGTGGGGAAAGGATGGCACATAGTTTTTCAGTCAATTGTGTTTTAAGACACAACAAAGCAAAGCAAAAAAAATCTTTTATTCAAATAGGTAAGCAAAGGCATTTGTAGTTTGTGTCATGGGCTGAAAAGAATGTCCAAAATAAAAGCTTGGTTGGAGAAGTGGATATGAAAGGTACAGACATGAGGTATGCACAAAAGGAATCACCTGAAAATCTCCATTTTAAGGAGGGATCTGGATGTGCCTTTTAGCTGAAGAGAAGCAGATTCAGAGTTGGCAAGCTGGAAACAAAGCCTAAAGTGTCTGCCAAATAGGCGGTAACAGGCACACTGGGGGAATGGACCAAAGTTTGAATCCAGTGGGTCTAAACAAATTGGCTTAGATTAGCTCCAGAGGACCAGGGAACCCAAGGAGATGGCCAGGGAACAGACAGGCCAAGCCTCAGTACAGAAGGGTAAGCTCCATGCTGCCAGTTTAACAGTTATCTGATCAATGATCAGACTAGCTGCCTTCTCCTCATGTGTCATGTTTTGCCCAGGTATGGGTAGACAAGGCATCTGTGAGCTGGTCTGCAGCCTCTCATCGATGACAGCCTCATCTCCCAGCCTGCAGTCTCTGCTTCAGCAGGATCTAGCTTCTTTTTCCTCAGGGCCTCTCTACTGCTGAAGTGCTGTTTATTCTGATTTAAACGTCCTCACCCTTCTTATCCACCTGGAACACTCATCCCTCAAGACTCAGCTCAGGAGTTACCTTCTGAGTGAAGCCTTCACACACACATGCACACACACATGTCACACCTACCACACACATGAACACTTACACATACCACACACTCATGCACCAATCACACACTCAAACACACACCCACGTACACACACCTCACACAGCCCCACCACCGTCGCAAAGCTAGACACCCTTTCCTCAGTGCTAGCAGTGCAAGTTGACATACCCCTATTGTTACACGTATCAGACATTTTAAACAATAATTTCCTTATAATTATATTTAAAAACAATTAGAGCATTTCAAGTGTTATGAATTCCAAAGTGGATTGCAACCACTGCTTAATCCTACCCCAACCCCCCACCCCGACTACCCTAGAACTGTAATAGTTTTAGGACCCTAAGCCGATGTCAGTTCAAAATCTGTTATAGATGGGTAGAAGGAAGCCACAAAGTACTGACAGCTCATGATTTAATCAGAAAAATTTGCTTTCAAATTCCCTTGGTTCAAGTAAAAAGAGAAAGATCTCAAGCACATGAAAAAAGCATATCATTTTCTTCTTAGAGAAGGAAAATGCCATGATTTCACTTTCCTGTTAGAGAAGAGGTGCTTGGCTTCTGATTTACTTCTCTTCACCTTAGCTCTTTACCCCTGAAGCTTTGTTATTTTCAACATGACACCAAGTATCTCCTTAGCAACTATCTCAAATAGGATCAGATATAACTCTTGTCTGATGAAGATTACTTCTTTCTTTAAAAAAGAAGAAAAGCATTCCTTTTATAGTTTAAAACCCAAGCCCTAATAGAACATGCTTTTTAAAAAGCAAACAAAAGTAAAATGTAGATTTATAACAGAAGACCCTGCAAGCAGAGGTCTAATTATACCAGACAAGATATAATTAGCCTAGGGATGAAGTCAGCTATGAAATAGCTGTGAAAGGGCCAAAAAGCAGACCGCGAGGAGGAGTAGACAACGAAAGAAAAACAAGAAGCCTTGGTAATTGGTCCATGAATCATCTAAAAAGCTGAGCCTTTCCACATTAATGTGGAATTTTAGTGTTTCTACTGGAAGGAAAATGAAGATATTACATCCTCTAATTCCATTTAGCGTCGCCCTGAATACAAGCTCTTTCTAAGGGCTGATGTTACACACCTTAAAGGGCAGAACAAGGTTTTACAGTTGTGGGTTTGGAGAAGGGCTGGGTGTTCCATCTTCCAATTCATTACCACGCATTATCTATGGCTTTTGGGTAATTGAGCAAATAATGCCCTTGACAACAATTCTCCCTCTTTAACTCCAAAGCAAGGTAATTAATTAGGGCCAGAAGGGGATTGTTAACGGTCCTTAATGAACCACAGTTGAGGGAATTACTTAGAAGAGCACTCTTAGAGACTATAAAAGTACATGAACAAGAGTAGCTTGGGTGTCTAATGTTCTCTGTCCTTCCCATCACTGTTCAGTCATGGAAGGACATAATAAATGTGAAACAACTGGGGAATTTCCACAACATAGCCCTGTGTGATTGTGCTTGTACAATTTTGAGTGGCTATTTATTTTCAAACCCCATGATAATTTCTGAATAAACTTTTCTAGGACACACACATCATGTGTAGCACACACCAAAATATAATGACACAGACAATTAACTGATTAACCCGTACTGATTCACTGCTGTGTGATATGATTTGAGCATCACAAACACATATTAAAAAGGATGTGAGGGGAGGACCTTCAAGATGGCGGAGGAGTAAAACGTGGAGATGACCTTCCTCCCCACAAATACATCAGAAATAGATATACATGTGGAACAACTCCTACAGAGCACCTACTGAACGCTGGCAGAAGACCTCAGACCTCCCAAAAGGCAAGAAACTCCCCACGTACCTGCAGGGTAGGGCAAATGAAAAAAGGAAAAACAGAGACAAAGAATAGGGACGGGACCTGCACCAGTGGGAGGGAGCTGTGAAGGAGAAAAGGTTTCCACACACTAGGATGCCCCTTCTCGGGCGGAGACTGCGGGTGGCAGAGCGGGGAAGCTTCAAAGCCGCGGAGGAGAGCACAGCCACAGGGGTGCGGAGGGCAAAGCGGAGAGATTCCCGCACAGAGGATTGGTGCCGGCCAGCACTCACCAGCCCGAGATGCTTCTCTGCTCACCCGCCGGGGCGGGCGGGGTTGGGAGTTGAGGCTCAGGCTTCGGTCAGAGCGCTGGGAGAGGACTGGGGTTAGCGGCGTGAACACAGCCTGAAGGGGTTAGTGTGCCACGGCTAGCAGGGATGGAGTCCGGGAAAAAGTCTGGACCTGCCGAAGAGACAAGAGACTTTTTCCTCCCTCTTTGTTTCCTGATGCGCGAGGAGAGGGGATTAAGAACGCTGCTTAAAGGAGCTCCAGAGACGGGCGCGAGCCGCGGCTAACAGCGCGGACCCCAGAGACGGGCAGGAGACGCTAAGGCTGCTGCTGCCGCCACCAAGAAGCCTGTGTGCGAACACAGGTCACTATCCACATCCCCCTTCTGGATAGCCTGTGCAGCCCGCCACTGCCAGGGTCCCAGGGTCCCAGGATCCAGGGTCGACTCCCCCGGAAGAACGCACGGTGCGCCTCAGGCTGGTGCAGCGTCACGCCCGCCTCTGCCGACTCAGGCCCGCCCCGCACTCCGTGCCCCTCCCTCCGCCCCGCCTGAGTGAGCCAGAGCCCCGGAATCAGCGGCTCCTTTAACCCGGTCCTGCCTGAGCGAAGAACAGACGCCCTCCGGAGACCTACACGCAGAGGCGGGGCCAAATCCAAAGCTAAGCCCCTGGGAGCTGTGAGAACAAAGAAGAGAAAGGGAAATCTCTCCCAGCAGCCTCAGGAGCAGCGGATTAAAGCTCCACAATCATCTTGATGTACCCTGCATCTGTGGAATACATGAATAGACAACGAATCAGCCCAAAATTGAGGCAGTAGACTTTGGGAGCAACTGTAGACTTGGGGTTTGCTGTATGTGACTGACCAGTTTCTGATTTTTATGTTTATCTCTGTATAGTTTTTAATTCTTTTTTTTTGTGGTACGCGGGCCTCTCACTGCTGTGGCCTCTCCCGTTGCGGAGCACAGGCTCCGGACACGCAGGCTCAGCAGCCATAGCTCACGGGCCCAGCTGCTCCGCGGCATGTGGGATCTTTCTGGACCGGGGCACGAACCCATGTTCTCTGCATCGGGAGGCGGACTCTCAACCACTGCGCCACCAGGGAAGCCCCCTATCTGTTTACTTTTTAGCGCTTATCATTGGCAGACTTATTTATTGGTTCGGCTGCTCTCTTCTTTTTTTATTACTTTATATATATATATATATGTGTGTGTGTGTGTGTGTGTATGTATATTACTTTTTATATTTTAATAATTAAAAAATTTATTTTAATAACTTTATTTTATTTATTTTTCTTTCTTTCTTTTCTTTCCTCCCTTTTCTTCTGAGCCATGTGGCTGAGAGGGTCTTGGTGCTCCGGCCAGGTGTCAGGCCTGAGCCTCTGAGGTGGGAGAGCTGAGTTCAGGACACTGGACCACCAGAGATCACCCGGCCCCACGTAATATCAATCGGTGAGACCTCTTCCAGAGATCTCCATCTCAGCACTAAGACCCAGCTCCACTCAACGACCAGCAAGCTACAGTGCTGGACACCATATGCCAAACAACTAGCAAGACAGGAACACAACCCCACCCATTAACAGATTGGCTGCCTAAAATCACAGTAAGTTCACAGACACCCCCAAACACACCACCGGACGCGGTTCTGCCCACCAGAAAGACAAGATCCAGCCTCATCCATCAGAACACAGGCACCAGTCCCCTCCACCAGGAAGCCTACACAACCCACTGAACCAACCTTAGCCACTGGGGGCAGACACCAAAAACAACGGGAACTATGAATGTGCAGCTTGTGAAAAGGAGACCCCAAACACAGTAAGATAAGCAAAATGAGAAGACAGAAAAACACACAGCAGATGAAGGAGCAAGATAAAACCCCACCAGACCAAACAAATGAAGAGGAAATAGGCAGCCTACCTGAAAAAGAATTCAGAGTAATTATAGTAACGATGATCCAAAATCTTGGAAATAGAATGGACAAAATGCAAGAAACATTTAACAAGGACCTAGAAGAACTAAAGATGAAACAAACAACGATGAACAACACAATAAATGAAATTAAAAATTCTTTAGAAGGAATCAATAGCAGAATAACTGAGGCAGAAGAACAGAAGTGACCTGGAAGATAAAACAGTAGAAATAACTACCACAGAGCAGAATAAAGAAAAAAGAATGAAAGAATTGAGGACAGTCTCAGAGACCTCTGGGACAACATTAAACACACCAACCTTCGAATTATAGGGGTCCCAGAAGAAGAAGAGAAAAAGAAAGGGACTGAGAAAATATTTGAAGAGATTATAGTTGAAAACTTCCCTAATATGGGAAAAGAAATAGTCAATCAAGTCCAGGAAGCACAGAGAGTCCCATACAGGATAAATCTAAGGAGAAACATACCAAGACACATTAATCGAACTATCAAAAATTAAATTCAAAGATAAAATGTTGAAAGCAGCAAGGGAAAAGCAACAAATAACACAAGGGAATCCCCATAAGATTAACAGCTGATCTTTCAGCAGAAACTGTCCAGGCCAGAAGGGAGTGGCAGGACATATTTAAAGTGATGAAAGGGAAAAACCTGCAACCAAGATACTCTACCCAGCAGGGATCTCATTCAGATTGGATGGAGAAATTAAAACCTGTACAGAGAAACAAAAGCTAAGTGAATTCAGCACCACCAAACCAGCTTTACAATAAATGCTAAAGGAACTTCTCTAGGCAGGAAACACAAGAGAAGGAAAAGACCTGCAATAACAAACCTAAAACAATTAAGATAATGGTAATAGGAACATACATATCGATAATTGCCTTAAATGTAAATGGATTAAATGCTCCAACCAAAAGACATAGGCTGGCTGAATGGATACAAAAACAAGACCCGTATATATGCTATCTACAAGAGACCCACTTCAGATCTAGGGACACATACAGACTGAAAGTTAGGGGATGGAAAAAGATATTCCAAGCAAATGGAAAACAAAAGAAAGCTGGAGTAGTAATTCTCATATCAGACAAAATAGACTTTAAAACAAAGACTATTACAAGAGACAAAGAAGGAAACTACATAAGGATCAAGGGATCAATCCAAGAAGAAGATATAACAATTGTAAATATTTATGCACCCAACATAGGAGCACTTCAATACATAAGGCAAATGCTAACAGACAGAAAAGAGGAAATCTACAGTAACACAATAGTGGGGGACTTTAACACCCCACTTTCACCAATGGACAGATCATCCAAAATGAAAATAAATAAGGAAATACAAGCTTTTTATTTATTTATTTATATATTTTTAAGATCGCTATTGGAGTATAATTGCTTTACAATGATGTGTTAGTTTCTGCTTTATAACAAAGTGAATCAGCTATACATATACATATATCCCCGTATCTCCTCCCTCTTGCGTCTCCCACCAACCCTCCCTATCCCACCCCTCTAGGTGGTCACAAAGCACCGAGCTGATCTCCATGTGCTACGCACTGCTTCGACTAGCTATCTATTTTATATTTGGTAGTGTATATATGTCCATGCCACTCTCTCACTTTGTCCCAGCTTACCCTTCCCCCTCCCCGTGTCCTCTACCTCTGCGTCTTAATTTCTGTCCTGCCCCTAGGTTCTTCAGAAACTTTTTTTTTTTTTAGATTCCATATATATGTGTTAGCATACAGTATTTGTTTTTCTCTTTCTGACTTACTTCACTCTATATGACAGACTCTAGGTCCATCCACCTCACTACAAATAACTCAATTTTGTTTCTTTTTATGGCTGAGTAATATTCCATTCTATATATGTGCCACATCTTTTTTTCTTTTTTTTTGCTTTTTTAGATTCCACATATAAGTGAGATCATAGGGATAATACAATATTTGTCTTTCTCTGTATGACTTATTTCACTTAGCATAATGCCCTCAAGGTCCATCCATGTTCTTGCAAATGGGAGGATTTCCTTCTTTCTCATGGCTCAGTAATATTCCATTGTATATATGTCATTCACATATATACATATATATATAACTCATATGTCATTCGTGTGTGTGTACACACACACACACACACACACACACACACACACACACACATACATATACATACACACCATGATTCTGTATCCATTAATTTGTTGACAGACACTTAGGTTCTTTCCATATCTTGGCTATTGTCAGTAATTCTGCAGTGAACATGAGGGTGCAGATATCTCTTTGAGATAGTGATTTTGTTTCCTTCAGATATATACCCAGAAGTAGAATTGCTGGATCATTTGGTAGTTCTACTTTTAATTTTTTGAGGAAACTCCATACTGTTTTCCACAGTAACTATACAAATTTACTTTCCAACCAACTGTCCACAAGGGTTCCCTTTTCTCCACATCCTTACCAACACTTGTTATCTCGCCTTTTTTTCTTTTAAATTTTTAAATTGAATTTTATTTATTTATTTATACAGCAGGTTCTTATTAGTCATCAGTTTTATACACATCAGTGTATACATATCAATCCTAATCTCCCAATTCATCACACCACCACCACCACCCCTCCGTCACTTACCCCGCTTGGTGTCCATATGTTTGTTCTCTACATCTGCGTCTCTATTTCTGCCCTGCAAACCGGTTCATCTGTATCATTTTTCTAGGTTCCACATATATGCGTTAATATATGGTGTTTGTTTTTCTCTTTCTGACTTACTTCACTCTGTAAGACAGTCTCTAGGTCCATCCACGTCACTACGAATGCCCCAATTTTGTTTCTTTTTATGGCTGAGAAATATTCCATTGTATATATGTGCCACATCTTTAGCCGTTCATCTGTCGATGGACACTTAGGTTGCTTCCATGTCCTGACTATTGTAAATAGAGCTGCAAAGAACACTGTGGTACATGACCCTTTCTGAAATACGGTTTTCTCAGGGTATATGCCCAGTAGTGGGATTGCTGGGTCATATGGTAGTTCCATTTTTAGTTTTATAAGGCACCTCCATACTGTTCTCCATAGTGGCTGTATCAATTTACATTCCCACCAACAGTGCAAGAGGGTTCCCTCTTCTCCAGCACCCTCTCTAGCATTTATTGTTTGTAGATGTTTTGATGATGGCCATTCTGACTGGTGTGAGGTGATACCTCATTGTAGTTCTGATCTGCATTTCTCTAATGATTAGTGATGTTGAGCATCCTTTCATGTGTTTGCTGGCAATCTGTATATCTTATTTGGAGAAATGTCTATTTAGGTCTTCTGCCCATTTTTGGATTGGGTTGTTTGATTTTTTTTTGATATTGAGCTGCATGAGATGCTTGTAAATTTTGGAGATTAATCCTTTGTCAGTTGCTTCATTTGCAAATATTTTCTCCCATTCTGAGGGTTGTCTTTTGGTCTTGTTTATGGTTCCCTTTGCTGTGCAAAAGCTTTTAAGTTTCATTAGGTCTCATTTGTTTATTTTTGTTTTTATCTCCATTTCTCTAGGACGTGGGTCAAAAAGGATCTTGCTGTGATTTATGTCATAGAGTGTTCTGCCTATGTTTTCCTCTAAGAATTTTATAGTGTGTGGCCTTACATTTAGGTATTTAATCCTTTTTGAGTTTAATTTTGTGTATGGTGGTAGGCAGTGTTCTAACTTCATTCTTTTACACGTAGCTGTCTAGTTTTCCCAGCACCACTTATTGAAGAGGCTGTATTTTCTCAATTGTATATTCTTGCCTTGTTTATCAAAGATAAGGTGACCATATGTGCATGGTTTATCTCTGTGCTTTCTATCCTGTTCCATTGATCTATATTTCTGTTTTTGTGCTGGTACCATACTGTCTTGACTACTGTAGCTTTGTAGTAGAATCTGAAGTCTGGGAGCCTGATTCCTCCAGCTCCATTTTTCTTTCTCAAGATTGCTTTGGCGATTCAGGGTCTTTTGTGTTTCCATACAAATTGTGAAATTTTTTGTTCTAGTTCTGTGAAAAATGCCATTGGTACTTTGATAGGGATTGCACTGAATCTGTAGATTGCTTTGGGTAGTATAGTCATTTGCACAATGTTGATTCTTCCAATCCAAGAATATGGTGTATCTCTCCATCTCTTTGTATCATCTTTAATTTCTTTCACCAGTGTCTTAGAGTTTTCTGCATACAGGTCATTTGTCTCATTAGGTAGGTTTATTCCTAGGTATTTTATTCTTTTTGTTGCAATGGTAAATGGGAGTGCTTCCTTCATTTCTCTTTCAGATTTTTCATCATTAGTGTATAGGAATGCAAGAGATTTCTGTGCATTAATTCTGTATCTTGCTACTTTACCAAATTCACTGGTTTGCTCCAGTAGTTTCCTGGTAGCATCTTTAGGATTCTGTATGTATAGTATCATGTCATCTGCAAAGAGTGAAGACTTTACTTCTTTTCCGATCTGGATTCCTTTTATTTCTTTTGCTTCTCTGATTTCTATGGCTAAAAATCCCAAAATTATGTTGAATAACCGTGGTGAGAGTGGACAACCTTGTGTTGTTCCTGATCTTAGAGGAAATGGTTTCAGTTTTTCACCACTGAGAACGATGTTGGCTGTGGGTTTGTCATATATGGACTTTATTATCTTGAGGTAAGTTCCCTCTATGCCTACTTTCTGGAGGGTTTTTTTTCATAAATGGGTGTTGAATTTTGTCAAAAGCTTTTTCTGCATCTATTGAGATGATCATTTGGTTTTTATCCTTCAGTTTGTTAATATGGTATATCACATTGATTGACCTGTGTATACTGAAGAATCCTTGCATTCCCTGGATAAACCTCACTTGATCATGGTTTATGATCCTTTTAATGTGTTATTGGATTCTGTTTGCTACTATTTTGTTGAGGATTTTTGCATCTATGTTCATCAGTGATATTGGCTTGTAGTTTTCTTTCTTTGTGACGTCTTTTTCTGGTTTTGGTATCAGGGTAATGGTGGCCTCGTAGAATGAGTTTGGGAGTGTTCCTCCCTCTGCTATATTTTGGAAGAGTTTAAGAAGGATAGTTTTTAGCTCTTCTCTAAATGTTTGATAGAATTCGCCTGTGAAGCCATCTGGTCCTGGGCTTTTGTTTGTTGGAAGATTTTTAATCACAGTCTCAATTTCAGTGCCGGAAACACAAGCTTTAAATAACACATTAAACAAGATGGACTTAATTGATATTTACAGGACATTCCATCCAAAAACAACAGAATACACTTTCTTCTCAAGTGCTCATGGAACATTCTCCAGGATAGATCACACCTTGGGTCACAAATCAAGCCTTGGTACATTTAAGAACACTGAAATCGTATCAAGTATCTTTTCTGAACACAACACTATGAGACTAGGTATCAGTCACAGGAAAAAAACTAAAAAATACAAACACATGGAGGCTAAACAATAAATAACAAACTGATAAATAACCAAGGGATCACTGAAGAACTGAAAGAGGAAATCAAAAGATATCTAGAACCAAATGACAATTAAAACACAATGACCTAAAACCTATGGAATACCCCAAATGCAGTTCTAAGAGGGAAGTTTATAGCAATACAATCTTACCTCAAGAAACAAGAAAAAGCTCAAATAAACAAGCTAACCTTACACCTAAAGCAATTAGAGAAAGAAGAAAAAAAAACCCGAAGTTAGCAGAAGGAAAGGAATCATAAAGATCAGATCAGAAATAAATGAAAAAGAAATGAAGGAAATGATAGCAAAGATCAATAAAACTAAAAGCTGGTTCTTTGAGAAGATAAACAAAATTGATAAACCATTAGCCAGACTCATCAAGAAAAAAAGGGAGAAGACTCAAATCAACAGAATTAGAAATGAAAAAGGAGAAGTAACAACTGACACTGTAGAAATACAAAGGATCATGAGAGATTATTACAAGCAACTATATGCCAATAAAATGGACAACCTGGAAGAAATGGACAAATTCTTAGAAAAGCAAAACCTTCTGAGACTGAACCAGGAAGAAATAGAAAATATAAACAGACCAATCACAAGCACTGAAATTGAAACTGTGATTAAAAGTCTTCCAAGCAGGGCTTCCTTGGTGGTGCAGCAGTTAAGAATCTGCCTGCCAGTGCAGCGGACATGGGTTCGAGCCCTGATCCGGGAAGATCCCACTTGCCACGAAACAACTAAGCCCATGTACCACAACTACTGAGGCTGTGCTCTAGAGCTTGTGAGCCACAACTCCTGAGCCTGCATGCTGCGACTGTTGAAGCCTGCACACCTAGAGTCCATGCTCTGCAACAAGAGAAGCCACCCTCAATGAGAAGCCTATGTACCGCAATGAAGAGTAGCCCCCACTCGCTGCAACTAGAGAAAGTCTGTGTACAGCAACGAAGACCCAATGCAGCCAAAAATAAATAAGTAAATAAATAAATTTATTTTTAAGAAAATCTTCCTACAAATAAAAGCCCAGGGCCAGATAGCTTCACAGGCAAATTCTATCAAACATTTAGAGAAGAGCTAACACCTATGCTTCTCAAACTCTTCCAAAATATAGCAGAGGGAGGAACACTCTCAAACTCATTCTATGAGGCCACCATCACCCTGATACCAAAACCAGAAAAAGATGTCACAAAGAAAGAAAACTACAAGCCAATATCACTGATGAAAATAGATGCAAAAATCTTCAACAAAATAGTAGCAAACAGAATCCAACAACACATTAAAAGGATCATACACCATGATCAAGTGAGGTTTATCCAGGGAATGCAAGGATTCTTCAATATACACAAATCAATCAATGTGATAAACCATATTAACAAACCGAAGAATAAAACCACATGATCATCTCAATAGATGCAGAAAAAGCTTTTGACAAAATTCAACACCCATTTATGATAAAAACCCTCCAGAAAGTAGGCACAGAGGGAACTTACCTCAAGATAATAAAGTCCATATATGACAAACCCACAGCCAACATCGTTCTCAATGGTGAAAAACTGAAACCATTTCCTTAAGATCAGGAAGAAGACAAGGTTGTCCACTCTCACCACTATTATTCAACATAATGTTGGAAGTTTTAGCCACAGAAATCAGAGAAGAAAAAGAAGTAAAAGGAATCCAAATCGGAAAAGAAGAGGTAAAACTGTTACTCTAAGATCAGGAACAAGACAAGGTTGTTCACTCTCACCACTATTATTCAACATAGTGTTGGAAGTTTTAGCCACAGAAATCAGAGAAGAAAAAGAAATAAAAGGAAGCCAAATCGGAAAAGAAGAAGTAAAACTGTCACTGTTTGCAGATGACATGATACTATACATACAGAATCCTAAAGATGCTACAAGAAAACTACTGGAGTTAATCAATGAATTTGGTAGAGTAGCAGGATACAAAATTAATGCACAGAAATCTCTTGCATTCCTATACACTAATGATGAATAATTAAGGAAACACTCCCATTTACCACTGCAACAAAAAGAATAAAATACCTAGGAATAAACCTACCTAAGGTGACAAAAGACCTGTATACAGAAAACTATACGACACTGATGAAAGAAATTAAAGATGATACAAAGAGATGGAGAGATACACCATGTTCTTGGATTGGAAGAATCAACATTGTGCAAATGACTATACTACCCAAAGCAATCTACAGATTCAGTGCAATCCCTATCAAACTACCAATGGCATTTTTCACAGAAGTAGATCAAAAACCTTCACAATTTGTATGGAAACACAAAAGACCCCGAATAGCCAAAGCAATCTTGAGAAAGAAAAATGGAGCTGGAGGAATCAGGCTTCCTGAATTCAGACTATAGTACAAAGCTACAGTAATCAAGACAGCATGGTACTGGCAGAAAAACCAAAATACAGATCAATGGAACAGGATAGAAAGCAGAGATAAACCCACACATATATGGTCACCTTATCTTTGATAAAGGAGGGAAGAATATACAATGGAGAAAATACAGCCTCTTCAAGAAGTGGTGCTGGGGAAACTGGACAGCTACACGTAAAAGAATGAAATTAGAACACTCCTTAAAGCATACACTAAAACTCAAAAAGGATTAAATACCTAAATGTAAGGCCACACACTATAAAATTCTTAGAGGAAAACATAGGCAGAACACTCTATGACATAAATCACAGCAAGATCCTTTTTGACCCACGTCCTAGAGAAATGGAGATAAACACAAAAATAAACAAATGGGACCTAATGAAACTTAAAAGCTTTTGCATAGCAAAGGAAACCATAAACAAGACCAAAAGACAACCCTCAGAATGGGAGAAAATATTTGCAAATGAAGCAACTGACAAAGGATTAATCTCCAAAATCTACAAGCATCTCATGCAGCTCAATATCAAAAAAACAAACAACCCAATCCAAAAATGGGCAGAAGACCTAAATAGACATTTCTCCAAAGAAGATATACAGATTGCCAGCAAACACATGAAAGGATGCTCAACGTCACTAATGATTAGAGAAATGCAAATCAGAACTACAATGAGGTATCACCTCACACCAGTCAGAATGGCCATCATCAAAAAATCTACAAACAATAAATGTGGGTGTGGAGAAGGAACCCTCTTGCACTGTTGGTGGGAATGTAAATTGATACAGCCACTATGGAGAACAGTATGGAGGTGCCTTATAAAACTAAAAATAGAACTACCATACAACCCAGCAATCCCACTACTGGGCATATACCCTGAGAAAACCATAATTCAAAAACAGTCAGGTACACAATGTTCATTGCAGCACTATTTACAATAGCTAGGACATGGAAGCAACATAAGTGTCCATCAGGAGACTAATGGATAAAGATGTGGCACATATATACAATGGAATATTACTCAGCCATAAAAAGAAACGAAATTGAGGTATTTGTAGTGAGGTGGATGGACCTAGAGTCTGTCATACAGAGTGAAGTAAGTCAGAAAGAGAAAAACAAATACCGTATGCTAACACATATATGTGGAATCTAAAAAAAAAAGTTTCTGAAGAACGTAGGGGCAGGACAGGAATAAAGACGCAGATGGAGAGAATGGACTTGAGGACACGGGGAGGGGGAAGGGTAAGCTGGGACGAAGTGAGAGTGGCATGGACATATATACACTACCAAATGTAAAATAGATTAGCTAGTGGGAAGCAGCTGCATAGCACGGAGATAAGCTGGGTGCTTTGTGACCACCTAGACGGGTGGGATAGGGAGGGTGGAAGGGAGACGCAAGAAGGAGGGGATATGGGGATATATGTATATGTATAGTGGTTCACTTTGTTATACAGCAGAAACTAACACAACAATGTAAAGCAATATACTCCAATAAAGATGTTAAAAAAAGAAAAGATTAAAAAGGATGTGAGGCACTCTTTGCCCTAAGTAAGTCATCTCAATGGGGTCATATGACAGACACAAGACATAAAGGGAGACCATTGAGAATTGATGGTATATAATTAAGTGCTACACTTAATTAGTTTACAGACCACAAGTGCTACAGGAGTTTAGAGAAGTGAGAGACAGCTGTGTGAGCTGGGTGAGCAGGGCAGGGTTAGAAGAGGTGGAACATAAGCTGCCCTGAGGGAATCAGAAGAGCAGAGAGGAGCAGGGATAACACGAATAAAGGCAGGGAGTCTGGCCTGTTAAGAGAATAGAGTCCTGCCTTAGGAAAAGAATTTCCTGCCACAGTCCACAGCATTCTCCTTCTTTCTTCTTCTTCCTCTTCTTTTCCTTTCCCCCTCCTCTTTCTGAAGTTTAAAGAGACAATTTGAGATTACCAAGTCTTGCTACACACCTCCCAAAACACACGGACACACACATATACACACAGAAAGACACACACGCACAGGCTCACACAGGTCTTTAGTGACAACCGGGAACTAGACTCAGACAAGAAATCAGACTGCATCATGTTGAGTCTGATGTGCAATGCTTTCCTCACTAGGGCATAAGGCTAGCTAGATAGTGTGGGGACAGATTATAAAAGGCATGAATATCAGCCAGAGGAGTTCAGGCAGATGATGCTGTAGACGAGTGGCCTCTGTAGGGAAGTACATACTGAAGAGGTGCTGGGAGTAACTATTTAATAATGTCTAAGACTTATTAACAGATTACTGTGTGTCAGGTTCTCCTAAGGCTCTCACATGAATATTCTTATCTAAGGCTCACAACAACTCTCTGGAGCGGTAATAAAGTTTATTCTCAGTTACAGTTGAAGAGATGGGTTTAGAGAAATTAGCTATCTTGCCCAAGGTGAGTAACAGTAGGACCAGAAGTTCTAAAACCTGAGTTCCTAACGATCATTCTTTATTGCGTCTCATATAAGTCTAGCTTGTGGTTTTTATAACTTTTTGCTTAAATACCCTGAAAACAATGGCTCTCAGCTGGGGGTGTTTTGCCAACCACCCCCCCCCCCAACACATTTGGCAATATCTAGAAACACTTCTGGTTGTCACAATGTGGGGAAAATAGTACTGGCATTAGTGGAAAGAGGCCAGGGCTGCTGCTAATAAGGTAGCTACCATATAGGGTAGCCCTTCACAGCAAAGACCTATACAGCCACAAATGCCAATGGTGCTAAAGTTGAGAAGCCCTGCCCTAAAAGAATTTTGAAAAATATGACCCTTTTACACATAGGCTGACATGTAAATATTTCATCATAAGTTTAAACAGTGGCAAAGGATTGTAATGGCTGGTATATTATTAAGTCTGATATTTAAAAATAAATATTTAACAATACAAGTTATATCATTGTTTTAAAGATATCCAATGATATTTAAGCACCATATCAAATTGATATCTAACATCATCTTTTTTAAAAGATACATAAAAAAGGGTATTTCCATTCCACTTCCTCTGTGGAATATTATTGCAACATAATATAGTTTATGCTTGTAAGACTGATGACACAACCATTTTCTCTACAACAAAATAAATAAATTGAGATTTAAAAAATTATTTCCTGTGAACCTGAGACTCTAAGTCTGCTACTCCCCAACTATTTACCCAGGTGTGCCAGGGGCTCTTCAGTGAATCCGCGGGGGAACTGTGGGGTACTTTAAATTTGCAAGGAAACACGGTGTCAACAGTTTAGAAGTAGTTTATAGCTTCTCCGTTAGATTGAACTACATTCCTTTGATGAGGTTATATTTTTGCAAAGCTGGTTTTTCGGCAGTTGCTGTGATTCGAAAGCATGTCAGCGCGAAAGATGGCGTGGGACAGGAAATGAGGGTGTGGTGCCCAATCTGATCCCCAGGTTTGAGAAGCTGTGCAGAGTACAACAGGTGCACACATCTCATTAAGAATGAAATTAAAAAATATTAATTTTTCTTCCACTTTACGTGTTTTATTGTTGCCAATGGCTACTGTGTTGTTAGGATATAAATACTTATTACGTTGTTGGGATCTAAGCAGTTAATAAATGGAACCGATAGGTAATTCTTTTAGTCTGGGGACACTGGAAATATTGCTGGCTCATTAAGGGTGCCGTGAAACAAGAAAGTTTGAGAACCTTTGGTCTAAGTTTTAAAAACAGTCTTCTGGGTTGAGATATTATCAAAATGACTATTGGTATGTAATATATCAAAACAATATAATTATATTATAACCTTTGATGATTATTAAAGATAAAAGTAGATTCCACATATAAGCGATATCATATGATATTTGTCTTTCTCTGTCTGGCTTACTTAAAAAAAAAGATTCGATGAGTTTATTTCCAAAACAGAAAGAGACTCACAGACATAGAAAACAAACTTACGGTTACCAAATGGGGAAGGGAGTGGGGAATAAATTAGGAGATTGGGATTAACATATACACAGTACTATATATAAAATAGATAACAAGGACCTACTGTACAGCACAGGGAACTCTACTCAATACACTGTAATAACTTATATGGGGAAAGAATCTGAAAAAGAATATATGTGTGTGTGTGTGTGTGTGTGTGTGTATAACTGAATCACTGTGCTGTACACCTGAAACATGATATTGTAAATCAAATATACCTCAATAAAAAAACATAAAAGTAAAAAATTTTGGAAATACATCTCTAGTGGGTGTCACCCCCAGCCCCCCAATTAGTCATATATCTGTGGGTAAACAGTATTATATATCCATGGATGAATATTACAAATGAAGGTACAATTATATTCCTAGTTCCATTTTAACAGATGTAAGCACTAAATAATCTTGTTCACATACACATCTGAAGAGTTTTTTTTATAGCAATGTCATTCACTTCTCAGACTCCTGAATCATATGCTAAAGTCAAGTGGTACTCTAGCATCAACAATTATTTTTAGTGATCCATCATCTCTATTAGGTAGTGTTTCAGTTTTGTTGAAACACTGATTTTCTAAAGAATATGTTAGCCAATCATTAGAGTTATTCACTTTCTCAGCTCCAGAACTGAGGCCCTAGATGTTTACAACCTGGGACAATGAACCGTATCAATATTTGGGAAGGTTGAGAGGTGTGCTCTTCTGTTAATTGGAAGAAGGGCTACTATGGAGGGGAGATGGGAGGGAGAGCCTGCCTGTCCATGCTGGTAAGTTCTGAAGAAGATCCATTTTAGGAAAGAACACATGGAAGGTGGGGACATGGAAATCAGTCCCCTTAAAACTGACTGCACCCACATTACCATGGAAAGCCTCTGCATATGCCTAGGGGCACTCATTCCCAGGTGTGAAGACCACTGCTGACCTTGGGGAAGAGAAGTTTTACTCCAAGACATGGATACCATGATGTACTCAGACATACCCATATGGACGGTGGCGCTAATATGCAAAGCATTTTTGGATCACTTCCTTCTTTCCTTTTCCTTTCTTGAGGGGCAGCTGAATGTGGCCTCTGAAGTCAGATTCCAGGGTTTAAGTCCTGATTTTCCTACTTGTCAGTTTTCTTTGCACAGGTTACATAATTTTGTGTTTCAGCTTGCTAATGTGTAAAATGTGGATTATAATAGCATTTAGCCCATAGAATGGATGAGAGAGTTAAATTAATTCAGGAAATAAAGCTCTCAAGAATAGGGCCTGGCATATGATAAGTACTCCATGTCAACTGTTGCAGAGGTTCAACTGTACCCCTTTGGGGGAGTCCTGCCCTCCATCCTGGAAGGCCTAGCAGGGCCAGGGTGGGGTCCGAGGGGAAGGGAGCCTTTGTGGTCAGTTCTTAAGGGGAAGACTCTAGTTTCTATACCTGAAGCCCATAAAGTACAGAGATCAAGAAAACAGACTTACTATAGACTCAGAGGAAAGGAGTCAAGGAACAAGCCACTTGAATTTCCTCTGTTCTAGACAAAAGGAGCCTTCATGAGTTTGCAGGAATTTGGAGCCAAACTGCCGATCTATAACAAACAGTGGGCATTAGCTTATGTTGAATGTGTTTCAAATAGAAGTGGGGAGTCAACACTGGACTCAATTAAGCTGACAAGACTGGAACTAAAATGGCAGAAACTAAGAAAGAATCTAAGTTCTAAAAAAACCCTAAATGTTTCTTCTCTTTTGTTCTCCAGCATTAAGCACATCCGTACATCATCCTGCATTTCCTTATCTGCTCAACAAAGCAAACTGTCTGGTTTTGTCTCTTTTTCCTTAGAATAGTTTGCTAGGTATTGTCTAGTTAATACTCAGCATTTAGGTAAAGTCTGCATTTCTCTGATCTGCTGGAGCTGGGCACTGGGGAGGACAGAAGAGATAACCTTGATACCAGAAGATGAGTTAGGCTGAAAAATCCATAAAATAATGTCATAAGATGCTGAGGGTTCCCAAGGAGAAGGCTTTGTGAAGACAGACATCTCCAAATTGGTGGCAAAGATTGTATTGCTAGGCTGACTCTTTCATTTTCATTTGCTATTTCCCCTGCTGCTCTACTTGGTAAATAGGCAGTTAGGGTAATGAAAAAGCGTTGAAACTGGGAAGGAATTAGGAATATTTGCAATCAGAGAAGGGCTTTGGTGATTTATATAAACCTGAGTCAAAATAGTCGCCTTTGAGCAAGGAGGGAGACATTCATGCTTTGTTTCCATACCAACAGGAATCAGTAAGATTAAGATTTGGAAGCTGAACATGTTTTTGTCTTCCTTAAGTTACCCCAGGACCCTAAGAAGCCATGCTGACCAGCTGTAGGAAACAGAAAAAAATCCCCAAATCAGTACTTGGAGAGTCAATGGGGGTGAAGTGATAAGCGTGGTAGATAATGAGATAGTAGTCAAGAATTTGGAAATATTGGTTCTGATCCTCTTCATCGTGGCTAAAAGATAACTCTGTGAGAGTGGCATCAACTACTGCAAGTCCTGATGGCAGAGGGACTTGAGGGGATCTGGTGCATCAAATGTATGTAGGGTAGCTTGGAGGCATCATAACTAGAGAAAGGCTAGCTGTGGAAATGAGCACCTGGAGGAGACCCATGAGTGTGAATATGATGGTTTTAAATCCACTGGGTGGTGAGGCAGTCCAATGAAGTTGCCTCTAAATTTAAAGCAAAATACAATGGTGGCTAGGAGGTTTGGTGCTCATTCTCTAGACAAAGGGTAGGCTGTCAATACACTCCAGCCAGAGAACACCAGGAAAACACTTGCAGTTGAACAAGTTGGGCTTATTACTCATTGCAGTGAGAGGCAACACACACCACAGAGAGCCTTAGGGCATCTCAGTAAGAGGGTATAGAAAGAACCAGTTATGAGATTTGGGTTTTTGTTGGGTTACCCAGGGGACGGTCTAAGCTCGTAAAAGATTTGCTCTAGCTTGGATGCTGTCAGTGGGGGCAATTCTTTAATTGGGTATCTCAGTAAGTCTTATCTACAGAGAAGGAAGACTAGAGTAAGTATAAAGTTGTAATTGGTAAAGAGGTAACGGTTGCTCATTTTGGCTGAGAGAAAGGTATTTGGTATTTTGTAGTTGGCATGGTGACCTTGTTTTTGTCTGTGCTTAGGCAAAACTATGACATGGCCTTGTTTATCATGATCTCAGAGTGACCTTGTCTGAAGCTGGAGTTCTGTGAGATTTTCAGATCTAAGAGGAGAGCCACACGGCTCAGCTGTGAGTACCAGCCACCTCTGAACGTCACGGGCTATCCCCTCTCGCGCCCCCGTCCCCACTCATTTTAGACCGGATCCAGCCACTATTCTGGATTAGGTTGGGAGCTTAGGGAACCAGGAAGGGGCTATTTGAAGAGTCAGGTTAGAAACTGTAGAACGCAGACCTAGGCAGGCACCAGATAAGTTCCAGATGTAGCAGAGATAGGCAGCTCACACAGGTGACAGCCAGAAGGGCTAGTGAGTATGCCTGAGCCACGGCAGTTACGCATCAGGGGCCACTGCATATGGGGCTCCAGCAGAGGCCGTGTTTCCTAGGTCTTCCATCCATGGCTATCCTGGCTTCCTGAGGTGTGCCCTGTTCTCACAGCAGAACACTTTGGACATTAAAAAGCATGAAACATGCATTTGACTTCTGATCCTTTGGTGTGCAGAATCCTTCTTATCCCTTCAAGACAGCCAAGTCCATCTTGACTTATGGAAGACTAGAACTGGAAAGCATTATACAGGTGTTCTTTCTATCACAATACTGCCTGTCAATTGTTTGACTGTAGTAGATTTACAAAGATCTTTATTTGGTTAAGTGAAAAACGTCTGTCCTGTAATTTTAACAAATGGTCCTTGTTTTGCCTGTTGGAACCACATAGTCTACTCTGTCTCTCATGTGACAGCCTTCCAAACATTAGAGGATGGCTATCACACCCCACTCCACCCTGCCTTGTAGTGTCTCCTCATGAGTCCTAGGGAGCACTGGGATTGCTTCCCAGGGCTGAGTCAGGCCTTATGTAGAGGCACCAAGCTCCTCCTGGGGCAGTTTGTCTGTCAAACTCCCCCCTTTGAGGCAGGGATGGAGGCCCTATTAATTTCATTCATGACACAACAAGACATTTCAAAATTACTTTTTAAAAAATCCACTTCTGCTCTGGGGTTTCTCTAAACCTGACTGAAAAATCAAATGCTTCCCTGCTGCCTCCATTCACCCTTAGGCTTCAATCCATTCATTTCAGCAGATGTCAGGATGGACGTGCAGGCTTGGGGTCAGCCTCTGTGTACTCTGAGGCAGCCCCAGCTTCCTGAGCTGCAGAGCTGCTGCACCCTTGGTCTTCGTGCTCAGGTCCAGCATTGGGCTCCCTCTGGAAGTGCCCAACGTGCTGTGCTTCAAGAAAAGGGTGTGAGGCTGGGGTATGCATGTGAACTCAGCCCCCCAGGATAGTAGCACTTAAGTGGGGACTGTTCACTGCAGATCTAGCTGGTACTGACTCCTAGAAGCCTACATACAACAGGCTCTGCACTGGGCCAGGTAATTCCCCAAAGCCAGTTGTCCCAGGTCTCAGGGACTATTTTTTTGAAGTTTTCTTATGATAAGAATCATTTAATGAGTGTTTTCTAGTGGTTGGCATTGTGCTAAACATTTCTTTAACCCACACAATGGACCTATGATGCAGGTTCTATTATGATACCCATGTGGAAGCTCATTGAGGTCAGGCGATTTATCCAGTAAGGAGCAGAACCTGAGAGGCCACCATACTGTGGCAGGAAGGCTCAGTCAGTTCTATAGGCTAGTTATGCTTTTGTGTCAGAGACAACAGAGTAAAGGTGTGGGCACTGTGAGGGCGCTCACTCAAAGGACAGGATGTGACGGTGATGGACTGTGATTCTTGAAATGGAGATTCTGGAGGGGTGTAATTATTGGCATAAGATCTATAGTATTTGAAAAGCCTCCAAGCTTATGAAGACCTTCATATCCTTTCAGGATGATCTCTTGAAACATGAACCTTGGATGCCAGGTACACGTGACCAAAGAAGTCATCGATGACATTTCTAATTCCTTTCTTAATTTACAGGATAGAATCATTGCAGGTGAGCATTTTTGCTTTAGCTTGGGAAAGGGAGTAGAAAGAGAAGGAAAGAGTGAATGAAAAAAAACAATAGGGAGTATCCTGGACTGATCTGTAGGCTTCAGCAGTGAAAGAGGAAAATTAAAATCATTCTCCCTATCACAAAAAGAAAACCCAATATCACGAGCACTTTGGTTACAGAGTACACTAAGCATAGCCTCCAGAATCCAGCTCCATTTGACAATGTAACACTATGTAATGCAGACTATTTTAAAAAATCATCTCTTAGCTGCTAATTTAGAAGTGGTGTAAAATAATGGAAAACTATGAGCTTGGAAACCAGAATGTCCTAGTTCAAATCCCAGCTCTGCCTCTTTTTAGCTTCATGACATTGTACATGTGATTGAATTCCTATGAGCCTTGTTTTCCTCACCTATAAAATGAGTATAACAGTATCTTCCTCATAGGGTTGTTGTAAAGATTAAATGGAATGATGTATCTAAAACAACTAGCACAGTGCTGCTGGCCCATCATCAAACCTTTGCAGAGATGGTGGGAGAATGAAATGAGGTAGTGTATTTAAAGGGCTTAGCATTGCAGCTAGTCCATACTAGACTCAGTAATACTGTATCATAAGATAATGGTTAGTGTCACCATGCCATATGAGGAAGGTAACCTGGGTTAATGGTAAAAACACAACACCAGAAATCAACATTCCAATGATTTTTAGCTATGTGATTTTGGACCAATCACTTCACTTTTCTGTACCTCAGTCCCAACAGTGGTTCCTGCCCTGTTTATTTTACAGTTATTATGAACTCACAGGAAAAAATATGGGGGAATCTTTTAAAAAATATAAAGTGGGTCACAAATGCAAGAGATTAATATGAAATGATGAGTTAGTATACAGTCTGAAGCATGTAGTCAAAATATTTCAGGGTTTCACCTTCGAATGTGTAAGCTTGAAAATGATATGTTATTTTTTCTCCATAATACTTCCTCTCTGTCTCCACAGTTAGACTAGAACCACTTACAGTCTTCAGAGGTGATATGACCAGGTCAGACAGAAGAGGTATTTATTATTTCCATGTAGGACATTTCAAAATCTGACCTGCCCAGTCTTCCCTCCCCGCCCAGGTCAATGTTTGTTTTTCTCTGTTATGGATACTACCATTCTCCAAGGCTCCTGGAGGCCTTGGGATTTTTTTGATTCTACCTCCAAATCCTGATCCTATCAGGAATATGCACTCTTTCTTCAATGCTTCAATGTGTTTTCCAGATTTGACTTTTTTCTCTTCATTCTATACCCAATACTCTTTTCCAGACCCTTGGTTACCCACACCCAAACTACTACACTATTCCCCAAGGGGCGAGATCTTGAATTTTTCTTGTCCTGGGCCATGATGCCGACCAATCCCATGATTAACCCCCTTTGAATATCATCTGACATGTGATTCACCCACACAGCAACTCTCAGTGGCAGTGCATCAGAAATCCCCTAGCCAGATATTTGAAGTTCTTCATGGCTGGGTCCACTTTACTCTCCATCCTCATCTCTCTCTACTCTATTGCACAGCCACCTGGTTAGAGTGATGCCGGCCTCTGAACTGTCCCTTGTGCACTGCCTGTTCACTTCTCCTCAGTGCCTTTGTTCCTGAGGGTCCCCCACCTTGGAATACTCCTCCTTTCTTCTCTACTGAGGAACCTATATGCTGCATTTCTTTTGAGGCCCAGAGTAAGAATCAGTTTCTCCAAGCAGTCTTCTCCAATTTATCTTGCCCAATACTTTTCATTTCTTTATATTTTGCATCCTTAGCATTTAGCCAAGCACTGCTAGCATGCATGACATATGGAGCCTTGTAATTTTTCTCTAGTGTGCCAGGAACACAACACACAGTTAACAGACACTTGTTGACTTGGCTTCATGCCTTGTCTTCTCCATTCAACTGTAATTTCCTTTAGAGTGACGCTTGTGTCTTATAGTGCTTCTGACACCCCATAGAATCTAGTGCAGGGCTCTGCTAGTAGTGGAAACTTCATTAACATTGAAAATGAATGCATAAAGGACAAGGGAAATAGCTGGACCCTGAGGTCCTAGAGCCTCCTCCACCCCCTGGCTTCCGGGGGCTTATAAGACCCATCTGCCTCACCTTTTTAGCTTCCGCCATGATGGGAAGCTGGAGACAGATGGAAATTGGTAAGAACCAAAGGTTCACTCGTCTAAAAGGAGCTAGCTGTGGAGCAGGTACGTAGTTCTCAGCAGGGTACCAGGGCAGCACCACACCCTCAGTTCTTGCCAGCAGCTGAGATTGTTTAAGGAGCCTCAGGATACAGGCTCCTGCCTTGATGAGGGAAACACAAAGGATCTCACTCCTGGGGTTGGAACAGACAAGGGGGGAACATAAGGCTTCTTTATCCCCAGCTGCTTCCTGGCCCTCCACTTCTCTCCACACTGAAGTCACTGAGCAGGTTAAGCGAAGGTGATAAAATCTGTGCAACCTCAAGTTGATCAAATCCCATTGACTGTATTTCAGTTCCAGCCCGAGCACCGTCATAGCCCAAACTCTCCAAGTCTATCATTTGTAATATAGCAACAAGCCCTGACTGACTCTCCAGATACCCAGATACCAATCTCTCTCCACTCTTGTTCACTGTCCACATTGCCACCGTTATCTTTCTGGAAAAAGAAGAACCCACACACAGTCATTTGGCTGTTACTACCTCTGCTGACTCTCACTGCCTATAGGAGTAAGTTCAAATTAACGAGGTGGTCATGCAAGTCTTCAAAAATTCGGTTTCATCTCTCTTCAACCTCCTCTAGCATTACTTTGCTCCACACATTCTAGGAACTAACAAGCAGAGTTTCTGAATATTCTCAGATTAGGCCATACCCTTTGCCAAGGACATCTGTCAGTTTTATTTATTTTCTGGCTACTTAGTTTATGAACCCCTTTCCTATCTGGGGAGAATCTCAAGGCGTGAGTTTGGGTGGGAGTCCAAGGGTATTCTCACTGGGGAGCACTGAGAGTATGGGTGTATCCTCTGGTTTGGTCACTTGAGTGTTCTGGCCCAGGACTTTGAAAGATGCAAAGGCCATTGATAATCCATTCTGCGGGTGGCAGTGGCAGCAGTATTCTGTGTGCAAGGACAGTGGTGGGGTCCTCGTCCAGTGACTGGGGTCCTGACAGGCTGCTCCTAGGTTAAGATCCAGCCCTTTAGCAACAATCCCTTGATTCCTGCCAGTTTTCCAGCCCTAGTTCCTAGCCTTTCTGTTGACTCTGAGCTATCAGCCATGCATCTCAAGAATTCCTTTTCAAATTAAGTTGGCCAGAATCAGTGGAAGCTGATTATAACGAAGAATTCTCAGTTGTTCACTTTTCATGATTACATACCTTTGCATAAGCTTTCCTCCCCACACACAAGAAAGGTGGCTACCTCCCTCTCTTCTCCAGGATGCAACTCCCACTGATCCTTCAAGACACATTTCAAATGGTATTTCCTCTCTGTGGCCTTTTCCTATTTCCTGGGGTTTAGTCACTCCCTGCAGTGGGATCCAATAGCACTTTCTGCACTATATTAAATGCTGCTACAATGGGCACTGCAGTGTAACTGTCCCCTGACCTGCCTGTTTCTCCCATTTCACTATCAGTTACTTGAGGACAGTGGCTGTGTCTTATTCTTGGAATCAAACACAGTGCTTGACACATAACAGGCCGGTAAAAGGCATTTATCATTTGGGGAACTGCTCACCATTTTGCTCCCTTTCTATATTTGAGGGAATTATTCACTTTATGAGTCTCGATGCTATTAAAGTAACCAGATTGGGCCCAAGATGGAGTCACTCATGCTAAGCCCCACATCAGCAAGCCCAGATTTAATTACGATTCTATGCTTAACTCTTCCAGAAAAGGCAGTCCCAGGTCAGCCAATCGGCTTTTGCTTAGTTACCTGACCTGGCTCTAAGACTTCCCTTTGTTCCATATAAGGAAACAAACCCTGCTTTAACCAATCAGCAAATGCCCAGCATATCTCCTTTGTTCCTGCTCACTTTGGCCTATAAAATTCTCTTGCCTTATTCAGGTCTTCAGAGCTCCTTTCTCTCTGCTAGATTGGATGCTGCCTGATTCAGGAATTACTGAATAGAGCCAGTAAGATCTTTAAAATTTACTCAGTGGGATTTTGTTTCTTAACAGTTTAAGACAGAGTACACCTCCCACTAAGAAGTGAAAACCTTGGCAGTTTTATATCCCCAGCTCTGTAGATAGGGCACAGGCATGGGGCCTGGGGTTGACCAATCAAATGAATGCTCCCCAGGGTGCCTTTGACACAAAGCGGAAGAGACAGCCAAGAATTCACTGGAAAATTTTGCAGAACAGCAAACAGAATGGAATGGAAATTTTCCTTTCTTTGATATGTCCTTCCTCCATCTCTGTGCCCCCAGTTTCCCTGCCCATTCTACTAGATTAAAGGAAGCCCTTGGCTTCATACTCTAGAGAAGATATAATAAAGACATTTACATGAATTTGTTAATATCTGGTGGCAGCAAAATATTACCTTTCTAAGAAATATTTGCTTTTGAAAAGGGGCAATTCTATAGCTTAAGTGAACAACTCCATAATGGTGGCATTTTGCATATACAATCCAAGTCAGTAGGGAGGTATTTTATAGCAGAGGAACCACAGTGGCATTCCTATACTACAGAATGGGGGTGATCACCCAGCTGTCTATTTGTAAGACTGATTCTGCACGTATGCAGTACTTATTTGCATGGTACGGTGTTGGGAATTTTCTATGTGTGTTTAAAGGACAGATCTGTGCAGAACTGGCTTGGCAGGGGTGGGCAGGTAAAAATTAGAGGCTACCAACAAATTGAACTGCATCCTTGAAGAAACCCATGCTTCTGTAAATCAAATGTCTCCTGCTCTAATGCATACATACTTTTGATAAGTGCTGATTGATGGAGGCAAAAGGCAAGAAGACCACAAGAGCACAGTTCTTTGGGTTGCTGACTCAGCTGTCCATTCCCCAGTTTGCAGGCAGCTGAAGAGAATACATTCTGTTTGGGTTCTAGGCAAGGAGAGAGGGTAAAACAAAAGCCAATATTTGTAGAGTTTATAAGCCATCCTCACATGTGTTATCTCATGTAATCCTTATATCAGTCCTGAGATGTGGACGCTAAGCCCCATTTTGCAGATGCGAAAGCTGAGGCTCCCAGAGTTAGCTGACTTCTCAGCGAAGGGGAGGGCCATTTAGAGGGAGTCATGCTCCGTGCACATGCACATACATGCTCCGACTGAGCTGAGTGAATTTACCAAACAGGTAAGGAGACAAGGGAAAGACTTCAAATCAGACCTGACATGGAATCAAAAGAGCCCTCCAGCATGGTGCATGGCCAGACACAGCAGCACATTTTTACCTTGTCGTGCGTGTTTTATACTGCTTTGAATCTTCCTGAAGCTAGCTGACTAAAGGAGATCCATTTGAAAGTTCCACCAATATTCATTAGCCCACCTCACAGTTCAGTTTCATTTTTTGCAGCGGGAGTAGGATCAATGCAGTGCATTTCATTTCTTCTTGCCTACAGTTCTGACACGAAGGTTAGCCTTAATCTGCCGACTCATTCTGATGAGACTGCTTTGGAAGTCACCCCAAAGTCACTATGGCTAAATGGGATGTGGCTGTTAAGATAAAAACGCATTTCAGTTAATAGCTCGGCTGCACTGAAGCTAAGCCAGTGCCAGCCCTAATTCCTAAAGGAAAACAAATCCACAATAATCCATCTTCTAATTTTGCACAGACTGGCACAACACCAAGTCATATCAGCTGTGAGTCCTCCTTCCTTCACACCGAGGCCCAGACCAACTGCTCACAGGCATTCACTGAATTTGAGGTCAGCGAGTCAACAGTTTCCTTGCTTTATCTGAAATGAGAGCATTCCCTCTGATGAGAGAAATAAGCTCATTCTTTTTCAATGAAAAATCAACCTGACTTGAGCTGTAACCAAAGCAAGCTGTTTTGCAGGTGTCAGGCAAGGCTTTGCTGGGTTAAATTTGGCTTTATCTTATTTTCTTTCAAGTATCCTTGACCTTCATTTTCTTCCAGCCTTTGAGGAAAGGCCTTGGCTATTTACTCATTCCCAGGGAGCTGGAAATGACTGAGGAGAGGGTCCATGACTTTCTAGAAATATTCACATGTGCATATTTGCATGGCCCACACAGCCTAAAGCACTTACTATCTGGCCCTTTACAGAAAATGTTTGCTGCCGTCTCTAGGTAGACTGCTGAGCAGCAAGCAAACAGTTCCCAAGAAGAAAGCAGTTCACAAGGGGAACGATATACCCTTTCAACAACAAATGTGTCTGAGTGAGCAAAGCTTTTACTTCAGTTAGCTTCTCCCTTGCTAGCATTAAACAGAGGTTCCACTCTATGACATAAATCACAGCAAGATCCTTTTTGACCCACCTCCTAGAGAAATGGAAATAAAAACAAAAATAAACAAATGGGACCTAATGAAACATAAAAGCTTTTGCATAGCAAAGGAAACCATAAGCAAGACGAAAAGACAACCCTCAGAATGGGAGAAAATAATTGCAAATGAAGCAACTGACAAAGGACTAATCTCCAAGATTTACAAGCAGCTCAATATAAAAAAAACAAACAACCCAATCCAAAAATGGGCAGAAGACCTGAACAGACATTTCTCCAAAGAAGATATACAGATTGCCAACAAACACATGAAAGAATGCTCAACGTCACTAGTCATTAGAAATGCAAGTCAAAACTACAATGAGGTATCACCTCACACCAGTCAGAATGGCCATCATCAAAAAATCTACAAACAAATGCTGGAGAGGGTGTGGAGAAAAGGGAACCCTCTTGCACTGTTAGTGGGAATGTAAGTTGATACAGCCACTATGGAGAACAGTATGGAGGTTCTTTAAAAAACTAAAAATAGAACTACCATACAACCCAGCAATCCCACTACTGGGCATATACCCTGAGAAAACCTTAATTCAAAAAGAGTCATGTACCACAATGTTCATTGCAGCTCTATTTACAATAGCTAGGACATGGAAGCCACCTAAGCGTCCATCAACAGATGAATGGATAAAGAAGATGTGGCACATATATACAATGAAATATTACTCAGCCATAAAAAGGAACGAAATTGAGTTATTTGTAGTGAGGTGGATGGACCTAGAGTCATACATAGTGAAGTAAGTCAGAAAGAGAAAGACAAATACCATATGCTAACACATATATATGGAATCAAAAAAAAAAAAGGTTATGAAGAACCTAGGGGCAGGACAGGAATAAAGATGCAGACGTAGAGAATGGACTTGAGGACACGGGGAGGCAGAAGGGTAAGCTGGGACAAAGTGAGAGAGTGGCATGGACATATATACACTACCAAATGTAAAACAGATAGCTAGTGGGAAGCAGCTGCATAGCACAGGGAGATCAGCTCAGTGCTTTGTGACCACCTAGAGGGATGGGATAGGGAGGGTGGGAGGGAGATGCAAGAGGGAGGAGATATGGGGACATATGTATATGTATAGCTGATTCACTTGGTTATAAAGCAGAAACTAACATACCATTATAAAACAATTATACTCCAATAATGATGTTTAAGAAAAAAATAAAAATAAAATGTAACAGAAAAGACAAAAGACAAAACAAAACAATAACATAGGTTCCTCCCAGGGATAGGAGGCCATAGAAGATTTCCCAGGGCAGTGTACCTTGGGGTATCTTCCCTCCAAAATACTTGCTAAGACAGGGTGCAGATGATCTCACCCATGGCTGGGCAAATGTGCAGTGGCTTTTGGGTGGCTTCCAAAAAGTGATACTGCTCTGGTGCCCAGTTGCCACCACAATTTTGACTTAAGGGCTGCATAAATAATTTTAGCTGCTTGTGTCTAAATCTCCCAGAAAAAAAAAACTCCTTCAAGTTATCTTTTGGATAAAGGTGGCTTTTTTTTAATGTATTCATTTATTAACTCATTTGTTCCATAAACATTTGTAGAGCACCTACTATATACTAGGTACCAGGCACACAAAGAAGACTGAAATACAACCACACTCCCTGTTTTTCAGGGGCTCATGGTCTTGTGGAGAAACAGATAATGGTTGAAACAGTTTAAACATAGGATATAGTTTTGTGTTTTTTTTTTTTTCGGTACGCGGGCCTCTCATTGTTGTGGCCTCTCCCGTTGCGGAGCACAGGCTCTGGACGTGCAGGCTCAGCAGCCATGGCTCACGGGCCCAGCCGCTCTGCGGCATGTGGGATCCTCCCGGACCGGGGCACGAACCCGTGTCCCCTGCATCAGCAGGCGGACTCTCAACCACTGCACCACCAGGGAAGCCCAGGATATAGTTTTATAATAAAGGTACAAGTAAGATGCCTGTGGGAGCTCAGAGAACATTAGAATTTGGGATGGAAATGGTGAAACTAATGTTTCACTATGTACTAAGTAAATCTATTGACAAGTCACTCGATTACACAGAGAATTTTGAAGAAAAGTTAAGACTGACACCACATAATGGGCCCCTCCATAATACTTGTGGATTTCTGAAAGTTCCGAGCTCTTTCTCCCTGAACTAGTTTGCTAGGGCTGCCACAACAAAGTACCACAGACAGGGTAGCTTAAACAGAAATCTATTTCTCACAGTTCTGGAGGCTAGTAATCCAAGACCAAGGTGTCAGCAGGGTTGGGTCAGCATCTTTTGAGAACTCTCTCCTTGCCTTGTACATGACTGTCTTCTCCCTTCTACCTGTGTGCTAGTAATTCTACTTCTTGATCCTAGGGAAGGAGAGTTGAAGGTAAAAACTGTTTTTTTCTTTTCCTTTAAATAGAAAATCTGTAAGACACTAAAGCACAAAGCCTTTGGTATCCTGGTAACAAAATGTTACATAAAAAAGAGGTGAGGGGGTGGGACTTCCCTGGCGGTTCAGTGGTTAAGATTCCATTCTTCCACTGCAAGGGACGTGGGTTCGATCCCTGGTCAGGAAACTAAGATCCCACGTGCCAGGGGGTGTGCCCCCCCAAAAAAAGAGAGATGGGGGCCATTCCCAATGCTTTGAACTCAAGAGCACGGGGCACCAGGAGCAGTGTCCAGCAAAGTGGTAACTGTGACAGGAGGACCAGTTGCTATAGGGCTACCAGGAGGGGCCGGGAAAGAAGTGGTGAACAGCTCATGGTATCTGACTAGATGCCTTCACGAGCATCTGTGAGACTAGAACACTCTGAAATATTTGGTTAGAAGGACTTTGCAGGGGGCTGAGATCATGCAGTGAAATAGGTTACAGTAGATTTTAGATACAAGGATTATGGGTGTTAGTTTTGAAATTATACCAATAGGAAGTAAAGTTCACAATCTGTATTCTTCCTGTTTGTAATCTTATTTTCAGATTTACTTATTTTTGTCTATTTCTAAACTTCTTTCTTCCTTCTCTTTATCATTGAACAAGTATTCAGCAAGTATACCTAGGAAGGAAGAAAATATGGCTATTCGTCTTCTGGTGAAGGCAGGGGAAATTGGGTCAAATCTGCCTTAACATCCTAAGTTGGCTCAGTCAGTCTCCAGGCTCAGACCTAGTCCAAATCTAAGGTTTCAACCAGCCTTGGTTTCAAAAGAAATCTTTTAGTCCTGCATTTCTCAAAATTGACCAATGTGTGAATCTTTCTTAAAGGAAAAAATAAGTGCACACAGAATCCCAGCATGAACTAACATGTTTAATGTTACCTAAATACAAACATGCATATATTTATGGCTCTTACGTAAATACAAAACCCAAATTTGTACATTAAATACAAACAAAATACAAGACTAATGAAAATTAAATTTAAAATACCAATTAAATAGGATAACTAATGATTTGCAGAAGCAAAACATGATTTTGGGTTTAATGCTAGAAAGAAGTAGCCTCTGGTACAATTCTAAATTTAGTCATTTTTATATTTCAAAATAAAAGCATTAAAGCAGTGAATGCTGGTTTTCATAAGTAGCTATTATAAAATGGTATTAGTAGTAATAATCAAAATATTTTTATAGAATTGAATAAAAGAATGCTTTATTGTCTATTTGTCACTCTGCTCACTGTCAATCACCTGTTGTCTCAAGGTGGTATATTCACGACTGGTATCCGTGTGGCGTATCCATTCACAAAGCAAATATTGTGGGACTGCTATGCTGTGAAAATGTGATGACTCCATTGTCCCATCTTTCTGTAGTCAACTACCAAAGTTTTAGGGCAGCACTCGGCAACATCACCGACCCTTTGCAGGGTTAGAACATAAACACAATTTCAGGTACCTATAGCAAGTGGCATCTTAATTTTAAGGTAATTATTCAGATGATCAGAATTGTGCTAACACACTGTTTAGAATGACATGACAGCATAATATTAAAAATATTCATTAAAACTCTTGGACTCTTGAGGATACAACTATGGTCCTGTGCCCCATTTTGATAAAACACTTTTCGTTTATCACAGTCCATCAAGAGAAAGAGGCCTATTTCCCTAAACATCTGGTGTCCTTCAAGGAGGGCACTGGGCAGGGCCAGAAGGTGGCAACCCTTGGAAAATGAGAAGTAGGCTGCATACTAACAAGTGTTCATTTCTTGTGATGATGAAATCAGCTCTCTCTTATTGGCTTCTACTTCTCCCCTTGTTCTGAGAAGTCTCTGACCCTGGCTTAGATGTTTAAAGTCAGCCATCTGAAGCACCTTTTGTTTGCTGGGGGGAAAACCATGAGTTTAGTTTGAATATGGCAGTGGAAAAGTTCTGTCCTCTTGTTATTCCATCAGAATTCACATCTGTTAACCTCTGGGGCATCACACCAAAACCATCTGCTCAAGCGGTATTTTCTAGGGCGATTGGGAGTGAGGGCGAAAGGGACAGAGAAAGGGTGAATTGGAAAACCGTCCTTTGGCCTTTCAGGATGCTAAGAGGCATCTGGGTTCCACTGGTGCATGAGATCCAAAGAAGAAATATTCCTGTCTTCTTTAGACTCAAGTAAAGGTGAAAGTCAAGTTTTGGGGCACCAGAGGAGCGCTACATAATTCTCTTTAACTTATAATTTTTTGAAAAAGATTAAGAAAACCCTTGAGAACTTATAGGTATATAAAATTTGGGTCAGGCATAGATCAGCCACCAAAAGTGAAATATCGCAGGTGATCAAGCCACATGAGTGAAAACCTCAAATAGCCCTTGATTCGAATAGTCAACCTGACGCTTAGGGGGAAAAAAAGCATTTCTACATTGACAGAAACATCACTATCCCCCCCTCCTGCAACTGAGTTCTCTCTTTGTGAGTGCATGACTAGTACAGTAAATAACCTTTCTATCTATTTAGATCATGGTGCTCAACCCTGGTGGCCCATTACGGTGATACGGGAAAATTCTGAAACATACTGCAATTAGGTCCTAATTCTGGATATTTGGATTAAATTGGTCAAGGATGCAGTCCAGACACTGACATAGTTTGAAAGTTCCCCCAGGTGATACTAATGTGCAGAAATGTTGAGGACCACTGACTTGGAGACAAGCCTGATACTTTTCTGCAGTTACTGTAACCTAATTTCAGAAGCTAATTATTCAAAGGAATCCATAAGGTCAGGAGAAGAGGTATTAGAATGAAGAATCAAAAAGTGTGATTCAATGAAGAAAAGGAATAATATCAACACCAGCCTGGGTTTCTCAACCTCAGTAATCTTAACATTTGGGGTCAGATAATTGTTGTGGGTGCTGCCCTGTGTGTACTGTAAGAAATTTAACAGCATCCTTGGTTTCTACGCCAGTAGCAGTGCCGCCTCCCTACACTCCCCCCACCAAATTCTGACAACCAAAAATGTCTCCAGCCATTGCCAAATGTCTCCTGGTGCGTAAACGCCCTCCCCGATCCCATTTGAGAACCAATGATTTAGACAATTAGAGTGCGGGTTTTCTCTCTTCTTTTATCTAATGATCAACTGTCCTAAAGTTAACATGTCTAATAAATTCTTAAAACCCATCTGGAACTAGCAGAAAAGTTACCAGCTTTGCTGAAAGGCCTGGAAGGCTCTGTTTAATAGTAGAAGTAGCCATCTTCATGGATGTTTTGGAATTAAGGTAGCGTCCAAAATGGAAGGATTTCTTTTTTTTTTGCTGTAAGCGGGCCTCTCACTGTTGTGGCCTCTCCCATTGCGGAGCACAGGCTCCGGACGCGCAGGCCCAGCGGCCATGGCTCACGGGCCCAGCCACTCCGCGGCATGTGGGATCTTCCTGGACCTTCCCGGACCGGGGCACGAACCCGTGTCCCCTGCATCGGCAGGCGGACTCTCAACCACTGCACCACCAGGGAAGCCCAGGATTTCTTTTTTTTAATGAGGACTCATGGATCTTACTATAAATTTGTCTTTGGGAGGGAAATAAGATCTTACATACAAAATTAGTTTTAAAAAAATATAAACCATGATAAAACCGTACCATAGTCAAGCCAATTGAGTTTTTGAAACAAATATTTCAGAGACACCAGAAAGTAATTTTGATGCAATTTGTCTTAAATTTGCTTCTTAAAGGATCCTTAGATTTATCAAACAGAATAAGCAATCTGTGAACTAATATAAGGAGGAAAGCCCTAATGGAAGACTGACAGTGAAATCATTCACATAGTACCATGACAAATCCCAGGGGGATTGTTAATTCCCTGGGGGATTGTTAATTTCCTGGTTTCAGAATGAATTGGTTGACACCAGATATTATGGACATTACAACAGTTACCATGGCAACAGCACTTGATTTGAGAAACAGAAGGCTTAAAAATGAATTTGAAGCTGACGTTGTTAGGGTAGTTAGGGCTAAACTTACAGTTTCCAAGGTTCTGTGGATTTATACTTGCCAGTGTTTTTTGGTCATTTACTATGTGCCAAGCCCTGTGCTAAATTCTTTACTTGCACTATCTCATTTAACTTTTACAACAGCCCCCAAAAGTATTTAGTCTTATTATCCCTATTTTCCTTATTATCCTTATTATGCTATCCCTATTTGAGGAGCTGGTAGCTGAGCTTGGAGTGTTAACTTTCTCAAGGCCACAAATGCTGGAAGTAGCATTACACGTCCATCTCAGAGTTCCCAAACTTTTTCAGTTCTCTGTGCCCTAGTGTTTCATTAATTTTTTTCCAGTGCACAAAGGCCAAAAGAAATAACTAACAGTTCCATTTATTTATAAATATTTCTGTCCTGACAACTTAGTAGTCATTTCAAAAAACAATACATATAAATTGGGAGAAAAAAATACCATGTTTTATTTAATTCTTAACCACACTCACTTACTAATGGGATGTGTGTACATGTTTGGCATGCATAGCTTCCCAAACTTGGTGTCAAACTGGATACCACCACCCTCATTTTCTCTTCCATGTTGAGTTTTATGTGTTACTTCTTTTTTAGCATAATAACTTCCAAAAACCTAGCTTAGCAAAGACATGGCATCATTGAAAGGAGTGTTTCATCCTAATGTTGAAGCTGTGGACTACTTTGAGTTAGCTGTTTGTGCCAGGTCTGACAGATGTCAAGCATGGATGTGTTTTTCTTGAAAATTTATAAGGTATACACAGTTTGGGGACTGCAGGTCTATTTTCCTCCACTAGGCTGTGAGCCCTTTGACAGTCAGCCAAATTGTCTTCTTTATCCCTATACACTCCCCCTTAGCATATGACCTGGCACATAGCAGGGCATTAGTGGGTGAAAGGAGAGGCCTGAATTGCTCCTGGTTCTCAGACTCACCTCTTGTTCTCTACAGAGAAGATCTGAACTCTTCTGCGCCTCCTGGGGTGATTTTCTTCCCAAAGCTTGTTGATTCCAGATCCCCTTTTCTAAGAATGAGCTCAAACTGGTCTCCCAGGGCTGGGGAACCCACAGCCCCATCGCCAAGACCTGTTCAGTCTAGCAAAGGCAAAGTCAACCAAACCTGTCCACACAAAGTCAAACTCCCTGACCCCAGTGATCTATGCAGCTGTCCCCAAAAGCAGCAGCTCTGACAGTCAAATGTGTTTGCCTCCAAGGCTCTGACGCAGCTCTTTTTGGGGAATGAGAACAGGGAGGAATGTGGAGAGGAGTTTGCAATTAGGACAAAGAGTGAAACAGATAGCTAGTGGGAAGCAGCTGCATAGCACAGAGAGATCAGCTCATGCTTTGTGACCACCTAGAGAGGTGGGATAGGGAGGGTGGGAGGGAGATGCAAGAGGGAGAGGATATGGGGATATATGTATGTATATAGCTGATTCACTTTGTTATACAGCAGAAACTAACACAACAATGGAAAGCAATTATACTCCAATAAAGACGTCAAAAAAAAAAAAAAAAAAAAGAGTGACCTTAACAGGAGTGAATGCTCTTGCATTGGTTTCCACAGTCCTGATACATCAGTAGATTTATTTGAATGGAGATACATACTTTCCATCCATCAGATTCCTACAGTCCCATTCAAGGCATGTGGCTGAAAGCAACTACCTTTTACTCTCCTTTACAATAGTGTTCTTCATTTCATCTCCTAGCAGCCCAGAGTTCTCAATTCATTCTCGCTATTGGTCCATCTTCTGGCCTTAGACTTCCTTTACATCATTAATGCATAAATTAATGAAAAACCTATGATATTTTTTGCCCAGTGATCCCACTCCTGGGTTCTTATACAGATATACTCACATATTTGAGAATAACACAAATATTAATATGTTCATTACAGCTATGTTAATTATAACAAAGGATTAGAAATAACTTAAGTATCCTTTAATAGGGGACTCTTAAAATAAATTATAACAGTTCATACACAGAACATTATGTAGTCATTTAAAGCAGGGGGTCAACAATCTTATTCTGCAAAGGGGATATAGAAAATGTTAGGTTTTGCAGATCATACATTCTCTGTTGCAGTTTCTCAGCCCTGCCATTGTAGTGCAACAGCAGCCACTGACAATGTGTGAATGAACGGAGGTGATTTTGTTCCAATAAAATTATATTTACAAAAACAGATAGAGCCCAGATTTGACCTGTGGGCTGTTTCTTTAATTTCTTTAAAGAAAATTTCAAGAAATGAGGGAAGTCTCTCTATATACTACTCTGGAAAAAATTCTAAGATATGTTGTTAAGTAAAGTAAACCAAAGAGGAAAAACATAACTGATGCATGTAAATACAGAGAATACCCTGGAAGGCTGTATAAGAACCTGTAAATATGGTTGCATCTGGGGACAGAAAGCAGACTAGGATGAAGGAGAGATAGGCTTTTCATTGAATATCGTTTTGTCCCTACTGGAGTTCGTGTTCTGTGCATGCTTTACTTATACATAAGAAATAAACTATGAAAAAGTGCATTCGTAGGAGCAGAATCCCACTTTGCGATATCAAGGCTGACCCTCTGTACATCCCTTGCACAGTCAGCCTTCCTCTCCCTGACGTTCCCATATAACTGAGGCACATTTGCTTCCCCATATAAATTGCAAAGTCTTTTGAAGGACTGTTTTTATATTTGCAAACTTTCCTGCTTCCTGCCACAACATACAATTGATCACAAGGTTTTACACAAAGCAGGCCTTCTTCATATGCTTATGACATGAAAACTGTAAAATATATATCCACTTATAAAAGCAGGAGTGGGAGAGTACCCTTCCTGCACCACCCCTGCCCCCATTTAGTTACTTTTATATAGGTAGAATCAACTTAAAGCAAACTTCAAGGACTATATATGGAAATACGTCACACCATGGTAGGTACTCATTACATGTTGAATATTCACCTAAATGAAAGGACCACCGTGGCAGCTGCCACTCCGCGTTCACCACACCACTTCTTCCTGGGTGCAAGTGAAGGCATTCCCCAGCCTCCCTCTTCTCCAGTGTTGGAGTCCTCCTGAGAACCACGGTGTGTCTACAAACTCAAGGGCCTCCCCGCTTTCTGGACACCTACACACTAGGCATGAGTCAGGGCAAGAACGGGAGACACCACCTCCTTCCTAAAAGAGGAGGGTTATGTTCAGTCACGGAGGGCCCATGGGGGAAGATGGGTAGTCCCCACACTGTGCAAGTAGCACTCTGTGGGTTATTGAATCCAGGTGGCCACCCAGCCCTTTTCCTCTGATGCCTTTCTAACTGTGTCCACATAACCCTGTCTCCAGCTGTTCTCCACTGCCTGAGCTCCAGCCCGTCAAAGCCACCTGTCACACAACCACCAAGCATTCCCTGTCCTCACTCCAACCTTCTTGAGAACCTTGGGTTGGGCAACTCACTTTCACTGGGCCTTGGTTTGCTCATCAGTTAAATGAGTAGCAACTAGAGAGAGTAAAATGTCATGAATTAATTTAATCATATGTTAAATAGAACTTTATGGGTGACCTAAGAATCTGTCTGACATCATTTTTCTGGGAAATGTGCTTTGAGTTCCAAAGGAATTCCAACAAAGAAATTTTTGGAATATGTATAATCCCTTATACCTTAGAAATATCCTATAACAACTGTGTAGTTTAGAAAGGAGGATTTTCGAAGAGTGGGGTTGAAGACAGGGGATGGACGTGGGAGCTGGGAAAAAACAGTGATTCAGCTCAGAAGGTGTATTTTGAATAGGAGAGGTTGGAAGATGGAACCATATGAGGGGCTGGGTCCTGAGCATTCTGCTGCCTTTCTGCACAATTACTTTGACGACCTAGGTTGAATTCAAAGTGACAGCTGACACGATGCTGTGGCCCCGAAGGTTGTGAACCTGAAGTAGCCCAGATGCTGCTGTAGCGTCAACATTAGGTGATACAGGAAACCGAGATGTGCAGGGAGAGGGCATAAGAAGGGAATGCTCCCAGAGCCTGAAGTCAGCAAGCTCCCACTCCCCACATTCCCTCAGCTTAAGGCCTCTAATTTCTCCTCTTTCCTGCTATTGGTTAACTGAATGGTTGCTCCACTTGGCTGATGACCAGAAGCATCTGCGGACCCAGGAGCTGTGTTTAAATGTGCCCTGAGTGTTTCAGTGGTTACTCAGTTTTTGCAATCCCTGGTTGAAATGACTGAGCCGATCGGGGAGTTCTGGAAGTGCAGCTGTTACAGGCAGATGTGAGTGCTATAGTGTGAAGGCAGAAGGGACTGGCTGGGTCATCAATAAAGAGTAGGGGATGACTTCACCTGCTGCTGCACTGACCGACTCTAGGTCAATCTGACATTGCCTAAAATCTATTAATTAATCAATCTATTAGGTAAATAAATTGAACCAGGCTCCATGCTAAACAATGCGGATGTTAGACTGAAGACGACCCAGCCATCTTTTCAAAGAACTCACTGTCTAGCTTACACCTCTCCATTGTTAGGTTCAACTCTACTCCTTCCCAGTGAATCCGACTTTCCTCTCTTCATAACTTCTGAGCTTTTGTCCAAACTGTTCATAGAACAACCTCTCTCTTCCTGCTGACTCCCTTCACTAGAACTCATTTCAAAGCCCACATCCCTGTCCCCAGGAGGTTTACTCATCCTCCAGCCCTCTGACACATCCCTCACCCGTCCCTCCTCTTCAGGGTACACTCTCATCGTCCTTGTTATTATTATTCAGCATTTACAGTTGTGCTAGTCATAGCGTTGAGATAGGAAGAAAAGATATGCTTTCGTTATACAGCCCTCCCTCTCCCATTCTTGACTTTCTAAGAAGGTTGAGTGTTAAGAAATAGACTGTTCGGCATAGAGGGCTACATTGTGCTGTTTGGGCCCCTTCCAGTAGGTAAGAAGGAAGCAGTGGGGGCTGAATTCCACCTCTGCTCTTGGGGCAAGGCCGCAAGTTCCGGTCTAACTGCCATGTCCGGTGGAGGCGCCTTTTTACAAGTTGTGTGTCTGAAGAGGATGCTTTTTCTAATCACACAGTTCAGTTACCACTAGGTGCTAGGGTAGAATTGTGCCCACTTTTCTTCATGGCTTCTTCCACTTAAACAAAACAAATGCAAAACATTTAATGAAAACAGGGTGAATTTCCATTTTTTACTAAAAGTTATGATTTTCTTATGTAGGAATAAAAGCCTCTTTCATCAGAAAAAAATGAATTCCTTTTATATTTATCATGTATAATATATGGGGACTAAAATAGAATCAGCAATCCCACCAGACCAAGAAGTGGAGAATTTTCCTACTTAGAGAGATGGAAAGTGCTGAAAGGCTATGAAGAGTTAAGCCAGTACCTTCTGTGCTTAGTTTGATAAGATGCCTATTAAAGTTCTCTCTACTTCAGCAGGGCAAACACCTTATAGAATCCTCTTATGAACCAGGGATACAACCCCACCTTCTAATTTGAGGGCTGAGGGCTCCACTGAAGCTGCTGATTTAGCCTATCACTGAGCCAGTGAGTTCCATGGGGAGGTAATTAGGTCAGAATCAGATGCTTTCCCAGAGAGAATCATGAATTAAACAGTAGGGACCCTGAGTATGGGAAGCCACTTACACTTATCATCAACTTCACTTTTTCATCTTTTATTTGGGTTGAAGAGTTCTGAGACATTGTCGGCATTCCTATAGGGCCTTTCAGTTTTCAGATACTCTCTATTCTCAGAAGTTATGGGCTGTATACTAGGGGGAAAGTGTATATATACAAAACTTAAAATTTATTTTTAAAATATTATATATATATTGTTTTAATGCATGCTATGGCTCATTCCATTAAATATCCTGCTTCCAGCATTTACCCTCACTTTTATTTTATTTATTTTTTTGTTGTTTGTTTGTTTTTTTTTTTGTTTTTTGTTTTGGTTTTTTTTGCATTACGTGGGCCTCTCACTGCTGTGGCCTCTCCCGTTGCGGAGCGCAGGCTCCGGACGCGCAGGCTCAGCGGTCATGGCTCATGGGCCCAGCCGCTCCGCGGCATGTGGGATCTTCCTGGACTGGGACACGAACCTGCGTCCTCTGCATTGGCAGGCGGACTCTCAACCACTGCGCCACCAGGGAAGCCCTACCCTCACTTTTAAAACTTAATAATAGGGAAAACTAACACCCACTCAGGATGTTATATTTCAAAGAGTTACACATATATTTTTTCAATTGATTTTCAAAGAATTTCATGACCTGGGTAGGTATGATACTTTCCTCCTGTTTCAAAAATGAAATAACATCTCAACAGCTGACTTGCCCAAGATAATACAGCTAGATAACGAGAGCGGAACCATCTCTCCTGTGTGTTATTCTGGTTCTTTCATCACCAGATCTAACAGGCAAAATGGTGAGTGAGAAGAGTTCTGGGCTCGGAGACTTGTGACCTTGAAAATCACAACTTTCCCATTGCTCCAAATATAAAAACCACAGTTGCGGGTAGGGATGCTAGGTTTACTATAATCCAGTGTGATGATTTGAGTCTCAGTCCTGACTCAGCTGTGTGTCCTTGGTCACGGTACCCAAAATCAACGAGTCTCCACTTTCCTATCTGTAATACTTTCCTTACTAGCTTGTTTAAGGAACATGAAATAATACAGGTAAAGGCCTAGAATAGTTCTTGGTAGATAGTAAGTAAGTGCTCAGTAAGTATCCATTAAGATTAATATATTCCAACATTCTCTAGTCTCTCTTTAGGAGCAGAACATCTGTCCATATGTTTATATTCTTCTATTAAGAAAAATTATGAAAGACTTTGAATTGGGCAACAAAAGAGGTTAGTGGTTGTCCTGTCTAGCTCGTCCATCTGGGTCTTTTCCACCTTTGGTTGTCTTTGACAGGCTTATTTTACAGCTCTTTAGAGAGAAAAGTTGTAGAAAATCAATAACAATGCAAATGTTTCTCGTTCTTATGATTCCTGTATGTGGCAAGGCAAGTGGATTTTTTTTCCAGTAAAGAATGTAAATCTCTATAAGTCAAATCCTCATTTGAGCCAGTTGTAACATCTTACGAGTTCCTTCATTAATTAGTGAGTTAAATAGAATCTTTGACATATCTTCATATTACAAGGGAATCATGATTATATCCTCTTTTAAAAATTATCCTTTCGCGCTTTCCAACGCCCACGTCCTACTTCTGTAACTGCCATGGTTGCTCTCAGCTGTGCAGTTTCCCACTCACTCAGCCATTCTGTCCCAGTCTCTGACATCTACTGGTACCATCTTAGTAGCTGTTACTCATTCCGTGAAGCTTAATAAAGTAGATCCAACGCAGATAAAAATCACTAACAACCAAGTACTGAGACATAATGGAGACTAAGGTTTGGAAAATGCATGGAATTTTGTTTGAATCCTTGAAAAACTTAATTGCTCTGCCTTCATACCTGAAATAAAATATGTGAAGGTTACGCACTGCAGAGGGCATGTAAACATAATGAAGGTCAGGCAGGAAGGGTACTCATTACTCAATATTCTACAACTTGCTAAGGAGATTTTAGGCAACTTTCTGCCTTCTCAGGAATACTGCCCCAGGCAAGAGAACATATTTAATAGGCTGGTAGAATGATTCTAAGGCAGAAAATCTCATGGGCATGGGTAGCTTGTGAAACTGAAGAAAAATTGTGTCCTGACTTTTCTCCTTGTGTTCTAAGTCATATTTCTATGTCTGTTTTACTAAGAAAGAAAGGGACACTGCAGTAACTGCATAGAAACAGCTAAGAGGACGTCCCTATAACTGAACTTTAAATAAGAGTAAGATGTAAAGTTAAGCCTCAAAAAATTAAGTGCTTTGTGTAGGGAATGAATCATAGTCTAATAGTTAAAATGTCTTGGGTAAAGAGTGTTAAAGGAATTTCATTTTTATGGATCTTTAGCAAGATATGAAATAAAGAAATCTTTGGAGCCATAAGATAATTTTGTAAAGTAGCAACTAGGTCCAAATATGGTTTTCCCAATTCTACCACGCTATGCATTCACTCACTCAACTTTCAACAAACATTTATAAAAGACATATTCCATGCCAGACATCATGCTAGACACTGGGAATAAAGATTTAAAAATCATTTTCCTACTCTTAAGGACCACAGTCTAACAGGATGGACAAACAAGTAAACGTAAAAGTATAATATGGTATAATAGGCACTATGCTACTTATAAAAACAAAGTATCATGAAAGTATATAGGACATGCACCTAACCCAAACTAGGAAGGAGAAGTCAAGGAAGGCTTCACAGAGGAGGTAATGAATGATGACTGCACATTAAAAGACACTGAGTAGAGTCAGAATGGCCATCATCAAAAAGTCTACAAATAATAAATACTAGAGAGGGTGTAGAGAAAAGGGAACTTTCCTACACTGTTGGTGGGAATGTAAATTAGTGCAGCCACTATGGAGAATAGTATGGAGGTTCCTTTAAAAACTAAAAATAGAGTCACCATATGATCCAGCAGTCCCACTCTTGGGCATATATCTGGAAAAGACAAAAACTCTAATTCGAAAAGATACATGCATCCTGATGTTCATAGTAGCACTATTTACAATAGCCAAGACATGGAAGCAACCTAAGTGTCCATTGACAGATGAATGGATAAAGACATACACACACACACACAAACATTATGGGATATTACTCAGCCATAAAAAAGAATGAAATGATGCCATTTGTAGCAACATGAATGAGATTGTCTTACTAAGTGAAGTAAGCCAGATAGAGAAAGACAAATATCACATGATATCACTTATATGTAGAATCTAAAAAAAATGATACAAATGAACTCATTTACAAACCAGAAATAGACTCACAGACATAGAAAACAAACTTACGATTAACAAAGGGGAAAGGGTGCAGGAGGGATAAAATAGGAGTTTGGGATTAACAGATACACATTATTATATATAAATAGAGAAACAACAAGGACCTACAGTATAACACAGGGAACTATATTCAATATCTTGTAATAACCTATAGTGGAAAAGAATCTGAAAAGGAATAAATGATAGATAGACAGACAGACAGATCTGAGTCACTTTGCCAAAACTAACACAACATTGTAAATCAACTATATTTCAATTTAAAATAAACGCATGGAATGGTGTTAGAGACACAAATGAGGTTTAGACTAGGAGATCTGTGAAGATAAAAAAGTAGACAAATTTAGGATACTATAGAAATAGACTGGATCAGAAGCACTGTCAAATTGGATGGGGGGTTGAGAAAGAGGATGGTATCCAGGATGACTCTTTGGATTCTGCCTTGAGCATCTACATGGATTGCTAGTGTCAGCTACCACAATAGAGTAGTAGGCTGGGGCAGGACAGGTTTGTAAAAGGGGGAGAGTGGAAATCAGAGGTTTAGTTCTGGGTGTGCTGAGTTTGAGATGGCAATGAGACAGCCAGATGGAGGAAGTGAGTAGATGATATGGATATGCACGTATCAATTTAGAGTGGAGAGCTTAGTTTGAGATGAAAAATTGGGTGTCATCAGAAGGACTAGATGGTATAACCTAGAGAAAGAGTGAAGAGAGAGAAGAGCAAAGCACCCAGGATTGAGGTAGTCCTGAGGAACTTCAATATTATATTTTGAAGTCAACAAAGTAAACTGAGAAGGAGTGGCCAATGAGGTAAGTAGAAATCCAGGAAATTATACTGTCAGGGAAACTAAGACAAAGAATTTTTTTTAAAAAAATGTGCTAAGAGTTTAGGTAAGATGGGAGGCAGAGAATTAATCATTCGTTTTTGACAACATGAAGTTTGTTTGTGTATTAGAGTTCTCCAGAGAAACTGCACCAACAGGGTATCTTTACCTGTGTCTATTTATTGAGAGATTTGTTTTAAGGAATTTGCTCATGTAGTTGTGGAAGCTTGGCGAGTTTAACATCAGCAGACAAGCTAGCAAGCTGGAGACCCAGGGAAGAGTTGTAGTTAGAGTCTAAAGGTCATCTGCTTGCAGAATTCCCTCTTCTTCCAGAGAGGTCCTCTTTTTCTATTTAGGCTTTCAACTGATTGGATGAGACCCACCCACATTATGGAAGTTAATCGACTAAGTTTAAAGTCTATTGATCTAGGGACTTCTCTGGAGGTCCAGCAGTTAAGACTCTGTGCTTCCAATGCAGGGGACGTGGGTTCGATCCCTGGATGGGGAACTAAGATCCCACAGGCTGCGTGGCGCAGCCCCTCCCCCACAAAAAAACAGTCTACTGATTTAAATGTTAATCTCATCTAAAAAATGCCTTCACAGAAACATCTAGAATAGTGTTTGAGGGTTGGGGCCTGAGATCTTGCATTTCTCACAACTGGAGCCCCCTGTGATGCCAATGTTGCTGGTCCACAAACTTCAACTTGAGTAGCGAGGGTACAGATCACTCTTTTCAGTAAGTTTGTTTATGCAAGATACAGTGATATAGGGCAGATAGATAGAGGAGGATATGGAGTTAAGGAAGGATTATTATTTTAAAGGGCAATATAAAAGCATGTTTGTACGGTGATAGGAATGGTCCAGGAAAAAGAGAGAGAAGTTAACAGTGGAAGAGAGTGGGGGACAACTAAAAAGGCAAAGTTCTTGTGGAGGCAAGAGGAGTAGGATCCTGAATGCAGGTAGAGTGAGTAAAGTCTCAGTGGACAAGGAACCAGCTTGGTGAGAAGAAAGGAGGAGGAAGTGTGCACACAGGCCTGGGGAAGAGGTGTGGGAGAACATCTCCTGCCAGGGAACCACAAGTGATTCTGCATGCAAAGAGCACAGGAGGCATTTGGAGGACTGATATATAAACCTCAACCTAAATCTCACAACTTACATGAAAGTTAACTCAAAATGGATCATACTTAAATGTAAAATGTAACAATATGAAATTTTTAGAATAAAACATAGGAGAAAATCTTCAGGGTCTAGGGCTAGGCAAAGAGTTATTAGACCTGACACCAAAACCACAATCCATAAAAGGAAAAATTGATAAGCTGAACCTCATCAAATGGAAAACTTTTGCTCTGTGGAAGCCCATGTGAAGAGGATAAAAAGACAAGCTGGGAAAAAATATTTGTAACCCACAGAGCCAACAAAGGACTAGTATCTCGAATATATAAAGAAGTCTCAAAATTCAACAGTAAAAAAATCAAACAATACAGTTAGAAAATGGGCTAAAGATATGAACAGATATTTCATTGCAGTTGATACACAGATGACAAACACATGAAAAGATGTTCAACATTACTAGCTGTCGTGTGGAAATGCAAATTAAAACCACAATGAGATATCAATACACACCTATCAGAAAGAGTTAAAATTTAGAGTTAAATAAATAAATAAAGATAGTTAAATAAAGTTAAATAAATAAATAAAGAGTTAAAATTTAAAAAATAGTGATAACACCTAATACTGGTAAGGATGCAGAGAAAATGGATCCTTCATGCATTGCTAATGGGAATCTAAAATGGTACAGTCACTCTGGAAAACAGCTTGAAATTTTCTTATAAAGCTAAACATGCAATTGCCATGTGACCTAGCGACTGTGCTCTTGGGTATTTATTCCAGAACACTGGAAACTTATGGCCACACAAAAACTTATACATGAACGTTCATAGCAGCTTTATTTGTAATTGCCCCAAACTAGAATCAGCTCAAATGTCTTTCAACAGGTGAATGGTTAAACAAATTATAGTACAGTAGTCCCTTATTAGCCACGGTTTTGCTTTCCATGGTCAACTGTGGTCCAAAAATATTAAATGGAAAAATCCAAAAGTAAACAATTCACGATTGATTAATTGCCACACGGCTTGCGGGATCTTAGTTCCCTGACCAGGGATTGAACCTGGGCCACGGCAGTGAAAGCGCTGAGTCCTAACCACTGGACCACCAGGGAATTCCCAACAATTCATGTTTTAAATTGCATGCCTTTTCTGAGTAGGGGGATGGAATCTCACTCCATCCTGCTCCATCCTGTCCAGGATGTGAATCACCCTTTGTCCAGCGTATCCATGCTGTATGTGCTACCCGCCCTTTAGTCACTTAGTTGTAGACTCAGTTACCAGATCTACTATCATGGTATCACAGTGCTTGTGTCCAAGTAACCTTTAGTTAATAATGGCCCCAAAGTACAAGAGTAGTGATGCTGTAATTTATAAGTTAAACTTTATCATAGGTATGCATCTATAGAAAAAACATAGTATATATAGTGTTCAGTACTATCTGCTCTTTCAAGCACCCACTGGGGGGTCTTGGAATATATCCCCAATGGATAGGGGAAACCACTCTACACATAAACCATGAAATATTACAAAGCAATAAAAGAATGAACTATTGAAACACATAATGATTGAATAAATCTTCAGAGAATTATACTGAGTGAAAAAAAGCAAATCCCAAAAGGTTACAAACTGTATGATCCATTTGTAGAACATTTTTGAAATGACAAAATTTTAGAAATGGAGAACAGATTGATGATTGCCAGGGATTACAGATGGGGGTGGCGTTGCTAGAAGGAGGTGGGTGTGTTCTAAAAGGGCAACCTGAGGGGTCACTGTGGTGTTGAAACTGTTTAATATCTTGACGGGTGGCAGATACAGGATTCTACACAAATGATAAAATTGTGTAGAATTTAATGCACACATACACACATATACAAACACATATACACAAATAAGTACAAGCAAAACTGGGGAAATATGAATAAAATGGGTGGATTGTATCAAGATTTCTGCCCTGGTTGTGATATTATATTATACTTTTGTAAAATCCTATCATTAGGGGAAAATCGCTCTATATTATTTCTTATAACTGCATGTGTATCTATAATTATTTTAATAAAAATTTCAATTAAAAAAATACAAGCCACAGACTGAGAGAAAATATTTACAAATCATACATCTGATGAAGGACTTATATGCAGAATATACAAAGAGCTCTCAAAACTTAATACTAAGAAAACAAACAGCCCAATTACAAATGGGCAAAAGGCTTTAATAGACACTTCACCAAGACATATATAGACGGCAAATAACAGCATGAAAACATGCTCAACATCATTAGACATCACAGAAATGCAAATTAAAATCCAATGAGATCTTACTGCACACCTATTAAAATAGCCCAAATTAAAAAGATTGACCGGGCTTCCCTGGTGGCGCAGTGGTTGAGAGTCCACCTGCCGATGCAGGGGACACAGGTTTGTGCCCCGGTCCGGGAAGATCCCACATGCCGCGGAGCGGCTGGTCTCATAAGCCATGGCCGCAGAGCCTGCGCATCCGGAGCCTGTGCTCCACAACGGGAGAGGCCACAACAGTGAGAGGCCCGCGTACAGCAAAAAAAAAAAAAAAAAAGACTGACCATACCAAGCATTGATGAAGATGTGGAAGAACTAGAACTCTCATACATTGTCGGGGGGAATGTAAAATAGTACATTCATTTTGGAAATCAGTTTGGCAGTTTTTTTAAAAGGTTAAGTATATTTTTATCATATGATCTAGTCATTCTATTCCTAGGTATTTACCCAAGAGAAATGAAAGCAGATCTTTATACAAATACTTGATCATGAATATTCATAGCAGCTTTATTTGTAATAGCCAACAAGTGGGAAAAATCTGCTACAGTCAGAATGTTTGTGCTCCCCCCAAATTCAGATGTTGAAATCCTAACCTGAAAGATGACGTATTAGGAGGTGCAGGCTTTGAGATGTTCTTAGGTCATGAGGATGGAGGCTTCATGAATGGGATTAGTGTTTTTACAAAAGAGACCCCACAGAGACCCTCCCACCGTGTGAGGAAACAGCAAGAAGGCACTGGCTATGAACCAGCAAGAGGACTCCCAACAGATTTCACCATGCTGGTGCCTTGATCTTGGACTACCCAGCCTCCAGATATGTGAGAAATAAACTTCTATGGTTTATAAGTTGCCCAGTCTCTGATATCTTGTTAAAGCATCCTAAATGAACTAAGACACAACCCAAATGCTCAGTAGGTGAATGAACAAATTGTAGTATGTCCACAAAATGGAATACTAAGCAATAAAAAGGAATGAACTATTGATACATTGTAAATCACAAAATAATTATGCCAAGTGAAAGAAGCCAGTCAAAAAAGAGTGCATACTGTGCGATTTGATTTCTGTACAACTCTAGGAGATGCAAACTAACCCATAGTGATAAGAAGCAGATCAGTGGTTGGGGGGAAAGGGAGAGGGTGATGGTTTGGGAGGAACAGAATGGAGAAATTACAGAGGGGCACGAGGAAACTTTTGGGGTGATTATCTTGATTGTGGTGATGGTTTCACAGTTATATACCTATATTAAAACTTACCACATTGTACCATTTAAATATGTGCAGTTTGTTGTTTGTCAATTATACCTCGTTGTTTTTAAAAAGGAATTTTAAATAGAGTTATTGATTCTATAAAAATATAGTTGAATGCTTTGGAATAACCCAGTATATTTTTATTTTAAAAACGTCATCAATTAGGTGCAGAAAAAGCAAATATTACAGATGGGGCAGTGTGTGTGGTGATGGGGGAGGTGGGAAGAATTTTTTAAAATCCAGAAGGAAGACGTACTTAGAGTGCTTTGCAAGTGTTTTAAAGTTATTTTTCCATTTGAGAAATAATAATTTGTAAATTAAAGAAAATGCATTATAGATGTGATTTATTTAAGAAAGATAATACAGAACTATACTCAGTAGGTCCATCTCAAAGTAAAAGGCTTTGGCTCTACATCAAATGATTGGTAAATGAATATGTATATTTACATGACCTAAAATAAAATGTTTAAGATAGGCATCATATTGATTCCCCAATTTAATAGTTTTTCAGTCTTGCTAGCAGTTTTAATGATGTCAGACAAGAGGCCTTCTACTATGATGATGTAAAGCTTTTTGTAATTATAAACCCCACATTTCCAGCTAAGCCATTATGTATCTTGCCTTAGTGAAAGGGATGAGGAAGTTCCACCAGATTCCTCATGCTCTCTCCCACCCTTGGAATGCAACTCCTAACTTCTAGAACCTTCAAGCTTCTTGCACTCCCAGCCTTCAGGATTTTAAGCTGAGGCTGTAGAAAGACAGCCTCCGAGGCCCAGAACTCTGCAAAGACCTGCAAACCGTTTTCCACTGCTGTAAATAAAACCCTGAAACTTGTCACACTTAGTATCACCCATGTTTGGAGCCACGAACAGAAAGGAAAGAGGCAAAAACAAAACATCTGTTGCTTTATCTCCAAACCAAGAATGTGCCAGAAAAACAAGTCTCTGGTTTTCAGGCATGTGGAGATTTCAAATGCCTTCCCCACCTAAGATTCAAGTTAGGGAGCACCCTGTTCAGTCCTGGTTAGTGTCAGCAACACTCAGTACCAACTAGAGCAGAAGGAAACACAGCAAGAGCCTCTTTCTCTGCCTCTGTTGACACCAGCCACCCAGAGCACAAAAAATCTGAAACCTCAGACTCAGGTCCTTCACTGAAAGACTCGCTGGAGGGAAAGTAGCGCCCATGCAGTGCCTACTGATCATCATCACCAGCCCGTTTCTCAACTCAGCAATTTCCGGAAACCCAAAAGCAGCCACAAGGGAGTCCGTACACCTCTGAGGGTGAAGGCTGACACCAAGGCAGCTGCCCAGAGAGGGTGATTTGAAGAAACCCTAAAATACCAAAAATCTCTCTGCTCTGGATTCTGCACCCTCCTGAAATGCTCCCATTAGAGTGAGGCTCCCTAGCTGAGGCACTGCTTCATCAGTTACGAGTTGTGATGCAAGTATGTACCCGGTCAACAGTCAGCCATGGCCCGGTACAGCACACCAATTCATTTAGAAATGATATTCGAAACAGAAACCTAAAGTGTGTGTGAATCAGGGGACAGGGAGGAGAGATGAAGTACAGCACAATGAGTACCCGAATTGTGGGAGCAGGGTGGGGGGGGGACATGGCATCCCTTCTTGGCAGCGGGGAAGCAGTATAAGAATGTGGACAACAGAGATGGAAACATGCCAGAGAAGAATTCCCGTCTTAGCCACTTTACGAACACAAGGCCAATGCTGCTGAAGACTCAGTGGCTTAAAACTGCTACCAAATCTACCCGACTGAGTGTTCTTGGAACTGCTTCTCAGAGATGAATGGGTATTTATCCTTTTCATTCAACCAACATGAATTGAGGGTCTACTATGTGCCAGGCAATGTTCCAGGCACAGGGATATAGGAAATAACAAAACAGAAAAAAAATCTGCCTTCAAAGAGCTTACAGTCTAGTAAGGAGGGGGATAGCTATAAATGGAATAAGGGAATTTAATAGGATATGATGTGATAACCGCTGTAGAGAGAAATCAGGTTAGGAGAGGCATACAGAAGAGCATGGGTTATATTTTAAATAGGAGGGTCAGGGAAGATTCACTTCGCGTTTCACTGTCTCTTAATTATCTAATGTCCTCATGCCACCTCTTTTTCAGAGAGCAAAGGGCCTGGGAAGTCCTGGCCACACAGTGGAGACTGGACCCACGACTAGTGTAGAATATAAAGGAGTGGTCTTTAAACAATGTTGACTATGAACCCCATCAATAAAAAATATTGAGCACCTGCCTCCAAGTATACTTATATTTCCTTCATAAATCATATATATGTTTTCCTGTGTTAGTATACACCACTCATTTTAAATCAAACACATCAAAGGGATGAGTTAAAGATGGAAGAAATAATATTTTTAACATTGAGTCAGCCATGATGACTTCAGCAAACACCTGAAGGCACATTACACATTAAGGTCAAGGTTCATTGTTAAAAATAATGAATCTAAGTCTCACACATTCATAGAAATGTAGGTTTTGGGGGGCCAATTCTTTCTGCTCTGATTAGATCTCCATTGGTTTATTTATTTCTTATAAATTTATTTATTATTTTATTTGTTTTGGCTGCATTGGGCCTTCGTTGCTACGCGCAGGCTTTCCTCTAGTTGCGGTGAGCGGGGGCTACTCTTCATTGTGGTGCACGGGCTTCTCATTGCGGTGGCTTCTCTTGTTACGAAGCACGGGCTCCAGGCATGCCCGCTTCAGTAGTTGTGGCACGTGGGCTTAGTTGCTCCGTGGCATGTGGGATCTTCCCGGACCAGGGCTCGAACCCATATCGCCTGCATTGGCAGGCGGATTCTTAACCACTGCACAACCAGGGAAGCCCCGCCATTTTTTTTTTTTTTTTTTTTTTTTTTTTTTTTTTTTTTTTTTGCGGTACGCGGGCCTCTCACTGCTGTGGCCTCTCCCATTGCGGAGCACAGGCTCCGGACGCGCAGGCTCAGTAGCCATGGCTCACGAGCCCAGCTGCTCCGCGGTATGTGGATCTTCCCGGACCGGGGCACGAACCCGTGTCCCCTGCATCGGCAGGCGGACCCCCAACCACTGCGCCACCAGGGAAGCCCGCGCCATTTGCTTTTAATATTAAGTGAGGCTGATGAAAAGATGGTACCAGGAGTTTTACTCTACCAGCAATTTCTTCCCAGGAACTTCTCAAAAGCTGTTCGTTCCCTCCCTAGTTTTCCCCTGAGGGAGGATGTTCTGGAGCCTCTTGAACGCAAATCTCTGTCCCTCTTCCCCACACCCCGCCCCATTCCTCCTCCCCTTTAATTTTTTCTCCAGGTTTTCTCTCCTTCTCACCCAGACTTTTATTCTATGCATCACCTTAGCTTCTCTGCTAAGTCCTAGCGCCTTTCTCCAGCTTTTACCAGGGGCTCCCATCTCTACGTATTCTCTCTCTTATAAAAAGAAAGCCTGTGTATTCTCCTTTACCTAGTCCTAGCAGGGGAGGGGGAGAAGGGCACGGGAAACCTGGTGAATAACGGATACTTATAAATCTATTCATTCCCCCCACTTCCATGAACATAGGATTGCCATGTGCATTAGGAAGAAACACCTCCACACGCAACCCATAAGGAAATCTGAAAGAGAAAACGATTTCAGGTTCTTAAGATTTGGGAGCCATTCTTATGAGACCAGGAAGTTGGTTTTAGAACAAATTTTGAAACATAACCTTGGGCAAAAGTGAAAATGTCACTGGCAGAGCCCATTAACAATTCCTGAGAAATAAAAATGGAACCTGGGTAAAAAAAATAAAGTCTGACCTTTTTTTTTTTCTTTTCCTTTACGCTGAGTCTACCGTCACAGCCGGTGGCATGCAGAGGCCTTGTACGCTTCACTTCAGACCGGAGTTCCTCGTTCCCCGCGCAAAGAGCCTGTGCACACTCTTCAGCTCAGCAGCCCTCGCTCAGAAGCTGTGCTGGACGCTGTATTCAAGATGGCGGCGGCGGAGCTGTGAGCAACACGCATGTGCAGGACCGCAAGGACTCTACCCCCTCCCTGCAGAGCAGAATCCTATAAAGAAGCCCCACCCATGGCCTGTCAGGAAGAGCGTGTCCTCTAGAGCTCAAGCTTGCACTTCTCCATTCTTTGATCGAAAAATAAAGCTTTCCTTTGCTTCTGCACTGAATTCAGTCTCGTTCTATTGGCCCGAGCAACACTGGGCAGAAGGACGCTTGTTGGGGGATCCAATCAGGAGGGTCGGTAGCAGAAGGAATAGAAGTAATGAAGTGACCCATGAAACCAAATTTTTAGAATCAGGATATTAAACAAGATTGAACATTATTTATTTATTGTAGTTTGGCCATTTGTACTTTACATTAAAAAGGGAGTAAGTAGGTGAATTGATATAATTTGTATGCAAGAAAGATTAGACATGGTTACATGTAAAGTGAAAGATAGAGGTCTGGAATAGCTAAGTGAATCCTGTTTGAAGACAGCAGCACGTCTCTTCTGTAACAGGAAGGAAATAAAAGGTATCCAAGAGGTGGAACATATGAACGTGTGATATATAGAAATCTCTCAAGCAGGAGAGTCGAACAAAAGGATTCACAAACCAAAATAGACATTTCTGGGAGAGAATTCACTAGAATACACTTAATTGGTGAGGGGTAGCGGGGTAGGTAAAACAAAGTCAAGTCAAGGTTATGAGAAAAAGTCAAGAAAGGGCAAGGAAGAATAAAACGGAATGTCACTAAGGATACAAAAAAAAAAGGAAAGGAAAGGTGGTAGCACTCTTACAGAGAGAAAAATGAGGAAGGTTAAAATGCTGCTAAAAGAGAAACTTCCAGTGCTGGAAGAGTTTTGACACAATATTTCCAGAGTATCGAGACTCAGGTGGAAAGTATTTTCCCAGCCTTGACAGTTTCTTTCTAAATGGCTCATGTCCAAAACCGAGTCACACATTCACTCCTAAATCAGTCATTGGCAAGGGGAATGGCACTACCTAGTTTGATTCAGGTAATCAGAGATGCTGCCTCCTCTGAAGTGTATAGCCACCTACAAACTAAAAAAAAAAAAAAAAAAAGAAATTGGGATTCTGTGGAAAAAGAAGAAAGTGGGGGTGACTATCAGGTAGGGAACCTCTAAATAGAACCTGCTACAGAAGCACCTATGGATTTGGTGAAATTTGGGATAGTCCTTGAAGAATGGGTCAGATATAGACATGAAAAAATGGGCAAAAGGGCTTTCCATTTGGAGGGAACACCCTGAGGGAAGGCACAGAGACAGAAAGGCGCTGAGCGTGCTTCTGCCTGATGCTATCAGATGGTGGTGTGCATATGGGGAAGTAGTGTTAGATCACATGCAAGGATATATTGGCGTTGTTACCCAAAAAACTGGGTTCACCTCTTGGTGGCTGCGAAGCCAAAAGACACAACCAAGCCAATGATCAGGAGAAGGAGGGATTTATTATTACTTGCAGCAGGTAAGGAGAACACCGGGGATCCTTCCCAAAGCAGTGTCTCACTGAACAGCAAAACTGGGGATGTTTTAAGCTAAAGATACATGCATATTCACGAAGGGGCTTGGACGGTCGAAAGAGTCCAAGCTTCAGTTGACAGAAGTCAGGAGTCAGAAAAGGTCAACATCATCATCCCTTAAGTTACAGTTGGTCTGTTGGTTGAACTCCTGAGAGGGGTTTAAATTCTGCAAAACAGCTCAAGACAGTCCTTCAGCCTAGTCTTTACCGTTGAAACAGAACTGGGGGTCTTTACACCCGATTTATTATCTTTGCTATTGTTACTTCTCTTGCCTGATAACAGTTTGTCCTCTTGTTCCCTTAATACCATTATTCAAGAGACCTACTCGAGGCCAAGCATTGTGGCCAGACTTAGATCACAAGATGGCTTAGGCCAAAAGTGGCTTCTCTTATGTCAAGAAAGCCATGCTTGGTTCTCCTTCTCTACGGACCCCCTACCCTATCTGCTTATAGTTTCAGATCATAGAGGGCCTTGAATGCCAAGGCAATAGAATCAGAATTTTATTTAGTAAAATAAGTTAAAGCCTACTACATTTAATTGTATGCTTAAAATTTTTGATTCTGGGGCTTCCCTGGTGGCGCAGTGGTTAAGAGTCTGCCTGCCAATGCAGGGGACACGGGTTCGTGCCCCGGTCCGGGAGGATCCCACATGCCGTGGAGTGGCTGGGCCCGTGAGCCATGGCCACTGAGCTTGCATGTCCAGAGCCTGTGCTCCGCAACGGGAGAGGCCACAACAGTGAGGGCGAGGCCTGCGTAATGCAAAAAAAAAAAAAAAGAAAGAAAAGAATTTTGATTGGTTCTTCTTCCTCAGTTCTGGATATTGGGGGTTGAGGTCAGAAATGGTCAGAAATCCCTCCCAGTCCCCTTGGGTTTAGAGACAACTGAGACATAGATGTAGGAGTCAGGCAGGTAGTAATAAAAATATTGCCTGCATTTCTGCTATAGGGTCGGTTGGACTTGGAGGACATGGGTTTTGAGTGCAGCAACAATGAATTCCCCAAAGTGCATCCCTGATTCAGATTTAGCTCCCGTCGGTCATGGTGGTGCCAGGTCTCCAAGTCTCCCCTGTGGGTACCGTGGAGGGATGTGTGTTCTCTGAGGGGTGGCAGATTCCCAAAGAGGAAGGAGAAAGGGGCTGAGATGGGTACTTTTAGCTTCTCCCAAGCTCGTCAATTATATGAGCTATTCCTCCTTTCTTGGAGAGGAGAGAGAGGAACAGATGGAATAAGAAGCTATAGCCTCCTCCACTAGTAACTTGAAACCAGGAGAAAGAAATGCTGCAGATCCCACAACACCTGCTGTTTAATAAGGCCCCAGACAAGTCTTTCCTTCTGACCACAGCATATCTACTGCTTTCCTGATAACCTTGGCCAGTGATTGGTTATTATAGGTCATTCCGAGACAAACTATTGCTATGTTCTTCCCACATCTGTCTCTTGGGCAGACATTGTGTCTCTTCCTCCAGAACTTGATATTGCTTTTAGCCCGTAACATAAATTCTGTTTTATAAGTCTAAACGTTGTTTGATATGGCCTTGAAATGATACCTTCCTGATTAAATGTTTTGACATGTGAAAGCACTTAGCAGAGCAGCTGCATGCCCATAAATGTTTGTTGCCTCTCCAGCCCCATTCCCCCATGTCTGCTTTTCCTTTTAGGTCCTTGGCCTTCACATACTCCTCTGCAGCTTCTTTCCAATATCATTTTGTAGGTTGGGATGTTCTGTTTTTGAAAACTTTGCTCTTCAACATAGCACTTCTTTCTCACCACTCTGTAACACTTGCAGATGAAATATTAACTGGGTACACTTTTACTGTCATCTCCTGCCTTAAAACTTGAAACTCCAAACTACTAGACGATAGAGCTGTTCCAGAGGCTGCAGTGTGAGATGCCCTCTGACTGTCTTTGCCCTGATACTCCATTACACTGTGATTAGTGCATCATAAAATGAGAACCCATCAGTTCTACCACATCTCTGGTGCCACAGAAAAACAGAAATAATCTGCAAGAAAACTGACACCAGAGATGTTCTCTTGGATTTTTTTGTTGTCTATTATTTAAATTATTACACATTTACTTTCTTTTTATTTTATTTTTAATCCCCACCCCACTTTATATGTATATGTGTGTATGTATATATATACATATATATATTTTTTTTGTTGGGGGGGCAGGGGCCGGGCTGCCCAGCTTGTGAGATCTTAGTTCTCCGACCAGGGAATCAAACCCGAGACCTTGGCAGTGAGAGCTCGGAGTTGTAACCACTGGGACGCCAGGGAATTCCCATCCCCCCCCCCTTTTTCATGTGCATTTTCTTGTCCTCCAAAATGCATGCCAAGAACTCATTCAACATGCTTCCTAATAACAAGGCTACTATTTGCATGGGGGCTTACAGTGTACCAAGTGCTTTTGTAATTCAGAAATGAGCCTCCATAGGACAGAATTCTTAAATTGTGCTCATTTTGATGCTTAGAATCAATTTGAGCCAGAAATAGACCTCACCTAGTCCAGATACGTCAAATAACAAACCATGAAGTGTTCTGATTGCTCAGTTATGAAGGTAACAATAGGATTTTTGAGAACTGGCAGGAGGCACACTCCTAACATACCTCCTGTCTCAGGTCCCAAGTGATAGTCTATCACACAATCCACTAGGGAACTGGTAATCAACTTTGATCATCTCTGTGTCCCTGGGCCCACAATGCCCCTGGCTTGCAGTAGGATGCTTCTTGCATTGGGATAGCCCTTATTTCAAAGTTATCAGTCGTCATCCTATGCTGACTCACAATTAGCTTTCAGGAAAGTACTCACTGAGGTTTGGCTCAGGGGAACACCAGCTCCCTGCTTGCTCATGGTAGCCTGTCTCTCTCAACCCAAGTGCACTGCGTCTGGGTGCACTTGGCCCAGTTCAGTCTGTATGTGCAATGGACTTGAGAAATGATTGAAATGCTTTTTAGGAGGAAGCATCACTTTCTTCTTGCAGTGTAAGGAGATGTTTTCTTAGTAGCATCACTTAATAGCTTCCCTCTTCAACCACTCTTTCCTGAGAGCCTGATGTGCAGTCTTGGTACTCTGTGCTGCTGTTGGCATCCGGCACCTGGAACTGTGCCAGCCACCTTGGCGCCTCAGAGGATGATCTAACATACTGAAAATGGCAAGGCAGAAAAATAAGAAAAAAAAAAAAAACTTGCATCTTTGATGATGATGCTAAACCTCTGAGTTCACCAACAGTGGAATTGTTCTACCACTGGGCTTTGGTTCTGTGCTTTAATAAATTTGTTTGTTTAGCCATGTTTAGTTGGGTCTTCTGCTAATTGAAGCTGATAACAATTTAACAAAACATTTTCTCTGAACACTGATATTGGAAGTAATCTCGGCCCACTTTGAATTTCTATAACGTTTTAGCCACATTTCTATTATGGCAACTTTCAACCTTGTATTACCATGACTTACAAAAATATAATTTCCCTCTTATCTGTACTCCTGATCTCCATTAATAGCATTATTCTCCACAAAATGCCCTCTAAGTACCACTAATCCTGTGAGATGCTCCATAAACACAGGGTTCTGTGGTCACAAGTTTGGGAGTTTGAAAATTAATAAGCAGACGCGTCCTTTAAAATGGAGTCAAGAGACCAGAAGGCGGCGCTCTCACACCCTACCACTCAACAGCAATTGCATACCCAACAGGAAAAGATGTACCTTTTCACGTCCATGGGAAGAAGGTTACTACTTTACTACCCAGCAGGAGGAAGGAAGAATTTCTCCTTGCCTGGCAGCAGTCCAGCCAGTGAGAGACTGTCACAACTCGACCACTAAAAAGGACTCCCAGTTTCCTCCAATGGACTCTGTTTATAACAGCCCCTTCCAGCACCCCCCTCTCTTCTATAAAAGAACGTTCCTCTCCTTTGTTCTCCAGACTTGCCCGTGGTTTCCGCAGATTGCTTGTCCTGAATTGCAATCCTTTGCTGTTCCTAAATAAACTCATTTTGCTGGTAAAATAACTGGTTGTTTTATTGTTTTAGCTTAACAGGAGACACAGCATACTACACCCTTCCCCTCCTTGCAGATTCGCTATATACATTAGCACACAGAAATGATATGATGTAATTGTTAAGGCTGAGACTCTACTCTTTACTAGATGTGTGGCAATTTTGGTTGGTTGTTTAATCTTTATGAGCCCCAGTTTCCCCACATGCAAAATAGGTACAAAGTGCATACCCCACAGTGTTGTTATGGGAACCTGAAATAATGTATATCAAATATTTAGTCGTGCACCGCCCATTTCCCACAGTGCCTCTGGCTCATATAGCCTGCCCTAGGAGCTTCTTGCCTGGTGACCAAGATTACTACGTTATTAGTTTGTATTTGTGTACTTGCTCACACATTATTTTCAAGTTACAGAACAGTGTTCTCGGGACTTTCCTTCTTTCCAAATTGCTCAAAGACATAATAAGTGGAACTCGTGTAAGTGCTTAATAATGATAGCTACTATTACTTGCGGCAGTAGCAGCATATCAAGGGCTCTGAGAAGTCCTATAGTAAAGAGATCTGGTTTACTTTTGTTTAAGCCCACATTTCTCAGATTTATCTGAGGATATAGCCACTCTTGACACAATACCTTTTCACATCCAGTGTTACAAGGCACATACTTTGAGAAATGCAGATCTACCCACGTCACCCAGGCAAGAAATCTGGCAGCCATCCTAGGCAAATCCCTCTCTCCCATCTGACATATTCAGTCCATCATCAAGTTTTTCTAGTTCTTCTGAGCTTACCTCCTAAATGATTCTCAGACTTGCCCACTCCTTTCTATAACCACCACTACTGCCTTGGAGCACCGATCCCTTTGCACAAAGGACCTGCCTGCCTTTCATCGCACTCTCATGTCACACAGGAGACTGTGAACTCTTCAAATGCAGAAACTGTGTTCTTCTTCTTCTTGGCCCACAGTACTCACCTGTCTACCTTTGGTGCAGGTCCTTATTAAATCTGTGGTGAATCAAACCTTTCTGAGAACCAGATTTTTACTGTCTTCATCCCCCAAAAGGAGAAATCAAAAGGTTCAGGGGCAAACAAATGTCTAGTTGCCCTCTGGGGTGGCCGAGCCCTGACCCGCATTTTCTGCCAGGGCCACAGCCACCTGGGCTGGGTAACTCCACACACAGAAGACTTCATTCGGCCTTTCTTCTCTCTGAGCCAGATGTCAACATGGCTGCCTGCAGCAGTGCAGAGCCACAGCTGGGCTGTGCTGATGGGGAAAGCACATGACTCTGGCTTCCGGCTGTCCTGCAGCTTCAGGGAGGCTTGAGATGAGTGGGCGGAACTAGCCAACCTGGCAGCAGCTGTTCCTGCCTTTAGAGAAGAGGAGGAAGCAAAGAGGGAGAGGGAAAAGAGGGCCTTGGGGGCCCAGAACCAGCCCTACCTGGGGGTCCATGGATGCCTGGGAACAGGTCCCTTCAGCAGATACCAGGCTTTTGCCACTACTTAGCACCATCAAAGCCTCGTGTAATTGAAATGCATGCAGCTGAATTGCTACTCAGAAGAGGTGAATGAGTCAGCCTATATCTTTTTTTTTTTTACATATTTATTGGAGTATAATTGCTTTACAATGGTGTGTTAGTTTCTGCTTTATAACAAAGTGAATCAGTTATACATATACATATGTTCCCACATCTCTTCCCTCTTGCGTCTCCCTCCCTCCCACACTCCCTATCCCACCTATCTAGGTGGTCACAAAGCACCGAGCTGATCTCCCTGTGCTATGCGGCTGCTTCCCACTAGCTATCTACCCTACGTTTGGTAGTGTATATGTGTCATTGCCTCTCTCTCGCTTTGTCACAGCTCACCCTTCCCCCTCCCCATCTCCTCAAGTCCATTCTCTTAAATCAGGATCTGTGGCAGACCAGCTCCAACAAGGCTTCTACGCACAGGGGATCTAAGGCAGCATCAGCTCTATCAAGCCTGATTCGGCTAGTTTCTCCAGTCAGTTCTTTCTATCTTGCTGCTCTGCCCTTTTCCTGTTGATTTAAAAATAGTGACCTTATTTTCCTGTCAAATGGCCACTGGATTTACCTAATGATGCCCATGCGGAAAACCCATGAGATCGCCCGCTATCCTCAGACGCCAAATCTCTTCATTGGCCAAAAGAAAACTGACCTAACTCTGTAGCAAGTGGATCATTTTACTTCACCCTTTTATCCCCAAATGGAATTGCTGAGCCTCCTTTTATCACAGGCAAAGGCATTTCAGAATCGTGTTTTCCTGGCCTTCGTCTTAGACTCATTTAGAAATAGGGTTCACATGTCTAACCGTTTAGAACCATGCAATTTTTCTGAGCTATAAAGGATCTGAGAGACAATCAACTTGGACCATTTCATTTCACAGATGAGGAACTGAGGGCAAAGACAGGAGAAATCCCCAGCCTGCCAGAAGATCTGGCAGGTTGAAGATGTGGCTGGGAGTATGCGGTAGAGATGTGCATGGCTTCAAGGAAAAATTATTCCAGCAAAACACAAATCTGAAAAATAGAGGAAGATTATTTACCCTTTACTTCATTTTCAAAATAAGATATGGCTTAAGAATTCTTTAACATCTGGACCCTTCATTTAAAAAAAAGATCTGATTTAGCAAAATTACATGTAAAAAGAAATTTCAAGGGAAACTCTTTCCAACTAAGACAATCTCTTCTACTTCTTCCTACTTCCATTCCAACTACATTTCCCCAGCTCGTGATCAGCCCTGGGCCCTCACTGCTCCTCCATTGGGATTACCCTCCATGGTCCTGTTCAGCTACATACATCCTCTCTGTCCCCCAGTTTCAGCATTGGTTCCACCTCCTGGATGCCCACTGGTACTTACTCCAACCCCCACTGGTCTCATCCTTTTCTGGCCATGGATGCACTCATATGGCACAACTATACCCTGATTCTCCTTGAGTCTTGATGTATGTCATATTCCCCAGATTAGACTGGAAACTAATGCTGGTCTGGGACTACGACTTTTTTTAATAGTGGTTCTGTAATACCTAACATGTTGGATATATAGTAGACACCAGTGGTGAGCCAGTAGTGGCTCACCAAAGGGAAAAACAAGTTGTGATTTGTCGCATTTGCTGATTTTTGTGGTATGTATACTACTATGGCTACCAACACAGTGTCACTCAGTGTGAAGTTGGGAAGAAAGATGCCCAGAACCGGCTCTATCAAGCCTACACAAGCCTGCTCCAGCACAACACTGATAGATGCTAATAAACAGGCGTAAGACCCATTGTGCACCCACTGTGTGAAGCACACTTGCCAGCAACCTTGGGGTTGAAAGAGATACAGTCTGTTAATGTTTAGCATACATTTGAAAAATTAGTCACCATATCCCTCATTCATTCATTTAAAAATTGTTGAGCATTTACTAATGTTTTAGGTACTGTTCTAGGCACTAGCCTCATAGGACCTACAGTTAAATGGGGAAAACAGATATTACGCAAACAAGAGAACACAGAGCTCATTGTTTAATTATAAATTGCAGTATGTGTTATGAAGAAAATACAGGACACTAAGAGAATATAACCAAGGGAACTTAATTCAAATTGATGATCAGCTGGGAGTGAGTGACTCAGGAGAGATTTTTCTCAAGAATTAATATTTCGACTTCTGCCTGAAGGACAGATGAGCAGTAGAGGAGCAGGTGAAGTGGGAAGTGGAGGGCCTGGCAATCTTAGAAGAGGGGAGAGTGTGTACAAAGAACCCGAAGCAGGAAAGATCTTGATCCTATAAGAAAATGAAAGAAGGGCTGTGTGGCAGGAGAGTAGTAAGTGAAGGGGAAAGGCAAGGAGGTGAGGCTGGAGAGGTAGGCAGGGGCTGGACCACACTGGGCCTTACAGACCATGTTCAAGAGCTTGGATTCTCTCTGAAGTTCAGTGAGAAATGATTTATTATTTCCAAACAAGGAAGTGACATAATTTGATTTATGTATCAGAAATATTACTAGAATTGCTATAGGGGAAATAGATTGGTGGGTGGGATGGTGGTAGGGGGCAAAAGTAGAAATGGGGAGACCAATAAGGAAATGATTGCAGAGTAGAGGTGAAGTGTGATGGTGGCTTGGTCTGGGGTAAGAGTAATGGAGACAATGTAAAGTGAACAGACCTGAGATGTATAATGGAGGTGGAATCAAGGGGGCTTGTTTTAGGGAACAACTGTATGAATGGAGTTGCCATTTACCTGGGTGAGGAGACCAAGGGAGTAACTTTTTCTTGAGGGAAGGAGGGGATCTCCCAACAAGCAAAGATCAGTGAAAGATGGATAAGCCAGTAAAGAATAGACGACTGAAGGATAGGAGGAAAAGCTGGGAGAGTAGGTGTGTTATCAGGGAAGCAAAGATCAGAGTTTTTCAAGGAGAAGGGAGCTGGAACTGGGTCGAAAGCTGCTAAAATGTTGAGGAAGGTGAGAATTGAAAAGTCTCTGTTAGATTCAGCAATACAGAAGTCACTGATGACTTTTATAGCAAGAGTATTTTTGGTGGCGTGGTAGGTACTGAAGGCGGACTAGCAAAAGGAAATAAATGGAGATGGCAACTCTTTAGAGAAAATTATCTGTGAAGGAGTGTAGAGAGAGAGCGCAGTCACTGGGGGAGGACATGGAATAAATGGAGGCATGCTTTAACAGATGGGATATACTGAGTGCTTGGGAAAGGATCCGGTAGAGAGCAAATGCTAGAAGATGGAGAAGAGAGAAGGTAATCAATGGTGCAAGTGCCTGAAAATCAGATGGGACACAGGGTCCTGTCACAAACGGAAGGACTAGCATTTGATAGTTTTCTCCCAACCAATATGACACAGAGACAACTTCCCAAAGGCGTGGCTAACATATTTTACTACCTAAAGAGAAACGGACCTTGTGGTTCCACGGTATTTTCTTAAATTTAGAGACGTAGAGTGCAAAGAGAATAAAGCTGTTTGGCAGCCAGAATGGGTCTGTTTTGTTAAGTGTTAGTCATCAGTCTTTTTCCCTGTTAATGAACACAGCAATACAATTTAAGGTTTGTGTACTGGGCTCGAAGGAGTATAGACCCCCACTGTAACGGGACAATGAAAGTTCTCATAATTTTTCACATCACCAGGCAGTACATTCCTTGGGAAGGGAGACTGAGGGCTGTGCCGGTGGACTGGTAGTTTTAGTGGAGAAAAGATGAAAGAATTCCTTTACATGGGCTTCTGTTTGCTTTATGAAGTGTAAAGAAAGGTCATTAAGTTAGAGAGAGGGGACCAAATGAAAGAACTGGTGATTCCAGGATAAAGGAGAGGGTCTGACATAGATGCTAGAGAGAGCGAGAGATGAAGTTTACTTTCTTCAGGGTAAGAAAAACCAATCTTGTTCTTTGCAGTAAAATCCTCACAGTTTCTTCGACCCATCCCTCTGAATGCAGGAATTAAATTTCTGTTGTTGAGCCAGTTGTTTGAAACGGACTTTCTCCTTCAGTTGCACGGCATCCGTGGGAAGGGGGCTCGCCCTTCTCTGAAGCAGGCCCCTTGGTCTCAGTGATGTGTATTCATGGACGTTCCAAGCGGCAGGTAGCACTTGCTCTTGCTTCCCTCCCCTCACACTTTAGACTGCATTCTGTCTGTGCTCCTCTGGCCCCCTGCTCCGCGGGTTTAGCTCATCTCTTCTGGGCCACACTCTAGCTCACACTGCTTCTCAAAGGGTCATCTGAGGATTGGCACTCACCTGCGAACTGTTTGTTACCCGTTGTGACAGGGTAAGGAACTCACACCAGAAGATGACTCAGCTGTCCCTAAGCATGCTCTTCAGCTGACATTGTTTTCAGAGAAAGATTTTCTCAATGAAGAAAGCAGCTCATTGATTTACATTGTGACGCAAGCTCCTTTTCTCTCTTTCTTTCTTTTCTTTTTTTTTTTTTTTTGGCCTCACAGCATGGCTTGTGGGACCTTAGTTCCCCAGCCAGGGAACGAACCCAGGCCCTGGCAGTGAAAGCACCAAGTCCTAACCACTGGACCACCAGGGAATTCCCACAAGCTCCTTTTCTGTTGGAGACCACCATAGCCAGTGCCCTGAACAGTTGCTTTGAGTAGCAGTGCTCCCATGCAGTGGTTTTTAAACCACAGTTCATGATCTATCAGTTGGCTGTGAAATCAACTGAGTGAGATTAGCTTTTTTTAAAAAAATCAAATAAGTTAGAGTAGAAAATATCAGTGTGCGTTACACACAGTAATTGTACATGTAGTAATGGTGAATGTTTCACGAAACTTTTGTTTCAATCACATACATAGGGAGGTAAATTTTGGGTCACAGTGGAAAATGTGTTTCTCACTGTAGGTCAGGGTGTAAAACTAAGAAATACTCTCTAGTACTTCCTATTGTGACCCAAATCTTCTTGAGCCATGATTCTCTCCTCCCCCACTAGTTATTGTTTCCCTGCAGCCACTTACAGAGCTTCCTTTCCCAACACTCATGTTCCACACTGGATCCCAATTCAAAGCCCAACAGTGACATTTCACTGTTCTCTTGTATCTCACCAAACAAGAGAGTTTCTCATTTTCCCTCAGAGTTGGGAAATTATTTTGATCTGTGTTTCTGTAGCAAAAATGTGCCAAAAAAATAAGGTTGCATAAGATCTGTCAGGACTGACTTTCAAAGTCTCAAATTATAGTTTAAGAAGAGTTTACAATATAAACTCAATATATCTTCATATGATTTGGGAAGGGCAAGGCTTACCTTACCATTCTGTGTCCAAACAGTAGAGAATCAAAATTTTGAGAGAGGTAGGGCAGTTGATAGACAAAATTTGCTGGTAGACAAAATTTCAGATGAACAACAAATAATTTTTTTGGTATAAATCTGTCCCATGCAATATTTGGAATAATAAAAAAATTATTAATAATTTATCTTCAATTCAAATTTAACTGGGCATCTTGTATTTTAATTTGCTAAATCTGGAAACCCTCAAGGGATGGGAAGCTTATATTTGGGGGAAGGAATCCTCTTTAAGTAAGAGAATACAGACATACTTTTAAAAAAAGAATTTACAGGGCTTCCCTGGTGGCGCAGTGGTGGAGAAATCTTCTGCCAACGCAGGGGACACGGGTTCGAGCCCTGGTCTGGGAAGATCCCACATGCCGCGGAGCAACTGGGCCCGTGAGCCACAACTACTGAGCCTGCGCGTCTGGAGCTTGTGCTCCGCAACAAGAGAGGCCGCGATAGTGAGAGGTCCACGCACCACGACGAAGAGTGGCCCCCACTCGCCACAACTAGAGAAAGCCCTCGCACAGAAATGAAGACCCAATAAATAAATTAATTAATTAATTAAAAAAAGAATTTACAGAAATACACGACATTGTAAACACACGTTCGGGACCCTCCCAAGACTTTGGAAGAGGCCGTGAAAATGAGAGACTTGACACTTCATCTTCATGAGCTTCATGGTAAATTTCCCTCTGTGCCATTTCTCAAGGTAAACTCTGTATGTCAGCCCTAAGGTATGGCAAGTAGGGAAGGATTTCTCCCCTTCGGGGAGGAGGGAATTTAAATGGCTGTGGGAACATCAGATAGTGGAGGAGAAACACATGCTCCCTGATCCTATCCATTGATGAAGGGAGGGAAGAAGGAAAAGGGAAGAAGAAGAAAAGACGACCCTAAAATTCATAAACACAGTGTCCTAGCAACAAAACCCTATTTGTTTCCATGGCTTAGAACAGTGGTTTTCAGAAACGGTTTGCTTACTGCTGGGCATAAGGAAGACTTTCCAAGCCATACACAGTATTGAGAGCTTTGAGAGAATAAATTTTCAGACTCAGCTTCCCTATAACCCTTTGCTAAAATCTCGCCTGAGAACTTTCCTGCTGTCACAGGCTCTCCTTTCCCACCTCCACTTTCACAACAGACTTTCTCCCACTTTAAAAAGAAAAGAATACTAACCCCCAATGTTACCAAGGTCCATTGCTCTGGGAGTAAAAACAAAGGGTCAAATCAAGAACACATCATTCCAGCAGGAGAGGCCTCTGCAAGAAAGCCAAGAAAGACCGGATGACAGACACTGGAGAGGGCAGTGGCTTTAGGTCATCCAGACGACACACTGTTGTCTCTCAATCTCCCTCTTTCTCACAATTAGGATTCAGGAGGGAGAAGACTGTCAAGGGGAAATGTATATTTTACTTTGAAGTTTTTACATTACTGTTTTTTTCTGACACAAACTATCCCTGATTTCTTTATTAGTTTGACAATGAGGACTGCCTTTGTCAATGAGACATGGTAGATATTTTCAATAGACTGGATGCTACTAGCTCCGTGACTTCAAGATTTTGTTGAAAAGATCTTGAATGCCAATGTGTTGTACAACACGGTATGTCAGAAACTACATCCTTTGCAGCTATAAAAAATTGATGATAAAACTTGTAAACTTCAAAATACATGAGGGGTATATAGCTTTTCGTAATTTTTTAAGTGGGTACAGGAGGAAAACAATTTGAATACACTGCCATAGGCTTGGTTGCCCTTTAGTGATACCTCCTTTATTTCAAGGATGCCCCGATTGCTCATTTCAATGATTTCATGAGGGCTGGAGAGAATCTTCTTGGGTGAGGCCGAACCTACTTGTGTGTCTGAGGACTGTGCTGAACTTATAAATGTGGACAAGCCCATCTTGACCTGTAATGACATTGGAGCATCTCAACTGTTATGATATAAAGCATCGCCACCTGTTTTTTTTGTTTTTTGTGGGGTTTTATTTTGCGGTACGTGGGCCTTTCACTGTTGCGGCCTCTCCCGTTGCAGAGCACAGGCTCCGGACGCACAGGCTCAGCGGCCATGGCTCACGGGCCCAGCCGCTCCGCGGCATGTGGGATCTTCCCGGACCGGGGCACGAACCCGTGTCCCCTGCATCGGCAGGCAGACTCTCAACCACTGCGCCACCAGGGAAGCCCTCCATTTGTTTTTAATTCTGATGTTTAGAAGCAATCCATGGAAGAAAAAGGATGCCAGCAATAGCCTTTCTCTCTCTAGGCATAATGCCACTTGGTTGTGGGTGCTAGGAATTGCCATGGTTCTATGCTGATGATCTGGCCTTTTTAATTTCTTCTGATTGCATGATGCAGGATATAGAATAATATTCTGTAACTAGTACAGGATCATCTTGTTGAAAGGCTGCTTGTTCCTTGTCTCGTTGGCCTTACACCTAACGCATTCCTTTTCTGACCTGAAAGCTGGGATTCCACCAGGAAAACTAGTCACATCAGGCAGGGCACATTTTGTTTCTGGAACTGCTGGACCTCTATCTACAGCATTACACCTACACAATGAAAAAATTCTGTGTGGCCTCAGCCTATTTTCTGAGATTCAAATACAAAGAGGTTCATGAAACCAATGAAACAGAGGACTCTGTGCCCCAGATAGTCACTAGGTTTTCAGGAAGTGTCCCTGAGACCTTATTGCCCTGGCTCCACCTGACCTTTGTAGACTTGTAAGGACACCGAAAGTGCATTTAATAAAAATAAAATTGGTATCCGTTGAACCCATTAGCAAATGGTCAAGCTTAAAGTAAGAATGTCCTAATGTGGATTATTGGCCTATATTACCCAAATGCAACTTTTGAATATGTTGCTCCAATAGGGTTCAGCCCTAATGAGTTATTGAGGGAGGAGAGAAATCCTGGTATAGTGGGAAAAAATATATTTACTAATATAAAGGACGTGCTTTAGAGTCAGACAGACTCTGGTTAAAACTTTGGTTTATTAAATCTCTTCGGGTTTCAGTTTTCTTACTTAGAAAAGAAAATGATTATCTCTATCTGTGCGGTTGTTCTGAGTATTAGAGAAGATACGGGTAGGTATTTGGCCTAGTGCCTGACACATAGCAGAGGACAAATAAATAACCGCCATTGCCCTTATATTAATAATAACAATAATAATAACAATAACCATAGATGAGGGGTCAAGATTTGTTTAACCACGCTGAGAACCTAAAAGAGAAACATTGCTGAAATAAGCAACAAAAATATATAAGATAATGGAGGAAACCATAATGACTGGGTTCCCTTCATTCCCCATGTCAACATATATCACATTTACTGAGAAGAGAAACCATCCCTCAGGACTAAAGCCCAGAGGGCAACTTCCCCAAAGAGGGCACATCATCAACTCACATCTGGCCTGAGAAGAGAGTCAGATCTTTTTTTTTTTTTTTCCCCTTTTGGCTGTGCTGCGCAGCTTGCGGGATCTTAGCTCCTAGACCAGGGATTTTACCCAGGCCCACAGCACTGAAAGCGCTGAGTCCTAACTACTGGACCGCCGGGGAATTCCTGAGAGTCAAATCTTGAACGTGCATTTCCAGGGGCCAAAACCTCTTCTTTCCGCTCACCATCGGGTAACGTGATAAAGGTACAGAACAGCAGGTGAATGCTAATCTGTTCTCCTGGGTAAAGCAACTCAAAGAGGAGGAAGAAACATTTTATGAATGAAGTGCCTTGCTTCCCTTGGTATAAGCTCAGAGCTGAACACTGGCTCAGTGGGTGTCAAAATACCTAGGTGTGCCCTGCCCTGGAGGATTCATCATGATGAGACAGAATAATGTGATTATGGTAGATCTCTTTGTCAGTGTGGCTTATTAGTACCAGGAACTTGAACTGATTCAAACTATGGACTCAATGGGGAAATAAACCTCCCTGATCTGCTGAAATCACCACCAAACTAAACCAAAGCAGAGTTGTTCATTCAAGCCTTTACCGCCACAAAGATAAACTTAGTGAACCATTTTTTAACTTATTGAGGAAATCTAAAATCAGATAAATATATTTTCTAAATGGCACCTGAAGAAAAGTAACCATAGTTGGTTGGTCATTGAGGATGCTTTAGATTTTTAAATCTATTGACAATCCCAGTGTTGTACTGATAAATGTGTAATAACAGGCTTTCAGGGAGATACACACACACACACACACACACACTCAGGTATTAAACTATATATATATTAGTATTATACTATATATTAGTACTTATATATGTTACAAATTTTACTAATATAAAGGATGTGCAACATATAATTTATAAATAATCATAAAGTATGCAACACTTTTCATTATAAATTCCATAAAACCAATTCTCACAGCATGCTTTTGTGGATTATTTTCTGAACTCTTGTATTCACAATCATTTTACGGTTGCAATTAATAAATGAGTGTAATTCTGATCTGAATGTTGGTTGATATTTTCATTTATGTTACTGAGTAATATGAAAGTGAAACAAAGAAGATATATGTCAAAACTTCACTCATTTGTCAATGTGAATGACTTCGCTGGTTCAAATAATGGCTTTTGAAAACTGAAGAATACTTCTTCAGTATTTTGTACTATTCACAATAAAATGTCTACAGACAACAGAATTTTAAGTTTAATCTGCATTAGTAACATATTCTCTGTCACTTTCTTGCATCTAGACAATCAGCAAAACAATAAATCGAGCCCCGATTTGTATCATTTGCCTATTCCCATGGTGGAATACTAGCACCATTGTCTTTTTCAAATAGCCAACATGATGTTACTGAATGCAGCGTTGGGAATGATGCACTGTAGCTCACCATTATAGCATTTCCACTGTACAGATACACAGCTGTCAATAACATCAGAAGCATAGATAATAGTATGATGTAGTAAAAATAATTAGGAAGTGATGACTTTTGAGTATTTATTACCTTTGCTTTAATATACTTTAATTGTAAGATTATATAATTCAATTTTTATAGTGACTGTGTTTAACCACCAGCACTCAACATTCCTGAATCTAGCAGCTGGCTTTTACAAGCCTGCAAAAGGCAGCCCCAGGACACCACTGGTTGTCTACCCAGCGCTCGTTCCTTCATTTGTGTTCAAAGATCTCACCTCCTTCACCAGCGCCACACATGACTTGGAGGAAGATGACCTTGTCCTCAGTTCTAGGGGCAGCCTGTCCCTAACCCTAACCCTGGTAATCCCAGTCCCCTTGCATAGTTAAAGGTCTTGTAACTCAATTCTGGCTAAGAAGGTATGAGGTAAAGTCTGCTGGAGGAGCTGTGGAGGAAGTTTCCTCATTCCTAGAAAAAGGGCACAGGGAGAAATGGTCCGTCCCCTTTCTCTCTCAGATAGTGTCATGAGAGTGTCAGGAGTGACCACAGCCATTTTCCTACAGCTGGGGGAAATCAACCTATAAAGGAAGGTAGAGCCATCAGTATCACAGAGAGAGGTGGAGCTGGAAGCCACACCCGGAGCCCACCCTATCGCCTATCCTCTTGTTACATGACATAATCAATGTCCTTATTGTTTAGGCTAGTTTGAGTTGGCGATTTCAGTTACTTGCAACTGAAAGTTAGGTTGTTTCCTACTCTGAAGGGAGTTTGGGAGATATAAAAGCACAGGATAAACTGGCCTCTTAGGAAGCTCAACTTCTGACTGGGAGATGAGACTAACTTACAGGAAACAAGGACAAACAATCCAACACAGATTATAAGTATCTGTTTTTTACACTGAGTGGCACAGACTCTGAATTTAATAGGATTTCAGAATAAAGTTTAATCAAGATTAGAGTCACCAGTGACAGCTTCATGGAAGAGATGGGGTTTGGGTCAGGTCATAAAGAACGAATGAGGTTTGAGAAAAGAGGGAATAAATAGCATTTCATGCCACTGGGGTTGATAACTGGAGACACTCCTTAAAATGCCACCCAGAGTCTTGTTTTGTTGGCTACAAGTGTTCCTAGGGTCAAAGTATGTATTTCCTTACGTTGCAGAACATGTGAACCTATCATTTTTACTCATCTGTACATTGGCTACCCTTTATGGGCATTTTTGTTAATTCAAACACAAGCTTTGTAAAGTCCTTGGGAATGTTGAAGAGCACAGCACTACAGAAAAGCCTAATTCCATTCTCTTCTCTTTCTCTCTCCCTCCCTGGTCCTCTTGGCACTTCCTACGTACTCTCAGCCTATCAGTGCCACTCAGGTGGCAAAGTGGGATATCTACACTCATGCTCTGAGGCAGGTTCTACTCTCTCATTTCTAACTGGCAACTGCCTGTACTTTAAAAAAAAAACAGCCAAAAAGGAGAATCCAAGAGTCTCTCTTGTGCAGTATTTTTGCCTTTCACCATCTGAGAATTCCTTTCCACCTTTCACTCAGATCCCCCTGCTGATGTGAATGACCACTGTTCTCTTACCCAGTCCTCAACTCTTGCCTCTCACTTGTGGAAAGTGTCTTCACATACTGGAACCTTCTGGTTAAATCTCTCAAGGGTACCTAAGTGGAATGTAATTGGGATGGTTTTTAACCTCTTCAAAGGGAATGATGGACACTTAGAAATAGCCAGCAGAAGGAATCAAGTTGTTAGGAGGCTTTGACAGATCTGGAAGGAATAAATGATAACAGAGCACTGACAGGTCTTCGGGACCACAGTTCTCCTTGTATGGCTTCCTGTCAAGTGAAAGGCATGTCCTCTTAGACACCAGTCAGTGTTTTGCTCAGGATCATGAGCAAATAAATACAAAGACAGAAGGCTTGGAAAGAGAAAGACCAAGACAGACAGTGAGAAACAGAAATGACACCATCAGAAACAGCCTTGATATTTATCCCACATAGAAATAACCTACTTTATCCAATATCCTACATAGAAATAACCTACTTTATTCAAAATTTCATCATAAGCTATTGCACACAGAGAAAGGTCTCATAAATTGGCTTGAATTAATATCAGTATTTCTTTTGGCCTTACTCTTCCTTAACTGATAGACTGATAGCAATATTTCTTCCTCATCTAAAGGTATTAGAAATTCCCACAGCTACTTAGTTAAGATCTTTCAGGAGAAATTATTTCTTACAATTGTAATGAAATGTTTTTAGGTCTCAGGAGCAAAACACCTAACCTTTTTTTTTTTCTTTTTTTTTTTTAACAACTTAGGTTTGTAGATTGGTGAAGTAACCAGGCAAGTCTGAGAAACAGGCCCTGTTTCATTACAGGATGTGGAAGCCCAAGCATGAAAGCAGACAGAAGTAGTGGGGAAGATTGCCAAGGAAGACAATGGGGAAGATCTGCCTAGGAGGCAGGGGAACATAGTGGTTAAGGGCTTGGGTTTGAATCCCACCTCTACCCCTGACCAACTGAGTTATCTAAGGCAAATTAGGTGCCCTGTCTGTATCTTAGTTTCCTTATATATAAAATAGGGATGATAATAGTCCCTACTGGGTATCAGGATTAAAGAGCTAATTGATTAAATGAGTTAATATTTGTAAAGTGCTGGTACATAGAAACATTTGTATGTGTTAAATAAACTAAAAATCAGAACTCTAAGTTGCACACAGCAAATACCAATCCTTGTCAACTTAAGCAGATTTGGACCTTAATTCAGAGGGTATTGGCTCCTCATAGAATGTCTGGGAGGAATAGGTGGACAGACCACAGAGCTGTCCCATGAAGACAGTATAGGTGTGAAGGGCAAAGACACAACAGACACTGCAGGTTGCCAAGGCCACATTGCTGGACCCAGGATGCTGTCACCGGGAACTGCAGGTAGCTGCCCCCATTCTCCCCAGAGGGCATTCTATAGCCTCCCTGATTCCTTGGGTCATCACCCTCCAATTCCATGTCTAGGGTGGGCACTCATATCTGGGGTGGGGTAGGTTAGGGCTCACATCATAGCTTCTACAGTGGGAGATAAGCTCTGCCTCACAAATTTGGGGATCCCCCAATTTTAGAAATGAAATTCAGTAGGAAGTCAACAAGAGTGCTAAATGGGTAGGGGGTACCAAGAAAGAAGGATTATAAGAATCTTAAATGAAAGAACCAGCAAATCCACACACAGACTTGATAAATTATAGGCTATCTACAGTACTTATTGATCAATGTGGGTGAGAAGTTGTTATAAGAGGATGAAAACTTAACAGAAGAGAAAATCATCTGGGATTCCTTAAGGAGCTCAGGGACAGTGCAGGGGAAATACTATGTTTTTAAACAGAAGTTTGCCTTTGTCAATTCTCCCTCCTTTCTCAAGGTCCTCACTTCTACGTCCCCACATGCCAGGCCCTTCATCTACTGCAACCCTCCTCCCCTACCCTCACCTCAAGGGCTGTTCTGCATTCCATTTCTGCTCTTAACCAACTATTAAATCATGTTGCTTGTTTGTTTGTTGGCAAAGGTGTTCACCAACGATGGAGGTGGCAGCTGATAAACCAGGCGTCAATGTGTGCAGCTCCTCAGCAAGCACTTCCGTTTCAAGAGAAAAGCAAGGCCTTCCAGTTCTGGAGGAGTGACAAAAGGCGGGGACAGTATTCGGGGGCAGAGAGCTCTTCCCAGCACTCTGTAAAATCGCTCTAGCTAAAGTGCCTAAAGCCCAGCTCTGCAAGGGCCACAGATGAGGCAGACTGGTCTACAGACACAAGCCTTCTGAAGGTCACCCATGGAGCACAAGCCCATCATAGGTGAGCACACCCACCCCTCTTCTTTCAGTCACTGTTGGCACCGTCCACCTTTTGCCCTATGAAGGCACAGCCTTTCTTAAAACGCAGTTCACCCCATTTTTTCCTCTCTCAAAGATTAAAAATAGCACTCTCTTCAATGACCTCAATAATTTAGAACCCATGAATAAGTCATTTGCCCAAGAGGCCACACTGGGGCTTCTATTTTTACTTATAGTCTCTCACCAAGCAAAGTGACCTCTCTCAAGGAGCCAACACTGACACCCGTTGATCTCCTGGCTTCTCAGGGACCAGCCCAAGCAGAACTTGCAATGCAAAGTCTTTTCTCAAGGGCAAAGACGGACCAATAGGTGTCAGTGACTTCAGAATGTGAGTAACCAAACATGAACTTAGGCATATATGCCTTGCTCAGAACTCCTGGAGCTACCTAGAGCACGCCCTAGGATGAACACTTCTGTAAAGTAGGGCAGGCAAATTCTGCTTATACTGACCTTCCGTGGGACCACTTCTTCCCTAAGAAGCCATCTTCCAAACATTGAACCTTAATAGAAGAACAATATGTTAGCTCAGGTCCCTAAACCCGTGGGGTTGCCCCAGCCTCCCACCACATGCCTCCCTCACCTGCCTTCAATACACATTCCTTTGCCCCATCTCCTCTATGGACTACTTTCAGGAAGGCTGAGTATTTACTCTGGGCCAATCCAATGGTCACTGAGAGGACTCCACCTTGGGCCTTTCGGCCACTAGTCTATAAAATGTTTGATTATTTTTTTCCTCCATATTCTCATACCCAGGAATTGTCTCCTTTCTCAAGCCACCCATTGCATTCCCAACTCTGCTGCTCTGCTGGAACCCTCAGTCCAGGCTCCAAGGGACCTATTCTTACTTTTTACTAACTTCACACCCATAACCTTCCATACTGTTTGTACAACACTGAGTTCTCACTGTGAAACTACATCAGACTCTTTCACATGACCTCGTGTCTCCTGATTCACAAAATCTTTCATTCATTATCATCTCTTCCCCCTGGAAAAATATTCATTCCTCTTCCTGAGCCTTACTCCCTGCCCCTGCCAACAAGAGGTGTTTCAGAAAGTGAAAAACTCCTACTATTCTCCCTTTTAGTTCTCATTGTTTCCCTTCTACGCGATAAGTCATTTTTTCCCCCTTACGTTTAATGAAAAGTTACCTTGTGGCAGATGCAGTGCTTACTGCTTGATTGAAGCAACTCTTGCTTTTCTCCCAAAATCCTCCCAGTTACTGTGAATTTTCCTCAGTTTACACATGGGGAAACTCCAGTATCTCCTCTGGTTCTGGTATGTCCTCTCTGTACTTCCTAAAAGATGAGATGGCGTCTGTTCAGTCACATCCTTGGTGGGCATCCCTTATTCCTTATCTGCCCTCTCTTTCTGCCAACTTAAGAAAATGAATTAGCAAGAGTAAATGCCCTTGGGGCTTCCCTGGTGGCGCAGTGGTTGAGAGTCCGCCTGCCGATGCAGGGGACACGGGTTCGTGTCCCGGTCCGGGAAGATCCCACATGCCGCAGAGCCTGCGCATCCAGAGCCTGTGCTCCGCAGTGGGAGAGGCCACAAGAGTGAGAGGCCCGTGTACCTCAAAAAAAAAAAAAAAAAGAGTAAATGCCCTTAACAAAGAGCTCCCTGGTCTAAAATTCCTTAAGCACTGATGGAGGCCTTATTGAGCCAAGGCACCCTCCACGGTCCATTCTAACCATTTGAAACAATTGTTGTACATTTTCATAATTACAATGAATTACAATAACCAACACAAACCATCAAATTGCTTTTCCCAGATCTTTGAAAAGTAGAACTGAAGTTTTCAGGGCGAGCTCTTTGGGAGAATCTAATTAGCCTTTGCTCTGACTCACAATATATTTTATCTATATTTTTTTCAGCTGGGGTTTCTAGGCGAGATGTAGCCCATTAATTCATCTACACATATTTACAAAATGTTTCTGTTATAAGCTAGGTGCTGGATTGGGATTGGATCACCTTAGTGATCCCTTCCAAATTTGAGAATAAGTAATTCCAAGAGGAAATTGAAGTGGGTCTGGAAGAATTCATGGGGTTTTGTAGAGAGGAAACAAGAAGGGACAGCTTTCCATATCATGTTAACAAAGGACACTGGTAGGAACAGTAGTGGCTTATGCTAGAGTGGGTGGAGAGATCTCTCTGGTAGAGCAAAGATTTTCTCCAGAAAATAATGAGAAATGTGGTTGAAAGTGTAGACTGGACCAGGCTATTGAATGTCTTGAATATCGGGCAAAGGAATTCCAATTTGGTACTACAGGGGAGAGATAGCCATTGTCATGATCCTGAGCTGGGGGAACACTATGAAGAACATAGTTTCTTTAGGACAAGAGACCAATGGTCATCACTAGTGAAAGTGACACTTCCCTCCCATTATACAGACAATTTAATGAAAAGGAACACTTCCAATTAGAATAGGAAATTAACATCCCTCTGGCCTAGATACATAGCACAGAAATGGGAATGGAAGGCAATTCTCTCCCCTTTAACAGTTCTCATTTTCCCTGTAACCCACATCTCTCAGATCACGGTGATGTGGTTTGCTAGATATTCCAAAGGCTGCTAATGAGATGCAGCTATAATCTACTCAGTTCCTAGCCTTCTCTAGAAACCAAACTACTCTCTTCACCTGCTGCATGTCCCAGGCGCCCACAGGGTCAGGCACAGTGTGACTTTAGTGGCCATGGGGAGAGGGCAGTCTTCACTCAGGCAGGTCATCACTCCTCATTAGGCCCTCAGGGAATGGAGGGGACGTGGGCCTCTCACTGCCACAGGCAGAATGAACAAGGGAAAACCAGACAGAAAAGGAAAAAGGATGCTTCAACTCAGAAATAGTTTGGTAACATGGAAGAGAAAGCCAACAAGAGATTTAATTACACAGAGGGCATCTAACCAAAAGAAAAGTAATCAACATGTCTTTTTAACATCACAGAGGACAGAACAAGAAAGAAGCCAGCTTACAGGGTAGCAGGACTATAATATTATCTTCACATGAAGGCTTACTTCTTAACAAGGGCTGTTAACAGGCCAGGTCACTGAAGAAGTTCTGAAATCTGCCTCCTTAGGTCTTTAAAAATAGCTCGAATCTGTGTTTGCCTGGGAGTAGGCTAAGAAATGACGTATCAGAAGATAGGAGGGTGTACCAGTTAGCCTTTCAAAGTCATTCTTAATCAAGTAATATGTCTCTTTTTAGTTGAATTAAGTTAATTTAACCCAAATGTATTGAAAATGGTTAAGCTCAGGGGTGGTTTTTGTATGTGCTCTTGCCCTTATGCTTTCACTGTCTTCTTCCCTGTGTTTGAGATTTTCCCAGGCCCATCTATCCTCCTTCAGAAGTCCATACTTGACCACTCCAGTTCTCAGGATGTCGGCCATGCTTCTACGCTCTGCAGTATGCATGGTCTTTGCCACACATTCAGCAGCTGACCTTAAACTACTTTGTATTCTTTATCATGGGCCCACTGTCAGTTTTTAATCCCAGCTCATTGCCAGTTCAGCAAGGCAGAGGCAATATTTTATACTTTGTCATTTTCCCTAGAGTGCAGAGGCTACAGTTTAATAAGTTTTTATTGACTGACAGCAAAATAAATATCAAATAAATTGTATATACGTAATTTAATATTCATTGAGCATCTACCACATTTGAGGTGCTTTCAAATCTTTGTTTAGCAATTTTCTCAAACATTAGCACTTTCAGAAAACAGTCTCTAGTGTAAACTAAGATTTTGTTAAACAGGTGTTTTGTTACAGGCAAGATGTTGGGCACTTAGGACATGATATATACAAAGTACTAGTAAACACACTTTAGAAACTAGATTCCTGAATGCAGAAAGGAAGAGTTGGAGAACAAATTTTATTTGAAAATTGAACAGAAGATACCTTGACTGAAAAAGCTAAGAGTGGAGAATACTACATATAGAGAGCATACTAATAAGACAGTCTGTCTTGACATTTGCAGTTAAGTGTAAAACAGGAAGATTGGTGGAACCCAAGAGGATGACAAGAGTGATGGTTTAGGACCAGCAGTCAAATGTAGACAGTGATGGGTTACTTTGTTGTCTGGGAAAATTATCCCAGAGACTTTTGATACCAAATGAGTCTAGAATCCTAGGAACCTACAGACAAATTCCCAGCAATGGTCTGTTTTTAGAGTGAAGAAAAAAAAAGTCCACTGTGATCTAGACACAATGATCAACTTAATGCCCTAATGCAGCGGTCTCCAACCTTTTTGGCACCAAGGACCGGGTTCATGGAAGACAATTTTTCCACAGCCGGGGCGGGGGAGGGGCGGAGGAGTGTGGCTTAGTCAGTAATGAGAGCGATGGGGAGAAACAGATGAAGCTTCGCTTCCTCCTCGCCGGCCGCCCACCTCCTGCTGTGCGGTCTGGTTCCTAACAGGCTGCGGATCAGTAGGGGTCTGTAGCCCCTGGGGGGTTGGGGACCCCTGCCCTAATGGATAGAAGTTAAGGATTAATAGAAAATATGTCTCCATTACTTTATTCCTTTCTCCTTAGGTATCATCCTTCGGAGATACAGCCTGTTTAAATTTGCCATACTTAATTTTTTAAAAAACGCAATGACTGTTGAATAGAAGACCAAGGCAGTCTCTCCATTAACCCGGTTGACAAAGCAACAAAGTTAGGAAATCTACGTGATAATGTCACTACTCCGTAACCAAGGCATAATCACTGTTTCATTATTGAGGATTTGCTAGATTACCTCAACCACAAAGTACTTCAGAAGGGCTAAACTCACAGTGATAAAACTAAAATATTCTAACATCACATCATAAATGGATTACAATTTTGTGATGAATTAGACTACAAACAAATACCCAATAGTGACAGGAAACACCTTAGCTTTCAATAATTCAGAGGCCTTAATAATCCCACCACACTCTAGGATTATGCTTCAGAACCTTCACTTTGAACGATGAAAACCTAGACACTTGCATTTTCTGGTTATTTGGGCATAATTACAGGCTTAACATAGATCACAAAGTGATGACATTGTTAGATAGATAGATTGATCGATTGATAGATGGAAAACGGTTGAGCCTCTCCCTATCATTTTATCAGTACTTCCCAAACTCTCTCACATCCTGGCACAAATAGTAAATAATAATCCGTGAATGGCACCCTGGAAAGATGGAGGAGGCTGCTGGGCTCTGGCTTCTCAGTGCCTCTTCCTGCTGGCTCAAAGGTAAAAGAGACCTACCTCTCTGCTCACCTGGAACCCATCTGTGGCACCCTGACAGGGAAGGTCTGGAGATGGCCAGGTTTTGGCCACCTCACCTGTGGTCCTCTTAACTATCATGAAAAAGTATTCTTCCAGCACCCTCATCCTCACCGAACTCAGCATCTTTGGGGGGTAGAAAGGAGATGAGCAACCTCACGAAAAGGAGGAATTGCCATGCGTTCTTGAATGGAGTGAGCAGAAATACTCGTTTGTAGGCAGCGGCAGCTCTTGTCCTCAGGGAATTTTGCTGACAGTATGAGAGTGGGGCATGACGTCACAGGAACCCTGGCTTGGCCAGAACAGCATGGTGTCCAAGGCAGCTGATCTGTTCATCCAGATTGAAAAGATTTCTTCTCCTGCTGCTCTGCCACTCGTCCCTTCTCCCTGCCAGTCTGAGTGATAATTGTAAAGCCATGCAGTTCCTTTCAGAAATAGGCCATGGGAGCCAGGGCTGGGTGTTTTTATTGCTGGCATGTTACAATTATCACCGAGGATGGCTCTGATGACAACATAATACCTGTGGTGTTTTGTGCTAAAAAAAATCAGTGCCAGTGGCTTAAAGAACAAAACTTCCCAGTGATTCAAGCACAGTTTCAAGATGACATATGATCTGTATGGGACCCAATTCATGGTCACCTTTTTTCACCCTCAAGACTATTCCTACAAAATAGTCTATAGATCTGGTCCTTGGGAGGCCATGAAGAGAAATCCTTCTCTGTTCAGGAACTCTTAAGCTCTCAACAGAGTGGCAAGGGGAAATTTTATACACGGCCTCTGTTTGAGTCCGGAATTTAAATTTATCTGAACCTGAGAGGAAGATATTAGCCTCAGAATAGGATTTTAAGAAAGTTGAAATCCTAGGTCTACCGGTTACCATCTGTGTGACTTGGTGAATTTGAGTTAACTTCTCTTACCCTCACTGTAAAAAAAGATATAGTGACATCCACTTTATAGACTTGTTAGAATTACATGACTAAATGTAAGTGAAATACTTTGCACGAAGCCTGGCCCAATGAAAATTCTACATAAATAGGAGTTGTTGCTGATGCTATATTTGTAGCTATTATTACACGTACCATCCTTGGTATTTTTTTTTTTTTTTTTTTTTTTTTTGTTGTTGTTGTTGCTGTGCTTGCTGCATGTGGGATCTTGGTTCCCTGACCAGGAATTGAACCCGTGCCCCTTGCAGTGGAAGCTCGGAGTCTTAACCACTGGACGGCTAGGGAAGTCCATACCACTCTTGCTTTTAGGAAGGGAACTCAGAAGAAAATTAATATTCCTGGTTGCTATATTTTTCTTAGTACTGAACAAGTCACATGACTATCATATAGACAATTAAAATAGAATCATAACACCAGTCGTAACCTCTTCAAAATCCTAGTATGTCACGGAGGTGAGAAGTTTGAACAAATAATCCCCCAAAAGAAGATGACAATTTGGAACATACACAGAGCAACCTATAAACTCAAAAATTTCTTCAAGACACCAAGAAGTTTAAGGTAAGTATTCTTTTGCTGGACAAGTTAAAAATGAAAATAATATATATTTAATGTTGACATTTTTATACCAAAAGCTATAGCTTTATCTTTCATATTATTGAACCATCTAAAATAAGCTAACTTTCCACATTACATGGCTATTTTTATTTATTTAACCATGAGCTGCTAACCTTGGAAGGCTTTGCCTTATTCATTATTCAACCTAAGTAGCTACTTTTCACTTTGATGTAAGTTACTAATTTATAGACTGCTTTTACCCTAAGTCATCTGGTGACAAAGCACTGCTCCAGAAGTAGATTTTGAAGATAAGCAGCTTAAAGCAGGTGAATATTGAAGTCAGCTTGATGTTTACTCAATAATTCATTAAAAGGAAACAGTGAAAAGGAAGTTACTGTTGGCCAGAAAAATGTCCTCTTCACCATCATATTCAGCTGTTAAGTTTTCATTAAGTGGTGTGTTTTACACAACTGCATTAAGAAATCATTACATTTCTGCAACTAAACTGACAGTGAATAAAGCCTTTGGTGTGTTGGTTATTATAAAAGACAGACTCCAAATTCATTTGGAAATGGCCGAGCAACTGCTTTCCTGTTAACAAATTCAGAGAACATCCACTCAAGATAAGAATGCATGAAACCAAGAGACCAGGTCTACATTATCCCTCCAAACGAGCATTTATTGTAAAATGGGGGCTTTCAGGAGTTTCCATTCTATTATTAACTATTCTTCCTGTTCTTCTCCTTCTTCACTCAGGCAAAAACATTGAGCCCCCCCCTCAAAAAAAAAGACCTCATGTTGTCCAGTCTCATCATTATACAGATAAATAACAGTAATGCCTAGTGGTTAACAGTGGAGGCTCAGGAGTCAGCCTGGCTGAGCTCAAATCCTGGCTCAGTCACTTTCTATTTGTGTGACCTTGGCCAAGTGATTTATTTGTCTGTACTTGGTTTTTCTGAACTGCAAAGTGAAAGTTACAGACTAATGAAAGTATGTACAGTCTTGGGTTACTATAAGAAGTAAGTGGAGGACCTACAGGCTGTCATACAGAGTGAAGTAAGTCAGAAAGAGAAAGACAAATACCGTATGCTAACACATATATATGGAATTTAAGAAAAAAAAATGTCATGAAGAACCTAGGGGTAAGACGGGAATAAAGACACAGACCTACTAGAGAATGGACTTGAGGATATGGGGAGGGGGAAGGGTAAGCTGGGACAAAGTGAGAGAGTGGCATGGACTAATATATACACTACCAAATGTAAAATAGATAGTTAGTGGGAAGCAGCCGCATAGCACAGGGAGATCAGCTCAGTGCTTTGTGACCACCTAGAGGGGTGGGATAGGGAGGGTTGGAGGGAGGGAGACGCAAGAGGGAAGAGATATGGGAACATATGTATATGTATAACTGATTCACTTTGTTACAAGCAGAAACTAACACACCATTGTAAAGCAATTATACTCCAATAAAGATGTAAAAAAAAAAAAAAAAGAAGTAAGTGTGGCTATACGTATATGTTAGATGTTACTACAAATAGGAGAACTGAAGCTGTGGAGTTAAGGGACTTGTGTTACGTTTCCTCAGCTAGTCAGCAATGGACTTCTTCAGTCCATAGCACCATCTTCCATCAGTGAACAGCACGCTGGTAGGGGACATAGTTCCTTGCTGCCTAAACGGCATCCATTCCTCTTTCTTCAGGTAACAGCAAATTAAGGTTTCCTTTGGAAAGTCACTTGACCCCCACTCTTAGTCCATGTGCCTCACTTTATTTCGGGGGAGCAAAGGAGTATCCCTTAAGCCAGGCCTGGACAATCAGAGTATTCCATCCTGGCCACAGGGTTTGGTTCAGGGAGGGATGCGCAACTCCAGGTTAATGAGATGCCACCCAGTTCCAGCTGGAACAACTGGAGAGAGAAGCCCCTGTCCAATAGATGTGACTATTAAGATATAAGCTCAGAGCCCTTGGTGATCATCTTGCCTTTAAGAGGGTGAAGCCTGACTGAAAAAGAAGCCAACAGAGGGAAAGATAGCTAACAAATGGAGAGAGGAATAGCCCTGGTGGCATCACCTGACACTTGGATCAAGCCACAGCTGAAAATGGGGGAGACCTACCCTTGGGCATTTCATTTAGTCAGCCAATAAACTGGCTGCTGTCACTCTCACCGAAAAAGTTCTGACTTACACAAACATTTAAAAAATATATCGCATAGTTCTAGCCTCAGGAACAAACCTGAGTATTTTCTTGTACTCTGAAAGCAATCTTCCTGTTACAACATGGAAAGCAAATTCAACAGTCCTCCTTCATCCATGATATTCCATTACTGTCTTGGTCAGACGAGCAACCTGCGCAGCTGCGGAGGGTGCGCTCTGGAATCCGATCTGAGTTGGAATCCCAGCCCTTCCACAGGCTAGTCCCTTCTCCTTCACTGGTTATTTAACCTCCCGAACCTTAGTGTCCTATCTGAATAGACTTACCGCAAGGATTCAGTGAGATGATGCATGCAAGATACTAAGCATTAAGAACACAGTTATGATAATAATAAAGATGAATAATGTTTACTGGTGTGTACTACACTCTACTGAGCACTTTCTAGATACCAACTCCCTGACTCCTCACAACAACCTTGTGTGGTTAGGGTTCCATTCCTTATTTTGCAACTGAGGAAACTAGAGACAGAGACGTTAAGTCATTTGCACCCATCAGGACAGCCAGTAAGTTTTGGAGCCGGAATTCTTATTTCAGAAGTCAAATGCATTACTATTCTGCTTAACTGCCCCTCATTTTGTCCAATAACTATTAGCTGCTGAGGTTGTTGCTAATGATAACTGACCCTTGACATAAGTTCAAAAGCTGACTTAGATTCTGCAGTAGTGATTTTGAAGCAGCTGGGCCCAAAGGTTCAAGGTTGAATAGGATATAAGACCTTCTCTAGAGGAGTTTATAACATAGTTAGGAGTAGAACTGGGTGAGAAGAGACAAGTGTTGTTTTATAGAAGTTATGGTAACCTCTCTGAGCCTTGGTTTCTTCATCTGTAAAATGGTTTTTCCTATGCCCTGGGTTTTTTTTTTTTTACATCTTTATTGGAGTATAATTGCCTTACAATGGTGTGTTAGTTTCTAAATCAGACAATAAAAAAGGGCATAAAGAGTAAAAGATGACACAAATAATCCCACCACTGAGTGTTGAGATTTTCAACATTTCAATATATATTTAAATGCACTGCCAAAAAAAGATCATAATGTCTTGTAGCCTGCTTTTATCAAGATATTCTTAACATCTTACAATATTAGAATATATAGACCTAGTTTCGTATTTTCTTAAAAATTCCTTTATATTTAGTATTCTATGATATAAAAGTACTTGACTTACTTAACCGATTCTCTATTGATGGACATTTAGACTGTTTTTAACATTTTTTTACGATGAATAACTCATCTATACATCTTTCAGTACTTACTTTATTACTTTCTTAGGAGGTATTCCCAGATTCTGGGTTAAAGGGTTTTTGCACTTTTAAACTCCTGTGTTACCTACAGCTAAGTTACCTTCCAGAAAGGTTTTCAGGGAATAGAATTACTTTTCACTTTTTCATGGACAATGGCATAGAGAGAATCTCAATGGCTTGCTGAAGATAATCCAATCACTCACTGAGGTACCTATATAGCCATCTGTTAAAAACTTGAGATGTTTTAGAGCTGGAGATATCAACTGAAATCACTTCATCTAAGTCTACTATTTTTATAGCAAATTGAGGAAGGAAGGTGTGTCATTTCTGAATTCAAGGGCTTCTCTCTTTAGTCCTTTAATGAACTGGAAGCTGATGTCTGCAACTTGACAGGGAGTCATCCTGCCACTCCAGTGTTATAAGCTCTAGACTTTTTTTAAAAAATGGGTCTATATTGTTTTTGGTAATCAGTCCTTTCCACCACAATTTTTTTCACCATGTACACCAACAGTCAGGGTGCAGACAGGATCTCAGACCCGGTGTCTTAAAACAAACCAAAAAATTTTAAGGTGGAAATGGTTCTCAGTAAGTCCCTTCCAGATCTAGGATTCAGTAATGCTCTTTAGACATTTTCCTCCTTGAATCATGTGTGGTTAGTTCCAGGCCCTTCCTAATGACCACTAGGCGTCAGACTTTCCCATCTCTCCTCCAACTGTGCTGCTTACCCAGTAATTAACTCATTTGCTCAAAGCCATTAACTCTTATCTAAGGGGGCTTCTTTGTCATCATATGAACATGGTCATTATGATGCAGAAACCTAGCAGATTTCAACAGGACTTATTTAGTGTGACTGTCTCCTAGCTACTAGCCTTTCAACAGAGCTCTTCACTGCAAAGCCCAAGCCCTAAACCAGGTGAGGTGGAAGAAAGACCAAAAACCAGGCTTTTCATTTCCCAAGGGGAGTCATGGAATGCCACTACTTTTCACCATATACGTATCTGCACCCTTGTGGCCAATAGGGTGCTGGTGTATTCTGAGCACCACCCCTCATTCATCTTAAAGGCAACAAAATGCCAAGGCAGCCAACAGCAGGCTCTGAATTCTGTACCTAAGGTGGGTTGAAATGTAACAGCTTATCGTCAACCAAGCACTTCTTCAACATCCAGGCTCACAGGGCACTGCACTTGAAATCCAGAAAAGGGTATTTTCATTCAGCCAGTCGTTCAATTATTCAGCAAGTACTTATTAAACTCCTCCCAGGCGTTGCGGTCCCAGTGATGAAGAAAATAACACGGGGTAAACACACCCACAGAACAGCTTGTGTAACAACAAGACCGACTCCAGGCTGCTTCATCCCTCCTGGTTTAGAAGAGGCCGTAGAGGTGGGATTAAATCTATGGCCATGTCTCCCGGCCGGACTAACTCTCCCCTAGCAACCCATGTCACCTTGCAGGGTCTTAGTGTCATAGCCTCAACACCTCCTCACTTCCTTTTCTCCCCACCCAACAGCATCCCTAAGAGGGGGAGACCAAAAAAAAAACCCTTATCTCAGATGTGGGGGAAGCAAAACAGAAAAGTGGAAGAGGTTTTCTCAAGTCATGTAGAAGGACAAGGGCCGAACCAGCATTCTGGGCTCCGTGAGCTGCATCATAGGAGACCCCATGAAAATGGTTTTCAGTCGAGACCTAGATTATAGCACTATGTACAGTGTCTTGCAGAGAGCAGCTCTCTCTTAATATCTGGAATATTACAAATCTCTCAATGTTAGGGAACTGATGAACGAGAATAGAAAGCTTCACCTTGTGAACTAGTTCCCATGAAACAGAGCATCCTGCCTATAATGCCTCCAAGGAGAAAACTCTCATCCTGGAGACATCTCACCTTCCTTTCCTGAAGGAAGGAAGTACCTTGACAGGTACTGACTCACCTGGACAAATGCATCAGTTGTGATTTCCTGCAGTATATGTCAACCTCTGCAGAACTGCTCAGACCCAAACAGCAGCCCAGTCCATGTAGCTGAGATCCATTTAGATCTTTTTTATATATATATAAATTTATTTTATCTATTTATTTTTGCCTGCTTTGGTTCTCTGTTGCGGTGCGCGGGCTTCTCATTGCGGTGGCTTCTCTTGTTACAGAGCATGGCCTCTAGGCACGCAGGCTTCAGTAGTTGCAGCACATGGGCTCAGTAGTTGTGGCTCACAGGCTCTAGAGCACAGTCTCAGTAGTTGTGGCACATGGGCTTAACTGCTCCGTGGCATGTGGGATCTTTCCAGACCAGGGCTCGAACCAGAGTCCCCTGCATTGGCAGGCGGATTCTTAACCACTGCACCACCAGGGAAGCCCCCATTTAGATCTATTTTAATTTGTCCAAGAAATCATCATTACCAGAGAGTGTCTCCCCAAATAACTGAGTGTTCCCCATTTGTTTATCTTGAACTTTGCTTAACACTTCCAGAATAAAAAAATACCTTTGTAAGATATGGCTATAAAATAATGAGACATGCATTCTCCCTCTTCTTCACCATACACAAACATTTTCTCTAAATAAATCAGAATTGCTCTTTTTTTCCTGCACTTTACTTTGAATTGGTAAAAAAAAAAAGTATTATTTCTAAAACAAATAAACACAATCACAACAACAAGGACAATAAAACACACCATCAGCATCTTCACAGTTCATGAGTCTCAGACTTTCCTCTTCAATTTGCATTGCCAGGCTCTGAACAACCCCAGCAGAGAATCCTCTCCCCCTTCCTAAGAAATGCTTAGAGTGGCTCTGAGAGCCACATTTCTTTCCCTTTCCACAGCTCCTAAAAAGGGATGTGACAGCATGGATTCACCTATCCAACCCAATGCCAGGGCAGTGCCTCACCTACCAGCCCTGCGAGGCTGTTGGCTCCCTTGAGTCAGTTCAGTTCTCCCCACATGAGTCATCTGAAAAACTGAACTGGGCAGCTCAGCCCTTGAATAGCCATTCCACTCCTGTGAAGATATTTTCTGAATAAGCACTCAGCAACCACACTAGCTTCAGCTAAAAAAAACAAGATATGGCCATTTCCTTTAGAGCTAGGGTAAAGAATAGCTTCACAGGAAACAGGAAGAGGGTAGTCCTAAGGTCAAGTAGGTACTTTAAAAATGTGAGCATTGAGGGACTTCCCTAGCTGTCCAGTGGTTAAGACTTAGCCTTCCAAGGCAGGGGGTGCGGGTTCGATCCCTGGTTGGGGAGCTAAGATCTCACATGCCTGGGGGCCAAAAAACCAAAACATAAAACAGAAGCAATATTATAACAATTTCAATGAACACTTTAAAAAAGGTGGACCACATCAAAAAAATTCTTTAAAAAAAATAGTGAGCATTGAGGTAGCCATAATCCTTAGTTTCTCATCTAAAAATCACTTATTGCTCAGGAATAACGGAAAGTCTGGAGATGAGAGCTTGCATCCTCATTAGGGACATTAAGAGCTGGACTAGGAACAGTTTCCAGAACATACTTCTACCCAGGACCCTACATCTCCTACATCTTTCCCACTTCTGTTAAGAAGGGAGGCTGTGGGGCTTCTCTGGTGGCGCAGGGGTTGAGGGTCCGCCTGCTGATGCAGGGGACACGGGTTCGTGTCCCGGTCCGGGAAGATCCCACATGCCGCGGAGCGGCTGGTCCCGTGAGCCATGGCCGCTGAGCCTGCGCGTCCAGAGCCTGTGCACCACAACGGGAGAGGCCACAACAGTGTACCGCAGAAAAAAAAAAAAAAAAGTGGATATCGTTCAATTGTTGACAGGCCACCCTATGTGGAGGAATGCACAGAAGTGGAAACCAAGGTGGTCAGCAGACATCTTGAGAGCATCCAGAGGAGAAGGGGTTCCTGGCCTTCAGATTTGAAGGGAATGTCCTCATTGGGTCACAGCACAGAGTTCTCCAACCTGGGGGAAGGTCACTTTGCCCTCAAATGTTTGGAGTGTTCTAAATGCTGAACCATGCAAGGCCTCGAGCGCAATTAGCAGATGGAGCAGAGGAGATGGAAGGGACTTTTGGAAAATGCACTATTATTTCAGTAATTTGATATTAAGTGTTCCTATGAAGCATATGCAAGGTAGACTCTACACCCATCACAACACAGAGATGCAGGCAAGCATCTCTCCTTGTAGGAAAGAGGCATAGCCTTTATGGAGCCTGGTTCAGAGACGGTAAGATATTTATTCCAATGGGCTGGTGGTTAAAACTAAAATTCTTAAGCTTTTCGGAAATCATCACATTCAGGTGCGTGTCACTTTATGTGAATCCAGCCACAATTTCCCATTGCCTTCTGTCACAATTTCAATATTATTTTCCCCTGTCATTTCATGATAAAGTCCTGAAACTTGGTGTCTTTTCTGTTCTGATCACGTCTATGATCAGTTACCACTCACCTTAACAAATACCGAGGCTGGTGAATTTGTTGGCAACCAGAATAATTACCCATTTAATACTCACTTAATACTCATTTCATAATACAATAAGTTTTTGTCAAATGGAAACAGCATGGCAACCACACATGGACATGAGGCAGTCTAAGTAAAAGGACCTCCCTGATGCATTGCCTTCACCACATACATATGAAAACTTGCATATGAGACAGGACCAAAGGCCCAGCACATCTCTGCTCTCACTTGGAGAAAACACGTGAGTGGTGTATGGACCTGCACCCTCTGCTCCACGCAGGTACCAGAGGACCTGGAGCTGTGCAGTAAGTAAGATGTGCTCGCTCACTGTGCAACCTGGAGAAGGACCTAGAAATAAACATAAATGCAGTTCTGGGTTTTCTGAATAAATAGCAAAGAGTAGGGGCTCAGTGAGGGTGTTGGCTGGGCATAGCTAGATATGGCTATATCCAGCTTTTTTGCTCCATGAGAAGTTGAAAGAATGGATCCATTTGTTCTTTAGAGTCAACAGTGACTTCCTAGCAACTTCCTGACTGCTTGGGTTTCCCAAGTGAAGCCACAGAATTGCATCGCCTCTCACTGCACTGCAGAGATATCTGCACCCTCATTGCTAATAGGGTGCTGGTGTGGGCAGCCCTGAACACCACCCCTTATCCATCTTAAAACAACACGATGCCAAAGCAGCTGACACTAGGCTCTAAGTTCTGTACATGCAGTGAGTTGAAATATAACATTATCGACCAAGCACTTACTGAGTGGCCGCTGCATACGAGGCGCTGCACTTAAAGTCCAGAAAAGTGTATTTTCATTTTGCCACTCATTCATTTATTCAACAGGTACTTGTTGAACTGCTTGCAGGCACTGAGGTCCCAGTGAAAGAAAACAACACAGGGTAAACACACCTGCAGTACAGCTTGTGTAACCACAAGACCGCTTCACACCACACCCAATTCCAGGCTGCTTGATCCCTGCTGCCGTAGAAGAGGCTGAAGAGGTGGGATTAAAGCTATGGCCAAGTCTCCCAGCCAAAGTGTCTTTCCCCTGACAACACATGTCACCTTCTTGGAAGGCCTTAGTGTCAAGCCTCAGCACTTCCTCCTCTCCCTACCTGACAGAATCCCTGAGAGGAGTGACTAAAAACACCCTCTTATCTCAGACATGGGAGAACCAGAGAGAAAAGTGGAAGCGGTTTTCTCAAGTAGCGCAGAAGCACAGAGTCCAGACCAGGATTCTGGGCTCCACGAGCTGCATCATAGGGGAGCCCATGAAAATGGTTTCCAACCAAGACAGATAATAACAGCAACCAAGGCTCTTCAAGTCCTGCCACCTCAGTGATGTTAGAGAAATATCAATCATGTGTGAAGGACAATCAAGTTGACCAGACAGAGTTCATCTACCAGAAAGAGTCCATAGTTGTTTGAGCTCATTCCAAGGACGCTGGGGTACAGGAGTTTGAGTTAAACTGCAGAGAAGGTGGAAAAGGCTGTATCCACCAAAACACCTCCAAGGAGCCTGCCCAGTGGCCATCATTCTTTCAGACCCACAGTGAGTAAAACGTGTTCAGTAACACAAATGAACTCCTACCTTAAACTTTGGGGCCCAGCACCTTACCACCCTCCCCAGAATTTGGCTGAGTATGAAAACCAGCTCTAACTTGAAAAGCTAGCCGTGCTTCATGATTGTTTCTGAGGAATATGCTCTTTGTGCCCGGGTGAGGGAAGTCATGACACAGGCTTCCTCACAACTGAACTGTGTCTGTGGCTCAAGAGACGCAGGGCTGGTGAACAGATGTGCCCTCGCTGCCTGCAGCCATCTCTGCTCTGTCCAGCTGCCAGGACGGCTCGGACAGAGACTGGAAAGTACATGGTGTTTACTGCTCTTCAGCCCTCCCCGGTGACCATGCTGTCCCCTGTCTTTCAGAACAAGACCCTGCTGTTCCTCAGGCAGGAGCCTCGCAGACCTGGCATGTCATGTCAGCTGTCCTCACATGCAGGTCACTGTGTACAGTGGATTGACATACGTCTCCCCTTGAACCTGGAGTGTTTAACTGTTTGATGCAGACTGCCCAGCCACAGCAGTGATAAGATGGACAGGACTGAGTGAGTTTCCTGCAGGAGAAGAACTGTGTCAGGAAAGAGTTGAAAAAGAGCAGAAATGGGGTGCACCGTGGCCATCTGCCAAAAACCCTGAAAAGGCTGATCAGACAGCTTGCTGCTAAAAGCATGTCCAGTGTTTACCAATAAACACGTTTGCAGTCATATGAACATCTTCTGGGAACGAAGAAAGCAATGTGGAACTGAACCTAGTTTGTTGAAACACCAAATTTCATTAGAAGGGCCAAGCAGTGGCTTTATAAGTACGGAGAATAGAAGGTGACATCTATCGTATGTTGTTAAGGTCATCGGGAAGATGCCCCTCCCTATAGATGCCCCAAGAAGACCCCAATTTTTCAGTGATAGAGATTTAGTTCTTTCAGGCTGCACCTTTTCTAGGCTTCTCCTTTAATATGTAAATACCTTTAAACGGGGTACCCTGTTGGCACCTAATATCTTACCGGTTATGACCTTTTCAGCTTGCTTTCAGCCCTGATCCCACGGAAGAGCTCTGGGTCTTTGGAAGAGGGAGATGGTTAGGATGAGAAAAGGGGAACAAAGGGCCCACGTAGGGAACTAGGAACAGCCTTCCCTGCTCCATGAAGGGTGGGCCCATGCTAAGATGCACACGAATCTGCAAAACCGGCTAATGAAAATTCCCCTTTGTAAGCATAAAGCCTTGTTTTTTTGTTTGTTTGTTTGCTTTTTGCGGTACGCGGGCCTCTCACTGTTGTGGCATCTCCCGTTGCGGAGCACAGGTTCCGGACGCGCAGGCTCAGCGGCCATGGCTCACGGACCCGGCCGCTCCACGGCATGTGGGGTCTTCCCAGACCGGGGCACGAACCCGCGTCCCCTGCATCGGCAGGCGGACTCTCAACCACTGCGCCCCCAGGGAAGCCCAAGCCTTGTTTTTATATCAAATCTTTGGGTATTTGACTCTGGCAATTCCTCTCAATTTCTCTAAATCATTATTAGAAGGTAGAATAAGCTTGAAGAACTGGTATTTAAATGATGTCTGTGTCTTGTGTGTGTATGCGTGTGTGTGTGTGTGTGTGTGTGTGTGTATGTAATTCCCTACAGCCCCTGAAATAAATTGGGACTAAGCTTGGCAATAGTTAATTTACTATAAATAAATATGCTAAGCAATGTGAGTTACTTACCAGTCTCTTCACCATAAATGTCCTACGTGAAAACTGACCCCTGCTTGACACCTCAGCTATTTTAAAGCTACATGTACAAGTTCCTCAGCTCTGCTAATCTGTAAAGTCTAAAATGTCCTTGCTCCTAGGCTCTGTGGGACTCTTCTGACAAGGAAAGTTGGTGTCAGGGAATAATTAGGTCCTGTTGGAGAGGGGGAGGGAAATGTCAAGAGCTTATTATTTCTGGTCACCTTGTTAGACATTTATATTGAAATGCTGTAGAAAATAACACAGACGTGCAGAATATTCAAGTCAGTGAGAATAATTGCATTGGCTAAAGAGAAATTAATTCATTTCACTTCAAAGCAACTGTTTAGTTTTACAGCACAGACTCCAAATAAAACAGAAATATACCAGATTAGTCTCTCCATAGAGGACTGAGCAAACAGGCTAGGTCTCACTGTCTCAAACAAATTGGCTATCGGACATAGATGAAATGTTTATACCAGTAACCTCCTTTACCCCATCCCTTGATAGGATGTTATAGATCTTATACATACTCTTCAGCCTATCTCTCTTAATCTATCCCCATGAAGATCTAAATATGTAAGCCATGAAGAAGAGGTTCATAGCAGATGTGATTCTGTCCGAATGAATAAAGACTAGTTTGTAATTCACAATCCCCTTAAACAGAATATGACTCTCAAGAGAAACCATTATTTCTGCCTCTGACAAGTGCAGAACAATTGAATATTTCTATATCCAAATTCCAAAGTGGTCAGCTCTTAGATAAATTCAATGTAAATTAATAAAATGATGACATTTTCATTTTTACATGGAGACTGCCACCTGGGAATATGAGGAGAGAAAAATCTCTAAGAAACCTGAGCAAAACAAGAAGCCTGAAGTATAGATGTCTATGAGTGATAAGTCAGGGCTCTTACTGAAATTTACTTGATCAGTTGGCAGGTAAGGTTGTAAGGTGAGGTTGTATGCTCTGTTTGGTTACACTGGGGCAAGTAGTGTCTATGGGGTGCTCAGCATTGAAGGGTGGGTGTATCTCAGCTTGAGTTAGTGAGAACACTTAGCCCAAAGATATGAGATGGAGACATGAAGTTACAACATGCATATCCAAATGTCACTATAAAAGCGTCATTGCATTCCTCAACACTTCATACTTTTGCATATAGACAAGAAATCTTACTAACATTCTCTCTCCCCCTCGTCCCCCCCCCCCCAGTTATCCTTTCATAGCTGAATAACTGATCAAACTCACAGCTCCTGACTTACATTTAGAGAAATCAAGAAACAGAGAGGTTAGGTTATTTGTTCAAGGGCACCAGCAGCAGAGATGGATTTAGAAATGATTGCTTCTTGATTCTCTGGGCACTGCCTCTCCTCACTTTAGCACGAACGTCAAATATTTTTATTTGAATTAATTTTTATTTTGGATTTCTATCTGCATGCAAAGTGCACATGGACTGTGTATCTCAGTCCTATGGCTGGAAGCAGCAGCAGTTCCATCCCCTTCTGGAACAAGGTTCCATGGGGCCCCAGGTCTGGCTTCAGAAGCTGGTCCCAGGCTCTACGGGGTGTGTGTGTGTGTGTGTGTGTGTGTGTGTGTGTGTGTGTGTGTGTGTGTGTGTGTGTGTGTGTACACTTGTGGTGTGTGTGCACCAAGCCGATCTTGAGGGCCCGAGTGGGTCAGGACCCCTGTGAGGGTAGCATCTTTACATCGATCCCACACAAAGGAGCAGAAGTGACGCAGCTCAGATCAGGTTCCTGTTCCCCAGCTCCTACAGGCCGTCCTGCCCAGGTCCCTGCAGAGACCCCCTGGGGCGGCTTCAAAAGGGAGCCTTTGGCTGACAAGGCATCGACTTGTCACCAGCAGAATGTGCCTTCCCAAGGTGGCACAGAGGGTACAACCCTTTATACACAGTGACTCATCTGTAATCTCTAGCTAACAGGGAATTTAAGCAAAATCCGCTTTAGAAGACGAAAGTGTGTGAAACTGGAGGTCAGTCTGGGGCAGAAACTATTCAGGTCAGTGGGAGGGCTGGGGACCAGAGCCTAAACTTTTTCCATGTGATGCTCTTTCATCATCTTCAAGCCATTGGCTCACCGTGTTCTCCTGCCCTTTTCAGCCACCATTTTAATCATCGGCCTCGTGGCTTTGCATTTCTGCTGCCCAGTGTCACTCAACTCCTCCTCCTTCCCCAGCCTCCCAAGCCAGGGCCAAAGGTGATTTAAGGTCCTTGAAAGTTCACTTTAGTCTCCCACAAGGTGAACGGTTGCTTTCTGACGAAGCCTCCCAACCCCAGTGAGCTTGTGAAAATATTCCACACAAAAATAGCGTCGTGCTAACTGTGTTAAAGTCAAGACTTTTCACATACTTAGCCTCAAATTACTCCCTTTTGTTTTCCTCCAAGCTTACAAGATACAGTTAATCATTTCTGGATCTTTCCAAAGAATTCTATGAGTTGATTCAAGGGCTTTTTTTTTTTTAAACAATGTCCCATAAGACTCACAACAGTTAGGTTTGGAACACTTACTGAAAACTACCGACTCGCTCTCCCTCCCTCCCTCACTTTGGATGGGTGATAAGGTGGTAAGAAAATTTGAGAGCACAGCCCTCTGAAAGGATCGACTTTATAGTGAGTGGCAGGATGCATGACTCCCGGCTTCTTCCTCCAAAGGCTGGGTTGCTCAGAAGCCAGTCCTGGGAGACCGGCATCAGGGAATCTTGAAAGGAGCCTCAAATTCACCCTAGGCTGGGCCCAAACCCTTGGAGGTCCTGCCATCCTGACTCTGTCTCCAAACAATCTTCCAAACACAGGATGCCCTGAGGTGGGTCCCGGAGCAGCTCTCACAGGGTAACCTTGATTTTTCCTAAACTTCAGAACTAATTCACCAAGTAAACTCCAGAACCAGTACCAGTCATCACTCTGTTGCAGCCTTTCCAAGCGTCTCGTCTGGGCTACCTTCAGGATTACCACTGGGGGGAGGACACTGTCTCCTTTGAAGTCAAGACGTTAAGGGCAACAGAGTTTACTCTGGGGATGTTCTATTGTCTGGCCCCAAATATAGTCTTTCATTCTGTGCGGGTAAAATGAAGCTGCCCATGAGTGAGGTGACAGGAGAGTTATGTATGAGCAAGAGGTTTTTTGTTTTTTTTTTGAGAGAATATATCTATATAAATGTGTATAAAATAAAGTAAGAAGGGAATAATAATAATAAATAATAGTCAGAGTAACATAGCACCTTACATACCTGGGAAAGTTTGTCTGTGTGTGTTTTATTGTGGTAAAACGTACAAAAAATGTACCATTTAAGCTACATTTAAGGGTAGAGTTTGATGTCATTAAGTCCATTCACATTGTTGGGCAGCCATCCCCACCATCCATCTCCAGAACTTTTTCGTCTTCCCAAACTGAAACTCTGTACCCATTAAACAATAACCCCCGTTTTCCCCTCCCCTCCGCCCCTGGCAACCACCATTCTACTTTCTGTCTCTGTGAATTTGACTACTCTAGGTACCTCATACAACTGGAATCCTTCAATATCTGTCCTCTTGTGAAGTTATAAGCACTCTAGGTATATGAACTTTTTAATCATAATACTATCTCTGTAAGGTAAGATGATTAACCCATTTTACAGATGAGGAAATTGAAATACAGATAGGTTAAGGGAGAAGTAGAAAGTAAGTGTTCAGAGAGAAGAGAAAGGTCTCCCTTCCTTAGGTTCTCTGTCCCCAGGGGTCTACGCGGCACTTAAAGCAAACAATCCTCTTGTTGGAGGCCCATCAGACCACCTGCCGGCCCCATCTGTGTGTCCACATAAGGGCTGAGCAACTGGACAGGGCACTCCCACAGGAGAGAAGAGGGAATGTGCTGAAGGAGTTAAGTGTCTCCTGTCCCCACCTCACCGCCCTCCCAACACGCCTCGCAGGCTGAGCTGATGACCCGGACAGGATCCGAGCCAAAGGACTAATCCATCACAAAATGGACGTTCTATTTTGGGCAGGCGGTAGGAGCAGATGCCCAGAGCCTGCACATCGTGGAGGCAGCGCACAGGGACGTGCCCACACAGGCCCTTTCGCACTCACGACTCCACCCGCTGCCCAATGAGGAGAAATGGACTGCACGGAGGCAGCCGGTTCCCTGCCGAAGCGTTAGGACAATCAAAACTAGACCTGGCTGGCGCCACTGGAATCTCTTAGGTGGGCCCTTCTGAGAAACCCAACTCTCTTACCTCGACTACGTTTAGAACCTGCCAAAACCACGTCCATTACCTCACTTTCCTTTCAAATCCATCCCACTCCTTACCTCTTTTTTTGGTTTTGTTTTAATTTTTATTGGCGTCTAGTTGCTTTACAGTGTTGTGTTAGTCTCTACCGTAGAGCAAAGTGAATCAGCTGTACGTATACATATATCCCCTCTTTTTTGGATTTCCTTCCCATTTAGGTCACCACAGAGCATTGAGTAGAGTTCCCTGTGCTATACAGTCGGTTCTCATTAGTTATCTATTTTATACATAGTATCAATAGTGTATTTATGTCAGCTGCCAATCTCCCAATTCCTCCCACCCCCCCATATCACATTTTCTTTATCTATTCATCCATCAGTGGACACTTAGGTTGTTTCCACGTCTTGGCTATTTTAAATAATGCTGCAGTGAACACAGATATACGAACATGTCTCCAAGACCAAGCTTTCAATTGTTTTGTGTATAGGCCCAGAAGCAGAATTGCTGGATCATATGGTAGTTCCATTTTTAACTCTTTGGGTAACCTCCATACTGATTTCCATAGTGGCAACACCAATTACATTCTCACTAACAGGGCACAGAAAAAGGAACCTTTAGCTCTATATCCTCACTAATGCTTGTTATTTCTTGTCTTTTTTTTTTTTTAAACATCTTTATTGGAGTATAATTGCTTTACAATGGTGTGTTAGTTTCTGCTTTATAACAAAGTGAATCAGTTATACATATACATATGTTCCCATATCTCTTCCCTCTTGCGTCTCCCTCCCTCCCACCCTCCCTATCCCACCCCTCCAGGTGGAAACCACTCCTTACCTCTTGATCCACCCTCCTGCCTCTCCGCTTCCACTCCCAGGACAGCGGATTTTTCTCCTAAATCCATGTGGGAGCCTGATGACTGGCCGTCAATCACCACCCCAGTCTCTAAATTAAGGAAAGGAAATCAACTCACGGCTGCTGCCCCCGGGGTAGTTCCATCTCAGGGTGTTTCGGTGGCCGGAAGTCCTCGCTTTCTGACGCAGAGCAGCATCTTTGTGCCCCTGTGGAGATTATGTCCTGCAGCCTCCTCCCTCCCATAACCTTTGACCACTTGTTTCCCTGCTTGCATTGAACTGGACAGAGCAGCCCAGTGATTCCTTCAGTGACTGCACTCTCAAGATAGGTCAGGGAGGGCTTCCCTGGTGGCGCCGTGGTTGAGAGTGCGCCTGCCAATGCAGGGGACACGGGTTCGTGCCCCGGTCCGGGGCCGCGGAGCGGCTGGGCCCGTGAGCCATGGCCGCTGAGCCTGCGCGCCCGGAGCCTGCGCGTCCAGAGCCTGCGCATCCGGAGCCTGCGCGTCCGGAGCCTGTGCTCCGCAACGGGAAAGGCCGCAACAGTGAGAGGCCCGCGTACCACAAAAAAAAAAAAAAAAAAAAAAAAAAAAAATAGGTCAGGGAGGGGAGTGGAAAAAAAAAAGGAAAAACAGTGGTGGGGCACTATGGGTTAGAAAGCCCTATTTTGAAATGCAATCGCCTTTGAAATCAATCTTCATGGCTTGACGACTCCTTTGTAGGTATCAGTCCCCCCCCCCCCCCCCCCCCGCAGGCAGAAAGAAGCATATTTTGGATCATGGAGCAAAGCATGTTTACAGGTTTCATTAGAGATTCTGTGAGAGACTTTTACAAATCTAAAGCTTTAACTAAGTATCTGAAATGGAAGTTCTGACAGTATTTAGAGGGGAAAGGGATCGTCTCTGGCTCTGTGGGTATTTGGGGCCTATATAATGGAATCACTTTGCTGTACACTTGAAACTAACACAGCTTCGTTAAATTAACTACGCTTCAATTTTTTTAAAAAGTGGTTGGCTGGTATTCTTTTCCTGTAAATTTTCTAATCCTACCTGTGTGTTTGCCTAACCCAGTTACTACTTCACGTTTTCCCTGTTTCCATCTAGACCACTCATTTCTCTAAGACTCTGTCAGTGGAGTCCTAGCTGGACTTCAGTGCATGGAAACTTGGGTCCTCCTGCTGCCTTCTGCCCTCTGCCCTCTGCCAACCTCCCAGGCCTCCTACTCGGCCCACACAAGCAACAGACCACAGAGGAGAGGTGTCTTACCAAACTGGGCACGGGAAGCATATTTGATACTTTGATGGTATATGAATAATCCAGGCCATGAGTAGATGAAAAACACTGCCTCAGGTGAGCTAATGGTACGTGTATCATGCCTGAGAACCCAGAAATAATCCGCACCTGCCTCATTTGCTCTTAAAAAGCTCCTCACCTCTACCACTACCACTCAGCCCTCCACTTGCTTGGCCCTTTGCTCTTTCTCTGCTTCAGCCGCAGGCTCGCTCTCTGAGCTTTGGCTTTTCTTACAGACTCTATCCCCCAACCTCCACCCCCAAAGCTATATTGAGTTCATTGGTATAATGGAAAACAAGAGCTGAGTATGTTTTGGAGATCAGTTAATGCAGTGATTTTTTTTGTTGTTAATAAACTTATTTATTTTTGGCTGCGTTGGGTCTTCATTGCTGTGTGCGGGCTTTCTCTAGTTGTGGCGAGTGGGGGCTACTTTTCACTGTGGCACCCGGGCTTCTCATTGCGGTGGCTTCTCTTGTTGCGGAGCACAGGCTCTAGGCGCGCGGGCTTCAGAAGTTGTGGCACGTGGGCTCAGTAGTTGTGGCTTGCGGGCTCTAGAGCACAGGCTCAGTAGTTGTGGTGCACGGGCTCAGTTGCTCCATGGCATGTGGGATCTTTCTGGACCAGGGCTCGAGCCCATGTCCCCTGCATTGGCAGGCATCTTCTTAACCACTGTACCACCAGGGAAGCCCAATGCAGTGATTTTTAAACAAGGTTCAAGGAGCCTTGAGGTTCCTCGGGTAGCAAGCAACAGAGGCCACTGAGTATGCATGAGTGAGCAAGTACTCACAGCAGTAAGTACAGTCGTCCCTCGGTGTCCGCAGGGGATTGGTTCCAGGACCCGTGAGGATACCAGAATCCTGGGATGCTCACATCCCTTACAAAAATGGTGAAATTCGGTTGGCCCTCCGCATCTGCGGGTTCAACATCCACTGATTCAACCAACTGATCCGAGGTTGCTTGAATCTGTGGATGCGAAACCCATGGATATGCAGGGGTGACTGTTATCTGGAAAAACAGAGGCTTTAAAAGTGCCTTAATGCACGCATACATATGTATCAACCAGAACAAAAGACTGTTATCTGTTTTATGTATTGGGCTACTTCACTGTGTGATAAAGGATTCTATTATTTAAAAAGTGGTTCCATTCTCTCCTTTCATTATCCACAGGGGTGTGCCCAGGTGGGATACCCATGCCTGTGTTAATCCACACAGAAGAGATCACTCCCGGTTCCAGCCCCAAACAATGAGGACAGAACCTCAGGACTCCATCCCGGCCACGGTGGATTATTGCCAAGAATAACCTGGCATCTGGGGATTCAAACTCTTTGCCTTTAATCTCTGCTATTCCAGTAAAGGCTGAGTTGGAGACGTCACAGGGAAGCTCAGCAGGCTGAGGACAGTAAATGCACTCTAGGACTTGGGTGGAACTAGAGCATGGCTGGAAAATGATCACAGTGATAAACATGGTAGCAGCTTTCTTTAAACAAACATGCACAGTGCTAACTCCTTTTGCATTAGGACTTGAATTTTGTTTCTATACACTCGTGGGTTCCTAAGACTCACCCAAATCCCCTTCAGCTTGTACCTTTTTCTTCAGAAAGTGTGTTTCCTCAGGAGCCTAAATGCATGTGTATTATTAAATATCCCTGCTGTTTTTTGGAGAAGGATGACTATGTTCTCTACTCTCAAAGCAACTCACACAGAACACTATGTATACTAAAGACATACACTCATACACTGCTGGTGGGAATGGAAATTGGTGCAGCCACTGTGGAAAACAGTATGGAGGTTTCTCAAAACACTAAAAATAGAACTACCATATGACCCAGCAATTCCACTCGTGGGCACATATCTGAAAAAATGAAAACACTAACTTGAAAAGATACACGCACACCAGTGTTCATAGCAGCACTATTTACAATTGCCAAGATATGGAAGCAACCTGTGTCCATCAAGTTTTGAATTCATAAAGATGTGTTATATATATATATACAATGGAATACTACTCAGCCATAAGAAAGAATGAAATTTGCAGCAACATGAATGGACTTGGAGGGCATTATGCTAAGTGAAATAAGTCAGACCGAGAAGACAGATACTGTATGATATCACTTATATGTGGAACTAAAAAATACAACAAGCTAGTGAATATAACAGAAAAGAAGCGGACTCACAGATACAGAGAACAAACTAGTGGTTACCAGTGGAGAGAGGGAACAGGGTGGGGGTGGGGCAATATAGGGGTAGGGGACTAATAGGTACAAACTATTAGGTATAAAATAAACTACAAGCATATGTTGTAGAACACATGAAATATAGCCAATATATTATAATAACTATAGATGGAGTATACCCTTTAAAAATTGTGAATCATTGTACATTATACCTATAACTTATATAATATTGTACATCAACTATACTTTATTAAAAAAAAACCCAAAAAACTACAGTCCCTAAGGGAATCCCAGACTCATGCCGGATCTACGGTGGTTGCTAATTTGTATAACTCAGAGTATGATAATAATGATGATTGCAATCATACTATTTATGGAGCCCTTCTATATACCCAATGCAATGCTATGTACTGTATATTTAACACAAGAAGGAACATATCCAAGGTCAAAGTTCAGATGTGGCAGAAGTGGGATTCAAGCAAAAATTATCTGACTCCAAAACCCATATTCTTAATCTCAATGCTATGTATTGTTATGCTGCCCTCAGTGGAACCAGACACAGGCCTCACTAAATGGTGATGATCAAGGTTGAGAGTATAAGAAAAGAGGAACCTCATCTTGACTTAAACTTCTCTGGGCTTCTACTCTCAATACCAAAAGACTCCTTCATCAACTAATAATGAGAAGATGAAGAGCAGCGTGTGCTCAAGAGATTTATTTTGGATCCAGCAGTCCCTTGGCATGTCCTGTTGAAATAGTCAAATACCTAAGGCATTGCTCAGACCCAGCTGCCAGTGCCTGCCCTGCAGTCACTAAGCCATAAAGGAAAGAGATCCCACCCGACACAAGCTAAGAGAGACCCCAGCCAAGTTAGGGAGAAAACAAGAGACTCAAGAAAGATGGATGGCATCGGAATAGCTCACACATTCAGCTGTTGTGCACTGAGTGCATAACTGAGTGCTGAGCTCTGGCATTCAGCTCCTCCCCACCTCCACTCATCCCTCCATCAACCAGTTGTCGGGCCAACTGCAGAGACAACTGGTGGCCCTCTTTTCCCCCAACATACATATATATTTGACTCTGAGTACGCATTAATTTCACTTAGCGACTGATATAAAGAATAGGCTTTGCGGTAGAGAAATAATTGACCTCAGATGAAAGATGAAAGAAGATGAAGGAAGGAACAGAGTGCACAAATGTCCCTGTGTCAGGGCCTTGTTAGGGCATTTATCCCAGTGGGATCCATTTAGAGGTGGTGTAGAATAGTGAGTCACAAATTTTAAAGTGCACAAAAAATCACCTGAGGATCTTATTCAAGTGTAGAATTGAACCCATTAGGTTGGGCCTGGGATTCTGCACTTCTATTAAGCACCCAGGTAACAGCCCTGGGGCTTGTCTGAGGACCGTACCTCAAAAAGCAGAGGCTTAGCCTAAGAAGAGGGTGACGGGGAACAGATGAATATGGAGGAAAGAGAGGGAAGAGCAGCCCCCTAAAAGACACTCCTGAGTTGCTACCCAACAGGGAAAGTAGGAAGGGAAGGATGTGGGCTCTGCCTTATTCTGGCAAAATTACATAAGAATCTAATTCTCCTCAGAATATGTAGGCTAAACTAGGGATGTCTTGGTCCTATATGGGTTATTGCTGTAGAATGGTCTAGATGAGTGTTTCTCAGTCCTGGTTGCATTTTAGAATCACTAGAGTACTGGAAATTTATTCATGCTAGATTTCCATCCAAAGAATTAAAATCTTAATACTGGAGGTAGGGCCCAGCTCCAAGTTTGTTTGTTTTAATCTCTCCAGGTTGAGAACCCTTGATCTAACTGTTCCATGTGGCAAAGGTTACTCTGGAAAAAGAAGTCCATACTCTGGCTGGAACAGGGCTAACCCCAGAGTCTGACTCAATGGAACAAGTTGCCCTACTTAGCTGAAGAACCGAAGCTTGATCATTTTGCTATTTTGGGATTGCTTGTCTCTACTTGCAGATGATTTTCAGAGTGATACCAGGTAGGCTCATGAACATAACATTCCCAAACCAATGTCTGGTGACAAAACTTCCTTGCCTTTCTTGGATAGTCTATTTATCCCTTTCTCGTTTTATTTTGTTACTCAACGTCATGCTGTTTGGATAAAGTTTCTCTTCGAAGTCTGGGGAGACTATTAAGTTTTTTGGCTGTAAGAATATTGCTTAGATCCAATCCGTGGCCTCCAGATCTCCTTTTTTTAAAAAATTAAAAGAAAAGTTTTTTTATTAAAGAAAAAAATTTTTTTTTATTTATTTTATTTTTATTTATTTAATTATTTATTTATTTTTGGCTGTGTTTGGTCTTCGTTGCTGCATGTGGGCTTTCTCTAGTTGCGGCGAGCGGGGGCTACTCTTCACATGTGGGCTTCAGTAGTTGTGGCACATGGGTTCAGTCTTTGTGTCTCGCTGGCTCTAGAGCACAGGCTCAGTAGTTGTGGTGCATGGGCTTAGTTGCGGCATGTGGGATCTTCCCAGACCAGGGCTCGAACCCGTGCCCCCTGCATTGGCAGGCGGATTCTTAACTGCTGCGCCACCAGGGAAGTCTCTATACATTTTTTATACTCTATATATAGTGCTGTCCAGTAGAACTTTCTGCAGTGATGAAAATGGTCTACCATCTTTGCTGTCCAAGATCGTAGCCACTAGCTACATGTGAGTGTTGAGTACTTGAAACATGGCTAGTACAACAAAGGAACTGAGTTTTTATTGTACTGAATTCAGTCAATTTACATTACAAAGTTCCATGTGGCTAGTGGCTACCACACTGGACAGAGCAGACAATGCCTGCACTTTGCACAAAGTAGACGCTCAGTAATATTTATTGGCTGGATGGATGAATAAGCGATTACATGAACCAAACTATAAACTATACCTATTACAGTGCTGATACTTCTATAAGTAACTACTTTCCTGTTGTGTTATACTCTGTAGTAGTTTTCTTGCTACAGGAAAAATAGCAAATGCTAAAACAAATAAACCATATTCTATATTTAGGTCTCACTTTTTCTTTGCTCAGTATAAATTCATTCTGACTCTGAGGTCAGCCTCTTTTGTTTTTCAGAAATAAAAAAAAACAACTGTGATGTACATGTTTTATTTAATGGTGGGTTCTCGTTATGACATTTCCCTTCAGGAATGAAAGAGAAAGAGATAAGTTATTCTCCATGCAGCCACAAGCAAATTCAACCATCTTCCTCGGCACTGAAGAGAAATGTCAAAAAAGATTAATCATACATTAAAGATGCATGGACATGTTATCCCTCTCATATATCGAAGGACTGGGTTGTGTTTAAATACTTGTAGACCATCATGAGATAGTCAGGGACTTGGCAGCCTTGAAATAATGTTTATATCAGTAGCTCTATGACCTCAACTGTCTCAATACAAAGATAGAAGCAAATATTTCATGGATACTTCATCTGAATGATAATTGTTTTTGAGGCTATTGGGACTTGTAAAAGAATATCTTCATGTTGTTGAATTTATTTCATCATCATTTTATGTTTTTAAAACATCACATTTGAAGAAGGCCTTATACATTTGGGTCAATTTTCTCTTCCTGGGATGACAGTTGAAGAACCAAGATAAAATGAAGTCATAAGAAGATTCCCAAAACAGGAGGAGGAGGGAAACTTATATTCAATCTGAACAGAAGGAGTCTGGGATGTTAAGAACTGAGTAACCCAAAACATTATGCTAAGCAAAATAACCCAGATGCAGAAGGACAAATATTGTGTTATATTACTTATACGAAATACCTGGAATGGGCAAGTTCTTAGAGATAGAGAGTAGACTCAAGGTTACAAAGGACTGGGGAGAGGAAGGACTGGGAAATATTGCTTAATGGTTACAGAGCTTCTGTTTGCAGGAGAAGGGGTGGGGAAGGGAGGATGAAAAAGTTTTGGAAGTAGATAGTGGTGATAGTTGCACAACATCATGAATATAATCGATGCCACTAAATCTTACACTTAAAATTGGTTAAAATGACCATTTTTATGTTATATATATTTTATCATAATAAGAAAAAAGATAATTGGGTAACCCAGTAGGTCTCACTTAAAAGAAAAATAACACTCTTTGGGAGAGGTCAACAGCCAAGTTTAACCCAGGTATTTAGCTCAGCGAAGTCATATAGAAAACATTTAACTTCCAGACATTGATTTTGACAAGTAACATTTTATAGGGAAAGAAGGATGTCCTCCAAACAACAGCAATGAAATAATATCCAAAGGCATTAAATAGGAGGCAGAGAAAGGATGTTGTTAGGTTTTGGGAAAGGCTGCTCTAGGGCATCCTTCACCTTTAGGTGATATACTGGAGTACAGCTATATCCTCCCACAAACATCTCTTGGGGTCATGGGGAGAAAAAGAATGACAGGCTGGGACCAGTGAACTGACTTAATGTGGCATTTCTTGAGTTTTTATGTGGCTGTGGTATGACATTAGTACTAGAAAGGACTCTCATGGCCATTTATTCATCCCTTTGACTTGAAGTAGGATCTCAAGCTATCTCAGCTGAGAACTTGCACTTTTCTTAAAGACCTCCAAAATCCCTTGGCTATCTAATTGACATCTCCTAATGAGAGCTTAAACCACTCCTTTTTTTCCTGCCTAATTGGAAGTAGATGGGAAGCCATCATCATCTTGTTGTCACTGTCAAGTTTCTCATCTGTCTCTTATAACACAGAGCCCAGAAATGGATAAGGAATTTTAGGAAGGATATAACTAATGGTGCATTTCCTGTATGTAGCAGTCTGGGTTCAGGCAGGAAATCAGAGCCAAGATGATGATGACAGGCCTAAGGGACTTATTATAGGAATGAGACCATCACTAGTACGGGAGAAGTTAATAAAGGCCTAGAAGGAAGAGTCAGAGGATTAAAGCAAGAATCACCAACTAGTCCATTTGAAGAACTGATATGGACGGACATGTCGGACCTTTCAGGGAAATCTGAGAACCCAGGCCTGTCTAGCTGACAACGTAGGATCTTAAGGAGGAGCTCATGAGAAGGCCTAAGGTCCGCTCATGGCGGTGCCTCTGTGCAGCTGTCCAGGGCCATAACTAAGCACCGTGGAGGTTAAGAAGATGACCGGGAAGCAGAGCAGAAGAGAACAGGGACCAGCTGGAACCTTCCAGATGCCTTGCTCTTTTGCCCATTACCATGTATGATCACACAACATTCATGATTTGGTTTGCTTCCATCTTCCAAATCTCACACGTGTCTTCTTTGTCCAACTCTAACTCTGGACCGTGTAATTATAAGCATAACCCAAGTTGAAATAGCACAATCTAACATATTGTATCACCTTTCTGTCTTGCAACTAATGTCTAGACTGAGCTTAAATAAAGGTACTGAAAATATTCCTTGAATCGGAATACAGAAAGCTCTTACCCACCCTCTTGAAGAAAAGACTGAAAATCGATTTAAAAAAATAATCAAGACTATTTCACTCCTTCCCTCCTAACACTGTTCATTTACTTCGTGGTAATTGATGGTAGAAAAAGATAGCTCTTCTTTACTCCCCATCACATCAGGCTGAGTCTCAAGACTGTCGTTCCACATTTTCAGTTCATTTTCAGTTCAATGCTTCAATAGTGAAGCATTATCTAACAAAACATTGAGCAGTTTCTCAACTGACTGTCTTTACCTAATGCCTAACGTCCCAAAGTAGAGTATTGTTTGCAGCAACCAAAGCTTGGAAACAAAGAAAATATCCATCACTAGGTGAGTGGTTAAATAAATTATGGTGCAAACATGCAATGGAATACTATGCAGCCTTTGAAATAAAATGAGGCACAGTGCTATATGGACCCAACCCAATGTTATTTTGTTAAGCGAAAAGGGCAATGTGAGAATAGTGTATGTTGTAGCATTAAACAACGGATGCACATAATGTCTCTTATCTCTGGGGAAACTGAGGATAGAGTGGGAGAAAGAATATATAATCTTTGAATTTTGTGCCATATATTTGTACTGTTTATTAGATAGATAGATAGATAGGTGGATAGATAGGTAGATAGATAGAATGGGTAGATAGATAGACCTACATTTCAACAATGATATGCTCTGTGATATAGTGTGATCTGGCATATTTTACCCCCAAATCCTCTGTTCTTGGTATCAAAGATGCCCAGAAGAAAGAAATGGTAATTATCATAATCCGTATCATAATTAGAAAACCAAATTCATGTGCCATTGGTCAACGTACCAAAGTGTACACATATGAGAAAGACATGGAAAGAATGTCCTACTTCCTCTCCCTTTGCTCATTTCATTCCTCATTGTAACCAATATTTTTGTGTATGTTTGTACATACATTTTGTCACATGAGTTTAAAGATAGATGCAAATTACCTGTTAGAAATGGTTCCTCTTTGAGACAACAGCTATTCCAAACTACAGAAAGAAATTCTCTCTTCTGATCATTGGAATCAATTATTAAAGGGGAGAATATCGTTATTAATCTAGGTCAGTTAAGAGGCTTATTTCGTAGCACGCCCCCCCACTTTTCCTGGACCACTTGCTGCAGGAGGACTGGATTTGCTATGCTTCCCCTTTGTAATTCATTTCCTCTGTCTAAATTACATCTCCCTCTTTCATTCTGCCCAGATGTTTGACAGGTGCTTAACTTCTGGAATCCCTCACCAATCGCCACACATTCTTTCTTTTATGTAGTTGTCCGAGGCTCAGAAGTGAACTGCATTTTGTTTGATAGTACAAACTACTCTTGTACTGTACAAATCGTGGCTTCCAGAGAACAGCACATCAGTGTGGGCTTTGGGTTGATACTGATTTCCTGGGAACATGAAAGGGTTTCTCTCTGGCTCTCCCTTTCCATTTTCTCCTAGCTGTTTGTTAGCTAATGTCCTCCCTCAAAATACTCAGCTGTGATCATCGCAGAAAGGGCTCCAGGGCACAATCACATAACAGGGGTTTTCTCCTCTGGGACTACATGGACCATCTCTTAATCAATATTCAGAATTCAAGGCACTGAGAACAATTATTATGTTGGCATCTTTTAGAAATGGTTATTAAATTTCTTTCTTACCAGCCTTGCATTTTCTTCCCTCACTGGCCCATCTGTGTGCAAAAGGACATTCACCTTTTCATGAAAACTTTGGTTTTCCCACCAGCACTATGCAACTATCTCAGTTGCTTGATAAACAGTGCCCTGGAGGTGAGGGTTGTCCTGGCATTTCCATGCAGCTGGGCCTTCCGTTTGCAACCCTGTCTATAATTTCCTGTTATTCTTACAGTGTGAGAAACTGCCGTATTACAGGCTGTCTCCCATTAGAAATAGATTATTTATGGACCACTAAAGAATGGATGGGGCTGATGCTCTGGTCGCCAGCATCAGTATTTTACCACACCTCTCCTCTTCCCCAGGTAGAAAATCCTGAAAACCCCAGTGAAGATCATTGGTCTTATATGTCCTGTGCTCTTCCTCTCTCTTACTCCGCTCCAGCTGCACTGGTCTTGTTGCTGTTCCCTCTGACTCAGGGCTTTGTCACCTGCTGGCCCCTCTACCTGGACCGCTCATCTCCCAGAGAGCCACAAGGCTCACTCCTTCACCTTCTTCAGGCCATTGTTCAAATATCACTTCCTTGTCCACCCTGTTTACAATTATAGCCCCCAGCACTTCCTATCCCACTTTCCTGTTCAATTTCTCCTTGGAGGTGCAAAACATTATATTTAAAAATGTTTGTTATTGCATCACACCCATTGTAAGTTCCCATGAGGGCAGGGATTCTTGTCTCTGTTCCCTGCTGTACCCTCTTTCTCTGGTACGGAGTAGGCGCTCTGGAATGAAGGCGTGAATGGTCGTAACTGTAGTTCTCCTCCCATCTTGTCAGATGCGCTAACCTAAGACTTTGCCAGGAGGCATGGAGATGGGTCAGTTCAAAGGAATGGGAACCAATACTTGGCTACAAATGGCTGTGTCCTGAGCATTTTGCATTTTGACTCTCATCATGTTGTCTGCCCAGTACCACTCCCACCCCAACCCCGACAATGTTTTGGAGACTGCTCTCCCTTCCTCTGGGAACTTCTATTGGCCAACTCCATCCATATGGTCACCACGGGAGCCTTCACTTTATCACAGCATGACCTCAGCTCCAGCCTTCGTTGTTGGGTATAGGGGTAGACTTCTTGTTCAAGCTAGACAAAAGACCTGCCCCAGAAAACTTGGAATCCAGACCAGGGGATCCAAACTCAGACTGGCTGTGCTATTGGATTGAGAAAATATAAACCTGGGAACTGCTGTTGGGGGCCACGTTTTCAATCGTGCTGACTGACAAACAGGAAACTGGTCTGCGGTAAAGAGAAGAGTAGAACGATCATGAAGAGAGGCACAGAGAAGTCAAACCAAGTGTCCTGGTCCTGATGCTCTTGGAGTCCCTGCTTTCAATTTACTCTTGAGAGTCAGCTGCACTCCCATCTTAGAATTTTGAAGTACCCTTATATCCTTATACTGCAATCCCTCTTTTTTTTTAAACTAATTAAAGATGATTTCTGTCACTTGTTAAGAAAACTACTTGTTAAGATAGGAGTAGAGGATTAAGAGGTACAAATTATTAGGAATAAAATAAATAAGCTACAAGGATGTATTACACAACACAGAGAACATAGCCAGCATTTTGTAGTAACTGCTAATGGAATATAACCTTTAAAAATTGTGAATCACTACGTCATACACCTGTAACTTATGTAATATTGGAGGTCAACCATACTTCAATTTTTAAAAATGGAAAAGAAAGAAAATTTTTTATCTCATTCAATGCTGACAGAAACCTGATGGGGTAACTAATCTTCCTCTGGTTTTACAGATGAGGAAGTCTTAGAAAGGTTAAGTGTCATGTCCAATTACTATTGGAAAGCGGCAGAGCTGGGATTTTATCTCAGGCCAGCCAGATTTCAGAGCTTGAGTCAAGACTTCCATTTTGTAATTCTGTCAAGTCCAATCATCCTGATGCTATGTCTTTAAAAAGTTTTTTATTATAATTGAGTTATTTGTAGTGAGGTGGATGGACCTAGAGTCTGTCATACAGAGTGAAGTAAGTCAGAAATAGAAAAACAAATACCATATGCTAACACATATATATGGAATCTAAAAAAAAAGGTACTGATGGACCTAGAAGCAGGACAGAAATAAAGACACAGACGTAGAGAATGGACTTGAGGACATGGGGCGGGGAGTGTAAGCTGGGACAAAGTGAGGGAGTGGCATGGACATATATTCACTACCAAAATAGATAAATAGATAAAATAGATAGCTAGTGGGAAGCAGCCGCATAGCACAGGGAGATCAGCTCGGTGCTTTGTGACCACCTGGAGGGGTGGGATAGGGAGGGTGGGAGGGAGATGCAACAGGGAGGGGATTTGGGGATATATGTATACATATAGCTGATTCACTTTGTTATACAGCAGAAACTAACCACTGTAAAACAATTATACTCTAATAAAGGTGTTAAAAAATGTTATTATAGAGATTTTACATGCATAAAGTAGACAGACTAGTATGATTCCCCATGTAACAATCAACAAGCTTCACCATATCCACATTCATCAGTCTTGGTTCTTGATGGTCTTTTAAGCTGGGGGCCCTCAGAGAGAAAAGAAAACTCTGTAGGGTTAGGGCCTTGGAGTGGGGTCTACAGGATGGTCGCACAGTCTCCTCCATGGGGGAACTGCAGGAAAAGAAGAGGCATTGAACTCCAGGAGCACGGCCACCAAGAGCGGAGGGGTCTCCAGTGCCGTCAGAGGCAGGAAGGTGGAGCAGATCACACAAGAGGGAGTTTTTCCAGCCCCAGTGGAAAATGCTAAATATTGGAAGACTCTTTAGAGTTAAAAGAAATGCAAAGTGTAGTCCCCACTGTCCCACCTAAACAGATGGCCTGTTGGTGATAGCCAAGTAAGATTAATGCTCAGATGTTGCCACTGAGACATGGTCTTGAGGGGCCTTGGTATCAGGATTCACTTGTTTTGATCTTGCTCTGGTTCCTCTCTGTCCTGGTTAATGATTTACAAGTGACACCGTGGTAACAGCTAAAGGACTCTCTCTCCCTGTTCACTTTAAGGGCAGGAAGTAATCCTGAGCCCGGGGACAAACCCATCACCCATGATTAGAGCTGCACCCAGGACATTGTTGGAAATGACTGGAGCTTTGCTCAATGAGATGGCAGGTCCCCAGCCTGACACTCTGCTGACAGCTGCTGTTCCCCCCCACCCTCTTTCTCTCTCTCTCTCTCCCTCTCCCTCTCTTTCCCCTCTCTCTCCCTCCCTCATGCCAGAAGGACATTTATATAAGTGCCACTGGCTCGGTACTGAGTAAACCAAGATAAGAAATGAAATGGCTGGACTCAGCAGGGTAGTGGAGTGCATGTTCCCACACGGAGGAAGCACAGCCCCAGCACTGCCAGGATGAGCCAGTCATCCTCGGGAGATTCTCATGCTGGGGGTTTGTCCTCCCATCACGGCTCTTTGGGGCTCAGGACTTTATTCCTGGGACGGAGGCAGCTACCAGCCCTGATACCTATCTCACGGGGGAGTTGGGATGTCAGATGAGATTGTGAATGGGGAGGCATTTTGTTAAGAGCAAAATGCCACGGCTGTTGCAAAGGGATCACATTTCTACTACTCTTTTGCATTGCACGGGGGGACCTGCCTGCTGCATTCAGTCAGGCCTTCGTGCAGCCTGAAATCCAGGTCTTCTTCTTGAGGAGGAAAGCTTCAGTCAGGATCTATTTCTGAATGACAGCCGCTCCTGAAAAGAATCCACCAATATTTATGATTCACATGCGAAAATGTGTCAAACATGTTTAGTAAGCTCCCCATGAGTTCCTCATGCCTAGCAACCCAAACAGAAAAAGCAACATATGGAGCTTGTGGTTAGTTGATACCAACTCAATCTGAGTGAACAAACAAACTTGTCTATTTTTCCAAATGGGAACCTGGTACAAGTATTATTGCCTGTGTGGGAGGTAAATGACACTCTTGCTGCTTGAATTTAGTTATCTCTATTTTTTCAGAGTGAAATGTGTATTCCTGGCAAAGAGAGACGACCATTGAATCTAGCGTGTACGTCCTCTGAGGTTCCAACACACCTCTACGTCCTGCAAGAAAGAAACACTTTTTCTACTGGGCTCTTGCCTCAGGTCCAGGGAGGAGATTTCAGCTCAACACAGGGAAGAACTTTCAAGCCATCAGAGCTGCCAGAACATAGAGCAGACTCTCTTGAAGGGAACCAGCTCCTCACCAGCAGATGGGAGCAGCCACTGGGAACGGATGTTGTATAGGGAATTCAAACATCCAAGAAGAGGCTGGACTAGCTGCATACAACACCACTGCCACCCCGGGAGCCTGTGAGTCTATGAGAGAGCTGAACGGCTGATAAAAAGTAGGAGTCCCGGGCTTCCCTGGTGGCGCAGTGGTTGAGAGTCCACCTGCCGATGCAGGGGACACGGGTTCGTGCCCCGGTCCGGGAGGATCCCACGTGCCGCGGAGCGGCTGGGCCCGTGAGCCATGGCCACTGAGCCTGCGCGTCTGGAGCCTGTGTTCCGCAACGGGGGATGGCACAACAGTGAGAGACCCGCCCACCGCAAAAAAAAAAAAAAAGTAGGAGTCCCCCCTACGCTGCTGGTGGGAATGTAAACTGGTGCAGCCACTATGGAGAACAGTATAGAGGTTCCTCAAAAAACCTAAAAATAGCGTTGTCGTATGATCTAGCAATCCCACTCCTGGGCATATATCCAGACCAAACTGTAATTCAAAAAGATACATGCACCCTGACGTTCATAGCAACACTGTTAGGGAACTGTTGACCGAAACCTCCCGCCTCGGCCAGGCACGATGATAGCCACTTGCCTCAACTGTCGCACAACAGGAGGTCCCAATAAAGACCGTGGGGCTGCCAACAAAAGCTAACCGGAAGAATTCAGGAGGGGCCGAAAGGAGGGAGGGCACGCCAGCCCACGGGAGGGAGGAGAAGATTTGTCCTGCCAACCTCCCAGAATCCTCACGCTGGCTGAGAGATGCGCGCACCACCAGGAAGGACCCCGAGTCAGAATGATTGGCCAGAGACAAGCCAGAAACTAAGCCCATCACCGTAAAACCTGACGATGTGAGCCACGTGGCAGAGCAGTCCTTCTGCTCTCTACCTGGGCGCCCCTCGCCAATAAAATCTTTCGCCTTGTCAGCACATGTGTCTCCTCAGACAATTCATTCCTGAGTGTTAGACAAGAGCCCCCGCTTGGGCCCTGGAAAGGGGTTCCCCTTCCTGCAACAACACTATTCACAGTAGCCAAGACGTGGAAAATATGGTGTGTGTATATATATACAATGGAATATTACTCAGCCATCAACGAGAATGAAATAATGGCATTTGCAGCAACATGGATGGGCCTGGAGATTATCATACTAAGTGAAGTAAGTCAGAAAGGGAAAGGCAAATACCATATGATATTACTTATACGTGGAATCTAAAATATGACACAAGTGAACTTATCTATGAAACAGACTCACAGACATAGAGAACAGACCTGTGGTTGCCAAGGCGGAGGCGGGTGAGGGAGGGATGGAGTGGGAGTCTGGGGTTAGCAGATGCAAACTATTATATAGAGAGTGGATAAACAACAAGGTCCTACTGTATAACATTGGGAGCTATATTCAGTGTCCTGTGATAAACCATAATGAAAAGAATATGAAAAAGATTATATATATGTATATATACACACATATATATATAACTGAATCACTTTGCTATACAGCAGAAATAAACACAACATTGTAAATCAACTATACTTGAATAAAATAAATTAAAAAGCAAAAGTAGGAGAGCCCCCGGTGGTATTGTTTGAGTGAGCTAGAAAGATCACGCTTTAAAATATTTTCATTGACACCTATTATTCCATCATCAGTAATATCCTCTTTCGGGTCAAACATTTTTCTTTTATTAAGGTTTTTTCTTTTTTTTAAAGGAGTAGTAATTTTAAAACTTCATCCTTGGAGTAAATGAACTTACAAAAATTCCTCCCCCCTCCCAAGAGAGAAAAGATGGAAACCCCATAAAATCATGAACAGAAAGCAAAAACGAAGTAAGGAAGTAGAGAGAGAGACAGAGAGAGAGGGAGAGAGAACGAAAGAAGGAGGGAGGGAGGGAGGAAGGAAGGGAGGGAGGGAGGAAGGAAGGAAGGAAAGATGGAGGGAGAAGGGAGGGGAAGGGAGGAGGGAGGGGGAGGGAGGAGGGAGGGAGGGGGGAGGGAGGAAGGTCTATGAGAAATTTTGCCCACAGCACAGTTGTTTGGGACCAAGTCTGATAAGGGCTGAGCCACCTTTAGAATTTCTCGAATATTTGTGGAGTATGTCTTACAAATATTTCCTCTCCAACATCCCAATAATCTAGCTTTGTACCTGGCCAATCTCAGTAGAGATTCTACCTTCAAATCTACCCACTGCCTCCCGGACCTTATCCCTTACTCCACCCAACTCCCCCACGCACCAAGTTTCAGAATTCTAAGATTGTCAGTGGGGAGGGTAAATTCTGCCAAGAGCCTTCCCCTCTTTACCTGTCAGTGACTTGAGCTCTTATCTCTGCCCTTCCACCTCCGGTTGCTCCCTTAAGCTCATTATAAGATTCTGGTGAAGACAAAATTAACAAAAGGCTTTGTAATTAGGTACTCTTTCCTCATAGCCTAGGGCAAGCTAGCCACTCACCTCAGTTTTTCCACCTGTAGTTTACAGTTTGGGTCTAAACTACCTTCCTCACAAGAATATTGCGTTAGCGTAGCACAGAGTTGATGCTTGTGTCAGTCAGGGCCCAGGCTGGACGTTGGTGGCACATTTAATCTGAGTGTTTTGAGAAGACTTTCATGAGTAAACAATTGACGAAAGTTAAGCCACAGAAGGCCAGACAGTGTTAAACCTCCTACTTTCCTCTAAATGCAGTAAGTTAAAATTCTTGAAGATTATAAAATTAAATATATCATAATTGTATCATATTAAAGTAACATAAATTATATTCTATTTGTGGAAAATTCGTAAGGTGAATTAAATTTAAATTTCCCCAATTTCTTTACCACTCAAGGACAAGTATATTCCTTGCAGACTTCTCTACATGCAAATACATACAGCCCAAAATGAGTTCATACCACACTTAGTGCTCTGTAACCTCTCTGGGTCCCAGCTTCCTCTTCTCTAACTCTAAAATGGGCCCAGAGGCTTGTTGTGGTTACCAATGCATTATTACATGTAAAGCTCTTAATAAGCACTCAATAAGTAATATTATTTGTTTTTCACTCAGCAATACAGGAGTTCATTGAGGACATACTATATGCCGGACACTGTACATAAGAACTTCACATCTATTAATTCAATAAATGAGTCCATTAGTAGTGCCTCAACAAGATCAGGGTCATGGATAATAAATAACAATAATGTTCAAATTTCTCTGTGGCTTTATTTATATTTCTCCTTTTATTTATTTATTTTTAACATCTTTATTGGAATATAATTGCTTTACATTGTTGTGTTTCTGCTGTATGACAAAGTGAATCAGCTATACATATGCATATATCCCCATATCTCCTCCCTCTTACATCTCCTTCCCACCCTCCCTATCCACCCCTCTAGGTGGTCACAAAGCACCGAGCTGATCTCCCTGTGCTATGTGGCTGCTTCCCACTAGCTATCTATTTTACATTTGGTAGTATATATATGTCCATGCTACTCTCTCACTTCGTCCCAGCTTACCCTTCCTCCTCCCCATGTCCTCAAGTCCATTCTCTATGTTTGCATCTTTATTCCTGTCCTACCTCTAGGTTCTTCAGAACCATTTTTTAAAATTTTAGATTCCATATATATGTTTTAGCATACGGTATTTGTTTTTCTCTTTCTGACTCACTTCACTCTGTATGACAGACTCTAGGTCCATCCACCTCACTACAAATAACTCAATTTCGTTTCTTTTTATGGTTGAGTAATATTCCATTGTATATATGTGCCACATCTTCTTTATCCATTCATCTGTCGATGGACACTTAGGTTGCTTCCAGGTCCTGGCTATTGTAAATAGTGCTGCAATGAACATTGTGGTACATGACTCTTTTTGAATTATGGTTTTCTCAGGGTATATGCCCAGGAGTGGGATTGCTGGGTCATATGGTAGTTCTATTCTTAATTTTTTAAGGAACCTCCATACTGTTCTCTTCTCCGTGGCTTTAGACTTTGTTCTATGTGCTTTGCAATGTCTCCAAAAATTTTGTTTATTTAATCATGTTCTTGTCTGTCCAAGGTTAAAATAAGTTTCCCTTTGCCCAGAAAAGCCCTCTGAAGAGCACAGATATCCACATGAACCGTAAAGGCGTCAGTATTAGGAATGGCAGACATTCTAGTAACTGGAGGTTTGGGTTTCGAGCATGCTTCGCTTCAATCCTGACTCTATGCCTGGTTGTTTGGTATTAAAGAATAAGTGTCTCTAAACCCCATTTTCTCATCTGTAAGACAGGGCTGTTTTCTATTCTGTCTTACAAGGTTGTTGAGGGAGGATTGTGGGAGAATGTGGATGATAGCATCTTGTTGGACAATATAAAAGTCTATACATATGGAAGTAGTTTATTTAGATCTTGCAACAGAGCCAAGTTCTAGGTAAATAAAAAGGGATTTCCAGCTCCTCCATTTCTCTTTCTAACCACTTCTTCAGCAAGGAGGCCAATGTCCTGGCTGCCCAGTCCACCTTCTCTGGTGTCAAAGCTGGATTATATCATGTACTCCCTATACATATCACCTGGTCCTCCCGTCAAATTGACCGTTGGAGTCACGGCATTGGCCTGAGACAAACTGTGGGATGAGAAAAAGCTGATGTCCTTGCCAGGTTCCTCCTTCTATGTTTCTTTTCTCCTTCTTCAGTATCCTCTTGCAGACAGGGCTGTGATAAATTCAATGTACCAGTAGCCACATCCAATCACCTAGAGTCTCATTAATAGTAATAATCATGATTATAATAAACCAATAACATCTACTAAGCACTTAGTAGGTAACAAGCAATGAGAAGAGTTCTTTACAAACATAATCAAGTTTATGACTCCCAACAACCAATGAGATAGATGGCTTTATTATTTCCATTTCACAGTTCTGGAATCGGAGGTTTAGCAAGGTTAAGTCACTGCCCAGATCACACAACTAGAAAGTGAGAGTCAAGAAGCTAATTCAGTGTCTGACCCACAGCTGAGTCTCAGTAAATACCTGTAGAATGAATGTGTCAATATTAATCAGAGATGATCATGGGACACTACTACATTGCATGTCACTATTATTTTTGCAGGGCAGGGGACTCTAAAGCCTGTGCTTGCAACTGCTTGCCAGCTACCTGTCATTCTCCTATATTCCTAATTTATTATTATTCCTTTGACCCCAGAAAGCCCCCAAGTACATGCTAGATATGAAATCTACCCCCACAAAGTATGCAGACAAGTGAAATTAGTTGGCCTTCCAATATTCTTAAAACAATACTCTTTCTACCCACCACTCACCTCCCTTCTTCCCTCATTCCTTAAAAAAGAAATGGTTACGTCATTGTGTTTTCTCACCCAGGAAAGTCTTTTTAAGTACCAGCCAGCCTCATTTCAACACCCTGGGATCCTAGGAGTGCCAGAGAGAGGTGTGGTGAGGAGAGCGAATATATCAAAGTGAGGAATCAGTGCCTTCTGAGCTCATTAGCACCCAGGCACAGAGAAGGAAACTGCTATTTTTATCAAATGCACCTTCATTTAAATAAATTTCAGGGTAACTTGATAGAAAAAGAGTTCCTTTGGAAATATGTGTTCCTTTTAATAAGGACTGGTTATCTTACGTGCCCTTTCTAGCCTAGCTGTATCCCCAGATAAGTAACTTATAAGTTTTGACACTGGTTTCTTTATTAACTCTCAATCTCAGCCACTTGGGTTCCAGCCCAGGCATAGGCCTGACAGGAGACGTATAAAAGCTTGGTGGCTCAGTGGAGCGCCACCTCTGTGCCCAGGAGATAGGGCTTCATGCCTTCCTTGTGATTCACCAGCTGGCTTTTGGCTACTTGGTGTGGGTTCCAACCATATGATTCCTTTAGCCAAGGCTGCTTCATGACCCAATGCATGAGCTGGCCTTCAGGATTTAATTATATGCATTTGTTTTCTCACAGCTGTGCCGTCCTTTTATGGTTACTCCAGGATGCTTCCCTGACCTGGTTACGCATTATGCTCATCCTCAACCCTTGGACCAAGAATTTTGTCTCAGTCTCAGGAGTCACAGCCTCCCAGAGTCTCAGTGTTGACATCTTGTGTTTAGAGGGTTAGCTCCCATTACAAACACACACACACACACACACACACACACACACACACACACACACACACACTTACTGATTGTTTTCAATAACAGACAAAAATGAATCTAAAAATTTTTTTTCCTTCACCTTTCCGCCCAAAACAAATTTGAGGAGACTTTCTGTGTCTTCCTGTCTCATAAGCTAGTTTTGCCAGAATCTCAGAAATTACCTGCTTCTTGAACTTTCTCATGAATGACCAACATCTACTAACACTCTCACAGTCACTTTTTGAAAATTTGGCAAAACGTAGCGACAAACGTTAAGTGCCTACTCTGTAATCCAGTTATCCTGAAGAAGCAATCCAAGAAGTGTACGAAGATGTTAACCTCACTATTGTGCATGACAGTGACAACTGGTAACAATCCAAATATCCAAAATTAGGGAACTGTTCAAGTAGATTGTGGTACCACCATATTATGGAACATATATCCACTAATCAAAAACATGTTGTGAAGGTATTTTTGATGTGGGAAATACTGACTATCTATTTCCAAGTGGAAAAAAGTCTACAAAATAGTATGGACACTGTGATGTTACCTTTAGGAACCCTGCATCCATGGTCCTGTGTGTACCTATCTCTCTAGCTACTGAATAGAAGTGTTACACAGGTGTACACGAAAGGACAGACACAGGTAACAATGATTCTCTTTGAGTGACAGAATTTTTTTGTTGTGCTTCTCTCTGCCCTGAATGTGCATTACTTTTGTAATGAGGGGAAATAAGTGCTGGGGTTTTTTGAAAAGAAAAAGTGCTGCTTTTCAATTTCCTCTCTCATCTCTGGAATCACAGAAAATAGCTAAGGGGAAGATCCCATGTCAGACCTGGCTACCTTGTCAGGATGCTCACCTCAGCTTCCTGTGGTCTGCAGTCCAGGTGAAAGACTGTTCTAACTGTCCTGAACAAATTGCAGTTCCCAAGGGACCAAGACCAACATCCTTCTCTAAAGACTGGACTGTCACATTTCCTTGCAACCTCTTTGGAAGTATAGGAAACCACTTTCTGAGAATATATTCATTTCCCTCCTTACATTTCTAGATATATCTCTTGATAATCTAAAGCTTAGCATTTGACTAGTCAAGATGGAAAGTACATCAGATTATAAGTCAGAGAACAGGGCTCTGTCTCACCTGTATTAAAACTAACAGTGGTTTTGGACAAGCCACCAAAACTGAAGCTCTGAGGTTTTGTTCCTTTAAGGAAAAGCAAGTACCACCCATTCTGTACTCTGCACACTCCATAAACAGGGGTTGCAGAGACCCAATAAGACAGTACACAGGGAAGAGGTGAGAAAAAGCATCTACTCAAATGTTTACTATCACTATCATGATTGTTAAAATGGTCATTATCACTATTACAGCTCATAACTGAAGAAACCAATAGCTGATATTATAATTTGATGTTAGTTTCTGGAAAGGGAGAAAAAATATCCCTATGTCCAGTTTACAAAGTTATCTTTGGCCTACAGCATCAATTGAGGTTATATTTTTATATTTTTATAAAAGAAAAGATTGACTTTTGGCATCAGATGCATATAGTCTGCTTGCTTCTCTAAAGGAAGGCTCTGGAACTCTATTGCTCATGCTCTTTTCCATCTGTGATTGGCTCTCTCTCACCTCTGCCTTTTTCCTTGTAAAGAAAGACCAGCCCCAAGCTGCTTCCTTTGGTTTTCTCTGACATGTCTTCTGTATCTTTAGTGCCTAGCTCAGAGCTGAGCATGTATAAATACTGCACTCAGTATATATGTGCGAAAATAATAAATGAATTTTCTGAGTTCCTTTTAGGCAAAGCATAGTGATGGAAAAAATGGGGCAGGGAGAGAAGCTTCTAAACAACAATAGGAAACACTCGCCAATGAGCATGCAGGGCAGGTCATCCATGGGCTCCTGGAAGAGAGAGAGAGAAACCTGCAGAGAAGCTGCAGTCAGGATGGGTAAGAGTCAGAGGTATTCTTCATGGCCTAAGGGAGCCTGAGCTCCATCTGTAACCCCCCATACTGACCAGGGGTTCTGGAAGAAATGTTCAAGAACATGGTCTCTCAGAGTAGGGAGTGTGGAGATGCCCAAGGTGCTCCCAGAGATAGACGTTTACCCACATGCACAACTGGGGAAAAAGGCCATAGGTCTGTGGCCTTGAGTTAATCCTCTGACCTGGATCAAGCCCAGGAATATGGTGCCTCAGAGCTGGATGGGCCATATGCTTAACCAAGACAAGATCTCTTTCTCTCCAAAACTGTTGCCAACTCATGATTCTCATGACCTATGCTGGGAGAGATATGGGCTAGGAGTCAGAGGACCTCTGACTTTGCAAATAATTGCTAGCAACCTTTGTCCACCCAGGCTATCCTTTCCTGACAACTTGACAAGCTACTTTCTTAATCCCACCCTGCCTCAACTTCCATCTAACCTGGAGCTCTTCATTCAGGCATACTCTCTGGACCTAAGTTGTATCTACAAAATGAAGAAGTGAATGGAATGACCTTTCCCATCCCACCTCAAGGTGATTTGCTTACTCAGTCAATAGACATTTATGAAGCCTTGTTCTGTCTGGACCAGGAACTGCAGAAACAATGGTGACTATGATGTGGCAATGCCTTGGAAAACCTCACAGTCTCAGGTTGCACCAAGACACGCCAAGAAAAGAACATTTGGTGGGGAGAAGGGGGAGGAGAAATGTCCCAATGAAAGATGTACTGAGAGAAAGGTAGCAGGCCACGACACCAGGTTTCCTGAGACCTTATCCAGCAGAGCTTTCTTGATGGTAATGTCTTGAAGTGTTAAAACTTGGCTTCAACATCACATTGCATGGGCTGAAGTCTAGACATAGCCATGGACTAGCTGTATGCCCTAGGCAAGTTGATTTAACATCTACATATTTTGGTTTCCTCATCTAAAAAATGGAGGTAATCATACGTAGCACTCTTCTTTCAGGGTTGTTGTGAGGGTTAAGGAGGAAGTGTTTAACATGTATTTGCTATTATTGAGATCATGAAGAGAAATCTTTAGACCATTCAGATTTCATATAAAAAAACCTTCAGGAATTTTTTCTTTTATTATATTTGGGAAAATAGAAAATATGGAGGGAAGGAAATAGAAAATTAATCAAAAAGGAAACAAAAAGATTTTTTGGAGAAAGCAATTCATTTGCAAAAAGCTTGGTCCCTACCTGGAGACAGGTACAAGCGATAAAATTTCCCCAGATCAAATGTCTCAGAGGTATCGAAATTCACCAATTCTATATTTAGGTGCCCATATGTTCCCACTGGCCAGAGTTGCCCACAAATACAGACATTTCAGTGCACAGAGGAGCAATTTTCAAAAAGATTTCCCTTTCAGGAGAGGGAGATGATACAAAGCTTAATCTGTTCTAAGTGATTCTGAAATATTGTATCAATTCACAGCAGGAAGGTCATCGTGGTAAATAAATGAGGATTCTGCTCAGTGTCTGGGATTTAGCTGACTAACTCCCACTAATGTTAATGGAGCCATGCTGCCAAATCCCCAACCTTCACCCTGGATATTTGTTCCAATCCTTTACTGTTGAGATTGAAATGTGTTTTCCAAATCAAGGCTGATCCTGAGATGGAATCTCAGCTTGGTCAGAAAGGGACAGTATGGCTGACGCCTGGGGACCTAAAAGTACTCAAAACGATGGCATTAAGAGGCTTTGCTGAAAGGTGTGTCTTCACATTTCTCCCCAATTCAGTGCAGCTTCCTTTGCCCGGTGTACAATGTGGTCCACTCCGCTCACCTTCCAAACTCACTTGCCACCACTTCTCTCTGTGAAGCCCAGGCAGAACAGAATACCCCAGTTCTCCACTATGTCCCAGACTTCTCTGCTGGAGGCGAATGTTTATGTTGGTCCCCACTTCCTTCTTTATTTTTCAAGGAGACCCATCTCAATACCACCTCGATGGTGACATTTTTCTAGACCTGCTCCCCGCCTTCAACACACACACATACACACACTGGATGTGACGGCTCCCTCCTTACATCTCAGAATACCTTGAGCCTTGAACGTGGCGCTTCACGTTCTGCCTTATGAACTTGTCTTATTCCCCTCAGATAAACTGTAGGCCCTGTGAGGCATCACACTTGTCTTTAAATTTCCTTTAACACCTAGTCTAAGCCCTTGCACACCATCAGTGCCCAAGAAAGCAGTGAATTGAATTGAATGACTTTCTATTGCATGATGTTTTGGGGGACTGGAACTTTCAGGGAAGGGGTTGGGTATGGGGGAGCTGGGGTGTAGTTATAGATGATAGGTCTTTTATTTATTAAGTTAAATAAACATGATTTAGAGAGCATCCTCGTCTTTGGAGTCAGAGAGAAGAACTGATCCATTCCTCAGAACTGGTTTGCCCCAGCTTGACAGACACTTAGAACACTGGCCCGGGTGAACCAAGGATCTGATTCACAACAGCAAGTTGTGCATTGGTATTTGGCACCAGTGTCCTCTCAGACACCTCTCTATACACTCATTTGGCTTACAGCCCCAAGATCCAAAGCTGACAAGAGCCACTGAGCACATTTTAGCCACAATACTCGTTTGGGCTGGGTTCCACCAGGTCTTCTTGAGCTAACACACGATCTGTCTGGTGTGTGACAATCTCCTAAAGGAACGTAATCTTTGAGCAGTCATAAAGCTGGCTCGCCATACCTGATTGAGTATCAGAGGCCTGGCTGGGATGGGATGGATAATTTACCCTTGGTCTGCTCTGATTTTAATTGCTTCTGTGGAACCTGCAGGAGGTCTGGAAGTATGAAAAGCAGAGGATGGTCTGTGCTCACCATTTCTTCTTTCTCACTTCCCACTCACTCACTCACCAAGTCTAGTGGATGGTTTCGAGGCCTTTAGCTATCTGGTATTTAGCTATTTTATCTAGCTGAATGCTATTAAAGTTGCATACTCAGAACAGGCCTTCTTCCTTGAGATTCCACCTCCCTGAACTTTATGAAACCACTTTGCAACTTGCCTTTGCAACTTGCCCTTTCACCCCCCAAACTGAGCTTCTCCTCCTCTGTCCACTCTGGGCTCTATCCTTGGTCAGCCCCTCTCACTGCCAGGGCCACTGCTTCTACTCCTAAAGTCTGAGAATTTTTGCTAGCCTTCCATCTAGAGCATCTCATCACTAACCTCGCACGTGGCGTAAGCAAGGGCAGCTCTGTTGTGAGGACCTCACACTTCCCTTCTGGCCCTTTCCCAATTTCTCCTCCGAATATCTGGTTGTCGTAATTTTATGCTAATGTCTCTGAATCCCTAGTCCTCCACCCTGACTACACATTCGATCCCCTAGAAATTGGAAAATAAAATACAGATGCCCAGGCTACAGCATCAGAGATTCTAATTTAGGTTGTCTGGAGTGGGGCAAAGGCATTCATATTCTTTAAGTATTATTTTCCCATTATTCCTGACAAAAAATTTTATCTGTTTGTCTGAGAAACAGCTTTGACAGCCCTTCTCAAGAGCTGAGACTTAGGTGTTATTATCTCCAGGGTTCGAGGCCCTGGAGCAGGAACTCAATGGCAGTGGATTGTCTTAAGTAAAGTAGCCACACAACTTGGTTTGCTCAGGACAGATCCAGTTTACACCCATTGTTCTGGTGTTCCATTCAATTAGCTATCTGCCCCTTTCATTCTCAAAGGTATCCCATTTTGTACAATAAATTATATAAGCCTCCCCCCTGCAACCATAAGGGTACTTAAGGTTTGAAAATACTTAGTATTATGGGCTAAATTGCATCTTCCAGGGCAGAATGTGACTGTATTTAAAGATAGGGCCTTTAAAGGGTGATTAAGTTAAAATGAGGTCATTAGGGTCTTCCCTAATTCAATCTGACTCGTGTCCTCTTAAAGAAGAGGAGATTAAGACACAGAGAGAGACACTAGGGGTGCACATGTACAGAGGAATGACCACATGAGGACACAGAGAGAAGGTGACCACCTGCAAAGCAAGGAGAGGTCTCAGAAGAAACTAATCCTGCCAACACCTTGATCTTGGACTTCTAGTTTCCAGAACTGTGAGAAAATAAATTCTTGTTTTTCAAGTCACCAAGTCCGTGATATTTTGTTATGGCAGCCTGAGCAGACTAATATACTTGGTAAAATATAAAGTAAGTAAAACCAATATAAATATCGTTTCCTAAATATTCCAATCCTCCAGGACGAATGCTTACATCATTTTCCAGGAAACTCACTGTCTTGATCTTAAATCTTTCGGTTTCCTCAACCATTCAATAAAGGGCTTGACTTAATGTTTCCAAAGGATGCTTTTAGCATCTGTATATTCTGAGTCTGTAAGACTGTTGCCAGATGGAAAACTGAGGCACCTATCTCTCTGGTAGTAGATAAGATGGTGATAATGAATGTCACATATGGTTACAGTGGGTTAGGCACGGTTCCCACCCTCAAGGAGCCACACACTGATCTGGAAACATCTCATCTCCACGCAGCAAGGGACAGAGCGACTTTTATGGAGGCTCGGTGCAGGTGCACTTAGCTAGCCTGGAGGAGAGTTTAGAATAAGTTTCTGTGTGAACAGACAGCCAGACTGATTTTTAGTGGGTGAAGAGGAACACACCCAGTGAAAGGAGGTAGTGGGACAGGTATTCCCTGCAGAAGAAACAGCATTTTAAAAAAAAGAAAGAAAAGCAGAGGTGAAAGGGAAACCATGTTCTTTCTGGTGCTTTCTTCATTTCCCGCACCCTTGATTTTAAATCCAGTCCTTTTCCTCTGCTCTCAGAGGTCAGTGAGTACAGCTATTATCCTTCATATTTTTTAACCCTTTAAATATTTGAGGACTTAAAAATGACAAATTCTGTACTTTAAGCTTTCTTTTCCCCGGGCTAAATAATTTCAGTCTCTCTAGGCTATTCTTCAAGATTTTAAATTCACAGTTCACACATTAGCACTCATCACCCCACCAACGTGCATGCGCCCACACACACATTCACACACACATTCACACACACACACACACACACACATACACGCCCACACATTGTGCACACACGGGCCAAAAGGGCCTGTGGTTCGCCAAAAGGCTCTTAAATTTAAGAGAATAGATTGGTGTTGTCCTATCAAAAGTACAGGTTAAGGTCACAGCCATCACATAGCTATGTGAACCATCAAATTATCAGTGTGTTTCCTTCATTAAATAGAAAGCAAAAGAATCAAACTGACACACATCAGTCATTCTGAGGGATGACTCTATATGCCCAGAGGAAGGTGTGTTCCCTGCTCCACTACCGACAAGTGAATTAATAATCTTTCCATTTGAGGGTGTTTGGAAACATCAAAGAGCTGACATAGATCAGCCCCACTGATATGGGATGCATTTCTACCAGGAAATACTATCGTTTCTCCAATCTCACATCACGACATAAATACAACAGCCCTTGTTTTCCACACAGCTTCCTACTTCTTTCACGCCCAAGCGTAAGCTAAGAGCTCTCAAAAAACACTCTTCCTCCATCTCTGGGAGGTGTCTTAAAACATTTTTAGCTCACCAGATACAAAACAGAGGAGGATCTGTTTCTTTATTCAAGAATAATCCTTTTCAACTGCCTGTTTATACTGCAGATGGAAACCTATAGATTGAAATAAATGTATTTTCATTCTAAAATTGGCATCCGCACTGCAATAGTTAAAGGATGCAACAATTGTGTTTGAAAAGCAAGCATCCAGGAAATTCCACATTGCTTTGCAATATTCAGACAAAGGACGCATTGGAATTAGAAGGTGAATAGCATTTAAGAACTGAGGAAGTGTACTGGTCTACCGAACTAATGGGATCGCATGTAGACAGAAAATGCCAAACATGCTAGTAAAATGTGTGGGTAAAATGTAATATCTTAGGACGTATAAGCAAAGGATCAGTCTCCTTTGAAAGAACCCAATAAGAAATGCTTGATTAAAAGTCTAGAATTGTGCTGTATGATACAGTAGCAACCAACCATATATGGCTATTTAAATTAATTAAAATTAAATGGAATTAGAAATTTAGTTCTTCAGTTGCACTAGCCACATTCTTAGAGTTCAACAGTCATTGTCATACTGAGCAGCAAAGATAGTAGACATTACCATCATTACACAAAGTTGTATTGGACAGTGCTGGTCTAGAAGGTTCTGTTTGACTATTGGGTTAGCATCATTTAAACATCAGGCCTTAAAGCGATGATAGGGAGCACAGCATGCTGCTAGATGTAACAACTGATAGCATGAAAGTATGGTGGAAAGGGAAAAATAATTCCACTCCTGGAATGAACTAATATATTATAGCATTGACATTTTATTACAAGAAATATCCTTAGACAAGCAGAGAAATCTTGGACTAGAATGGAAAGGAGCTAGGAAATACTATTTGAATACCTCCTCACACACTTCTATACATTCACAAAATGCACCAGCCTCTTCTCATCTGTTAGTGGCTGGACTTTATCAGTCATCCCTCAAATACTTTTCAACCGTCCTTCACTTCCTGCCCCCAAAGTTGTGGGGTTTTTTTTGGAATATGTAACAAAACAGTTTGAACATATATTTAAATAAATAGAATCCCAATCAAAATAGAAAATTGCAGACTCTTCCCATTAAAAAAAAAAGGCAAGAACTTTATTTTAAACAGATCCTCAGTTGTGTGTTACACCACGTCCATATCTAAACCAAAAATCATAATGATAATGCAAAGGAAACAGAGGGCTTCATAAAAGCACGTTAGCCAAATATTATTCTTGGCCAATGCTTTAACTAAATACGCAGTGGATGTGAAAGGTACAGGATGGCACTTAAATAAATAGGAACAAAGAGAAGGAAACATGTTCACAGTCCAAAGCAACAGGTTTTTGAACCTTTGGTATATATCTCAAATAAGCATCCGTAAACACGTGTTAGCCAATAGTGTTTAGTTCCAGGTTTCTTAAGCCAGTGATTGTGTGTGTTTCAAAACTAGCTGATAAAATAATAAATCAGGATTGACATGGGCTGATTAAGGTCTCTGGTGTGAGCACACAGGTAAATTCAAACCATGGCAAAATGAAGTGCAGCTGTGTTGCACAGCAAAACTATACAAGAAAATGAGTGAAATACACCAGTTAGAAATTCTGTGGCTCGGGTAGACACCCTTGATATTAACAACAACAACAGCAAATATATTTTTAATGCTGTCCAAAGTCCACAATCTGGAAGGCAGAAATATCCCAAAGCTCATAACCACATGCCTAACAGGGCAACAACCATCCCACAGGACTATTATAGTTGCATATTTCAATTCCCTCCCTCCCACCCAACACCCTGCCCCTAATAAACAGCACCAGTGCAGTTCGAGTTAGAAAACTGGAAATATTGAGACATTCCTAAGGTTTTCATAATGACTAAGGGCCAGTCAGACGGGGCTATAATGCAAACCTCTGCCACGGCCATTCTCCAAAAAGCACCCCATGGAATTCCCTCTAGCTTGCAGATAAACCATAGTAGGTCTACTGTAAGGCCAGATTGAGAGAAAAGCTGGCATGCTATCCTGGGCGGAGGGAGAGGGGCATGCTGATGGGAGAGGTACATGAAGGATGCCTCAAGGATGTCTGTCCTGCAGCCCAGGATGGAAGGATGTGTCGAGATAGGTCACAAATTGTGTACCAATAAAATATTTGACTCACGCCATTCACCAGAATACAGAGCTTAGCAGAGCTAAGTCCTGCTTGGTAGCTGTGCAAATCCACTATGATCAGTATCAAACTGGACCACGAAACAAAAGGGCTCAAAGAAGTCCAACTCATCCTCTCAGCACTCTATCCAACTGTCTCTGGAACCGGTGGTGTGACGTAATCATTCTACTTTCTCTCCTCTCCCATTGAGGCAAGATCTTCTCTTAACCAGCCTTATTCTACGTCTCAGTGATGACAGCCACATAAATGAGGGCAGATAGAGCCACTCTCCACAGTCGTCTGCCTTGGGGCTACTTGTCATCCCCCAGGCCTTTCCAAAACCTGCCCTTTCACACATAGGCAGAGTCGCTGGACTGAGTCCTGCCAAAATTGGGAACACTGACCCGTGGCAGGTCCTTGTTGCGGATCTCATAGACTGACTTCCTCTTGGCCTGGGCCCCTCGCACGGCCAGCTTGATCTTGCGCCAGCCCAGGTGGTTGAGTTCAGCCAGGTTCAGCACCACACAGATGCCACTCACAGCAAACATGAACACTAGAAAGACAGTCTTCTCAGTAGGCCGGGACACGTAACATTCCACCTCCTTGATGCAGGGGTAGCGGTCACACTCATACAACCCTGGGACGCTGAAGCCGTACAGAAAGTATTGGCCCACCAGAAACCCAATCTCCAGGGCGTTTCGGAACACCACTTGGATAATGTAGAAGCGGGAGATGCCTTCCTGCCTTCGGAGCTTGGATCGCGCTGCAGTGCGCAACCCCGATGGGTGTGGCGTCAGCTCCTTAACCTCTAAACAATCTGGCTCCGTCTCCTTGCTTGTGTTCTCTGTGTTCTGCAGCACCCCATTGACAATGGCACTTTGCAACTTCTTGTCTTCTCGTTTGCCAACACCACTGCTCCCACCCCCAGGTCCTCCAGCGCTCCCCATGGACTCAGGGGGATCTCTGTCCAGGGCTAGGAAGACAGTAGAGTAGCGGCGTTCTCGCTGCTTGGCAGACTGGTGCACAGAGTAAGTGATGAAGCAGAGGCTGGGGGTACACACCATTATGATCTGGAAGACCCAGTAACGTATGTGGGAGATGGGGAAGGCGCGGTCATAGCAGGCCTGGTTACAGCCGGGCTGCAGGGTGTTGCACACAAACATGGTCTGCTCATCATCGTACACCGTCTCCCCGACAATGGCCACAATGAGGATGCGGAAGATCACCACCACAGTCAACAGGATCCTGAGCAGTGGACAAAGGAGGGAGAGAGGTTCTCATGGGCTGAGTCACTGACTTAGGAAACCCCTACGCCTCCCTTCCCAGCTCCCTCCTTGATTGGGGAGCTATCCATCCTTCGTGGTACTGAACTGGGAATCCAGCAAACATTTTTGTCTCTTCCCTTTCTGCAGGATGTTGGTAGACTGGGAACACTTCATACTACAGGGATCTCAAGCATGTGTACCTCCCTACACTGGACATGGTGTATTTGCAACAGATCGATTACATGGAATGTAGAGAGGCACAAAACACACCTTAACTCTGGATACGGCAAATGTACATGGAATAGCTGAACACAGAGAGTACAAAGTCTACACACAGAATATGTATATAACTACTCCAAGAGGATATTTAGTTTAGCCTCAGTATGAATATGGAACTTAAGCTTTATATAAACAGATAGCTATGGCTATATATACACATATATACATGAATATATATAGTATTTAGGTATGTGAATATACATATATACACATATAGAGACACATAAAGTGTCAATTGGGTGTGTCGGTTTCTGGCACTGTAAGTTTTAACAGGTAAATCAGTTTAGCTTAATAAATGTTTGTTGGGAAAAGATACATCTGCTCTGAAGAGCAAATCTGTCTCCCCATTTGCCCTTCTCTGTCCAAATACAATCCTGCCTTCTTTGTAGATTCTATTTAGGGAACCGGATGAAGATTGGCTCCGACTCCAGAGAGTGGGGGGACCACGACGGAGCCAATAACTCCTTTGCTAATGGGAGAAGAGTGAATCCCCTGGTGGTGCCTCATAGGGAAGGGACGAGGAGCTGCCGGAGGAGGAGGGCATCACTGGGCATCAGGCAATCCCTCAATGCCAGGAACACAGGCGCATGGGCCAAGGATGATGGCAAGGGGTCAGAGGATGGTCTGAGGGCTGTCGGGACTCGGTCTGGACTTTAGAAAGGACTCCCGGGGGCCGCCCGACGGGGCCGGCTGATGACCGGCTCGGCGCCCTTACCTCCCGATCATAGTGGAGTGCTGCTGCACCGCGGCTTCCAGCAGCCTCTCCAAGATGGTCCATTCCCCCATCGCTGTGCATCCGGAGGCAGCAGACAAAGACTGGGCAGTACCGGGCACGTCCCCGCTCCTGGCCACTCCCCGGGCCTCACCTCCCGACTGGGAGCGAATTGCCCCCCAATTAAAGAATCAAACAAAATTTTTTAAAAATCCACGATTCCCCTCTCCCTTTTATTGTACTTAAAAGAGGGAAATGGGGAAGGAAACCCAAGCACGCCCAACTGATGGGCAGCTGGCGCGGTCCGGAGGTCGGCCACGAACCGCCAGCGCCGTCCGGGCGTCAGGTCTGGAGCCGGCGGATGCCCGGGCGAGGGGCGGGGCGGAGCGGGGGTGGCCGCGTGCAGGTCCTCGAGCTCCCGCCCGCCCGAGCGAGGTCTTTGGGCCCCACTCACCGCCGGGGGTTGGGAGCCAAAAAAAGGGTCCAGGCCCCAGCCCCCGCGCCTGGCACTTCAGCGGGCACCGGGCGCTCCCGCGCTGCCGCCTGCGAAGCCGGGGCGGAGCGCGCGGAGCCGGCTGCAGGGCTCGGGAATCCGCGGCCGCCGCCTCTAATCCGGCCTTAAGTAGTCTCCGCCTGCGTCACGCCAGGTCGGCGGAGGGGAGTCGAGCGCTGCGGGCGGCTGTAGCTGCGCGCCGGAGCCCGAGGGGCAGGGGATGCGCGCAGGGAGAGAGGGGGCCAGAGTCCTGGGGCCCCGGCAGGGAGTGGGGCGACTTCGAGAGGAAGGATCGCAGCGCCCTTCGGGGCTTCTCCGGGTGCCCAGGTAACCTCACCTGACTGCCAGCCCCCGGCAGGAGGGGCAGCCTGGAGCAGACTCGCGGGTGAGTGGGGAGGGGCGTGAGTAGGTAGTTTAGGGTCTCTCCGCGCATCCCTCACCTTTTGCTTTTTGTCTTTGGTGATACAACTGAAATTCCCTCACTGAATGCAGACGCTGGATGGGGGAAGGAGAGCGGGGGCAACAATAGGACGCTTTCCAGTCTCCCTTGGAGAGGACTGCTTGGCTAAGAGTAAGTCTGCGGTCGGTGCCTTCGTGGATCCGACGCAGGGGTGAGGAAAGCTTGATTAGAGTCCATTTAGGCTGAAGCTTAAATGTAGGTGTGAAGCTGCCTCTGAGGATGGGGGTCTGAGCACAAGACTCTACCAAAGAGGTGCCTAGTTTGAGCGAGTGGGTGACCATGGTTGAAGGACTCGCTTCCGCAGCGCAAATCCAGACGCTCTGCTATTCTTAAATGTCTATCTATCTATTATCTATCTATCGATCCATCCATCTCTTATTCGTTTGTTTGTTTGGAGGAGGGGGTACTTCTCGGGTAAACTGTGATCTAATCTGAATCTAAGGAGGCCCAGTATTCAACTAGCAAGAATAGCCACTCACAGTCTCACCCCGCCCTCACTTTCGTTTTCCGACCTCGGCTTTCTCCCCGCTCAATCAGCAGATCCTGCTTTGTGTTTTTAAATTTACGTTTTGCTGTCAGTTCCATCTAGAGCAACCGCTTAACTGGTCACTAGAAAATTAAAACAATCACACCAGGCTGCTAATTAGCTCAGGGGGTCAGTATTAGAAGACATAGCAGTTGAGTGTTTCATGTGTATGTTCCAAAAGCACAATGAATAAGTGGTTGTCACCCTTTAAAAAATACAGCTGTGAAAAAGTTGCTGACTTGCTCTAGGCAGGTAATGCAGCCTTAATTATCCACAGGGATCGTAGCACATATATATGTATTGCATAAGACACACCGTGATGAGCCTTCAGTTTGAGACCATAGGAGTTGCTTGGGTAGCTGGTGGCCCAGCGACTGGGAAGAAGGGTACAGAGCATAGGCTTGAGTTCACTCACAGTGCACCTCTGCATAAAATGATGTGTAAAGGCACAACCCAAGCTTCGGTGAGAGAGGGATCGGCGAGATCTCGCGTAGACCTGACACCTGTACGCCAAGGAAGCCACTTTTCACTGCAAAGGAGTAAAAGAGTCCACTGACAATGGAGAAAGGCATAGGGTGTAAATGGAACTTTAGGGTTATGGCAGGTGCTCCTTATTTCCTGCTGGGTAGAGAGGAGGTGCAAAGATGGGAATGGTTGGATATCCTATTGTCGAATCCACCTCCAGATGGAATGGTGATCTCCCAACTCAGACTTGGTGTTTTTTCTCAGACTTCCCTCCTGCTCCCTCAGGCTCTGGCTCCCTGTATTCTCTCCTTCTCCAGCAGACTGTTTGGGGCAAAGGATCTCAGACAAGAAGTGAATGAATGAGAAAGTCCCAAGGGAAATCTGTTTCACATATTAAATGTCCCAAAATAGGCTGCACAATTCAAAATCATTACGTTTTATATACGTGGCTTTCCCAAACCCTTAAAGATAGTGATCGAAGGACACAGATTGCAGGAAAGACATCTTATATGTTCTCACAGTGCAGTTTTTTTAAATGTATTTACTTAATTTATTTTTTGGGTCTTCGCTGCTGTGCATGGGCTTTCTCTAGCTGTGGCGAGCAGGGGCTACTCTTCGTTGCAGTGCGTGGGCTTAGTGCAATGGCTTCTCTTGTTGCAGAGCACTGACTCTAGGCGCGCGGGCTTCAGTAGTTGTGGCACCTGGGCTCAGTAGTTGTGCTCACGGGCTCTAGAGTGCAGGCTCAGTAGTTGTGGTGCACAGGTTAGCTGTTCTGCGGCATGTGAGATCTTCCCAGACCAGGGCTTGAACCCGTGTCCCCTGCATTGGCAGGCAGATTCTTAACTACTGTGTCACCAGGGAAATCCCCACAGTGCAGTTTTGAAGCACTAGGCTATGACTAAATTGTTGACCATTAATTAGTTTATTATTTTAAAATATACACTAACATGACATATAGATTCAACATATGAGCACATGTGTATACATGTGTGTAACACACAAAAACACCCATATACAGAATCTATATTTGAAAAAGACTCTTCTATTAGATTTGGTAGCCTTTTTTTCTTTAATTATTTTTGATTTATTCATTTATTTATTTATTTTGGCTGCTCCTCGTGGCTTGCGGCATCTTAGTTCCTTTGCCAGGGATTAAACCTAGGCCCAGGCAGTGAAAGCACCAAGTCCTAACCACTGAACTTCCAGGGAATTCCCTGGTAGGCTGCTTTTAGGTAAAAACCTTATTCTCACCACTACACCTTGAAAACAGTGCACTGTTTTTATTTTTAAAAATCATTCAGGTCTTCCCTGGTTGAGAGTCCGCCTGCCGATGCAGGGGACACGGGTTCGTGCCCCGGTCCGGGAAGATCTCACTTGCCGCGGAGCGACTGGGCCCGTGAGCCGTGGCCACTGAGCCTGCGCGTCTGGAGCCTGTGCTCCGCAATGGGAGAGGCCATGACAGTGAGAGGCCCGTGTACCGAAAAAAAAAAAAAAAATCATTCATAAATTGTGTTTTACATTACTATGTTGTTTCCTTTTTTTATCTTTAAAATTTTTTTGAAGTATAGTTAATGTACAATATTATATGAGTTACAGGTGTACAATATAATGATTCACAATTCGTGTTATACTCCCTTTATAATTATTATAAAATATTGGTTATATTCCCCATGTTGTACAATATATCCTTATAGCTTATTTTATACCTAATAGTTTGTACCTCTTAACCCTTTACCCCACACTGCCCCTCTCCCCTTCCCTCTCCTCACTGGTAACCACCAATTTGTTCTCTGTACCTGTGAGTCTGCTTCTTTTCTGTTATATTCACTAGTTTGTTGCATTTTTTTAAGATTTCACATATAAGTGATATCATACAGCATTCGTCTTTGTCTGAAATTTCAGCTAGCATAAAGCCCTCCAAGTCCAGCCATGTTGCTGCAAATGGCAAAATTTCATTCTTTTATGTGTTTCCTTTTTTTGAGCCCAATCACTTTTTTTTTTTTTTTTTTTTTTTTTGTGGTACGCGGGCCTCTCACTGTTGTGGCCTCTCCCGCTGCGGAGCACAGGCTCCGGACACGCAGGCTCAGCAGCCATGGCTCACGGGCCCAGCCGCTCCGCGGCATGTGGGATCTTCCCGGACTGGGGCACGAACCCGTGTCCCCTGCATCGGCAGGCGGACTCTCAACCACTGCGCCACCAGGGAAGCCCCCCAATCACTTTTAATTAATAAATTGTCCTGGTCGTGCAGCAATAATATGAAAAGGTTCTATGTAGAGCTAGGCATCTCTGTTTCCTCAGCACATTGTCTCAACCAACTAGATTCTGACTCTCTCAATTCCCCTCTGATTGAAGATCCCATTTAAGTCAGTTGGGAAGTTCTTTCCATTAACTCTTATTTAAAACTCATTCAACTCTCTTAAAGTAATAGTTTTGGATGGACAAAAGTAAAAGAACTCATAGAATAAACTATGGTGTACATTAGCCCATGTAGGGATACTCATTACAAATACACATGCTGGGGTCCACCCCCCCCAAACCTGCTAAATTAAAATCTATAGAAGTGAGGTTTAGGTACCTGCATTTTTATTAAGTTCTCACCAGTGGCTCTGATAACAATAAAAGGTTGTGAACGTTTATTTCCATGAGTATTAGGTCAGGAAGGAATCCTAGAAATCAGGAAATCCTATCCCTTTGATTCATAGATGTTAAAATTGACCCAAAGATTAGGTATCTCAAGTCAGACAAGTAGGTAAGGAAAAAGCTATGAAGAAAGTGCTGTTTAAGGGTCCTAGAGAAGAGGACTACATAATTTTAAAAGATGGAAAATGTGACCTTTAAGGAAGGAAGAAGGAATTAAGGTGGTTTGGATCATGAGGACGTAGCCACCTGCAAGCATCTAAAGGGAAATAATACCTGGATTGCTGGCTTTGTGAAGCCAAGTCTTACCAAGCAGAAATTTCCATTGACAGATCAGCGAAATATTCTCCACGTCTAGTGGAAAAAACTGTAAAGGCACATAGCAAAAGGCATAGTTAAATATTCTAATACAGGGAGGGAATGGAGAGTTACTAAGAATAATCCAATTTTCCACATGAATATATCTGGATTTGCTCTTATCCTTATATATGCTTAGAATTTTCTTTTTTCTGTTCCTTCTAGTTTTTTTAAAGGTACAATTGACATACAGCACTGTATAAATTTAAGCTGTACAGCATAATGATTTGACTCACATACATCATGAAATAATTGTCACAAGTTTAGTGAACATCCATCAACTCATATAGATACAAAATAAAGGAAATAGAAAAAATTTATTCCTGGCGATGAGAACTCTTAGGATTTGCTCTCTTAACAGCTTTCTTATATAACATACAGCTGTGTTAATTATATTTCTCATGTTATCATTATATTTATCAGGTACATACCTCCCTAGTACTTATTTATCTTATAACTGGAGGTTTGTTCCTTTTGATCACCTTCATCCAACTTCATTCTCCTTTCAACCACAGATTCCCAGGTGAACCTGTTAGCTTAGTAGCTTTAACTATTTGGTAAATGAAATTCCCTAGGAACTTTGTTAAGGTGTAAGAATGTTAGTGAATCCACCGACCTCTCCTCTCCTGGACCATAAATTCTTGGGGAGCAGAGGACATGCCTTATACCTCATGGTGCTTTCCATAGTATCTTTAGTACTGTGGAAACTTAAGTTTGTTGGAGGAACAGGGTAGCTATTCTGGCTTTCTATTCCCCTCAACCTGGGAAGGCTGCACGGTCCTTGAGCAGAGGTGCGTCCTGCCTCCCCCAAGACCATAAGTTACATTCCAACCAAGAAAAGAAAGGTGTTCCCTTTGTTAAGTGAAAGTCCCTACACACTTGGGGCAGCTGGACTGCTCACTAGAAAGCCTTCTTGCTGACCACTAGCCCCTGGTCTCACTTTGTGCTGCTGTCACTCACTGTGGTCCCAGTACCTGCTGAACTAACCCAGAAAATGCTGCTGAGTGTGCAGGGTTTGGGCTACAGCATCAAGGAGGCAGCTTCAGAAAGCTGATCACAGCCCTGGATATACAGGCTCCGGGAAGCGCCAGCATCTGTAGCCTCCAGGATTCGTGTGGCTTGAGAGGGACTGCATTTGGTTTGGGATTGGTCTCTGTGTTAAAGTCCTCCACGTTTCATTCACAAAACGCTAGGATTAACTGAGCTTTATCTCCCCCAGTGGCCTACGTACATCTGTTTCCTAATGAAACCATCAAATTCTCTTCTGACGGGGCAAACCCAACCTGTCTTGTGAGACTTGAAAGAACATAAGCGCTCGATGAAATAGACTCCTATTTGCTGCAGAATGAGTTTTCTCTTTTTTGGTGTGTGTGTTTCCTTCCCTCTGTTTAATCCCTGACTTAAATGTTTAGGGAAACACTTTTTGGGTTTTACTGTCCAGACAAAATTTAGAGAGTAATATTCCATACAGGAGTAGAGCTGTCCAATCCACCAGTCATAAATACCCCTAAATATGGTGGTTTAATGTGTTGCCTAGGACTGCCCTGAGCCTGTTCCCTTTGAAACCATTCTGCAATGTCATGGACACAAATGCCAAATTATGTTTTAGCCTTAAGAGATTGTATATCCAAATAGTGGGGCAATCTAATCTGCCTGCTAGTCCTTTGAATAAAAGGGTATGTATCCCTTTAAAAAAATCACATGAGCAAATTCCCCATTCCCCACCTTGTGTATAGAGAATATAGGTATGTGTAGTAATATCTCAGGGATTAACGTAATATGACATTGTGGCCAAAGCAGATGTGTGAAACCACAGCAAATAAATTAACACTCATTAAGAATCAAATCAGCACTGCTGACACATAATCTTTCATGTTTATGTCAAGTCGTGATTCCCATTCACATCAGGAGATTCCCAGGAGGGGCTAATTAAACCTGAAGGAAGAGACTTAAATCAACACTATTCAAAAGTCATTCAGCTACAGTGCAGAAGAGCCTGCCTGGGGTCTGAGCACCCGCCTCTTCACACTCTCATTGTCATGGTCCAGCCAGAGTCCCAGCCACGCAGGATGTAGCTGGGCTTCCTACTGAGTGTGTTTCCAGTCTGTAGGGAAAAGATGAAGAAATTGCAGGGGAAACGCACATGGGTAGGACCTACCCTTGATAGAACTGTTAAGCTGGGAGAGTATATGTCAGTTCCCAAAGGCACCCTTCCTGCACTTTTTCCACATCAGAGTGTGCTGCTAAAAGTTGAATTCACCCTGTTGCTTCATATCTACAGCCAAGTTAATTATGTCGAATTGCTATTTGTCCCCAAAGGAACATTCTCTAAGACATGGAGCTGATTTTCAAGGTTCTTCCGTGCTCTCATAATCATACGTGGACGCTCCTGGTTGCCTGGTATCTTCACCTCCTGAAATCTAGCCGATTCCTGTTTTTGTCAGGACTCGGCCAACTCAGGCATTATCAACCCAGAGGCTTTTGCGATTTTCCAATTCTCATCAATCTACATGCCTTCTGATCCCTCTTGGACACCAACATCCAAGTCTGGTCCAGAGAGCCTCCTGTTTCTGGAGCTGGTTGAGATTGGAAAGGGGCTTCCACTCACTTGTCACTCACATGTTCAGCTCCCTTACTGCAGTATTTTAATAGTCAGCTGAGGGTTTGCCAAGAGCAACCCACCAACTTGCCCATTGGATTTGGTTCACAGTGTTCTCTGACCTTCAGAACCCCACACAAAAATGTATCTTTTTGATATAAACTTATCCTTCCACCTTGACCGTGGACTGCCTTTGGTCATATCTCCCACCCCTGGAATTCACCTTGAATCCACATCCTATTGACCTTTGAGCTTCCCACCATCATGCTTCACTCACTCCCCGCCCCTCACTCATTAAAGAAAAGTAATCCGATAAACAGGCACACCAGGGTGTTAATAACTGATAACCACTTAATGTATTATCCTTCTCAGAGGAATTATCCTCATTTAAGTTGCAAAGCCTTCATTCAAAGAAATGAATTTTTCTCGGTAGTTTTCCAAACACTACACAGAAGGAGAGAATAGCTGTTTGAGGGCCAGGGATGTTCTGAGCCCTCCCAAATCACACCACACAAGTGCTTGCTTGTTTTATCGGTCTGTAAAGTGGGCCTCCTTGTGGAAATACAGGAATTGCATTAATGCTGTGGTTCTTAAATTTTACTGCACCTTAGAACCACCTGGGGAAATTTGAAAAATCCCAGTGCCTAGGCTGTACCCCAGATCAATTAAATCAGCATTTCTGGAGATGAGCCCCATGCACTGGTATTTTTAAAGAAAAAACAAAACTCTCCAGGTGATTCCAATATGCAGTCAAGTTGGCGCACTAGTGCGGTTATCCCCACCATCAACTACTTATACACAACAGCCCTCTAGGACTTCCGTAAAATAGGCTTTCTCCTTGTGTTAGGAATGGTGCTTCTGGACACAAAGCCAGAATTTCATACTAAAAATGTGTTCCTGTGGTCTGTAACGACTTAGTATAATCCATACAGGCTAAGTAGTTAGTTGCTAAACTGCAAACACCCATTTCATTTCATCTCAGTCCACTCCTGGCCATCTGGTCCCCTGTACTCCTATTACAGGGCCATGTGTGTATTAATGAAATGATTGCATCCAATTACATCTTTTATTCAGAGCACAAGAAGAGTCCATGTATTCTCTCCAGCATCACCGTTTCTGTCAGGATGTCAATAATCAAGTTATTCTTTCTATTTCATGCAGATATGGGATAATCTTCCATCAAGGTAAGAGTATAAATCAAATACGTTGTTGCTTTCAATAAACTTTTAACTTTGCTGCCTGGTATCTATAATATAGATATTTCAGTGAAAAGCATAAACCACTTGTTAGTGGTCTCCATTTTTAAATGTCCATCATATAGTTCATATCAATAACCACGTTGTGACAGATGGCATACAAGAAGGATCACCTAAGAGCTAAGTTAGTCACCTTTTTCTCAGTCTGTCTAGGCTTTGTTTCTGCAGCAGCTCAGATGGTCAGAAAGCCACATGCCTAGACTATATCTTTCTGCCGTTTCTTGGTGGAGGAGGGAAGGGTTGCCCGTGGGAGTGGGGGAACCCACTTCTTAACCTGAATTCTTACCACAGTCTTTTGTGTTACTGCAAGCAAGACAATTCACTTCCTAAGGGAAATTATAGTACCAACTGTTCAAAGAAAACAATTCTTTTGACATCTGAATGAACAAAAATGAATGAAAGATGGATGAAGGGATTAATTAACATGCTACTCACACCTTTAACTAGTCATGTACTCTCCTACCCCTTTACCTTCCTAGAGCATATATTTAAACAATTGACAGAGACGCATGTGTATCTACCGTGTGCATAGATATGCATTGCTACAATCAAATTCCACCAACCCGTTAAACTTCATCTTTGCAGATAGATTCTTGGCCCTCTCATTTTTTTGTTCAATGGAGAGTTATTCATCTCCTTCTCTGTGCCAGGGGGATACAAGAGTAAGCAGAACCACATGGTCCTTGACCTCATGGAATTGAAAGTCTATTAGGAGAGATATACTAATTAATCAAATAATCTCAAATACTCATGTATAAGTTTAAAACTGGGCTAAGTGCTACCAGTAGATAGCTCTGAGATAGATCTGCAGCCCTGAGTATAGAATGGGGCCAGGGGTGGCAGGCCTACTTTGTGGGGAAGGGTCAGGGGTAAAAGGCATTTTCTAGCTGAGACCTAAAGGAAGAGTCCTAAACCAAGTAAAAGGGGGGAAAGAGGACCTTCTGAGCTGGGGGAACAGGAATGAACAGACCCTGGGGCAGAAGAAAGTAGCACATTCAAAGAACTGCAAGGGCTAACGTGGGTGGTTCACGGAGCAAGGCAGGGAGGCTGGAGAGGCAGGCAAGGATCTGATCAAGCAGAACCTTAGAGGCCAGGGTAAAGGGGTTGGCTTTTTCTCCAAAAATAATGTGCAGCTTTTGACGGCTTGTAAGAGGGGAGTGACATGATCAGGCTTGTTTTAGAAAGCTCAATCTATTTGCATTATGGAGAGAACAGTTTGGAGGGGCTGGGCAACAGCGGATGCAGGGAAACCAGTGACAGCACCAACACTGCTGATGGGCTACGCTCAGTAACACCCATAGGCACTTGCCTTCCTTCCCTTGGAGACTGGGTGGCCACACCAGGAAATGCCCCTAGTATCTAACCCTGTCTGCTTTCAGGGAAATGAACCAGAGGGCTCCTCAGGAACCATCCCAAGCTCATCATCATCTTTAATTACGTAGGAAATAAATGGGCCCTGACTGTAATGGTCAACATAATACCTCCATGATTCACTGAATCTTGCAAATTGTGGTGCCCCTTTCAAACATGCTCATCTCTGGGCACAGGAAACAAATTGTAGTGGGTTACCCCTTGGCACTTAACAATTTTAAACAAAAGGTAAGAGTGGGTCCCCCAACCAGGGAGGCCAGGGCTCCCTGTTTTTTTGCATTAGAAATTCAGGTTTTGCCCGAGTTCTACAGTTCACTAAGAGCCAGAGCAAAGTGCAGGCGGAGGGCGGGGTTCTTGGAAGGAGGAAAAGCATGTGGAGACGTTAATATTTAAGAACTTCCTGAGATTTTTGGCAGTTCATTTTAAGGAGCAGTGTTTAAAGATGGTGCAAGTATCAAATAGGACGAAGGAGATCAAAACTACTGTTGATAAAATGAATCCTGCAAAGAACACGAATGAAAATTGTCTCCCTAGAATATAAATGTACTCCAAATTTGGTGCCGTAACTCAAACTAGTTCTGAGGCTCTGCAGAGCCCCTTGTTAGCACGTAAGAAAATCCTCATTACTTGAAAACTCACACCTGAACTTTTACAAGTTGTATGAGCCACCTTGATTACCCAATTTATTTTCATTAGTGACGTCTGAAAATACATATTTTAATGAGTCTGAATTTAAAAGAGGGAGGCAAAATGATTTGCACCTGCATCATAGTTTCTTGGCAATTGTGAGCTGGGATTCACGGTCCTTTTGCTTCTCCAGCATTCAAGTTGGAACGTTTCCTTGTGTGGTCCCTTGATATCCAATGGCTTTTGGCCATTTACGAAATCAGATTACCCTTCGAAGAGTGGGTTCACCATCACCGAAAATATTCATACACATATCTGCCAGCCCCAGAGCAAATAACAAGAAGTGAGTTCCTGAAATGTTCTGTGTACTGGTGGCACTCTGTAACGCATATATGGGAACTTCCAAGGGGGGTACAAGAGGAGCTACTTAGAAATAGGTTGTGGTTCACACTGTCAAGTGTGTGTGTTGATAAGATAGGGTGAGAGTCCGCATAGCTTTTTGGATGAATGGACAGATCATACAGGATAGGTTTACCTTTCACTCAAAGTGTGTTTCCCAGGAATATTATTACAATAATAGCCCAACCTACTTACAGTTCTTCATTGCTTCCTATGGCCTTCTGGGTAGGTCAGACTCTTTAGGAAGCTGTTGGGCTGCACCCCGCAGGCCTACAAGCCTTGTACAGTAAGCCCCCTACATATGAACGAGTTCCGTTCTGAGGGCACGTTTGTAAGTCCAATTTGTTCGAAAGTCCAACAAAATTGGCCTAGGTACCCAACTAACACAATCGGCTATATAGTATATAGGTTTATAATACTTTTCACACAAATAATACATAAAAAACAAACACAAAAAAATAAAACATTTTTAACCTTACAGTACAGTACCTTGAAAAGTACAGAAGTGCAGTACAACAGCTGGCACACGGGCTGGCATCGGGTGAACCGGCAAGAAGAGTTACTGACTGGAGGAGGGAGAGGAGGTGGGAGATGGTAGAGCTGAAGGATCGTCAGCAATAGAAGACAGAGGGCAAGCTGCAGTTTCACTCACGCCTGACGTTGGTGGAACACACGTTCATAACTTTGAAAGCTCGCAACTTGAAGGTTTGTATGTAGGGGACTTACTGTAATTGCCCAGCCTCAAGTCTGAAGAAAGAGCCTGGAGACAGTGATGGAGATATCAGTGCTGTATCAGAGACGGCATCTTACAAGTCTGAAACAAAAGAGTCCTGGAGTTGGGGGCTTCCCTGGTGGCGCAGTGGTTGAGAGTCCGCCTGCCGATGCAGGGGACGCGGGTTCGTGCCCCGGTCCGGGAAGATCCCACATGCCGCGGAGCGGCTGGGCCCGTGAGCCATGGCCGCTGAGCCTGCGCGTCCGGAGCCTGTGCTCCGCAACGGGAGAGGCTGAGCCTGCGCGTCCGGAGCCTGTGCTCCGCAACGGGAGAGGCCACAACAGTGAGAGGCCCGCGTACCGCAAAAAAAAAAAAAAACAAAAACAAGAGTCCTGGAGCGACACCCCACCATGGATGGCAAAGGGCAGGCAGGACATGACAACACTCCTCGCGGAGAAGAAGGCTACCGTTTATAGGGAGAATTGACCTCAGGTTGGCTCATCAGTTACCAGGGAAACCAGAAGCGGGGGCACATCCAGCACAGCCACTCAGCTTAACAACCATCCCGAGGGCAGATGTTTCCCTTAAATAAACTAGCAGGTGGAGCCGTTCTGGCCTAAGGATTAGAATGATCACTAGCTGGGGCTGGGGGCAAGCACGTTCACATGAGTAGGGTGCAGGTGAAGCAGGGACTGGTCAAGCAGGGGATGTCCACAGAGCAAGAGAACAGCTGTCTTGAATGGCCTGACTATAAACAAACCAGTGAGGAGAGTTCCTTAGATCTGGCCTGAACTTACTCTCTAGTCTAATGGTCTGTCCTCTTCCCACACACTGCCTACACTCCAGCCAGCCACATCTCTGTGCAGTTCCCCAACGCACCATCCTCTTGCACATTTCCGTACTTTTACAGGTGCTGTTCTCTGCTGAGAGTGCCCATACGTCAACTTTCCCACTGGTTGGCTCTAACTCATTGGCCCAGATCACTGTGCAGTTCCCCAGTGCACCATCCTCTCCACATTTCCATTATTTTCATCTCCATATTTCACATTAGAGGCTTTCCTCTTCAGGTGTCTTCTGACTTTTGGTTGTCAGCTCACACTGGCAAGTGAATGAAGCGCTAAGAAACTGATTGAAAACTCCAAGTGCATGAGCGGGGCCTGCTGACTGTGGGCTTCAGTGTAGAGCAGTGCTGCTGGCATCTAGTGCGTAGAGGGCAGGGATGCTCCCAAACATCTTACATTGCACAGGACAACCCCACAACAAAAAGTTACCCTGCCCGAAGTGTCAGTGGTTTTGGTTGAGAAATCCTGGTATCGAGTATCTCATTGGACCAGTTAGCTAGGAAATCCCTGATGGTTTTGTTTTTTGTTGTTTGTTTGTTTTTAATCTTTCTCTTGGGCAGGTCAGTTCTGCAGACAAGAATCTACCAGCCTCCTGCCTGGTGGGGATAAAAGCCAGGAATGGTGGGCTGGGGGTTTTAACAGTCAGTGGGCAGAGGTCACTTAACCACTCTGTTGACAATATTGTCTCCCCAGCATCAACTATGGCCACTGTTCCCCCAATCCAGAGGCCCCCCTCCAGAGACTAAACATCCAGTTTTCTGCCAGGGTGAAGGAAAAGCAGTTACTTGGCTATATGGAATGGGAAAGGAAATATAGAATTTTAGTTTCTTCTTAAATATATTTTTAAACAATCATCCTGATTTTAGCTACATTCTTACCTCCTTTTCATGCCCGGTTCCTAAATCTTTATTGGGTGGCAGAGGTGGGTTTCTGCTGAATAAAATAGTTGCTGTTTAGCTTTTTCTACAGCTGAGCTTAATAATTATCACTTGTCTATCTGCTTTCCAGTTTTCTATTCTCTTTGCCTTTACAGATTATGCCTTCTTAAAATCCTTTTACTGTCTGATTAGTGAGACTTCTGAAGGGAATGAGAGTAAGTGAGAGTGCATGCATGTAGACCTCCATCTGTTATGTGGAGGTCCCACAATTTTATTTTTCATGCTGAAGCATTCACCGGTATTCTCCATTAAGGGAACCCGGAAAACTGTACGTATACTGAATACCAGGTAAGATATCTGCATTCTGTTGAATCCCTCATGGCCAGTTTGCATATGCATGTTGCTAAATGGGTTTTTATGTCTAGTGGGTTTTTTTTTCCTCATTACATAAATCTACTGACTACAAATAGGAGGAGAAGCTAATTTGGAGGCTATTTAATCTGCAGGATGCAGTGTGATAGGAGCCAGGAAAAAACCATTTTTTTTTAAACCTAAACCCAAGAGAAAACAAGAATCCAAACATAATCTGCTAAAAATAAAATAGCAGTGTGGACTAATTGAGTAACTGAAGTTCTGCGTGAAAAGAATTCAGATTTCTCCAGCTAACCAGCTCCCTGAAAAATGTTAGCTCAGTGTCACTGCCTGTGATCTCTCTCTCTCTCTCTCTCTCTCTCTCAATCTAATTTTCACTGCTGTCCTTTGAAATTTGGTGACTTTGGAGGGGACCTGGATTATGCTCTGGATTTCCATCTCATGCACAGATGCTGCTGTTAAGGCCAACTGGAGCATCATTTGCATTAAAAAAAAATCAGCTTTGAAAACAGAGAGGGGATGTAGCCACACTTCCCAGGTACAGTGGGTGCTGGCTATGATTCTTTCACACTCCAGCTTCAAGTCTTGCATGAAGACAGACATTGCATTCCATCACCGTAAAGAAGAATTTCTAATGTCAAGTAGAAAGCAGGATTAAAAGCACATTTGCATTGAAGGTGTGCAAATAAAAGCTGCCCAGAACAGCTGAAACCTGAGCCTAGAATGATGAGACTCCTCCATTTTAATATCTAAGGGGATTACTTGTATGGTGCCATGGCAACAGCATCACCTTCAATGGTTCTCCTGAAGAAAATCTTACAGAAACAGGATCAGAATACATAAAGTTTTGGCACTGATTTGATGAGCCGGTGATCAAAGTATTTTGTCTCTTACTGCATTTTGGTGTGAATTTTTTAACTTTGGGAAATTGCACAAATAATATCCAGCATAGGAAAATTAGAATATGCAAGTAACTAAAGAAAACTACCAGTGATTTTCCCATTCAGATATAATCACTGCCTTGCAGTTATTTTTCTATGCCTATATACCCAACTATATTAATGATGGAGAGGAAAATATTTTTTTGAGACAAAGAATGAAAGCATTTCCTATGCACAGATCTTCACTGAAATAATTATGAAGAACTATCAATCAAGAAAGAAATTAAACCCAGAGTGGGATGTGAGAAAAAAGTATGAAAAAAGAAAATCTCGTTTATAGAAGTATCTGCTGTAGATACTTAATGTAGGCAGAATAGGGATAAAAACAAGGCAACTATAACAGGAGGAACATATAAATTAATTTTAGATTGTGCTTAGTTAAATGTGTATTAAAAGCTTTAGAGCAAATAAAAAAGGAGTAGAAATGGAATGTAAAACTTCCAGGCTAGTAGAGAAGAAAACTACTAGAGAAAACATCAATTCAATAGAGGTCAATGTCTTAGTCTGCTCAAACTGCCACAACAAAGTACCATAGACTAGGTGGCTTAAACAACAGAAATGTATTTTCTCACAGTTTTTGGAAGTCCAAGATCAAAATGCCAGCTGATTGCTAGTGAGGGATCTTTTCCTGCATTGCAGGAATTGTAGATGTCCACCTTCTTGCTATGTCCTCAGATGGAGAAGAAAGAGAGAAAGCAAGCTCTCTGGTGTCTCTTCTGGTAAGGGCACTAATCCCATCCCAAGGGTCCCACCCTCATGAGCCCATCTAACCCTAATTACTCACAAAGGCCCAACCTCCATCACAGTGAGGTTTAGGGCTTCAACATATGAATTCTGGGAGGATACAAACATTCAGTCCATAACGGTCAGTAAAGGAAGGAAAGGAAACAAAAGAAAAAGCATGAAAATGAAAAACACAAAATTCAGTGATAAAAGTATCAAAATGTGATTTATTCATTTGATGGCATAATACCTAGAAGTGAAAAATGAATGAAATTGATCTATATATATCAACAAGGATAGATCTCCAAAACTAAATATTGAATGAAAAAAACAAGATGCTGCATAGTAAGTAGACTATAACTCCATTTGTATAAATGTTAAACACAGGAAGCAACAACCTATATTTTCTACATGGATATTTAGTAGCTATATGGATAGTTGGTAAATGTATAAAAAATGCAAACTCATGGATTAGAAAAACAGGCACCCATTTCAAGAGACTGCAGGAAAAACAGAGAAGGGGAGTAAGGCTGAGTATAAAAAAAAACTTTTCATTGCATCCAAAATATACATGGCTCCTGAAATCAGATGGGGGATGTGAGAGAGGTATTAGATGAGAAGCTCTCTTGGGTAACCCAGTTCCCACTCTTAGAGAGTTCAGTTTCTTCATCTGTAAAACAAAAAGCTGGACTGAGTGTTCTCACATCCCACCCAGCTCTACTTTTCTCTATTCTGTAAGGGGCATGGGGTAAAAGGGGAACTTTGAACTAAACCAGGTGAAATGAATGACTCTTCCAGAAAGGCATAGAGCCTGGAGTGCAAGCAGCATCTGTGAGATTTGCCTAAGTTTTTCTTCCAAACTTGTTTTTCCCAGTAGTTTCCTGTAGCCTCTCAGGAAGACTCCCAATTAACCTGAAATGTTCACAACTCAACCCATTAGGAAGGATTACTTCAATTCTACCTGACGTATCCCCTGCATTTGGTAGGGATGGAGAAAAGAAATAAAAATAAATTAGTGAAGGAAATAAATAGGATTGTACTACATACAAAAGACAATTTGGAAACTAGATGAGGATACACAGGGTCTATCTCACTACTGTTGCTATTTTATGTATATTTGAAATTTAAAAAGTTTTTATTTAAAAAGTTTAATAATATCTGAAAATTGATCATTGTAAACATGTGGTAAACTTTTTTTCACCATGATCCACAAAAAACATTTCATGTTGCAACCTAGTGCATATACGTAGAGACTAAACAGAGCTCCACGAAACATCATTTACCCTCACTACATACAGTATACTTTGATATTTTCTATTCTCTGTCCTGCTTGGGTAGTTTGTTTTTGTTTTTGCTTTTGTTTTAATACTAGTCGAAACCTACTCAACTGATTCAAAACTCAATTAATGGGTCATGATCCACAGCTTGAAAAACACAGTTCTAAATGGTGTCAGATCATCTGGTGGGCAGTTAAATATTTTCCTGTTGTCCTGCATCAAGAGAAGAGTAGTGACTACTTTGGGACTGATGGAAGACAATAAATGAAAATTTGCCTAGCCCTTCTTGGAAAAGCCTGACCCTCATCTGGCAAAGGGGTGTCACCAAGCTTAGCAAAATGAGGGAGTTTCATAAGCTGCCACTTCTTTGCACCTGGGCCCATTGCCCAACTTTTCTTACACAGGTTTGATTCTAGATATTGTACAGCCAGCTAGAGGTCATGGCCTGGGCTGCTCTGAGCAGCTTTTCTTCCCACCTGTTTCCTGGTTTTGCCTTCTCTGAGGTCAAGTCCGTCCTCAGCATTCCTCTAACTTGCCCTGGTTATGAATTTATATCCTGTCCTCTCTTCCCCCTTCTCCATCCCCGAATGGTGACTGTCCTCCCCAAACTCAGTGTCGTCGACAAAAGCAACATCTTCCAAAGAGGAGGAATGAGCACATGGCTGAGATTTGCTCAGTCCTTAAATCCCATTAAAGCAAAAGTCAGGCCCGGCAAGCAGGGAACAGACGGAGCACCTGATGTCCGGAAAAGAGGAGGTCAAGTGTTCGTTGACCACAGCGTTTAAGAGAGAAATGTCAGCTGTTCAGTCCTTCAACAAGTAGTAGTTGAGTACCCACTGGGCAGGAAGATGAGAATTTCAGGATGGAGTCATTAATTCAAAGGACATGAAGAAAATACAGACTAGACAGTACCTTGATCTACTCTAAAATAACCTCAGGGATGCAATTTTACAATACTGGATGAAGGGGCCCACAAATCCAGGAATATAATCCGTGTGAAATTGTCACTGACTGGAAGCAGATGTTAATATTGGATGAACGACCTCCTAAAAAGCCCATCTACTCAGCTCATGCCAGTGTCGCTATTTGTGCCGAGAGGAAGGGCATTTCCGCTTCTCCTGCCGCAAAAGCTGCATTTCTTTCAATATTAAGGTTAATGAGGGCTGGGGCCCTGTAATCTACATGAGTAGGTTAATTCTCATGTGTCCTAGATAGTGAGAGAGAAAGAGATTTAGAACTTGGGCTGAAGGATGCACACACTGCCAAAGAGGAAATGAATGCACACGAAGGATGCAGGGAAAAGCAGCCGTAGAAGGGTCTCTGTACCTCAGCTCCTGCATCTATAAGGAAGAGATGCTGAACACGACCCCTCCCTCTCCTGTGCATGGATGAGAAAGGCCAGTTTGCAGGTATGTGATGTGAAGTTTGATTACATTAGAGTGACAGAAATAGCTTGTCAAAAATTAACAGAACTGCTATGATATTGTTGGTAGAACACAAGTCTCGGGTATTTTTCAGAAGTAGAGATATGGTTTGAGTTGATCTCATATCTTGTTATCAAGGGCATAGATTTACAAGATACCCTTAAAAATGTCTTCATCAAGGAAACTGAAAGCTCAAAGTTGAAAGCCACAAAACAAAAGAATGAGACTCTTCCTACCTGTTCATTCAAAATGGTAACACATTTTGCCCAAAGGCAAAGGAACGTGACTCCTGACACAGCTTTCTCTCCCATTCAAGGCTACCTTTGACCTTGTTGTGATGAAAAAGGTGGGGGCAGGGAAGGCAAGAAAGCAAAAAAGATGAATAAAAGCCTCCTCCTGTTTATTAACCCTCGTAATAAAATCCTCACTCTTACAATCAAATATTTAGATGCTTCAATTTTTTAACTTAAAGCTGATAATAGAATGATTTGGGATTTATCCCTTCTGACACTGTCTGGCCCGGTGCTAGACTCTCTGTCCTAGAAAATCAAGGTTTAAAAAAAAAAAAGTCTAGTAGAAACAGAGAAGAAAGAGATAAGCGAACAATTTAACTTATGATTATTATAAAGTTTGAAGATAGAGAAAACTAATCCATAATGACAAAAAGTGTTGTCTGGAGCTGAGGTGGAGAGGGTTAACTCTGGAGAAGCAGGAGGGAATTTGGAGGGTGATGGTGGAATGTGCTATATTTTGATTGGGGTGATGGTTACTGGGTTTATGCATTTGTCAAAACTCATTGAATTGCATGCTTTAAATGGGCACATTTTATTGTATTCAAATTACACATCAATCAAGTTAAGTTGAAACAAAAGGTAATATACTATAGGATATGAAAGAAACAAACCAAGAGTGGAAGTGAGGTAGGAGTCCAACTGAGATGAGTATCTCAAGAAGGCTTCTAAGGTTCTCAGATGCCAGGAGGTAAGAGGCTGGTGCAGAAGGAATCACACGAGCAAAGGCCCTGATAGTTCTCTTTATGTTTCTTGCAATAGAAGACTTTATTAAGACAAACATCCCAATTTTACTCTTCTCTGGAGAGATAGTATATGCAACCAGATCATCCCACCAACTCCTTCCATGGGGTGGGGGGAACAAAGGAGTAAGAGCTAAAGGGTCTGAGGCTTTTTCTTATCTTTTCTTTTCTTTCCCTTTTCTTTTTTAGGACTGAGGCCTCTTTTTAAAGTGAGGAAATGTTCTAAAATTGACTGTGCGATGGTGGCACTTATCTATGAATCTACTAAAAAACAGTTGAATTCTCTAAATGAGTGAATTGTATATGTGAATTATATCTTGAAGCTTTAAAAAGTTAGGTAACATAATTCCATGATGAGGCCAGTTCAGGTGCAAACTTTAAACATAGACTAAAACAAAGCAACCTGGATGAAACCCTTCATTTTTACCTTCTTAGCATCCTACTCACATGTTGAACCAACAAGATGTATCTAGAGTAACTTCAGATAGATTTTCTATTTCATTCACACGCCAAAGAAAAACAAAATTCCATGCCCTCCCCTCCAAAAATGGAATAAAATTACCCAATACTAAACTTCCATTTCTGACAGGGTGGCATTTTGAACACCCTGAACAAACGTCCCTACGGAAATAACAAAAGTCCTGGCTTACATTTATTATTTGAAATGTATTATTCAGCTGGCATGAAATCACCTCAGAGCCCCAGAGCAAAGTGGAATCCTGGGGAGGTGAGTGAAAAGCTGGTGGTAACAGTCAGAACAGGCTAAGTTATGCAGTTGTACCAAACACAATCTCAGTGGTTTACTTTAACAGTTTATTTCTCACTCATGCTTTCTGTCTGCAGGGGGCGCCACTCATTCTAATCCTGTGGGGACCCAGGCTGATGGAGGCTTCAATTCAACATGTGAACATTGTAGTAGATTTTTTAAAAAATCTTTCTTTCTTTCTTTCTTTCTTTCTTTCTTTCTTTCTTTCTTTCTTTCTTTCGCTGTGTTGGGTCTAAGTTGCGGCCCTCGGGGATGTTCATTGTGGCATGCCAGATCTTTCCTTGTGGCACGTGAGATCTTTCCTTGCGGCGTGTGGACACTTCGTTGCAGCATGCGGGCTTCTCTCTAGTTGTGGCGCGTGGGCTCTAGAGCTCACAGGCTCAGTAGTTGCGGTGCACAGGCTTAGTTGCCCCGCGGCATGTGGGACTTTAGTTCCCTGACCAGGGATCGAATCCACGTCGAATCCTGCATTGGAAGGTGGATTGTTAACTATGGACCATCAAGGAAGTCCCTGTAGTAGATTTTTTTTTTTTTTTTTTTTTTGAGGTACATGGGCCTCTCACTGTTGTGGCCTCTCCCATTGCGGAGCACAGGCTCCGGACGCGCATGCCCATCGGCCATGGCTCACGGGCCTAGCCGCTCCGCAGCATGTGGGATCTTCCCGGACCGGGGCACGAACCCGTGTCCCCTACATCGGCAGGCGGACTCCCAACCACTGAGCCACCAGGGAAGCCCCCTGTAGTAGATTTTTGATTCCTTGTATCATACTTCATTGTCTTAGAGTTTGAATACATATTTTATATTTTATGTCCTCCCAATTAAGATTTATATTTGGAGTAAACACTCATCAAATTCTTCCTGCTGAATCCCTTATCCCTACCAACCTACAGTTTTCTTTTTAAAAACTGGAATCCTCATGCCATATTTCAGTGATGGAGCTTCCTTTTATGTATTAAAATCAAACCAGTTATTATAACACAATGGAATTGACGCTCCAGGGTAATGGGTATAAAAGAGAATACGGCCACCCCTTGCTGTAGGATTTAAACAGTTTTAAAATAAATTCCTTCAACTTGAGAGGAGGCTCAAAGTGGTATAAAAAGTGCTTCCTACACTGAGAATTCAGGAAACCAATTTAGATTTTCTTAACAGTCCATGTAATGTAAGGCCATGGTGATTATTAATCAAACGCTTTAAACCCTGTATCATGAAGCCATACTTTTCCTGGCTTCTTGAAGCTATCTAGGTCAGTAACTCCTTTGACAGATGAAGGAGAATCTAGCTCCACAGTCTCAGCCTTTGGAGTATGTGCTCCCTACATTCTCTAGTTGCTCTTGCACTAGTGGGTCGTTCAGTAAGGATCTCTGCTCACTAAACCATTCTGGACCCAGATGCCAGAATTCACCTTCTTCAAATATCATTGAATGAACCACTTCT